>NC_053437.1:60720047-61456448 GCF_007990345.1 Gossypium hirsutum
TTTTTCTCCTTATAACGCCGATTTTAATACCATCTTTTATCTATTTCTATTATTTTGGCGCTGTTTTGCTTTTGCTTTGCGTGCTGTCCTCAGGTGGTAGCTGGTTCAGGACTAGACAGACAGGGCGTGCGGCGCCTTAGTAGGGTTTCAGAAGCTGAACCCTATGCTGACCTTTGTTGGCTTGCTGTAATGGCTGTTTGGGTACGGCCCCGGTAATGGCCTGAACAGCTGCCTCTTTGCTCTTGTCGTGTAACAGAATAGGCAAAGACCAAGAAAGGCCATTTGCCGGTGTTTTTTGGACTCGTCGTGGTGCTTTTCTTCTAGCAGCTTCACTCTAGTCCACTGTGTCTTGTTGCTTCAACCATTGCTGTACTTCAGGGGGTAAGGCCATATTTTGACCAGCTCACGCAACTTCGGGGAATCGGACTCATTCTTCACTTGCCTTCACTTCAAGGGATAGACGTGGCTTCAACCTGCTTTACTGCAACTTCAGAGAGACAAGGTTTGTGACTTCGCTTCCGTCTATTCCACTACAACTTTTAGGGGAATAAGATTAGACATGATAAGAATTGCTATCTACTGTCCGCCCCGCTACAACTTTAGGGGGGCATGACTTGTTATTTTCAGTCTATTCCACTGCATCTTCAGGGAAATAAGACTGATGCGATCTACTCTGCTGTAACCTCAGAGAGATAAGATCCTTTATTTTAATCCGCTCCACTGTAACTTCAGGGAGATAGGATAGGGTCTTCGATCTGCTCCGCTGTAATCTCAGGGAGATAAGATCCTTTATTTTAATTCGCTCCACTGTAACTTCAGGGAGATAGGATTTCTGGCCTCGATCTGCTCCACTGTAACCTCAGGGAGATAAGATCTGAAATTTTTAGTCTGTTCCACTGTAATCTCAGGGAAATAGACCTGGTGCGATCTGCTCTACTGTAACTTCAGAGAGATAAGATCCTTTAATCCGCTCCATTGTAACTTCAGGGAAGTAGGATTACTATATTCAATCTGCTCCGCTGTAATCTCAGGGAGATAAGATCTGCAATTTTTTTTTTGGTCTGTTCCACCGTACCTCAGGGGTAGACTTTTATAATGAACCAATTATGCTTAATGTTAAGATGAATACAAAATGAAAAATGCTCTATAGATGTGTATGAATGACATGCAAATTCATGAAACGATTCCTTAATGCTTAGGTCATCATCAACAAAAGCTTATTAGCTTTTCACTGACGCGCTACACGCCTTCTTGCTCGGTTAGCATCCAAAGAAACACTTAATCTGATTGCCCCCCACTGTGCACGTCAAAATTCAATCCACTGGGACATAAAATTTGTACCATCAATCTCCCAATGTAACCCAAGGGTGGGAAGGTATGGCTTTTCTCAATCTTCTCCTATCGCAATTCAATGACATTGAACGTGAAACTCTTTGGTCCTTTACCTCATCCCCAAGGTGTCATACCAAATGCTCATGCACAAATGCAAAATTTTCTTCCCTAGAAGACCTTTCTCTGTCTGGTAACATCGTTTTTGGTTCATTGAAGCTTTGCCACCGACACACATTTGTCTTTTGTTCAATCATGTTAGACAACAAATCTGAAAGGTAGTCTTTAACTTAGACTCTTCCTTTTAGATATTTCCACTTTAAAATTGGCGTGTTCTAAACATAGTCTGTTTCAGGTTCCTATATTATTTAGAACTTTCAGAGTATATGCAAAACTTCCTTTGTGAATGTTTTATTAGTATTAATCATTATTCCAATGCACATGTTTGCAAAAAGGTCATAACAATGGATAAAGAATAAAGTTGGTTCTGATCATAACCCAAATAAAACATCAAAGATGGCGGAAGAAAGGTAACAAGAAGTGTATTGAGAATGTGTATTTTTACAAAAAGGAAGGGAAGAAAGAATGTATTTCAAGAATACACATAAGAACTAGGTGCCCCAGTTATCGCAGATTGAGTTTCTCTGTACAAACTTTCCGAAGACCCTTCTGAGTTTGTCAGGTGTTCAGGAGATCTGCAATACTCTGTCAATGCTTCAAGACGTTGCATATCCTTTCTTGTTGGTTCAAGTAAAGGAAGATCATCATATCCCCCCGATCAAAATTTGATCCGCTCAAGTCCTGATGTTCCAATCCTGCCCAATACTTGAGTCGCCCTTTTCGGGTTTTCGACTCAAGCCCTCTTTGGTCTCAAAGTGCCCTTTACGGGTTTTCACCTTAGCCTCTCCAAAGTCCCTTTTTTTTTTTTTTTTTTTTTTTAGGAAGCAAATCGCCCTTCTCGGGTTTCACTTTGGTTCCCCCTTCTTTCAAGTGAAGTATTTCTTGACGGAGTCTGCGTTTACAGGGTTTGGTAAACTTTTGCCATCCATCTCGCATAGGATCAAAGCTCCCCCGGAAAATGCCTTCTTTACAACATAAGGGCCTTCCCAATTTGGCATCCATTTTCCTCTAAAATCCTTTTGCATAGGAAGAATCTTTTTTAGTACCAAGTCCCTTCTCGAAATTCTCGGGGGCGAACCTTTTTATTATAGGCTTGCATCATTCGTTTCTGGTACATTTGCCCATGGTGAATAGCCCTTAGCCTCTTTTCCTCTATTAGGTTCAACTGATCGTACCGAGATGGATCCAATCAACTTCATCCAACTGTAGCTCAGATAACACCCGTAGAGAAGGGATTTCAACTTCAATGGGTAATACTGCCTCCATTCCATAAACCAGAGAAAAAGGCGTTGCCCCAGTAGAAGTTCTAACAGATGTTCGGTAGGCAAGGAGAGCAAATGATAATTTCTCATGCCAATCCTTGTAGGTTTCAGTCATTTTCCCCACAATCCTTTTAATGTTTTTATTGGCCGCCTCCACTGCACCATTCATTTTTGGACGATACGGTGATGAGTTATGATGCTTGATTTTAAATTTGCTACAAACTTCAGCTATTGTGCTATTATTCAAGTTCATCGCATTGTCAGATATGATCCTCTCAGGCATTCCATATCGACAGATAATCTCCTTCTTCAAGAATTTGCTAACTACTGCTTTCGTGACATTTGCATATGAAGCAGCCTCCACCCACTTGGTAAAGTAATCAATTACTACGAAGATGAAGCGATGCCCATTAGAAGCCTTTGGTGATATTGGCCCAATAACATCCATACCCCACATGGAAAACGGCCAAGGAGAGGTCATGACGTGAAGAGGTAAAGGGGGCGCGTGTATTTTGTCTCCGTAAATCTGGCATTTGTGGCACTTCCTGGTATGATCAATACAATCTCCTTCCATGGTGGGCCAATAGTACCCAAATCTCATGATCTGTCTGGCCATCGTGAAACCACTGGCGTGCGTCCCACAAATACCCTCATGGACTTCTTCCAAAATTTTCTTGGCCTCCCCAGCATCCACACATCTTAACAGTACTTGATCCTTCCTTCTTTTATATAACACTTCTCCATCTAAGACATATTCAATGGCTATCTTTCTCAGAGTCCTTTTGTCATTCTCTGTCGCTTGATCAGGGTATTCCTGATTCTTCACATATTGTAGGATACTCTGATACCAAGGACAATCATCTTTTCCCTCCTTCTCAATATTACAGCAATTAGCCGGGGTCTCAGAGATACTCATCTGAACAGGCCTCATTGCCTCAAGTCTATTCACCTGAATCATCGAAGCTAGAGTAGCTAATGCATCAGCCATTTGGTTTTCCTCCCGTGGGAGGTAATAGAAGGTGATATCGTCAAACTCCTCAGCCAATTCAAGAACTAGTTTTCTATAACCGATTAGCTTAGGATCTCTAGTCTCCCACTCCCCTTTGAGTTGGTATATCACCAACGCTGAATCTCCGTATACTCTCAATACTTTGATGTTCCGTTCAATGGCTGCACGAATGCCCATAATACATGCTTCATATTCTGCCATGTTATTTGTACAATCGAAGTCCAACTTGCTAGCAACAGGATAATGATCTCCACTTGGGGATACCAAAACTGCCCCAACTCCATTACCCGTAGCATTTGAAGCTCCATCAAAATTTAGCTTCCATACATGATCCATTTGAGGATTTTCTTCAGTATTTGCCACATACATCAAGTCCTCGTTTGGAAAATCGAAGTTCAAAGATTCATAGTCCTCCAAGGCTCTACTAGCTAGGAAATCGGCTATTGCACTTCCTTTTATGGCCTTCTGACTGACATATACTATATCAAATTCTGAGAGCAAGATCTGCCATCTAGCCATTCTCCCGTTCAAAGCAGTCGATTCCATCATATACTTTAAAGGATCTAACTTTGAAATCAGCCAAGTCGTGTGATACAACATATACTGCCTCAGTCTTCGGGTCGCCCAGATTAGAGCACAACACAACTTCTCAATTGATGAGTACCTCATTTCGCAATCGGTAAATTTCTTACTGAGGTAGTATATTGCCCTTTCTTTCTTTCCCGTCTCATCATGTTGGCCCAATACGCATCCCATGGAATTCTCCAACACTGTTAGATACAATATCAATGGCCTATCTGGACTTGGAGGTGATAAGACTGGGGTATTAGCCAAGTACTGCTTTATCTTATCGAAAGCATTCTGACACTCTTCATCCCATTCACCCGGATTATGTTTCTTTAAGAGCCGGAATACTGGATCACATTTCTCTGTCAGTTGTGAGATGAACCGAGCAATGTAATTCAGCCTCCCTAGGAAACCTCGAACCTCCTTCTGAGTGCGCGGGGGAGGTAAATCTCGTATTGCTTTTACTTTGTCTGGGTCAACCTCGATCCCCTTTTTGCTAACTATGAAGCCTAATAACTTCCCTGATCTGGCTCCAAACGTGCATTTGGCCGGGTTAAGCTTGAGCTGGAATTTCTTTAATCTCAAAAATAACCTTTTCAAGACCTGAACATGCTCTTCTTCCGTTCTAGACTTCGCGATCATATCGTCAACATAGACTTCGATCTCCTTGTGCATCATGTCGTGAAACAAAGTCACCATAGCTCTTTGATACGTTGCACCCGCATTCTTCAATCCGAAGGGCATTACCTTGTAACAGAATGTTCCCCATAAGGTAATGAATGTGGTTTTTCTCATGTCTCCAGGATGCATCTTTATTTGATTGTATCCAGAGAAACCGTCCATGAAAGAAAACAATGAATAGCCTGCGGTGTTATCTACCAAAGTATCAATGTGAGGCAGTGGAAAGTTGTCATTTGGACTAGCCTTGTTCAAATCCCTATAATCCACACACATTCGTACCTTTCCATCTTTTTTGGGAACAGGGACGATGTTGGCTACCCAATCCGAATACTTGACCTCTTGTAAGAAACCAGCGTCGAATTGTCTTTTGACTTCTTCTCTTATTTTCAACACAATGTCAGGTCTCATTCTCCTGAGCTTCTGTTGAACGGGTTTACAATCCTCCTTTATGGGCAGACGATGCACCACAATGTTAGTACTTAGCCCAGGCATATCTTGGTACGACCACGCGAAAACATCCTTGAATTCTAGGAGCAAATTAATGAGGTCTTGCCTTGTCTTTGCGGTGATTTCAGTTCCAATCTTCACCTCCTTTCCATCCTCTAGGCTCACTATTTCTAATGATTCCCTATGAGGTAGGATATGCTTATCCTCTTGTTCCACCATTCTTAACAAGTCCGGAGATGCATCATAATCTTCGTCATTTTCAAAGTCGCAGGATTCCTCTGAACACACTTCTTGCTCAAAAATAGGCTCCGCGTTTGAGGCAGCGTCACTCATGTCATTGATATCTGAAGACCTATGAGAGCAGGTCAAAGAATATACCAGGAATATAAATTTACGAATATGTTTGTGCAAAAGAATTGCAAATGAAAGAATTATTTGTGAGACAATCAACCGAATGAAAAATATAAAAGGAAAAAAATGACTGATTGAGATGAACGTAGACACGTATTTCATTAAAATAATGATATTTAGGCCCAATGCCTATTTCACAAAAGATTTCATATCGTTCCTAGGCCAACAAACAACAGGAATGTTTTGAGCATTACTCTGAATAAGCCCTAAAGACTACAGGGATTTCTTCAGCAGTCCAATTGTTTAGCTCACTTCCAGGCTCATAAGGGCAGATCTCCAACAAAGCCCTCCTTTCCGTTGCTTCTATGGCGTTGGTATAAACATCTTCCAACATTCCTCCCATGCCGCTACCGGACACTCCACATTCAGAATGAATAAATCCTCCCGATACAAAAGATGTAGATATGTGGGGAAAGGTTAAAGGCTCACACTTAGCTTCATGTCCATTCAAACGCGCCCTCCTTCTCTCTTGTCTCTTCTCTATTTCTTTCTTCTTCTGCTTCATGTCTGGCTTGTACCCTAAACCAAATCTATCAAACTTTTCCTTCGGCATTGGTGCCTTAATCCTTCCCTGAAGATATTTTCCCAATCCTTTCCCGGGCAAGGCTCCTCTTCCTACCATCAATCGCAATCCCATCTCAGTGGTCCTGGATATTTTCGGTACTGGAATTCTATTTCCCTCCGCAATAAACATCGCGTTCACAAATTCTAACGACCGAAATGAACATTCTAGTGCCTCCTCGTTGATGTCCACATAAGGTGCATCGCTAGTCATCATTGCGATAATATCCTCCTCTGCATCTATTGTTACCAAACGATCCTCCGATACCAACTTCACCTTCTGATGTAATGATGAAGGTACTGCCCCTGCTGAGTGTATCCACGGTCTCCCTAATAGACAGTTGTAGGAGGGTTTAATATCCATTACCAAGAAATCCACCTCATAAGTGACTGGGCCAATCCTTAATGGCACCTCAATTCTCCCCATAACTTCCTTTTTCGTTCCATCAAATGCCCTTACTATGCTCTGGCATGCTTTCATGTGCGAACTGTCTATTGGTAATCGACTAAGAGTGGACAAAGGCAATACATTTAGTGCAGATCCATTATCAACCAAGGCCCCCGGGAGTGTGTACCCTTTGCATCGGACAGTAACGTGCAGGGCTTTAGTAGAGCCTCTTCCTCCGGATGGTATTTCATCATCATTGAAGAAGATAAAATTGTCAGCACCAATATTGTTGATCAACCGATCCAACTTGTTTACCGAAATATCGTCAGCCACATATGTTTCGTTTAGCACCCTTAAGAGTGCATTCCGATGTACTTTTGAGTTTAAGAGTAAAGCTAATACCGAAATGCGGGCTGGCTGTTTGTGCAGTTGCTCCACAACACTGTATTCGCTGTGTTTCAAAAACTTCAAAAACTCCTTCGCCTCTTCTTCTTTTATTGGTTCATTTACCAATGGTTCAACTTCTACTGCCTTCCCTTTCCTCTGTTCTTTCTTCCAATTCTCTTCCCTGGACGACTCTGCTTGAGCGTCATATCTTTTTCCCTTGCGCGTGTAAAAAACTGTTTCCTGATTTCTTTCTGCTTCTTTTCCCAAAACGGTCACATTACACCCGTAATTCCACGGCACCATTTTGTTATCCCTATAAGAGAAATTTGATGGTTTCTGGATTACAATTTTCGGTGTTACCTGAGCCCTAACCTCATTACCCTTAGGGCGTGAGATAATGACCACAGGATGATTTATTTTTGGAGCCTTTGTTCCCAACTCTGTCGCGCATATGCTCCTCATTTCTTTCACATCTTCATAAAACCTCATCTCCTTGTTATCCATCATGCTTTGAACCAAGGCCTTGAATCCTTCACATTCTTGGATTTCATGCCCTGTTTCATGGTGAAATTCACAATAATTTCCCATCTCATGCCCTTTCTCAGGATCTGAAATAACCAAACCTCTTTTCGCCATTTCTTTCCAGACCCATTTCAATGGAGTTTTTACTTCAGCAATGTCAATCTTGACTTCTTCTCCCGTACCTTCGCTAACCATATTCACCCCTTTATCTGCGTGATTAGGTAACGGATTCTTTGCGTTAGGTGAGTCGTCAAGTTTGACGACACCCAAATTGATAAGTCCTTCTACTACCTTCTTGAAGGCCGTACAATTTTCTATCGAGTGTCCAGAAATTCCCGCATGATAATCACATTGCGCGTTTGTATCATACCATTTTGGATACGGGGGTTGTAGAGGACTCAAGTAACGAGGAGCAACAACATGTGCATCGAATAAAGTCTGATACAACTCCTTGTATGACATCGGGATTGGCGTGAATTGGGGCTTTTCAGTAGTTTGCCTAGCTCCCGACTCTTGTCTTGATGATCCCTGTTGATTAGCAACCACTTTCTTTGGCTGATTCACGGTAATTGACCTACCATAAGTATTCACATTATTCACTTCATTTTCTCTTTTCCTCGGGGGTGCCCTCCTATTATTTTCTCCTCCATCTATTTTTCCACTTTTAATGGCATGCTCAATCATTTCACCATTCATGATTATATCTGAGAAATTTCTTGAAGCGCTTCCTAACATGTGAGTGATGAACGGGGCTTTCAAAGTATTAATAAAAAGCGTCGTCATCTCCTTTTCCAAAAGCGGTGGTTGCACCTGAACCGCCACCTCTCGCCACCTCTGCGCATATTGTCTGAAGCTTTCGTTCGATTTTTTCTCTAAATTTTGCAGAGTTATCCTATCAGGCATCATTTCTGAGACATGATTGTATTGTCTCAAGAAAGCCTGTGCTAAATCCCTCCAAGTAGCAATTTTAGCTCGGCTCAGCTGATTGTACCACTTTGACGCCGCTCCCGTAAGACTTTCCTGAAAGCAATGTATTAATAATTGATCATTATTAATATGCCCCGTCATTCTTCTACAAAACATAGTAATATGGGATCCTGGGCAACTAGTCCCGTTGTATTTCTCGAATTCCGGCATCTTAAATTTGTAAGGGAGCACCAAGTCCGGAACCAAGCTCAGATCCTTTGCATCTGTTCCATAGCTTTCGATGCTTTCTATTGCCCTAAACTTCTCTTCTATCCATTTCCATTTCTCCTCAAATTGTTTTGGAAATTCCTCCTTCGCCCTGTCCTTTTCAACCATCTCGTCTAGATCTGGGACCGCAATATTATTCGGGCTATCACCGGGATTAAAGCCCGCTCCGGGTTGAAAATTCGTTGGGATTGAAGCATCGCCTTGAAACTGCTGGGGTCTAACCGACGCAGAGGGTCTCCGCGAATGTAGCTCGGTCTGTACTTGCGCATGTGGAGGCGTGAAACCTGGGGGATAAAGTGGTTCACCATTGTTTTCTTCTTCACTAACAATCACAGGACCTTTACCCTTATCTACTCCCTTCAATAATTGCGTCATCTTAGCCACCAGATCATTTTGGGACTCCTCCATCTTTTGCACCATGTCACGCTGAATCTTTTCTATTTGCTCTTTCATTTGCGCCTGCAACTGGTCTTGCATTTCTTTCTGAAGTCGCTCTAGCTTCTCTAACCTTTGGTCCATAATTTTTGCCTTAGCTCGGGTGCCGTAACTTTGTTGGTTTTCCAGGTTAACTGAAATGATTTTATTCGATTAGGTTTTTTAATGGTCATTAATGCATATGATGTGATGCAATGCATGAAAAGAATGCAAAGAAAAAGAGGCACTGATTCTAATTCAACTTCATTAGAAAACTTTACTAGATAAAGAGCTTCTTTACATAAAATAGACTACATATACGGCTTTGCCCTCACACTCAAAGCCTTAACCTTTCTAAGAAGCCAAGCTAATTCTCGGCCCCTGTCCGACTCTGACTCATACTTCAAACTTAATAGATCAGCCTGAACCGCTAGAGTCTGCAGATGATCAGCTACTTCGCGCACTTGAGCCACCGCCTCTCCCATAATATAATCTCTTTCTCTAATCTGCTCTTGAGACCGATGGAATTGTCTTTGCCACTGCTCATTATTTTCTTCCAGAAGCTCTATCCGGATTTCACTATTCTGCAATGCATTCTCTAGCTCTCCTATTTGTCCTTTTAATTCTTCAATTTTGTCTAAGCTCGCCCTTAATTCAACCGTAGCATTACGATTACAGTACTGGTGAAGCGATCTTTCTAGTTCAGTTATCCGGACCTTCAACTCCGTCTTCTCATTTTGGCAAGCTAGTAGACTCTTTCCCAAGGCGACTTCTCGAGCCCGAGTATCCTGAAATTTCTTTTCCCATTGATTAGCTCTCGTCTTTTCCTCCTGAATTTCTTGTCGCCACTGTTCTGGCGTTTTACCCAAGCCAGCAGTTCTTACCGACCTGCGCAACTTCTTGTAATCTGTCTTCAGGCTGTCTAAATCTTCTTCTGCTTTGTTCTTTCCTTTTCTCAATTTATCGGCCTCTAATCTTTGAATGTCCACATCCAGTCCTAGCTGCATTTTTTCTTCCTCTAGTCGTTCTATCTTCTTCCCCAGTTCTAAACTCCTTTTTTCAAATTCTTGTTTGATGATTTCCATCTCAGAAGGCAAAACTTGCAAGCGTTCCTCTAAAGATCGAGCAGTTTCTGAATTTGACGCCGGGATGTTGTCGTTGATCCTTTGATCACGCCACTGACCATACTCGGGGGTAATTGTCGGACCCACGGCTAAGATCTTCATTCGACGAGTCTGGTTCCAGGCACTAGATATTTCTCGAACCTTCTTCTTGTAATTGTCCTCCCTATAGGAAAAATCACTATAAGCCAACCCCTGCGTTGCTGGTATGAATTGCCGTGATCTATACTGTCTTGATACGAGTAGAGGAGCATATCCGATAGCTCCCCATATCCCGAGCAGCGGAACCCAGTCAAAATCTCCACATCGGTACAATATCTCATCGGGAATTAACCAAGGAGCCCTCCATTCAAAATCTTCATCCTGGAGATTCTGGAGTATCTCTATCCATTTTCCTTCTGAAATATCATCCCGTCTTGGCGTGGCCACCAATTCTCCTAGAGGGGAGTAGTTATCAGAGAATACCCGATAGGAGACCTTTTCGACCTTCCAGAAGTGGCTATGGAACCATGCCAATAAGAGCTGCGCGCATCCAATAAACCTTCCCTCCCCTGCTTTTCGACACGCATTCAGGGATCTAAAAGTTTCAGCGAGTATTGCCGGAACCGGTGTCACCCCTTTACTAAGCCGATCAAACAAATCAGATACAGCCTCGTCTATGTGTCCTAAAGCTTTAGGGAAAACCACTAATCCATAGATACCTAAAGCGAAGACATCGACCCTTTTCTTCAAGTCAGGATGTACAAGCACCAAATCTCGCAAACTTTTCCAAGGAACACATTTACTGTCGCCTTTCTGTTGGATCCGGGCAGCGACCCACTGCTCACTCATCCCAGTGATGTTCATTAATTTCTTTAACAACGGAGGGACACAAGCAGCTCTGGAATAAGCCTTGTCGACTTGAATCTTTGGGCACCGAAGCAAGGTCGTATACTCCTCCACAGTAGGCGTTAAATCTACCTTCCCAAAAGTGAAACAACTGTAGGCAGGATTCCAAAACTGAGCGAGGGCTCGGAATAAATACTTGTCCACTTTGACACTAAGCAGATAAGGTAGGTCACCGTAGTTACAATAGAACAGCTGCTTGGCCTCGACATCCCATTGATCCCAGACTTCTTTCATTTCTCGAAGGTCATTCTGGATTACACTGATACGGGTAAAATCCCACAATTCTGACACGTACCCTTCGGTAAGACTATCGCCTTTCTCCCGTTGTGTCGTTTCAGCCCATATTCGCACAGCCGCATTATCCTCTATTTTATCAACAAACCCCTTTTCCATGATAAGCTTTCTACTGAGAAACTGAATGTAAATCGACACCTCTTTTAGAATAAAGATGCCATGCAATCACAAACAAAGTAAATTAGCATTAAACACAGAATAAGATTTAAAATAAGCGACAAATAAATACAACACTCATTTAGGTAAGCACTAAAAATTGGAGTAGCTCTACTTAGGTCAGTTCCTATGGCTCATTACATGTGGTTTGGCTCTAAAGTTGGGTACCTGAACCAGCAGATTCCTCGATCCTCACCCATTATAGGCTCATACGGACCAAGTTCGATTCAGGGGGATACATTTCCCTATGGCCATGCGGAGATGAAAATCTCACGAAGACATAGGTACGGATGTATCCCGGAAGCGATTCACTATCCCATGCGGAGGTGAAAACCTCACGAAGGCGTAGTTTCTCACTCCCACTTAAAAAGGTGTGACCAACGGTCATGCAATGCAATGCAGAAAGATATAAAATTTAGAATACAAAACATGATAAAAACTATAACTCAAAACAAATGAAATGCAATGAGAGGATCGTATATTTAAACCAAATTTCAACTTTCGACAAAAAGACAAGAAATAATCAACTCATGGCTTGACTCTCTTATTTAAAGTCCCCAGTGGAGTCGCCAAGCTGTTGACACCATTTTTGATGAAAACGGGGTCGACTTGGGTTTTGATGAAAACGAAAAAAACGGGAGTCGCCACCAATCCTTTTTGGGGTGTAATTGGGTCACCTTGGAAAGAGGTTGTTTTTAATAAATAATTTGATCTTATTAAAACAACGGTTTTGGTCTACGAAATTTAGGAAACGGGTTCGGGAGTCGGTTACATACGAGGAAGGGTTAGCACCCTCGTAACGCCCAGAAATTGGTACCTAGTTGATTATCTAATGTCTTGATGTCGAAAATTGAGAACTTGCAAGAAAAAAATGCGATCCTAGCATTAAAGTTTTGGAAAAAGAAGTATATTTCACGTTAATCGAGAAAGAGAATCATATCCAGTAAGTTAGAATACAATATCTCGAATTCCCGATACGCGAATGAAAAAGTTTGTTTAAGACATTTTAGCCGTCTCGAATTTAAAAATGAGATCACAACCAGTAAGTTAGGATGCGACCCTCTTTTAATTTCGAGATCATTCAAAACTTGATTTTGAAAAGATTCGTGTATTTAGATTTATCGAGAAAATCGAAACCCAGTAAGTTAGGGCATGATTTTCTTGAATCCAAACACGAAATGCCACTTTAAAAAAAGATGTTATTATATCAAGTGAAATTAAACACAAAATCATAGTGAAAGCAAATTACATTTTTTATGCATGGTAAAACCATGATGAATATGAAAGTAAAAATGATATGAAATGCGATATCAACATAAAATAAATAAAAGTTGACCTTACAACATACAAACAATAAAATATAAAAACGAATAAAATTAATATATTCAATTAGAATAATAATAAAAATGAAATAAATAAATAGTAAATACAAAATAAAACAATGGTAATGAATAAAAATATAATATATATATACATATGTTAGAATTGTAAAGTATAAAATCATGAAAATATCAAAAATCTATGTACATGAAAATATGTGTAAGTATGTATATATATATATATTAAAAGGTACGTATGAATATGTATGTATATACATATATATATTTTGAATTATCTAATAAAAATTTTTATGTAAGTACACATATACACGTATATGTATATAAAATTAGTGTATATATAGATATATAGATACTTTTATAAATTATAAAATAGATAAAATATGAGTATTTATATGTATTAAATAAATTATATAAGATATATATGCACTTATATAATAATAATGATAATATAATAGGAAATATAGAAACAATAATAATAATAACATTAATAAAAATAGCAATAAAACAATGAACTTAATAATAATAATAATAAAAGGACTAAGTCGAAATGAAAACGAAATACTGGGCGAAATTGCAAAAATAAAAAACTAAAAGAACCAAATTGTGACGTGCACTAAAAGGGGGTGGACCAAAATAATAAATAAACCGAAGCCAAAATGCAGTACAGCAGAGGGTTAGAATTGAAACAGAAATAAAAGCTTGCGGTTAAATTAAAAAACAGAAAAGAACGAAACAAGGGTCAAATTGCAACGCGTTGCAAAGTCTGAGGGACTGCGCGCGCAATTATGCCATTTAGAGGAAACACGCGGATCCTTCCCCCGGGTCGGGTCACCGCGCGGGTCGAGGGGGCCTCAAAACGGCGCCGTTTTATGACTTGTATAAATACAAAACAAATGCCCCAAAAATGTCATTTTATCCGTTTTCTAAAAAAAACGGAGAGCCTTCTCTCTCAAACCCTCCAAGGCCGGCCAAGATCCGGCCACTTCCGATCATCGGGCCACCCTCCGTCGACCACCGTACACGGTGGTCGGAGGCACAAAATCGGATCTTTTTGGTCCGCCTCGAAGCCTACGGCCTCTAGACCACGGATCCATGGTGAAATGTTGGGAAAGACGAGCCCAAGACCCGGAAACGAGGAGAGACCGTTCGTCTCTTCCTCCACCGGCGACGACGAAGACGGGCTCCGGCGCCGGCCTTCGAAAACAAATAGGTCCATTTCTTTCCCCTTTTCTTTTGTTTTTTAAAGAGTAGTGTAACAAAAAAATAAATAAAAAAAGGAAACGCCAGAACAGAAAAGGAAGGCAATCTACCTTCTCGGTTTTTCTTCTTTTTATTAAGTTGTTCTTTAATCACCGAAAAAAAACCCCCCTTTACATTTCTCCTTTTTCTCCTTATATAGCCGATTTTAATACATCTTTATCTATTTCTATTATTTTGCGCTGTTTTGCTTTTGCTTTGCGTGCTGTCCTTGCAGGTAATTGATGGGAGTAGCTGGTGGCGTCGGTGGCAGAAACTAGCACGGCGGTAGACGTTAGGAGCCCCCAGGGACGTGCGGCGCCTTAGCTAGGGTTTCAGAAAAGCTGAAACCCTATGCTGACCTTTGTTGGGCCTTGCTGTAATGGGCTGTTTGGGTAGCGGGCCACCGGGTAAATGGGCCTGCAACATTAATAATGATAGGTTTGTACTTTATTCTCTCAAAAATTATAAAAATTTAATCTAACTTTATAAAAATTATAAAGATATAGACTATTAAAGTAGTAAAATTATATTTTTACTATCGTAGAAATATATAATTTAATTTCGATCTCCAAACAAAATTTTAACTTCAAAGCTTATTACCAAATATCTTACCATATTCTTTTTTCTTATTCTTTTGCTTGATCAAAGTAAAGGTATTTTGTAAAAGTACTCAATCTAGTAGCATTCAGCAAAATCATCTAATAATCTATCTTTGGCTTCTCTCGTAATAGTTGTATAGTGAGTAAATGAATGTATTATTCTTTTATTTATGAGTTGTGAGTGATTCTAAATATTGTATTAAAAAAATAAATATAAAAATATATAAAAATAAATTTAAAATTTATATTAATATTAATATGAATATTAAATAAAATAAAATCCCCCTCTTCCTCTTCCCCAGACCGTATATACTCCACTTCATACCTCTTTGCTCATTTTCTTATTCTGTGACCTTTATTTATGTTGTTTATAGAAATTTTAGTTGGTTTGCAGGATGATCTGTGTCAAGTTTTACTTGTAACTGGTATTACTTTATGTCCTTCAAATCAAAAAACCAAAAAGCCTGCAAACTCCATTACTCGATGTCCAGACGGTGAAACCATTACTATGATTATTGTTTGATTTCCTTTGAAAAATGCTGACCGGAAATCCAAACAATTTGCTTCTTACAATCTCCTCTTGTAATTCCTGTTTACATTTATAGTATTATATAATAATTTTTCAAAAATGAATAATTTAAGTAATTAATTTTTCAAAAATAAAAATATCGAATCATATTTAAATAATAATCACATCGGAGAGAAATAAAATATTGTAATAGTTATTTATCACGCATTTATTTAATTTAATGTATATATTACACTAAATTTATTTCAAAGTCAATCTTTTTTATAAATCAATTACCTAATGAGAAAGTTTCACTAGTTTCTTTTTAATTTTAATTTTACTTAATGCTATTTTTAATCACTATTATAATTATAATATAATTTGATAAAAGTGTCAAATTTAAAATAATAAATTCTTACTATTTATTAATATAATTTTTAATTCTTTAATTAATTTGCAACTCCAAAATATCAATTGCATCAGAATCTAAACAAGAATCAATAATCATCAAAATTAACTGTGTGACGGTGATTGATTAAAAAAGAAAAAAAATTAAGATCCATGAAGATGATGAGAATGATAAATTAAATTGAAAATAATTTCGATTTGCACTTCATTTCGACTATGATAATCTGATTATTGGTAAAACTAAAAAATTTGGTTAATAGTCATTTGAAAAACAGTTTCGTTCTAACTATTGTTAGAAAGAATCTGAGTAGAATTAAAGAGTTTGCACAATCAATCTAGAGTGCAAGTGAGTCAAAAAAATAAGACAAGAGAGAATTGACACATGATATTTGTTAATGCAATTTGGATTTCTCAATCCTACATTTGCACAATCTCGCTCAAAGAATGATTTTATTGACCAATTGCCCGGATCACCTATTGGCTTAAGCCTAATCTATCTTTACACAAAGAAGTAATTGCAGCCCCAATACCGACTCCAATTGTACAAATCACTCTCCCCAAATACCTCACTTTATGTAATTTCTCTCCATAACAAATCCTTTCACAATGACGTTAGAGACACCCTACACGACTGAAGAATAGTGTCAATCAACAAACTATTTATAGGCTCTCTAACATGATCAACAATCATTGTTTTGATAAGCTTGAAACACTCTTTTAAAGGTTAAATTTATCTATTAATTATCTTCAGTATTTATCTCACAATAACCTTTATAAACAAGTTTTCCAACAACATGAAATACTCCCTTAATAAATTTGACACGTGCTTCTAAAAAATAGCACTTCAATCACCAAGAAATAGAGGACTTTCATGTAGGGGCTGTGATGAAACAGTGATTCATGCTTTAAGAGATTTCTCGAAAGCTTAGGATGTCCTTGTTGCTGGTGGTTTTGATAATAAATTGTTGATTAATAAATATGAGTTTTGCATTGATTGGATTGAAGACTCTATGCGTCTCTTGGACAAAAAAGCTTTCGTGGACTTTATCACTACCCTTTGGAATATTTGGAACTATAGAAATAATGCCATTTTTAGGGGCAAGGAGGAGGACGCTCGCGTGATTAGGGAAAGAGCCCGCAAACTTAATGATGATTTCTGCATTTATGATTTCTCTATTTGGTCGATCTTACCTTAGGCTCCTAAAACTTGTAAATGGGATGTTATTAAATTAAATGTTGATGCATCCATGAAAGCGAATACAACGAGCTTGGGCATTATCGTTAAAGATTTGGATGGCTTTGTTTTGAGCGGTAAAGCGGTTTTCATTAACAGGGTTGTTAACTCTGAGTGGGCGGAATTGGATGCCTTTCTTGAAGGTATTTGGCTTGCTCAGTCACTCAATCTCGACAAGGTTATCTTTGAAACGAATTATGCTTGTATTGTTAACCACTTTTGTAAGCACAAGGATGATATCACAATTTTTGGCTACCATATTAAGGAGGCTCGTAAGATGCTTGATTCTTGCTCTAAAGTCGAAGTCAAATGGGTGGATCGTGGATGTAATAAAGTGGCTGATTCTCTTTGTAATTGGTCACTATCTAATTGTTATAATTTGTCTTTTGAGATGGATTATCCTAGTGATATCCATAACCTTGTAATTTCTAATGTAATTTAATTTGAGGTTGTGGCCTCAGGCCCATTCATTGTCAAAAAAATAAAAATAAAGGACTTTCATGCTTATTAAACCACCTCAAACTATTCAATTGAGAAACTTAGAAGTCATAATCAAATATGTTTTGTTTTGTCAAATATGTCATATTCAAATTGACCGAATTCAATTTAACCAAAACCTGTACAAAACCCAAAACGATGGCCTAAGCAGAAAAATAGGTTCATTATAGCATAATATGGAACAAACAGGTCAAAAAACCAACATAAATAACAATATCAAGATAGAACATTTAAATATTTATGTGATATTATTAAAATTTATTGTTATATTTTAATTATTTTAGGAGGTTGGATGTTTTAAATTTTTTAAGTATAATTTTATTTTAATTGATTCTAGGAAGTTGAAGTTATTAATTTGTTTTTAATTTATTACATATTATTTTATTTTATTATAATATAATTAAATGATGTAGTCTCATATAAATAAAAAAAATATTATGATAAGGGTAAGTATTTTATACACTATCAGTAAAATTTTTAAACTCCAAAAGCGTGTGATAAAAGGATAATTGTGTCTCATTTTTTCTCTATATTTATTTTTTTTATGTTTTTCACTATACTAAGGGAAATTTAAAGTAAAAACTCCAGCAAGAACTCAAGCATCAAACAACTCCTCTAAAACATTCCATAAACACTTGATCCCTCAACAATGGAAATATAAAAGTTCAAACAAAACCCATAAGAGCCCTATTCATACAGGCGCAAACGTTCAAGGCAAGATTGAAAGCTACATGGCATACCATGCCTAATAGAATACAGACACATACCCCTTCATTATGATTATCAACTCATCAGCACCAAACGTGTGTTTCCATCATTAGCTGGCAAAAACTCAAATGACACCTCCCTCTATTAAAATTGAGGTCTTCACAGAGTGGCCCATGTACGTGCCATGCACCTTTTCTTTTTTCACACTTATGTTTCATGTGTAATTCCCTCGACGTTATACCTTTCTCTGCAAATAGAAAGATGAATAGTTTCAAAATAGGTAACTTTATAACTTCCTCCTCAATTGAGGGAGTGTTGTTATTATTAGTAACTCGCTAGAATGGGTTTCACTAGCCTTACCTTATACGATCACAACCTCATCGATTATAATTTTGTTTATGGATAACACTTCGCCAGGCATGGCCCTTGTGAGTGCGCACGCACACACACATATATACATATATACATGTTCAACACGTGGCACATTTCTAATATACTTTACCAATGACAAGTATTGAGTCATTCCTTCATGTGGAACACATGTGGAACCCACAAGAAGTCTCACCAAGTCTATATCGATCCTTTTGTCGATTGTCTAGAATAATTACTGTAACATCCTCATACTCGATCCACTTGTCGAGTCCGAGCACCAAAATTTTACATTCATTACCGAAGCAACTTCAAAGAAATTTAGTTTAAATACTCTTCCTAATCAATTGAACAGAACAATTTGTAGTTAATACAAAGTTTTCGATTTTATTCCAAATTTTATTCAAGCTTTCATTAGCTCTTTCAACAGTTTATAGGCCATTTAGGACCTATTTATAAACTCTTCAAACTTTAGGGGTAACGTTGCGAAATCGAAAAGCCTTGTCACGACGTGCACTCTGTTTTCTCTGTAACACCCTTAACCCGTATCTGTCGCCAGAATAAGGTTTCAGAGCATTATCAAGTAATCGTAATCCAATCATTCATTTCAAACATTTCAAAAATCATAAAATGATTCATCATTAACATGCATAGAGTCCCTTATTAAGCCCTTGAGGGTTTGAAAACACTTTTAAAAATAATTTGAGATTGAATCGGGAATATTTGAAAATTTTAGGAAAAAGTTAAAAAAATTTTAACTGCAAGGTTCACACGGCCGTGTGGTCAGGCTGTGTGACTTCCACGACTTGGTCACACGCCGGTGTGTCTGGCTGTGTGGGCATTCAAAGTAGGGACACACGGCCGTGTCCCAGCCTGTGTTTGTGCCCGTGTAACTCTCTAACTTGGGTCACATGGCCAAGCTACACACCCGTGTGCCAGGCCGTGTACCTTTCGAAATAACCTCGCATGCCCGTGTGCTAGCCGTGTGTCTTACACGGCCGAGTCACATGTAACATCCCGAAATATGGCCTAAATGAAACAGTGGTTACGAAACCACAAATTTGAAATAGAAAAGTTTATTACAATGAATTATCATGATTTACCGATTGATTGGATGCATGTGTTAGACCACCGATAAGAAATTTTATAGATTGCATGTTTAATTTGTCTATTAAGGCTTATTTGCAAAAGTTGCAAAATATGTGTTCTAGTTCATAAAGTACTTAATTGAAATGGGGGTTTAAAGTAGAGGTCCTTAAATAGTAATTAGATCATTAAAGTTTGATGGACAAAAATAGACATGGTTAGTAAATAAGGTATTTAAGGGCATTTTGGTAAGATGCCTTAATTAATGAATAAAGACAAAATAACAAAAAATAAGCTATCATCTTCTTCATTTCTTTTCTCCATGGCAGAATGTAGCAAGGGAACACCATGGCTAGGGTTTGTTCATCTTCGAAGCTTCATAATCCTGGAAAACGAGGTTTGGACCTAGAACGGGAGAAAAACTAAAAATCGAAAAAGTTGATCAAATGGCCGTTTTGGTATCGAGGTAAGTTCATGTGTTTAATATGCATTTAATTAAGCATGTTTGAATGCTAAATTGATATATTAGTTATAAATGCTTTAGCATTGATTTTTGAATATAATGATAATAGTTGAGAAATATTCGATAATGATTCAACATTAAAAATGAGAATTCAAATAAGTTTACATATAATACCATAGTTGTAATGTGGCTTTGTATAAGATCAAGAAAGTATTGAATAGCATAATTTGAGGAGAGTAAGATAAATTGAAGATATGATGAGATTGAGAATGTAAGTATGTAAGTTGAGTAGCATTTTATTATTATGCAATAGCTGCTATTATTATTATTGAGTTATGTGACTGACCTTGAGAATTTGAGCAAGTATGTTTCAGCTATGATTTGTCAAGGCATTGATATCTTAAGGTCCATGTTTATAACATGGCAATTAAGAAAGAATTAACGGAAAAGACCATGGTTGGACCATGGCAGTGAGTGTGCTAGTGTAAGACCATGTCTGGGACATGGCATCGGTACAGTCCGATGAGTGCTAGTGTAAGACCATGTCTGGGACATGGCATCGGCACGGATAGAGAAGAGTCAGTGTAAGACCATGTCTGGGACATGGCATCGGCTTGAGATGGGTGCCAGTGTAAGACCATGTTTGGGACATGGCATCGACACCGATATGTGATCCCATGTAAGACCATATCTGGGATATGGCATTGGCAGTACAGGAAACATCCCATGTAAGACCATTCCAATGCATGACATTGGTGAGTTCATAAGGCAAGGATACCACGTAAGACCATGTCAAGATATGGCAATGGTAAGTTTCAAAAGGAAAGGTACTTTAGTAATCCAAAGAATAATTCAGAGAGATGACAAGGTAAGATCATGAGGAAAGAGTACAGGTATGTACATAAGGCTTAATAATATTGAGGTTATAAGTCGATGATATTAAAAATATTTTAATGAGTATATTCAAGTATTAAGTAAGTGATAAGTTTTCAGTTATACTTATGACGCTCTGTGACATGATTGGCAATATGCCTATATTATAGAAGAGTATTAATGTGTTAAATGAGATGTTGCAGGTACGTAAGCAATCTATTAAGTAAGGTACTTTATTTTTTCTGAGCTTTTGGTAAGGTTACCAATGATTAAGATGGGAAAGTATGAACTTAGCATTATTTATGCAAATTATGAAAGCTTAGTAATAAGCTAAATTCATTACTAATGGTTGTTATTTTACATGTGAACTTACTAAGCTTTATAAGCTTACCTCTTTCCCTTCCTTTGTTCCAGAGTCTTATCAACAAGCTCGGGTTGGAGGTCGTGGAAGATCGCTTCACACTATCAACTATCAAGTTACCAATTGGGTATTTTCATTAACAAACGTTTTAAGTTATGTCATGTATAAGGACTTAGTCATTTTGCATGTATGTCTTTATGTTATGGCTAATGAATGACATGAAAGTATTCGATAACAATTAGCTATTGAAATAGCTAATTAGCAGTATGTTTGATGTTATATATGCCTAAATGATAGTTAATACAAAGAAATAATAAAAGAGTAAAAATTTGCAATGGTACAGTTTTTGGACAGCAGCAATGATGTGATTTTGAAAAATCACAAAAATTAGTAAAAATGAAATTAGAGAGTGAATGAGATATATAATTAAATATTATTGAATCTAGTTTCATATGAAAGAAACAGTGCAGGGAAAGAAATTTTATATTATGAGATATTTGATTTTTAGTGTGGCAGGGTCAGAATGGTTTCTGAAGTCCCTTGTTTTTGAATTTAGAAAATCATTAAAAATTGTACAGAAAGAATTATGAGTTATAAGTTATATGTATTGATTCCTTGGTGAGTCTATTTTCAGTATAAATAAGCAAAAGCACCATATGAAATTTGTACAATGAGAATTAATTTTTAGTGACGAGAGGTCAGAACTGTCAAAAAGTGAAATAGGGGAGATTTTAACTAATAAACTGTAGAAATTGACCAATCCAAAAATTTTGAAAATTTTATGATAATAAGATATATGGTTATAGTTTTAAGAAAAATTTACGGATTTAACTTTTGAGTTTTGTAAGTCAAGTTATAATTAATTTAGCAACTGCTGCGCAGTTGGACAGTTTTATTGTGAACAGTGAAATAAATTATTTTAATTTGTTTAAGTATTTGGAAAATTTTTAATGTTCCCGGTTTGGACCTGAACCATTTTCATTGCATGTTTTAAGGCCTCGAGGATCCTTTTTAGGGACATATTGATTGAACGTGAGTGAATTAATTTTAAAAGCAAATTTTTATGCTGAGAATTAGTAAGTTAAGTTAGGTAACGCTTCGTGCCCGATTCCGGCAACGGTCTCGAGTAAGGGGTGTTACATCACATGTCCGTGTGTCTGGCTGTGTGGACCTAAAATGTGCCTTAAACAATAAATTTACCATTCCCTACATGTATGGGCATTAAACAATCCAAGAACTATTCATTTAACCTGTTCAAAACATGATCAAACAAATTCAAAACATGCCAAAACAATTATCCTAAGTGCCTAACCAATGTACCCTCGTTGGTACCACATTTCTACCATCAAAACATATCATCAATGCATTATTCAAATTAAAATTATAAACATGCCAAAATCCATCAATTTGGCCTAGCTCATATCTACCTAAAACATTAACTTAAATTCACATGCACATACCAAGCTTTAATTCAATTTACCATACCATACTATGGTTTCAAACACAAACACATGTTTATATATATACCAAACCAACATTATACTTATAACCTCATATACAATCCATCCACAAAATAACTATCATTTAGACATCCTAGGTACATGCCGGCACAAAAGATAAATATCACCACATTTGAGTTCAGGATCGTTGTTGGTTGTTGAATCGGCGATCAAAAGTGAAGTATCTAACCTACGCATGGAAAAACAAAACCGTACACTAAGTAAAACTAAGTAATATTTCTATAATCCGAATATTTAAAGACAAGAGATTACAAATGTATAATTGAAATATAAATACATATTAATATTTAAAAATCACAACTACTATATGCTATATTCAACTTACACATGCTATCATATTTCATTTGATTCACTAATATCTCAATTCTCATACTTGCTTTATAAATAGCTTTTCAAATATCAAACCACATTTCATTTTAACAGTTGCATTATCCATTCCATATCCACTTCATGAGTACATAACTTATGTATCTCATTTAATCACAACATATCTCATTTTCATGTTTCAAATCACTATCTCATTTTCAATTCTCATACAATATCAATCATAATATCGTTTTATTTAATTACCCCTATTAACATGACTCGAACTCGGACAGATACACGGATCCAACCAACACACCAGTTTGGCACCCAGTGCCTCATCGGATAAATTTGAAGTAGTAACTGCGCCCAGCGCTATATAAATTTGACACATAGTGTCTCATCAGTTAAACCGAAGCAAATTGGCACTCAATGCCTCATTGACTCGAAGTCGAAGAAATCCCTGAACTCTTCCTATCCTATGGCATGTCATCTATATCCGGCTCAGCCCGATACAGTTAATAGGGTTCCAATTCACTTTCCAAATACAACCAATATCCAATTATCATATTTGCATATTATCACATTTACACATATATATTCATTTCAATTCAAATAATCCATACATTCATAATATATATACCAATTCAATAACAAAGTGTCAAATACTCACCTCAACCACTTATCATATGCATTAAATCAAAATACAACAATTAGTAACTAGGTTCGGATTATAGAAATACAAATCGTGAATTCTGAGCTATTCGACATCGATTTTATCCTTCCCCTTTTTAGTCGAGGATCCCGGTACGACGTTAGCTACAAAATTAAAACAATTAAAATTCATCAATACAACACAATTCAATTTCATATTGAATATTTCAATTTTCACTCAATATTAGCCTTAATTCCAATTTAGTCCCTAAATCGAGACTAATTTTTATTCTTCATATTTAATCTTATATTTTTATACTAATTTCACTTTAAGCTAAATTTAGCTCCCTATTTTCAATTAAACCCCTAAATTTCAAATTTTTCACAATTTAGTCCCTATTACTCAAAATTTACAATTTATTCTATAATTTAATCATTTTCCATTTCTAGCTTAAAAGTCTATCAATTTAATCCCTACTACTAAAACTATTCAACATTAACAACATTGAAAAATTAATCAATGCTAAAATTTCAACATGGGTCAAGTAGCCCTAGGTACCAAGATTCCAAAAATATACAAATTACAAGAAAATGGGACTAAATTGACTAACCAATTGAACTTTGAACCCTAGAAGTCCTTAGGCCGTGCTTTGAACCTTCTTTTCTTCTTTCTTTTCTTTCTTTCTTTTTCTTTCTTCCTTTTACTATATTTGTTTTATTATACTTTAATTTATTATTATATAATATATATGCATTTACTTAATTATTAAGATAACATATTTTAACTTTAATTATTATAATATATAAAATAAATTTACATATAACTTATATATAATTCAATAATGTCGTCCCACTTAAAGAAACAATGGTATAATTGCTTCTTTAGTCCCTTTAATTATTTTTAAATCATAAATTAACTTTTACCTTATACGTGATTTATTCCTTATACTATAATAACTCTTAATTCATACAAATTCACTTAACTGAAACCTAATTAACTACACAACTAGCTTTGTAAATATTTTTAATAAATATTTACGAGTCTGATTTACGGGAAAGGAGTCCCGGGAATGCACTTTCAGACACCCCTGACAATTGGGTCATTACATTCTCAATTTCTCCATGTTTTTAATTTTTGTTATAATCTAGTACCAACTTCCTATTTCACTTTTTACTTCATTCACCAAATCATTCTTTCATATAACATATTCTCAACTCTTAGCATCATACAATTCTACTAAAATATTATATTTACATTTTTTTTTGTAATTTAATCACTATACCATATAATTCACTATTGTTCATATGCATCTACTTCCAAATTCAATGCCATAAGATTCTCAATCAAATTACAAGATTACACAACTATTAAGTTTTACAAATAAGTCCATTAATACATCATACAACAAATATTTACTTAATGTCTCCACAATTCATTTAAATTATTCTTATGTATTAGCAAATCTATCACTTATAACACTCTCTTAGTATCACACTCTTCTACTATTTATTTTCCTCCTCTCCATTTCCCATCCTTATGTACGTGTGTGTGTGTGTATATATGAACCTTTGATTTTGAGTATAGTATGCTTATATGTAACGTTAACTATGACTTCACTAATTACATATTTTTAGCAAGGTTGTCCATTTGAGTAGTAGTCACTAAATAATTTATATCTTGGTCTACAGTGTTCTAAATTAATATTCGCTTGTTGTTTTTGAAGGTAGACTAAATAAAATTTTTACTATAAAAATTTCAGAATTTCCACTGAAGTTAATTAATTCATTATTTTCTTTAAATTTTCCTCTGTTCAGTTGCTAGGCTATTTTGACCCTTCTCCACCAAAAATTAATTTTCTATCAGTACAAGATTCATATTATGTTTCCGTTTGTTTACCTTTTTAAGAATACAAATTTCAGTTCCTAAATATTTTTTTACAATTTGTAATAATTTTTCAAAATCATAATAGGGGAACCCAAAATCATTATGACATTGTCACACAAAAATTCTTATATTTCATAATCTACAATTTCATTACTTACACCATTTCTTTTATGCAAATCTGGGCACAATACTATTTAATCTCATATTTAATTCAACCTCTAAATCGATTTTTATAATTTTTGGTGAATTGTCAAAGTTAATCTACTATTGTTGTCCAAAACTGTTTTAATAAATATATTTACTTATTATGGTTTATATCACTTATACCAACGCTTAAGATTTATTTTACTTATCAACTATTGGATTGTTTTACAAGATCACTTAATTATGTATATCATCACCCTTGAATTATTAGTCAATTTAGTTCTTAAAGCTCACATATCATTAACAGATAGTTTTAAATCATAACTTCTAAAAACACAAATTATATCACTATTTATGGATTACAATTTATAAAATACTTTCCATCACTACTACTTAAATAAAATTCACATATTAAACACTCAATTTAGTACATACCTTAACTTATTACTTTGAAATATCAATGAAATTAAAATGATAACTTATCTATTTTTAACAAGAACTTCCTTTTTCCTTGCTTTCATTCTTATTTCTTTCTCACTTCCATCACTTCCATTCCTTTCCTTTCTACTTTCATCACTTCTAATTTCTCATTTCTTGCTTCTAAAATAATATTCTAACTCTCTAGTGTCTCTACTTCATTTCTTCTTTTGAGTGGCTATGAAAACTTTCAAGGAATTTAGGAGAAATAATGAAATTTCATGGCAAGGGACCATATTGTAAGAAAATGAAAACCCTTCACCATCTATATATAGTGACGTGAGAAGTATGGAGAGAATGAGAGAATTTTCTATGAATTTCTATAAAAATATCTCATTTAATTATTTAATTAAAATATTAAAATATCTTATAAAACAATAAAATATTTAACCAATCATATTTCAACACTTTTCATCCTTAATTATTATACCATATAATTATCTAATTTTGATAATGACCATTTTACCCTTCATGTTTCTTCAAAATTTCATCCTTGAGTCACTACTCACGTTTAGTAAAATTGCAATTTAGTCCCTCATATTTCTCTTGCTTATTCAATTTGGTCCTTACACACCTTCATGTCATAAGAATTGGGTTATTTTAAATTTTAATCCTTCAAATTTTTTCATTTTTACACTTCAACCCTTCAAATTTCAAATAATCATACTTGAATATCAAATTTTTTTACATATTTACGATTTAGTCCCTAGCTCACATTAATATATCGCAACATTCTTCTTATTTCAACTTTCCCTAACATCACTCAACCTTCTCTTTTATCACTTTTATTTTCCTTATTTCACTTTATCGAGAAATCAATCGTACATAATCTTAATTTATTACTGATTATATAGTATAACAATTTTAGGCGTGTTACAATTACCATGTTCCCTAAAGGGCCAACCATAATAAGACAGGATTGACACGGAGTTTAATGCTCGTAACTAACCATATTTGCCTATAAATAGCCTTCCTTAGCCTTGATGGACTTCTTCAGCCTCTTTCCTTCATGCCATATACTTCTTTTCTCCTTTCATTTAGTTATTTTCAACACTTCATCACTACATGAGCCATCACCTATCTCTACTTTCCACATTGGTCATCAAATGATATTGATGAAAGAAAATCAATATTAATTCCTATCTTGTAGATTTGCTAAAGTTTTTTATAGTTGGAGAAGAGAAGGGTCTAAAGCAATGTAGTTAGTTTCACACTAGTTTCGATTGCACTTGTCGGTGCTCACTGTTGACACCATTTTTTATAAAACGGGGTCGACTTGGATTTTAAAAACAAAAATGAACATGGGAGTCGCCACCAACCTTTTTTTGATGATGTGTGATCGGGTCACCTCGTAAAACGATTGTTTTTAATAAACAGTTTGGATTTATTAAAACAATGCTTTTGGACCACAAAATTCAAAAAAATAGGTTCGAGAGTCAGTTACGTACGAGGAAGGATTAGCACCCTCGTAACACCCAAAATTGGTACCCAATTGATTAATTAATGTCTTAGTGTCGAAGATTGAAAACTTTAAAGAGATTAAAAATAAGATCCTTTAAATTTTCGAATAATATGGGCTGAAATTTAGGATCTCTTGTTCCGAAAGAATATCACATCCAGCACGTTAGGATACGATACTTTAAACCCTCGAAACCAAGATCACCTTATGGTTTCCAAAACCCATACTTTGAAATTTTAAAAGGATATTTGGCTATTTGGTTAAACGAGAAATCGAAACCCAGCACGTTAGGGCACGTTTTCTCGAATTTCCAAACGCGAAATATTGCCTTATTTAGAAAAAATTTCCTTTTGAATTTGAGTAAGAACTAATGAAATATATAAAGATAATATTCGCGTAATTTTGATTGTCTTGAATGAGAAATTGTTTAAAACAAAAAAGGGTCATACACAACTAATAACGATAATACGACATACATTCGAAATAATTATAACATAATATACATCATAAAATACACGTACAGCATTGATACTAATAAATCTTAATGCTAACATGCATAAATAATAATCATGCAAGTAATAATGTAACAATAACAATAATACAATAACAATAAACATAATTCCAATGAATCTAAATTTTGATAATATTTGAAAATAACAAATAAATAAATGATAGAATAAAATTGCAATGATAATGGCAAAAATAACATAAACAAACCAAATAAAAATAATAATGAATAAATAAAATAAAATTAATGTAATTTTGACCAAAAAATTGAAAATAAATAAATAAAATTAAATGGAATATTAAATAAAACTGTTTTGTTGTTTTTCTTTTTTTTAAAAGAAAAAAAAACATAAACAAGCTAGGGACTGTATTGAAAATGAACTGAAATTCAAGGTCAAAATCGCAAATAAGTAAAAAAGTGGCTCGGGGCTAAAATGAAACACACTCAAAGCATGAGGGACCTCGCGCGCAAATATCCCCTTCACCGCAGAAATACGCGGATCCTGAGGGTAGACGGGTCGGGTCGCGAGTCAAGGCCAAAACGACTTCGTTTTGGCACCTGACCACTAGTTGCAAAACAGCGCCGTTTTATTTAGGTTATTTAAACAAAAAAAAATTTAAAATCATTTCAGCCACCACTTAAAAAAAATAGAAAAGAAAAAACTTTCCCTTTCCTCTTCCCCAAATTCGGCTGAGGTTTCCGGACGTAACGCCGCCGTAACGCCACCGTAGCCGGTGGCCGACGTTGCACAAAAGGGGCAATTTAACCCTGATTTTTGGCGTGCATAAAGGCGAAGCCCTTTTAAACCGATGGGCCGCCAAAAAAGAGGTGATTCAAAACTTCCTTCGAGCCCGAATCCAACGCCGACGAGGGGTCTCCGACGGCACAAATAGATTCAGGTGCCTTCTCTTTTCTTTTTTCTATTCGTTTTTTTATAAAAATAGGGAAGAAAAACAGAAAAATAAAAAAACGAAAATAGATCTCAAACCGAAAAAATAAAAATCACCTTAAGTGCTCTTTGCTTTTTATTTTCTAAAATGTTCCAAAAAGAAAAAATCAGAACCCCCCTTTTACAATGAAGATATTCGGCTTTTTATAGCCTAAATTACATGTTATTTTTGCTATTTTTCTTGCGTTTCTATTGTTTGCGTGTCTTGTAAGTGACGACACCAGTGAGGGACGGTGATGTGACTGTGGCGGTGGCATACGCGCGGCGGTGGCGACTGGCAGGGCAAGTGGGCGACCCTAGGTGCGGCGCACCTAGGGTTAGGGTTACTGTTTTGTTGTCTCTGTTTCTGCTAATGGTGGGCCTATTAGGCTGAATTGGGTTATTTGGGTAGGTTTAGTTGGGATATTGGGCCTGTAATGGGTTATTTGGGTATTGGGTAGGTTTAGTTAGGGTATTGGGCCCTGGGTCAAAATTGGGCTTGTACACTCACCGTTCCAGTAATAAATCAAAATGACCACTTCTCTTTTCTACATTAGCGTAAATTTCGATCTATACTGGTTGCAGCGGCTTGTTCCTGCCAATTCTAGTTGCATCGACTAATGTCACGGGCCAAGGTGCAAAGCCCGTGACCATTGTGCGCATCCCATGAAGGTCTATCGATTAGATGGGAATCATTTGACCTACGAAAATTGGCTCGATTCAAAAAACTGATGAAGAAGCCTGTTTGATGATGCAGATATGGAAACATAGGCTTCCTTGGTAAATAGGGAAACTAATCTTAGAAGATTGAGGGGAGTCATATCTGTTAAGATTAGATTTAATTTGATTATGTAATCTTGTAAATCCCTTGATTGTAGGGATAGTTTTAATATCGTCTGTCAATGTAACATGATCTAGACTGGTGGTTCTGAGGGAGTTCAACAATAAATAGAGTCTCCCCCTCACTTGTAAAGCATCCATTTGGATCCATTCATCCATTATATTCTTGTATTCTTTGAGAAAGTAATACAATTGAGAGCATTTACTCGAACACCTCTCGTCCATAAATTTTCTGTGGCTATTCTATTTTTTGAACTTTTTTTTTTGTTTTGCTTTCGCTATATAAATTTGTGTTTTGGAGGAATTATTTATGAATCCTCAACTGTTTGCTGGTTAGGTTGACTTGACATGTTTACATCGAAATGATCGTCAAAGGCCGCACAGATTGCGAAACTAAAGTTCTAGCATTGTGACACTAGAATATTGCGCACCAACCGTTACATGAATAATATTAAAAAATAAATAAAATTATTATTTTTAATAAATTAAAAAAATTATTAATCAAATTTAAATTTTAAATTTTAATCAAGGCAAATGAACAATGTTAAAATTTAAATTAGAAAATTAATAAATAATTTATATAAGAAACGGAAAAAATTTTCTTAAATGCTTCATGAATACAATTTTATTTATTATGAGATCATCTTATTGTTATAGATAATTATAGATAATTTTGTTGTTAAGTATGTGAGATGTATTTATCTTTATTTATTTTATGATAAAATGGTGTTTTTTTTATATAATCAATTAATATTTTTTATATTTAAAATTATATAATCTAATACATTTGGAATTCAACTACCTAGTTTTAGGAATAAAATTAACAAATAAAAAAGAATTGGAATAGATGAATTTCATTAACCAATAATCGACTTCTCGAGGTAATCAGCTTATTGACTGCCGGTAAAAAGATTGACATTGCCTAAATTTTGCCTAGACCTACCAAGGGGCTCTTTTATATTATTCTATATGCCAGGAAATTAAAATTAAAATTAATTCAACCATCCATCCATCCATCCAGCTTCCCTAAATAAAAATAAAGTTGTTTCATCACTGAAAACCCAAAAAGCTTGCTGAATTGAAACAGAGAGCTGGATTTAGTTTCAATGTCAACTACATGCCATCACATTGACAAGGCAAAAGAAAATGCTGCAAATATCTAAGCCCATCTTCAATACTCACATACCTCCAATCTACAACCCTTAATATCCCTACGCTCACTTTTTCCACTTCCATGTCCACCTTCAAATCTGCAACAATCCCACTTCCCACTTCGCTGGAGCAACACCCTGCGCAAGGAAGCTCCTCCGAGAACCACCCTTCCACCGCCCTACAACTCAACTTTCCTTGCCAATCCATCATTGTAAAAATTGCTTCCCATCCTTTTAACACCACGTTCCACGTTACTTTCATCTCTTCCAAACCTTTAATCCCCTTAAAACTGCCATGCTTTACGCCAACATCGAACTTGAACACTTGGTTGTTATTCATTTTGCTTGCGACTTCTGCTATGGTGAAGATAGGGACTCCCTTGGTGGATAATTGAATGGTGAAGACAATGTTGTCTATGGAAAGGCGTGGTTTCGATGGGGGGTTATGACGCCGTTTGAAGGCTGCGAGGCCAGTAGCATAGAGGCGATGATATGGGACGGAAGGATAAGAGATTTTGAGATTAGACAAAGAAGGAAAACTAGAAGAACAAAGGGGCCGCCAAACGACATCTAGGGACATAGCTTGACACCATGATTTGGAAACACATGAAGCAAGGGCTAAGGTTTGAGGATCAAGGTAGTGAGCAACCATGACAAGGGCTTCCCATGGTGGTAGATTTTTGGACCTTGTCTCAGACATTTTTAGCTTTGGTTTCTTTCTTCCTTGTAGATTCAGGGACTTTGGTTTCATTTTATTAGCTGTTTGAGGTGAGAACTTCTGTGGAGGGCACGTGTAATATGATGGGGTGTTGCATGGAATTTAATTTACACGTCAGGTAGGAGAAACAGATTCTAAGCATTACACGTGCATTTTTATGTCATGCACACGTTTGATGGGATTTCTATCATCGTTTTGTCCAACAATTAGAGCCAAGGTAAATTACACCATTAATCACTAAATTATGACTAAATTTTAGTTTAGTTTTAGTCACTTAATTAAAAAGGATTATAATTTTATTATTAAATTATTAAAAATTTTCATTTAAGTCATTGGAATGTTAAAATTGATGTTATATGGCTTTCTTCATTGCACTAACTGCACAAATTGAAAGCTTTCTTTCCCATTTTCTCTACAATTTAATTTTTTTTCGTGAAACAACTTTAGACATTATAAATCTGTGAACCAAAATTTAAATAGTTTTTTTCTCCAATCTCTAACACTAATTGTCAGATCAAATTGGATCTAAGATATGTTCTTCTACTTGTCGATAGTTTCTGATCCACAGAATCGCTGCTTGGAGCTTCGAACTTAAAAAAGAAAAACCTAACATCCTAGTGACTTAAATAAAACTTTTGAATAGTTCAACGACTTAAAAGAAAACTTTCAAATAATTTAGCGACAAAATTATATCTTGTTTACAATTAACTGATTTAAACACAAACTTACAAATAATTTAGTGACTAATTATCCTAAAACCATCGATGTTGGAGAAGCCCACCGTTGAAAACTTCAAAATTTATGAGGTCAAAAGGGCCTATAAAATAAGTGGAGAAGTATTTGGATGATAAAAATATTGAAAAATTTAAAGATAAGTAATAAAAATTAAAGTGAAGCGAGCCGGGATGAGGCGAGGATGGATGAATCTAACATCTATGGAAGTGGTAATAATTTTCAAAATTATACATTCATAATGGAGAGCGTGCCAACTATAGAGTTATGGTGGATTTAGCAACATCCCTCTTCTCTCCACTCCATTATTATCCCTATTAACATTACAAGTGATAGATGAGTTTAAAGGATAAGTAAAATATTATTATATAAAACTATCTTTTAAGGGAGCCATAAGAATAAATGGGGTATAAATGTCTTTTTAACTTATTTTTAATATATATTTGCAGTTCCTAAGAGCTCTAGAAAAATAAATATGGGCATAATAGAATTTTAATAAGTTAGAATTTATATATAATACCAGGAATATAATCCTAAGACTTGTACTTTTAATTATTTTATTTTAAATTTAAAATATTACAAAATTAATCACTAAAATTTTGAAATAAATAGTATCAAAATTTTTCATTTCATAATCCAAGTATTTATCTATAAAACCTAATGCTCATAATTTAAACATGTTTTCAATGTGTGCCATATATATAGCTTTTACCTTAATGATATTAGTAGAGGTGAAATTAGAATTTTTTTTGAAGGGTGGAAATTAAATTATAATTTTTATTTTAGTAAAAATATAATTTCACTATTTTAATAGCTTATATATTTATAACTTTTAAAGGATTAAATCAAATTTTTATATTTTTAAGGAGGGATTAAAGTGTAATTTTACCTTTACTAATTAAAATTTTGAAAATAAATAATAAAATATTTCCATTTTAGGGGTGGTCCTGAACCAACCCCTAATTTCACCTTGGATATTAGAAAATTAAAAATTATTATGTTTCAATTACATTTTTTTTCATATATTTATATTTTAGATGATTTTGTTTTACATGGAGACAAAAGTGATAGAAGTTTTGTTTATTGCTTAATCACCTTATATCCATATTAAACATTTTGCTCCATATTATTATTATTATTATTATTATTATTATTATTATTATTATTATTATTATACTCCATATTATTTTTTTAATTATAAAAATTTAGAAAATAAAATATAAAAAAATAACGTTGATTGGTTAATTTATAATTAAACTGATTTAAATAAATAATGAATTATTTGTACATTCATTTTCATACTTTTCATTTTTTTAATTTCATATTTAAATCTAAAATTATAATTTTTTTAAAATCCAATTAATATTTTACATTCATTCATGTAATAAAAATTAAAACAAAATATTAGAATTCATATACCACAAATACAAAAATATGTTTGAGGTCAATAATTGCTAAAATATTTGCAATATTAATGGTAGTTGTTATATTTGATAAAAAGGGAGAAAAAGTAAATATATATATATATATTGCCATTCATTCTAGACTTTATCCTGGACTAGGTCTAGTTGAGTTTGGGCTGATTTTAAATTTTAAGCCCAACTCGAAAAATGAGCCTAAAATTTTACCCAAGTCTGGCCCAAATAAAATATGTTAAACCTGAGCTCGGCCTAGCCTGCTTAAATAACACTATGATAGTTGCAACTTAGCAAGTAAATGCTTCTAAAATAGTAGCAAAATTAACAATAAATCAAGAGTTATACAATATCCAAACAAGAACAATAAAATAGTAACAATATAATAGCAAAATGGCAACAAAACAACAACAAACAACATCAAAACTTCAGCAAACAACAGTAGAAAAAAAAATTTTGGTAGACTCGGGCTGGGTCAGGTCGATCCTGGGCCAAAAAATCTTACCTGAGGTTTATTTTTTGTCCAAGCCCAATTTTTAGGCTTATATTTTTACCCAAACCCTCCCACTTTTCGGGCAGACCTTCAGGCCTAGGCGAGTGATGTAACAACCCGGTTTTCAATGGTGACAAAACAGTGGTTTCAGGACCACAAATTTCCGTCCTACTGGCCCGTAAATATTATTTATAGAATATTTACGAAGTAATTAGAGTCATATTAAAATTTGGTCAAGAAATTTTAACGTTTATGTAGCTAATTAATGAAAAATGACTAAATTATAAAAAGTGCAAAACTTGTTAATTATTACATTTTGATGATTTAATAGCTTAACTAATAAATGTGGGAGGGCCAAAGGCAATTAAACCTTATTGCTTGATAGTGGACGGTTTTGGAGTGAAAATTTAAAGAAAAATTGAAAGTAAATTATGTTTAATTGTAATTTTGTAAATAAATCTAAATCTAAAACAAAATTAAAGAAAGAATAAAACAATTTTTTCGTCAAGTGGCCGAACACCATAACTAGGGAGAAGAAGCTTTGGTTGTGTGATTTTCATTGCATATCAAGATCCTGTTGATTTACGTGAAAAAGAAAAAATTACAGAATAATTTTTAAATTTCTACAACTATTACAAGACAAACCAAAAAAGTTCGAACGGTTTATAATTTAATATTTATATGAATCGTACAATGATATAATGTGATATCATGGATATTAATTGTTTTATTGATGACGTAAAGTTGTTTGAGAAATGTTATTGAATTTCGATATTTGGATCGAATGAACGCGGGATAGAGTACAATTGAATGACGGCGTGTTATGTGGGGATTGGAATGGAGATCAATATGGTGTGAATTATATATTTTTCCAGAGTACACCGAGGTTAAGCATTTGTTGCGAACTCTCGTGTTATACTATCTTGTTCTGGCGTGTTACGGGGGCAAATGTATAGCTCGTATAAGCATCTGGTGTATTTACGGTTGGGTTAGCTCTTATAAGCATTCAGCGTGTTATCAGTTGGATTAGCTCTTATGAGCGTTTGGCGTGCTTCAATTGGATTACTCGTGTACTCGTATCTGCAAGTCGTTCATCATATTGTAAATTATTGTATTATAACTTATATAATGACTTGGAATGGTTTGACATGTAAATGATATCTAGAATTAATTCTATTATGGATATATATTATCCTGGAGATTATTGTTGAACTTTGATTTGAACTATGCAATTCACCGGTTGACATTGTGGATGGTAGGAAACACTTGTAGTTGAGTTAATATTGATTGAATTGGTGTATTTACTTCAGTATGATTTATTGTTTCTATACATCGAACTTACTAAGCTCCAATGAGTTTACTTGTGTTAATTTCTATTCTTGTAGATACTTTTGAAGGTTGGACGATAGGATCAGTATCAAGTCACACTATCCATCTGTTTCTAGTAGTTTTTGGATCGTTTTTTTTTTTTGGAATATATAGCATGTAATAGGCTTGTTTTGACCTTACTTTTGTTTTGGTATGTAAATAAGAGTAAGGCTAAGTGCAAATTGGTAACATGAATATCATTACATGATCTTGGTGTTTATTTGGCAAATGTTTGGTTGATGATTTGCTATGAATTATGATTGATGGAAGGTGTTTTTGACATTAACTTGTAGTGAATGTATAACTAATTGGCCTCTCTTGAACTATTGTGATTTGAGGTGCATATGATAGGCATATCGGTTGGGTGTTAAGTTGTGTGAATTGACGTGTTTTGGTTGATGATTCATATTATTGTATACTTGTGTGTACTTGTGGTACCAATGAGGGTACATTGGTTAGGCACTTAGGATGGTTGATTTAGCATGTTTTAAGCTTGTATAATGTCATTTTGAATAGGTTTAATGGCTGGTAAATGAATTACTTAGGATCCAAGTAAGCTTGAAATGGTAAACTTGTCATTTAAGGTTCATTTAGGTGCACACAGTCTGGAACATGCCTGTGTCATTTGGCCATGTGCAACATACGGTCTGAGGCACGACCGTGTGTTTTAACTCAGTGTGTTACACAGCCTACGACACGACCGTGTGGCCCAACTCAGTGAGTTACACAAGCTGAGACACGATTGTGTGTCCCTATTTCAAACGTTACATGGCCTGGGGCATTCCACACGGCTGTGTGTCCCCTATTTTGGAAATTTTTAACTTTTTCTTAAAACTTATGATTTGTTTCAATTTAGTCCCGAATTGCTTATAAGCTATATTTAGGGCCTCTAAGGCTCGATTTAGGGACAAAATGCATGTGATTGGTTGGTATTTAATAAGGTTAATCTATTTAATATTATGATGTTAAATGTTTTGCGATTGATCGATAATACTCTGTAACCTTAATCCGACGACAGAGACGGGTTAGGGTATTACAGGTGACCTGACCCATTAACATATCTAGTTGTCCTAGCAAATAAATATAGAATGCATATGTAACATATAAATATTAATAAAAAAAAGTACATAACATTAATAAATATTCAAGTTAAAAATCAATGTAAAATAATTGCCTCCTTCAACTTAAAAAATTGCAAACTTTGCAGCAATCGCTTCAAAAAGTTCCTTGTAACATAAGAACCCGAATCTTCTACTCCCACTCAACTTTTATGGAAGTAAAGCATCGACTACACTTTCAAATCTCGGACCGACATGAAGGCAAGTTGAGCACGAAGGTTGTAAAACACTCTCCATAACATTCCACAAATTTCAATTGTTGTACTTAGTAACCTTATTCGGGCAACACCCAAATGAAATTGAATGAAATTCTATAAAAGCACTTGAAGAACAAATATTTATACAAAAAATTAATAAGTAAATAAAATAAATTGTAACAGAAAGTAAATAATACATTTTAGTAAATAGATAAAAAAATATTGAAATTTCTCAAAATTGATATTTAAAGTTGTAATAAATTTTATTATGCAAGTTTCAAAATTTTCCATGGAAGTTTTACTATATATAACCTCTAGAAAATGAATAAGAAATGGGTCAAAGGTTTCATAAAAAATAGTGACTATAAATATGATTTTATTTTTATATATTATATAGATAAAGATAATATAAACATTTATTTATTTTTCTTTCTTAAGGTATTTACTAGAGCGAGCCGAGTAATTAATCATCCGCATTCTATAGGTCCATTAAAATGTAGATGCTGACCACGAGTCTTTGTAATCTTTTTTGAGAAGAAGAATAATTCTGAGATTTAACACAAACATTCTGCATTTATTTATGTAATTCTTGGACTGAAATGAGTAAGCATGAAATTTTAGTTGTTTTTTCATCTTTGTAGTCTCCTAAAATTCTATCCATGCTTACTCATCTGGAAAACGAAACCTTTTTTATCTTCTTCATTTATTTATGTAATTCTTGGACTGAAATGTGATATGAGATAAAAAAACTTCATTAAAGTTGAATTTATCTTCAATTGATCTCTACTACAATTCAAAAATTGAAAATGAATAAGAAAAAAACATAAAAAAAACTAATGCCATACATAGGAACAAAAACAAAGCATAGAAATAGATTAACAAATGTGAATCTAGTAAAAAGAAAAAGAAATTCCATGAGTTTAAAGGTTTTCTAAGATGAAATCAAAAAGAAAAAGAAAAAGAAAAAATAATTTATAAGAGAGGCAAATAACAATTTGTAAATGTAACTTAAATTTTTTTTAAAAAAAATTTAAAGGTAAATTACACCAACAGTCACTCAACTTTGAGGTAGCTGACAAAACAGTCACTATAGTTTCAATTCAATCACTTAACTTTTAAAAAATAACAAAACAGTCAAAAACGTTATTGAAAAGTGACAAATCAATCACCCATTAACTTGTTCCGTCACTAGCTTAATGGCACTGTTGACGTGGCCAGTTAACTTGCCACGTTGGACGAGACAAAATTGAGTGATTATTTCTTTTTCGTCCTTCCTTTTCTGCTTTTTTTAATAATTTACCCAATATTTTTACTTTTTTGCTTAAATAGCCCAATATGTTTATGCCTTTTCTTCTCCTCCCTCGAAACCATTGGCATAATCCTAATCCTAACAGTAACTGAGCGAATCATTCACAAGGAAACCGTAATAAGCGTTCTCTCAACGCCCCCTCCTTCTCGTCCCACCATTAGTCACCCCAAAGCTCCAACCAAGAATCTCATCATGGGTCAAGTTAAGATCCTCAAACGCAGCAAAGATCTTAAATAATCTAAGTCGGATAAGCATATGAGGTTCGTAAAGGAAAACTTTGATGTAGATCTGGGTTCCACTGACTGTTTGAGTTCAGATCCCAGGTTCGTCCCAACCTAGATCCGACTCACTGAGTCAGAAAACAATGAAAGTAAGGTTGTTCCAGTCTCGTTCCAAGTTCTGTTCCATTGCCAGCGTTTTTCACAAAGAAGATGGAGTTGCTTTGAAGGATGACGTCGCTATGAGTGCCTTGACGAGGATATTAAAGTTAGATTTGTAGCCACAACCAAAAAACAAATAATAACAGTGTGGGCGGTGATTGACTAAATTTGTTGTTAGATAGCTAATCTCTTGTTTGGGTTCTCTAATATTCGATCGTCCCTTATTTTTTCAAGGGAGTAGATCGAAATAGCTAATCAAGTGTTCTTTTTACTGTTGTATAACTTTGCAATTGTTTAGTTTAATATGAAATTGTCTATTGTCTAGCAACTTCTTCTCCTTCTTCTTCTTCTTTGTTTCTTCTTTTTCTTTTATTGCCTAGCCCATTTAGGGTTTTAAATTGGGACTGTTTACACAGTAGGATGTCATGTCATTTTTTCGTTATGTCTGTAACGGAAAATGGTTAAAATGATTGTTTTGTTATTTTTTGAAAGTTGAATTATTGTGGGTGTAATTTACCCAAAATTTAAAGTTAAGAAACATTATAAAGATTAAATGTGAACATTTATATTTAATAATTAAAAAGTAGAAAAAAAATTAAAAAGTTGAAAAGTTTGAGAGTTTTTTATTATTAAATAGCACATATGTAACAATTTCATAAAATAGATCAATTTTAAAATACCTTAAATAAAATTGATGAAATTAAAGTAGAGGGATTAAATTCATAATTTTTATAAAATATACGTAGTAATAGCAAAATTTAACACTAAATAATTGAGTTGAATCTTAATGTAAGTAACTTGACGAAGAAGATGACAAAACAAACATGAATGCAAAGATGTGTAACTAAGGTTTGTAAAAAATGAAAGTGTATATAAATTAGTTTTTTTGATAAAATAAAAAAACAAGTTAGTATTTAAGGTGAATTGCCTGATTGAAGTAGTATTTAGACCTGCTTAATTTGGTAAATATAAATATGTTTTTTTAATATTAAATCTTTTCGCACATAATTTAGTAATTATAGTAATTGATTATGACATAAATTTGTGGTCGGAGTTCAATCCCTATTCATAAAAATAAAACATATTTCATGATAATCTATTTATCTCTTTGAAAAGTACTAATTTAACTATAAACCCCCTGACTACCTAAAAAAATCATCTACTCAGCTAAGTTATTTTTTTTAACAGTTTCATTATAAGTTTTGATAATATCTGTTATTATTGACATAATGCTTAGAACTATCTATAGTCCATTTCTAATCTATAAATAAGAGGATAAATATGAAATAAAGAAAAGAGTATCTAATAATAATAATTTCTTGTGAAGAAGAGAATGAGATGGATATAAGATTTTTCATAATTTAGGTATATAAGTTAAAAAGGAAAAGTAATTGCATGGTTATGAAAAACGTAGAACCAAATGGGAAAGGAGCGGAAAGAGGGAAGAGAGTGACGGTAATCACAACGCCAACGTACGGACAAAAACGCCTGCTCTTCCCTTCCCTTTGCTTTCTCATTTTTTTAGTTTCTCTTTTGAATATCTGTTTATCAACTTTCTCTTCAGTTTCAAATTCAATTCTTCATATGCATATGCATATGCATGTATATATATACACACGTCTTCCATCTCATTCTCATTCTCATTCTCATGGCTGCTCTCTCCTATTCTTCTTCAAAGCCCATCTCTTCATCTTATCAAGCCCTTAATTATCGTCTTCTCTTGCTCTTGACTCTCCTTCCATTAACCGTTGCCTTCTTTGCTTTTATTCTCCAATGGCAAGGTGGTCTCATTGACCCCCTTCTTTCGTCTCCTGATCCTTTCCAGTTTCCCGGCATGGACTATCCTGGATCAAACTCTCGCCCCCATCGGCGCTCCGTTTCCGATTGCGTCGATGTTTTGGGTCAGAGCCGGTCCCCGGCTTTCCCTTATTTTAAGGATTGGAATTTTGAATTCGGCTCCAATCTCAGGCCTAAGGTTTTCGTGCCTTGATACGCTTTTTGGGTCTCCCTTTGCTATGTAGTTTATGGAAATTCATATTCTTAATTCTATGATGTTAATTTGTTACAATTTATTATTCAAAAAAAAAAAAAACTGACCCAGATTCGGCTTTTCTCCCCCCAAGAAATTTGAATAAGTGGTTTTTGATTAGCTTAATGCATCTGAATTATAGTAAATTTTAGGTCCTAAACCTTAAATGACTTCATATTCGTCTTCATTGTTCATAAGAGCTTGAAAATTCAGATCATAGAGAAAAAAATAATTAGATGGTAATGCAAAGAAATTCAAATAAGAGGGGAAAATCAATTCCAGGAAAACATCTTTAAACCCAAAAACCCAATATACAAAATATAAAAATGTGATGCTAAACATATGTTTTTGTTTTCAAAATACTGGGAAATGTTTCAATTTAAAAACACCTAAATTGTTTCTTTTTTAAATCTCTAAACCGTTAATCTGGTCCATGTACTTGTTTTTAACTTCTTAATAGATTTATGGGTGCTATTTCTTACCATATTTTTGGTGGTTTTTTGGTGCATGCCAGATATGTATTGTTTCAAGTACTGCTGCCGGCTTAGAACAGATATTACCATGGATATTTTATCACAAGGTTATTGGAGTTTCAACCTTTTTCCTTTTTGTTGAAGGGAAGGCTGCCTCTCCCGTTGTGTCCAAAGTCCTAGAATCGATTCCAGTTGAGTATAAATCCTCTGTTACTCCTTTTTATTAGTATCTACTATTGTTTATTTCACTTTGGTTCTGTTCCTATGTGCAAAATCCAATCCTTAACAGGGGGTGGAAGTGATATACCGAACAAAAGAATTAGAGGAACAACAAGCTAAAAGGTTGGTACATGATTTGGTTTAATAGCTTATTGTTTGTTGTGGTATTGTTCTAAAAGGCATTATTTTCACTTCCTTTTTCATATGCGAAATTTAAATGATTCTTGAACCCAATGCTAGGTAGTAATTCAAAGTATACATGGTGCTTGACCAAAATAGAAATACCATTATGGTGACCCTTCTAAATCGAAATAAATAACACATTTTGAGTTGAGAGACATGTTCTCTTAAATAAATAGTGCTACGTCTACCATTTTCGGGATATGACCTTTCCCTGCTTTCTTTTTCTGTTTTAGTACTTCATTTCAATGTCCAAAAAGGGCAGCCGTTCTATGTCATAAGAATCTGACTTGCCCTTTTTTTTCTTCTTTCTTTTTGCTTGTAGTCGGATCTGGAATGAGACTTGGCTGGCAAAATTCTTCTACAAACCATGTAATCATGAGTTGTTTGTGAAGCAAACTCTTAACATGGAAATGGCTATTGTAATGTCAAGGGTATGCTGTTGCATTTTCATCTCTGGCATAATGTGTATGTTCGGTAGCATAAATTCATGTTCAGTATAACTCTTAGCCATACTATTTTTTCTTCATTCATTTATAGGATGCTGGCATGGATTGGATTATTCATCTTGACACTGATGAGCTTATACATCCCTCCAGTGCTCGTCAGTACTCTGTCAGACAATTACTGGCAGACTTGCCTGAAGATGTTGATATGGTTGTCTTCCCAAATTATGTGAGTGGACTTGCTATATTTTAGGTATAGAGGTTAAGGATGTTTAGTTGGTCAAGTTGTACGTTTGTTCTTTTATTGTTGACACGGTAGGTGTTGATATCATGTGAATTTTCTCAGGAAAGCTGTGTAGAGCGGGATGATATAATTGAACCTTTTACTGAGGTGTGATCTCCTCCATCTATTTCTCTTCTCATGTTTTGGCTTTGGCTAGGTTTATAACTGTTAAAATCAAGCTAATTTTTTCACAAGAAATTACATTGATATATATACACACAGTGAGCCTAACTTAGGAAACTCTAGTCTAGGAAACAGACTAATTCTAGGAATGTTGACCCTAAAAAACAGCTTTAAAGTTAGGGATAACAATCATTGAAATATTTACAAAATCCTAGCTGATACACACAATATTCATTATTTAGGAAACTGTAATCTGACACTCTCCCTCAAGCTGGGAAGTGGATATCATCTATTCTCAGCTTGCTTACTAATTTCTGAAAGAACTTCCCAAACAATCCTTTGGTAAGTATATCTGCCAGTTGACAATCAGTGGACACAAATGGAGTGCAAATTAAGCCACTGCCAAGCTTTTCTTTTATAAAATGTCTGTCAACCTCAACGTGCTTCGTACGATCATGTTCAACTGGATTATGTGCAATATTGATAGCAGACATATTATCACAATACAACTTCATTGGACCTTCCCACTTGATCTTCAAATCTTCCAAAATAATTTTCAGCCATAATAACTCACAAATCCCAAGTGTCATTGCCCTAAATTCAGCTTCTGCACTAGATCTAGCCACAACATTTTGTTTTTTACTCCTCCAAGTCACAAGGTTGCCTCCTAGGAAAGTACAATAGCCCGAGGTTGATCTTCTATCAACAATAGACCCTGCATAATCCGCATCAGTATAGGCTTCAAGGGTTAATTTCTCCCCTTTCCTAAATAAAATTCCTCTGCCTGGCGTACCCTTTAAGTATTGTAGAATCTGATACACAGCTCTAAGATGTGATTCTTTGGGGTTGTGTATGAATTGACTTACAACACCAACTGCATAGGCAATATCCGGTCTAGTATGTGACAAGTAGATGAGCTTCTTCATAAGTTTTTTATATGAACCTTTATCAACTGCTGTATCTTCTAGTGCATCTCCAAGTCTGTGATTAACCTCTATGGGCATCTCTGCTGGTTTGCATCCCAACTTCCCGTCTCTGTCAACAAATCAATTATGTATTTTTGCTAAGATATGAAGATTCCTTCCCGAGAGTGTGCCACTTCAATATCGAGAAAATATTTTAACTTACTGAGCTCTTTGACTTAAAATTCTTTTACTAGGCATTTCTTTAAATTCTCCATTCCTTCTAGATCATCACCAGTCACTATATTGCCATCTACATAAACTAATAAAGCAGTCACTCCTCCTGAAGATGAATGCTTTACAAACAGAGTGTGATCTCCTTGGCTCTGTTTATACCCCAACTTATGCATCACTTTGGTAAACCTTCCAAACCAAGCTCCCGGGGACTATTTTAATCTGTACAAAGCCTTTTTTAGTCTGCAAACTACCTGTCCTGTATTTAGACCGAATCCTGGTGGAACATCCATATAGACTTCCTCCTCAAGATCACCATGTAAAAAGGCATTTTTGATGTTAAATTACTGTAATTTCCAGCCTCGATTGGCAACTAGTGATAACAACACTCTCACAGTGTTCAACTTTGCAACAGGGGCAAATGTCTCAAGGTAGTCTATTCCATAAATTTGAGTGTACCCTTTAGCAACAATCTTGTTTTGTACATCTCCAAAGAACCATCTGACTTATATTTCACTGTGAACACCCAGCGACATCCCACTGGTTTCTTTCCTCTCGGTAATTTCACCAAGTCCCATGTCTTATTTTTTTCAAGGGCTTCCATTTCAACCTTCATGGCATTTTTCCAATTTTCATCATTTAATGCCTTGAATGCAGTTTTGGGAATGGAGATGAATTTAGGCTAGTAAGAAAGGCTTTGTTATTATGGGAAAAATTTTTGTAAGACATGAATACTTACAATGGATGTTTTGTGTAGGCTCTAGTCCCTTTTCTAATAGCAATGGGAAAATCATAGTCTCTCTGATCTGAATTTTCAGTAGTTTCAGTATTAGTATTCAAAGTAGGTTCAGCAATTACCTCGGGTTGTATAGTAGCAGGTTGTATAGGAGAGAAAGAAGATTGAACTTGCACAGTGCATTCTTCCTTGAGTAAACCAGTAAAGGATGAGTAGTATCCTGAATCCCTTCTTGTGATTTGGGTATATTAGGCTCTGTTTCGGGTTACATAGTTTCAGGCTGATACATGATTTCGAGTTGGGCAGGCTGGTTGGTAGGCAAGGACTGAGTGTGAGTGTTTGGCTGGGTAGGAGTTGGAAAATCAAGGAGAAAAAATTCTTTATCCTTATCTTCTGTGAATGAGATCTCCCTCTGAAGATAAGGACGAGTAAAGTAATTCTCTTGTTCTGCAAAAGTAACATCAGCTAATACATAATATTTTTTTGTGGCTGGATGATAGCATTTGTACCCCTTTTGAGTGGAAGAATAACCGAGAAAGACACATTTGGTAGCTCGTAGATCAAGTTTTCCCCTGTTTTGAGAATGTACATATATAAAGGCGACACAGCCAAATATTTTGGGAGTAAGGTTATTTAAAGTATTGAAATTAGAGAATAATTTTGCTAGAACTTGCACAAGACTTTGAGATTCAAGAACTTTTGTAGGCAATCTATTTATCCTATGAGTAGCAGTTAAAACAGTCTCTCCCAGTATTGTTTAGGGACATTTTTTTGGAACAAAAGGGATCTTGCAATAGCTAAAATGTGACCATTCTTTCTTTCGGCAACACCATTTTGTTAGGGTGTGCTGACACAAGATGACTCATTTATAATTGCCTATTTCTTGGAAATATGGTGAGAGAAATTGATTGAAATAGTCCTTACATTTTTTGATCTAAACCTTTTTATTTTAGCACCAAATTATGTTTTTATCGTGTTGTAAAAGGTTGGAAAGACAGACCTTACATCAGATTTCTGTTTTAAAAGGAATATCCAAGACACACGGGTACAATCATCAATAAAGGATACAAACCGTTGAACCCCAGAAATGTTTGAAATAGTTGATGGTCCTCAAACATCACTATGAATAAGAGTAAAAGGAGCGGATGTCCTTTTATTGCTTACCGGAAAAGAGGTACGTTTATGTTTTGCAAGTTCACAGACATCACAATGGAATTTTTCAACAGTTAACCCTTTGAACAATAAAGGAAACATAACTTTAAGGACTCTAAATGATGGATGACCAAGGCGGAGGTAATGGAGCCAAATTTGGTCTTTATTGGTTTTAACAAATTCTGGGATGAATGATAATGGTGAGGAATTCAGAGCACTAACTTGTCCACTGGATTATTCAAGATAGTATAGGCCATTTACTTTTTTAGCATGTCCAATCATCTTCCTCGTATTCTGTTCCTAAAAAATACATCGATTGGGATAGAAAACCACACTACAATTAGAGTCTTTAGTAACTTTTTGGATGGATAGAATATTGGTAAACAAGTTTGGAACATGGAGGACATTTTTAAGAGTAAGAGTTTTGTTTATAACAATATCACCTTAACCAGCCACTGTGATCACAAAACCATCGGCTACTGTTATCTTTCTATTACTAGAGCAAGGTGTATATGAAACAAATTTTTGTGAGGAATGGGTCATGTGGTCTGTAGCTCCTAAGTCAATGACCCAAGAACTTTTGGTGGGTATATCCGAAACTTTAGAATCTTGAAAAGAGAACATACCTGAAAAAGCCAAACTACAAGTACCTGTTGAAGAAGATTTTTCCAATGATCCCAATAGATTCTTCAACTTCTCAATTTCTTCTTTATTGAACTCAACAAGTGATTCTTGAGAATTCCCTTCTCCAGCCAGGTGTCTTGCTGTATATGCTTGCCCTTGTCCCTTTGGTTGTCCACTTTTTTCTGAAAATTTTTTGTTTGTTGTCTGTGGCTTCCCATTTAACCTGTAGGCTGCTTGGATGTTCTACAACTCACTTGTTGGGTTTGAGTTGTTCACAGAGACTTCTGAGGTATCCCTAGTATTGCTGGTTTCGACAGTTTCAGGCATGTTTCTTTTGAACAAATTCTACAGGCTTGAGGATTGATCGGGAGTAAGAAGAAGTTGCCAAACAAAGAAAAAAATCCCAGAAATTGAGCTAAAAAAGGCCCTGATACCATGTTAAAATCAGGTTAATTTTTTCACAAGAAATTACACTAATATATATACACATAATGAGCCGAACTTAGGAAACTCTAATCTAGGAAATAGACTAATTCTAGGAATGTTGACCCCTAAAAAAATAGCCTTAAAGTTAGGGATAACAATCATTGAAATATTTACAGAATCCTAGCTGATACACAAATATTCCTTATTTAGGAAACTGTAATCTGACAATAACTACATGACTTTTATTAGGTTGATGGAATATTATTAGCAAATGTGCCTATCAATAGGATTTGCTGGAGTTATGATCATATATGTGCATTTATTGTATATGAATCTATATTCTATCTTTGCATAGGTCTCAATGTTCAAGAAGAACTTTGATCATCTTCCTATAGAAGCCTATCTTGGTAACTATAGACGGGCAATCCGTGGTAATCCAAACTACTTTTTAACCTATGGAAATGGGAAAGCAGCTGCTCGTATTCAAGATCATCTTCGTCCTCATGGTGCACATAGATGGCATAACTACATGAAGGCACCAAAGTATGTTATTTCTCCTATTCCATCCATTTTGTGTAAATAAATTGATATGGTTAAATGTATTATTATGTATATCTGGCATTGTGTACAGTGCAAATAGTTAAAGTCCCTTGTACTGATTCAAGGAATCTTTGATCAAGTACACAACAATTATGCCTAGACACACTTTTATGGCCAAAAGCTTAAGAAAGAGTGACATTTTGCTTTCTTTAGTTTTTTGTTTCTTTTATTAGCTTTCTTTTAATTGCCAAAAGAAGATAATATTATCTCTCTTTACAAGAATGAAACATTGGATAACAATCATAATATAATCCGTGTGCAATTTTGGGTTTGTAGATTGAAGTGAACAAACATTGAGCTTTTGTTGATGATGACTTTCTGTTAAGTAGTTAAACAATAAATAAGACTAGTTTTTTAACTTTCTATCCACAAACCTTAAATTTCAAGCTTATTATATACTTCTTTTTTCTTTTTATGTGCCTGTAATGGACCTTGCACCTTTGACAACATTGATACGTACTTTTGTATGATATGTTGTTCATTGCTTCAAGCACTTCTTTCCTTTCTTATTTATTGATATATAACTACCTTGATTTTGTGTAATATATCATAGGGAGATCAAATTGGATGAGGCTGCCGTTCTGCATTACACATACACCAAATTTTCTGACCTCACTTCAAGGCGTGATCGATGTGGCTGCAAGCCTACGAAGGAGGATGTTAAAAAATGTTTCATGTTAGAATTTGATAGAGCTGTGAGTTCCAATTGATGCCTAACTTGCTTTTCAGTTTCCCTTGCCCTTGCTTTTACTTGAAGGATTTCCTGTATTCCATTTAGGTTATACATTAAACCAATGTGAGTGTCATTTTTCCTGCCATTTTTAGATAATATTCCTTTCAAAAATAAATGGCTTTATGGTCTTAGGAAAATTAATTTACGGCTTGCCAGTCATTGGGTGCAAAGTCGTGGGTTACTTGCAATATTTTCAAGGCTATTTTAGAGGCAGATTACTAGTTTATGTCAGGCTTCTCCTTTTATTTACTGATATGGATGAATGTTGAGCTTGATTGCTTATCTCTAAGTTTAGATACTAATGTATTTACATGATATTGGGTCATTTTATATTCCTAATATTTGGGATTAATTTGCTTAGAGTTTGTTCACATTTTATTTCATACAGGCATTCATAATTGCTTCAACTGCAACGGAGGAGGAAATGCTTCGCTGGTAATGCTTATATTAACATTTGAAATATACTCTAAAATATATCCTATTTTAGACTGTAGAAGAATTGTTGATGATGTATACTCCTTACATTCCCTAGAGGATGAAGACTTTATATTTGTCTTCCTCAAATAGTATGGTTTTTCTGACTTAGGTACCGTCACCATGTGGTGTGGACTAATAAAGCATTGAACTTGAAACTTTTGAAGAGGGGCATTTTAACTCGGATTTATACTCCCATGGTGGGTAAAAGTAAAACTAGTACAGCTGTTTATCTGATGCCTTGTGTTTTATTCTTTCGTTGATTTCGCAGTGAAATATTTGTGGTCGAAATGCTGGATCCTCAAACCATTCACTTTTTTTTTTTCCCTTTTTTAATACATTCACAGGCCATAATTCAAGGACTTAGGGAATCTGGTGTTTTTGGCTCTGTATTACAGTCAGCACAGACACTCTCCAAGGACAAGTTCTTGTCCTCTGTTGAGAGTAGCAACTTTTCTAGCGTAGATAAACAGATTGGTGTCAAAGAATCTCAGGCAACTGCCAGAAGGATCTTGGATATCAACGACAACTTTTCTGGTGGTTCAGCAATCCCACCACTTTCTCCTCCAGTCCCGGACGATTTTCACATTGGAATATCATGAGGGATTAAATTCAGTGATTACTGCCTGCCTCATTGTTCCTGCAAGGAGTTATTGAGATTTGAGTTGAAATTGGATACATGAGACAACTTGAAGTAAATGAGACAGCAGTTACTGGAAGCACCAACCTACTTGGCTTTGTTGGGCTATTCCCGAAGGCGATCATTACCGAAGTTGTGCTGTACATTCAGGTTAAATCACAGTAGATTATATAGTGAAAAGGCGTAGAGTGGCATTTTGTTTTGATATGCATACACTTTCCCGAATGATGCCTAGGCTAGCCGCTCATTTTTAACCATACTACTTAGTCTAAACACATTGCTGATTATGTTAACTTACAGAACAGCACATTGCTGTTCCATTCTTTAGCACGAACTTGAAAAGAATTGCATTCTGGATTACTTGATTCCTGTGAAAAAGTTATTAATATTGCAAGCTATTTGATTTTGTATGTACTACATATCCCTCACTTCAATGATCAATATTGCAAGCTTAATTCAAGTACTCGTCCAGGCTGAGGCATCAGACTAATTTTGCAAGCTTAATATTGCAGCCTTCAACTCTGTCCATTACATCGCTTATTTGAAAGAGTAGGATACTTAATATAGAGCGCACACTCTGCATTGACTATCTTAAGAATGGTGTTCTCTCATGAATTATCATGATGCAAGAGAACTCAAGATTACAATTCAGATCATCTTAGATCAGTGATGCTACATCCCACGTCCGGAGGCTTCTTCCCGTACATACAACTTGCTCAAACATTTTTACCACGTTAACCATTTTATTACGAGCACTTAATTCATATTGAACTTATTCGAGCTTTAACGACCTCAACTTCGCACTTAAAAGGCCCATACCTTAGGGGGCAATGGAATGGATATCTATTGTTAACAAAATTACTAATAATTAAATTATATTTTCAGTCCCTTAATTTTATTAAGAAAAAAATTAATAAGATGATCTTTCAAAAGTGTTATAAAAATTCGAAAACGTGTTTTCTAAATATTTTGATTAAGGTATCGATACTTCGAAAGTATCGGATAAGGCTCGACTCCCCTGCCAGGTTGACTTTCGGCCTTGGGTTTACTATTTTCTCGTCAGGTTGAATTTCGGTCCGGGGTTTACTATCATCTTTCACCAGGGGCTTACCCCCCTGTAAATGCTTCCTGAACTTTAAAGATCGACTTTTGTTTAATGGTAATGGAGGCATAGAGGATCTAGCTAGTCTTATGTTGTTGCTCAATGAAGGAGAACATTGAGGCGAGCTTTTTCTTACTAATACCATAAGACTATTAGTATAAATTTGAAACTTATCCCTAAAATAAAAAAGACTAGTAATAAATTCGGCATCACCAAGTACTTAACCAAACAGCACTCCTAACGATTTCACTTTATTACTATTGCAAGTTAAAACGAAAGTCACAACAGTGAATGGAAAGACCAGCATTTTAAAGGAAATAGTCCACATTTGTTCACAAGGTCTTAAGATTACTAGATTTTTGTTTTAGTGCAGAAAACCTCATGAACTTAAAGCTTAAGAGCTTGAGCATGGTGGCGGATGTGATCATCAATGAAGGTGGAAATGAAGAAGTATGAGTGATCATATCCAGGCTGCAACCGCAATAACAACGGCACATTCACACTCCTACATGCCTCCTCAAACTTGTGCGCCAGAAGTTGGTCTAAAAATTTGTCATCCTCCCCCTGCGTCCAGAAACATATAAACATAAAATAAAATTTTGATTCATCCAACGCAGCTTTTACGAAACAATGCGGATTGAAAAGTAGAAGAATTTAAAAGCAAACATATTTTCTAATATTAGCATTTCCTTCCCTCACTTGTCCTCGACTGAAAACGAACACCTAAAAGGATAGTTCATATGATACTTTTAGTAGTGCTACCCCTCCCTTCTTCGGATTTTGAATAATGGTTTCTGATCGTTGTCTAAATTTTTGTACTTTTCAAGCAGGCTTTCTTTCTTTTCTTGAACAAGTTTTCTTGGCAAATTAAAGAACTGTGTAAATCCTAATACCATCCCCATTGCCAACAGATTGTGATATATGGAGGTAACAAGCAATAAGAGCAGTAATACATTAAAATACTTCACTGTTATATCATTGGCAAAATAAATCTGAACGGTGTAAAGAATATATCATTCTCCAAATTTAGACTTTAGAGGATCAAGTACTATCATAACTTAGAAATTTATTAAACTTGAACAACTCATGAGATTGAAGAATAATAAGACATCTAAACTGCTTCAAAATAAAGGAGAAAACAAAGTTATAAGTAGACACTTGTTTTGTGTTGGGTGATACTTAAAAAGAGAGATTTTACTCTTACCTGATCAATCAAAATGGTAGCTGATACATTATGGAATTTTTTTATCAGGCAAGTGGCATCATATTCCTGCAATTTTTTTCCTTCTTTTTTAGATTTATTCTCCACCCCAAGATTAAAAAAAATAGGTAAAAATGAAGGGCATTCATTAGTCAAATGATACTTGACCTCCCAAGCAGCTTTGTCATTGCCAAGATAGTTTGTGAATGCCTTCTGACCCCAGGGGCAATTTATAGGATTGGCAATGGGTGCAAAGGCAGACGCTGACTGTAAAGAAAAAGAACAAAGAAGGATAGAAGCAAGTAACTTAGAGTAAGATGAATAAATATCTAGTTATCCTCTAGAGAAAAATTAGAAATTCTAAGAAAAAGCACAAAGAACGTATAAAAGCAAGGAACATAGAGTGAAGATGAATACATATCTACATCCTCTAGAGAATAAATTAGAAATTCTTAGTCAATAAAATAAATTAAGATCTCTACTGCAACTACCTTATACTTATCAAGGTTTTTCAGATAAATTGTGAGAGCACCATGTCCACCCATAGAATGACCAGAAATAGATGCTTTTGATGTATCAAGTTGAGGAAAATTTTCACTCAGAAGTTTTGGCAGTTCTTTCACAACATAATCGTACATACGCCAGTTCTTCCACTTCTGTTGTGTAGCATTAAGATAAAATCCAGCACCTAAAATTTTAAAAATCAAGGGAACATAATCAAGTTAAGGGAGGAGGAGATAGAAAGTTAGTCAAAATTATATGCTTCGTGCACATCTATATTCAACTATTCATGCCAACCAGTGTTGGAAAAATATCGAGCAATGCACCATGTAAATTTAAAAATAATGTTTCCCACATGGAAGCAATGCTGGGAGCAGGTAAGACAATAATAAGAATTGCTTTGGAAAGTTTTGCAAAGATGCATTTTTTCTGTGGTTAAATCCCCAATCGCCAGTAAATACTAGGGGGTGACTCAGAATTATATTACTTGATACCTAATCAATAAAGTATGTCTTAAATTATTGTTTCTGGGTCATGTCAAAAGAAAAATCAAAACTAGCTCTGAAATTAATAAGCATCTAAATCTTTTGCTCAGCAAGATTATTAATACTCATTTTGCACTCAAATCCAATTTGTTGACAGAAAATTCCGTAAAAGGGAAAAGGAGAAGATTGCTAAGATTTCTTATTAAAAAGGGATGAAAAGCCAAAAGGAAATAAAAATTTCTAGTCAACATAATTTCCAGTTTGGTAGCATATTCCCTTATCTAGTTTCACGGATTCTCTAGTGATTACAAATGTATGTGTGCATGTATATACAAACATACAACTACAAATGCCCTTTGAGCAAAATTGACCATCCTATTTCTTATCAGGAAACTTTCCCTGATAGAATAAATTAATGCTTCATTTGGATGGCAATGGAAAGGGATTCCCACCGCACAGAAGCTTGTTTTGTCACTGGACCCTTAGTGGTGCAGTGGAAATTCCACCCAAATGAAGCCTTCACCTTTGATATTTTCCAGGATTCCCTGCTAAAAGAAATATTGTGCATGCTTCAGTTTGTAACATAAAACTGAAATGGCACCATTTTCCCCAGGAAGAGTTCTCCAGAATTAAGATACAAGATATAGAACAGTTTGATATTGGGTACAAATGTTTAGGATTTACCATAAAAGATATCTGGAAATTCAAATTTAAACAATCCAAATGCTGCATACCTACACCAAAATCCCAGCTGTCAGCCTCTCCTTCCACATTCAGGCCTCCTGTAGATTAGAAGGGGGGGAAGAAAGGAAATCAGCTCTGTACATTTAGTAGATAAAATGACATTTTGAAAACGATAATTTATATTGAACTAAGAAAGGCATTTTGGAGAAATTTGCATCCAAATATATAAGTTAAAGTTAGTTTCTTGACAATGTGTTCATTCTTGCTTTCTGTTACTTGGATGATATAAAAAGGAAAAGACAGAGAGAGAAGAGAAATACTGGTCAAACCATAGAGTCTATAGTGTATATGCTCTAGAGCCAACTTCTACTTCTGGTAAGTCAAGAGAGACAAAGTAAGGCAGATGCTTTGAGTAGCCAGTCATTTATTCTAACTATGATGAGTTCTCAAGTTATACGATTTGAGGAGCTAAAGAATCAATATATGGCAGACCCGTATTTCAACCAGATTGTGAGGGAGTTACAAAGGTCAAAAGCTCTAAAGAAATTGCCTACAGGTTGCATGATGGGTATCTTTTCAAAGGCAACCAACTGTGCATTCTAGAAGGGTCATTTGGTGAACAAATTATACGAGAACTTCATGGGAATGGTCTTGGAGGGCATTTTGGCAGAGACGAAACAATGGCATCGGTGACAGTTCGTTATTCTTGGCCACATATGTACAACGATGCGTGAGATCTGTGAGTTGGTGTTTTGATTGTCAGCTTAGTAAAGAGAAGTTGCAAAACACTGACTTGCTCTAGAACAGCGGATGCATCGCACATTGTTGATTTGTTTTTAAGGAAATAGTGCAGCTCCATGGTTTTACTACATCAAATGTTTCAAACAACGATGTCAAGTTTTTGGGGCATTTTTGAAGACCCTTGCGGCACAAATTAGGGACTGAATTGAAGTATTCTAGCACATGCTATACACAAACTGATGAACAAATTGAAGCAGTTAACCAGAGTTTGGGAAACTTGCTGAGAAGCTCAGCCAGAAACCATGTGAAGAGCTGGGATTCAGTCAACAGAACTATAAAGAAGACTCCTTTTGAGGTTGCATATGGCCTTAACCCACGACATGTGCTTGATTTGGTGCCATTGCCACAAGAAGCAAGGGTAGATAATGATGTAGAAGCGTAATGCTTTAGACCTGTATACATTTGAGGGTTTTGACAAAGGAAACACAACTGCTATTACCAAACAAGTTAGTCAAATTCCAGCAAAGCAAAGTGAGGTTATCCAAGAAGTTTTCAATGAGAAAGAGGTGAGATCTAGCATAAATACTCTACTAGAGGATTAGTAGGACCAGTCTTTATCATTAAGTTTTTTTCTACATTGTTTTATTTGAGTCTATGTTTTGCATCTTTTTATTAAATATTTAATAGTCATGTGATTAGCATGTGGCTTTCAGTACAAGTTCTATCATAATACTCTACTAGAGGGTTAGTAGTATCAATCTTTATCATTAAGTTAAGAGAGTTTTAAACCCACAAGGATTCCGGAAAAACCAGAACCACATATGCTTCTATCCCATTTCAATTACGTTTGCCTTTTGTTTCAATTTCTTAGCTGTTAGAATTCCTACAGCATCAACAGAATAGACAAAAACCAAAAGGATAAGTAGGGTCAAGATAACTTGGTTGAACTGACTCAGATCCTCAATCAAAGGGAAGAAATGACAAGCAGAAGCACAATTAATCAATATTGAAGTATCTAGTCAGAATTCCAAAAATCCATGTCAAGAATAAGCTAAAGTGGGCTGACCACTTACTTGGAGATGTATCAGGAGCAATTAGAGCAACACCCTCAGCAGAAGCAGCACGTTGTGCTCCTGACTTGATTATGAAATTCTCATCAGTGCAAGTAAGCCCAGAGAGCCAGTAAAGTATCTGCTCAAAGATGAATGCAAGACAATACTGTTTGAGAATCTCATAGATTAGAAAATATCATAATACTACCCCAGAACCAAAATGTAGCCAAAACAAAAATAAAACCCGACATGTCACAAATGAAACAAATAAAGAGGACTCACAATAAAAAGCAGGGTGACAGACAAAATACCCTGAGGTTTGATTGAGAATACACTTTTTTTTTATGAAAATTGGAAATACATTTAGATCCCTATTATTTTTAGGGAAAAAGTTAAAGTTAGCCCTCGATTTTACAAAGTACAGCACTCCATGAATTTTTTGTTATATTAATGAGAACCTTGATGTTGTGGTTTTCCTTTATTTCTTTTTAACCTTCTTGGTTAACAGATGTAAACAATAGAATTACTTACTCTGATTAATTTGAATGAGTGTATTTTCTTTTTCCCATCTACTATTTAAAATGATCTTTTGAAAAAAAATATATAGAGTTTGACAGGATAAATGTACTTTGAATATAACATCATGAATGAGATTTACTTTTACTAACTGAACTTAGTATAATTTAAAAGATAATTGAGTTATAATTCAAGTTAATTAAAATAGTAATTAAAGATGATTGTAGAACTAATTAAAACTTTCAAACTTAATTGTATAAAATTTGAAATTTCTAATTGAAAAAGGGCTAGGACAAAGAAAAGAAGAAAATAAAAATAAAAAGGAATGAAGGGGAAAAAATTAACAAAAGGGAAATTAATAGGGTAACTTTTTCCTAGGGTTCTCATATTAGAATCTGAGAAGTCATAATCAGAACACAAATGCAGACTAAACGAAAAAGAGAAGAAAAACAATCTTCCCCACAAATCCAGCTCTTATTATAAATAAATAAATAACATAACTTGAGTGTAACTTAAGTTTAAGCCAACTAATTTAGTAGCCAACGAGATCATATATAACAAAAATGAAATTCGAATTCCAATTCCAATAATGGCAAACGTATTTCCGAAGCTATTGCCGAAAAAAGTAGAACCCAAATTTTCTACTAACTTCATCCCATCAGACCATAACCATTAAAAAAACATGAAGTAAACCTTTACAAAAAAAATCAAAATGAAAATAGTAATAAAAAGATAGAAAAAAGTGGGAAAGGGAAAGAACATACAGGGAACTTGTGGGAAGGAGAAGAAGAAGGAGGGAAGTAGATATGGAAAGTCATGGAACAGCCGAGGGTGGGACTGAAATGCTTGTATCTTTTGTTGTACCCTCCAAACATCTTTGAACTCCCAATCTCTGTGGGTTTGGTCTCCATCTTCTTCACTCACTCTGCTTTTCCTTCACTTACCAGAAAATGTTTCTGATTTTTCTTTCCCCTGATTGTGTCTCTAATTTATTACCGCTCACTGGTAAAGCTTAAAACAGAAGTCATTCTTTAGTTTTAGGCCCAATGCAAAGGTCTCGGTCCATAATTGCTTAATAAAATAACGAAATAAATATTCATCAGGCCTCCGTCTTGGATTTCGGCTCGGACTTGGGCTTTGAATTTAAAGCATGAGCCCAATACGTATTTTAAACAAATTTATTTTTTATCCAATTTCCTTTTTCATGTTTGATATTTTTATCTAAATCCTCATAAATTTTGTAGATAGGATAATTCGATTCTTGAACAGGCCTAATCACACCTTTGCTAGAATATATTGTCATCATTATTCGCATTGTTTTCAAATTTGGACCGATCAGTCGAATTGAGAATCAATTGGGATATTAATTTAAAATAAGAGGTTAGTTTAGATGAACCGATTTTCTCTTCTTCTTTTTTACTATTTTTAATTTTTATTTTAAATAATTTTTTCAATTGAATCAAACAAACAAATCGATTGAATCGGATCAAAAATCAGTAAATTAACTAGTATGGTGGTGCAAATACATGAGAATGGGTAAATTACTTGATTCTTGCACAGTTTTTTTACATTAGTAATGCATGCATGCATTGTGACTTCCAATTCGATATGAATTTCTTTTTAAAATATTAAATTATATAGCGAAAGAGTAATATGAGGGAAAGGGTATTTTCAATTTTATCTTAGTTGTTGTGGGCTATCTCAATCTCACAAATATTTTTTTCTTTTCACACCAGTGGCTATTAACAATATTTATGTTATAAAATAAGAAAATAAAAGACTATTTTTTCTTTTTTTTTTCAAAAAAAAAACTTTGAGATTGTTGAATCACATATAGATTTGTCCATGGCCCGAGCTACCTGTCCAGGTCTACCCAAATTTTGAGATGTTTTGGATACAAATATTATGCCCGAAAAATGAACTTGGGCAAAAAAAATTAGGCCCATTTAAAATATAAGTCGGGCTCAGACTTGAACATTCAATGCGCCGCTCGTTTTTAAGTTTATAATACTTTATATTATGTTATTTTTATATATTATATAATTTAGAACAAATTAAAAAAATAAATCTATACTAAATATATATACTACTCTAATGTAAACATTAAAATAAAGTTAAGATGATTATATAAAAATTTTCAATAAATAAAAAATGTATAAAATTATTAAATATTGAAATAATATAATATAAATAATTTTTTTAAATTTTAAAAATAATATGGATGGACCTAAAATGTACTTGGGTTAGTCTTCTACAAATATGATTGGGTTTGGGCAAAATTTTAAGCCCATATTTTAGGCTGGGCCAAACTTGGATAAGTATAAAATATGTTAATATCATATTTAAGCCTAGCCCAACTCAATCCATAAACACCTCTAATCACAAACAAAATAAATGTATAAAGCAACAAAGTCATCAATGGTGAAACCAGAGCTTTAGCTTTTTTACAATTTATAAAATTTTAAATTAATAATAGTAAAATTACACTTTAACTCTCTAAAAATTGATAAAAATTTGATTTAATCATTTAAAAATTATGAAGATATAAACTATTAAAATATTGAAATTATACTTTTACTATCGTAAAAATATATAATTTAATTCTTTAAAAAAATTTTGATGCATTCATAGATACATACATATTTATGTAGGGCAGTAAAGAAATGGTTGGGGCTGTCTCTCAACTCCATTTTCGTTACATCTCAAAAGCATTAAAACATCAAATTTCAGTTGAATTCCCATAATAACCAGTTGAAGTTACTAACCCCATAATAACATTTTACATACGTTAATTTGCTTTCTTGTAACATTAAACCAGCAAATCTAATATAATCCCCCAACTCCCAACCTAAAAATTCATACCAATTGATTGTCTCTCTTCTCTTGGCATCAAAGTAACCACACCACCATCACCATGGCAAAACTCAACCACAACTTATCCATGGTGATTGCTTTGCTCTCATCCATATTAATCGCAGCTTCAATGGTAACAAGCGAAGAGGAGTTCATGATTACAATCCCACCAGAACCAGAACCAGGTTTCTATAAAACCATAGAAGAATGCATCGAGAAGATGAGTAGGGAATGTGGGGAAAACATTGTGAAAGCCGTTTTAGAAGATGAAGAAATTTCAGAGCAATGTTGCGCTGAGCTTGTGCATGGAATGGGCAAAATCTGCCACGATGACTTACTCCAGTTTTACGTCTCATTGCCCCAGTTGGGTTTTAATGTAACTCACCTTAATATTAGAGGTCATCAAGTATGGAATATCTGTATCTTAAAAGCTCCATCAAAGATGTGACTGTTTTCTCAAATGGAATAAACTAATACTGCTTCAATAAATTAACTAAGTTTCATATTTTTGCTTTACTACAAAGTACAAACCTTCCATGCACTATTTTCTTTTCATCTCCTTATTTTTTCCCAATTAATTCAAACAATTATGTTAAATTTATTGTTATGCGATTACTTTGTAATTTTTCATAATTGAATGATAAAATAATCGATCACAACATTAATATTTTTCATCAACTTTACATCATTTTTATTGACGTAATAATAAATCTAGCCTTTAAAGTGTAATTTTTTGTCTTGATTTAACAAATTTAACATGTAACATTTTCACTGAATATATAAAACATCTAGAGCTACATTTGTTACTATACGAATCAAAATTATGTATAATTGACATAAAAACATTAATGCTATTATCAATTGTCTTTAGTTGCTCACTTTATAAATTTAAAAAGATTAAATTGCTTTAATTTTTTTGAGAGAGACCAATTTGATCAATAATAAAATTTCAAGGGATAATTCGAAACTTGGGTTACCCAATTATGAAAAGTTATAAAACGATCATCAAACTTTCCAATTTTGTCTTTTTTAATCACCAGTTGACTAACGTAAAAATAGAAACACCCAAAAGTCTAAAATAGTTGGGAGACCAAAAAGACAAATTTGAATAATTGAATGTTCATTTTGTAACTTTTTACATTTAGGTAACAAAAGAATTACTAATAGTTGAGGGACTACTAATACAATTTACCCTATATTAAATGTATACTAATCATTTTAGTATATGTAACGGTGGCGTTACCTTAAGATGAAACTACGTACGGTAAGTTTTAAAAGTAGAAAGAAACGAAGTAAATGTTTTTACATAAATGTAATTTTAAAATAAAAATTTTATTATTTCAAAAGAAATAATTATAATTGGAATAATACACAACATTTATTACCTTTAATATAAACTCAATTGATTTAATGGATAAGAATTTCACTTTGTTGTTTTTGCAATGTGTAAATTACACTATTAATCAGAGTAATTTTTTATTTTTGTTACTTAATTTAAAAAGCTATAATTTGATCACTAAAATTTTTAAAATTATGAGTAAAATTTATGTTTTTGATGCTATTTTCTTATAGGGTGTTTTTGGTAATTTATTTGAGTTGAAGTGATTTATGCTAACAATGGAAACAAAGATACGAGTTGAAGAATTCTTGAGTTTAGTTATTACAACAGTTTTTTCCCCTAAATTTTGTTGGATCCCATTTATATATGTTATCATTGTGGGAATGCAAAGAAATTGTTGTGTATATAGGCTATAACAAAAAGGTTTAAATATATTCTTATTTCTTATCATCATTGAATAATTAGGCTAAAAACCTAACACAAGCGCATCGTTGTTGTTGTCTGAGTTGGTCCATGTATATGCTAAGACATGTCTACAACGGTACCGCACATGTTCATTTTTGGATAAAACTTCTGCATTATTTTCCAAAAAATAAAGAAAAATTTGGTGAACAGAAAATGTGTTTTTTGAACTGTATTTGCTAGTTTTACCTTTTTTGCCTTTCAACTAATAGGCGTTCTTTTTGTCGCTTAGGAAGTTCAGCCTATGAAATTGGATTTTAAGCAATACCGTTTATAACCCTGTCAGATGTACAAATTTGAAAAATAAAATGGCTTATAAGGCAATTGGAGGTGATCATGGGCCGGGCCCAAAAAAATTTTACCCGCGTCCTAGGCCAGGGCCCGACCCTAATATGGGCCTGGAATTTTGTCCGGGCCCGGCTCAGAAAAAAATTCTTAAGCCTGAGTCCGGCCCGGCTCAGTTTTTTCTTTTAGTAAACACCAAAATTGTATAAAAACTACAAAATATAATCAACTAATCAGAATATTCATATATTAACCAATCAACATATTTAATTTTATAACAAAATATAATTTGTAAGCTAAATTAAATTTTCAACAATTATAAAGGAAGTATCCTAAAAAACAACCGAAGAAACATGATCCTCATCGTCCTCATCGTCCTTTTTGCAATCAATTTATTATATTCGGAGATGTATTTTAAAAATAAAAAAAATAAAAAAAGTTTTTTAAAAATTCTTTAAAATAAAAAATATATATTTATTTTATATATTTATTATATGAATACTAAATGTCTAATGGGAGATGGGGAAATGAGAAATGTATTTTAAAAATAAAAATAAATATATTTATTATATATTCAAGTCGAGCTGAGCCCGGGTCAAAAAAATTTTGCCCAGGAAATGGGCCTCGTTTTTTTGCCCAAACCCATATTTCAAGCCTATATTTTTATCCGAATTCTTCCATATTTCGAGCGGGCTGTCGGGCCAAGCCAGGCCGCCCAACCCATTATATTTATTTTTCGTCACGATAGAAATTTTTCAAAATCATTTCCTCCTTAAAAGGACGATTTATTGAAAACTTGTAAAAAGTAGTTCTAAGATTTCCAAAAACCTAGTCTATAAATTTTTTCTTTCTAAAATTAAAAAATCCCGACAACTCTCGTTTCTCTTCTGCATCTCCGCCGCCAACAAACAAGCCTAACACCACTATTGTCGCAGTCTCGTCTTTGTCCTCCTCTTCCTCCAGTCTCTGACCCAGGCCCTCCCTTTCCTTCAAGTTTCCGATAGATCAGGAAACTATTAAGGTAATTTTTCAACCCTAATTTTCTACTTGAGTCGTTGAGATTTTGAGTTGTGGTTCATTTGCGCCTCTACCTCAGTCTGCTATATTCAATTTCCAGTGGCGACACCCAGAATGTTTTTAGCTTACTTCGTTATTTGTAGAATGCTTTCAGCCATGCTTTTCACACACTCATATTTTCTGCAGCAATTTCTGTATTTATAATGGGCAGCGATGATTGGGGAAGTTGTTCAGACAATGAGGATTATCTTCAAGACAGAAATGAGGACGATGATGAAGAGGATTGTTACTCATCTGGGTTCTTATCCAAATTACAGTTTAGGTACTCTTTTGGTTACTTTGCATTTTGAATGTCAGCAATTTAAAAGACTTATTTTCATTTGGGAAGATGAGGAAAAGGAAATAAGAAAATACTCCTAAGTTCTTTGCAATACCCAAATTTTTCTTTTTGAATATAAATGGCATACTTTATTTAATATTAAACAATATTGCTTTTTTACATTTGACTATGGCACAATATAGTTTGTCTACCCACATTTGCTTAGTAATGACTATACCAAGCCCTAGCTATCTAGAGTTAATTCTACTGGATTATTTGAACTTGAATTATATGACTAAAATTTGTTTCAGGAAAGATATCTCAAAGGCTCGATGGGTTGATGACTTGGCTATGGCTGAGGTTGTTGAAAAGAAGGGTAAGATGTGGGTGACTATGGGGATAGTTCGCAATGGCAACACATATTGCTCCATTGAGGAAACTCTGTAGGTGAAACCCAACTTGACTTAAAATTTTCGTTATTGATAAGTTTTAGTTCTTTATTTTAATTTTTTAGAAATAAATTTCTAGGTTTTTGATTGAAATAGGGGCGTTGCACGTTTTAGATGGAAATGACATACATCTTTCTCTAAAAGAACTATATGAAAAGCTTTCAAATGGGAAGAGTGGATGCTATTGGGAGCTCTTTGAGGTGTATAAGCACCTACGATCTCTTGGCTATGTAGTTGGGCGCCACGGTATTCCTTGGTCTGTGAAGGGTCAACATATAAAGTCTGGAACTTGTTCACTTGAAGGCAGTCAAGAGAGTAATGAGATGCTAGAAATGGAACCGAAAGACGAGAATTCTGTCATTGAGTTGTTCAATAATATGCAGATTACAGATGTGAGTCCAGCTTTTAATGTTTATCTTCCAAACAGCAAGTTTAGAAAGTCTTCTCCAGGTGATCCAAGTTTTGTTCTATACATAAGTAGGTAAGGTTATATTGCTTATCCAAGAGTTTGAGGACCCTTCTACACTCATGAATATGCAGATTTACTTCATTTCTTTCATTCATATTTTGTGTTGGGATATTTTCCCACTTAAGATTTTTTTTCTCATTGATGTCGAATGTTGCTTACACATCAAGGTAACATTTTCGGAGGAAGAACTAGTCATGAAATGACTGTGTTCAAATTTCTAAGGCTTTGCATTAATGAAAAAAATTGTTGCATTTTTGAGACACGTAAGGCTGAGGTGCATTGGTTTTACTGCAAAATTATCATGGTAAAGAAAAACAAATTAAAATCTGGATTTACTAGAAGTAATACTTTGTGAACTTTTCTTAATTTCTCTGTTCTTCTATTGCTATCAACTTGAGACTCCTTATTTTTTCTAAAGACAGCTGAATATGGAATCACACAATTAATATTGTTCTTCACATTTTTGTCAAAACTGGTTAGGCTCTATAAGCTAAGATATAAATTGACTTAGTTGAGTATCTTGTTATTATAGTTCTTTTCCAGAAGCTGCTGAAAAGAAAGTAGTTTATGTAGAGCTTTTCTTCATATGTTATTATATGCTAGCTTTCCTGACTCTATTAAGCCTCTTCTCTAGTCCTCTACTTTTTGGCATAATTTTTGTTCAACCATTAAATACACTGTTATGAGTTTAACCATCGTTGGACTTGTATTCACTTAATTTTGACCCCAACTTGAAAACATGACACAACCAATCTTTAACATGAAAATTTCCAATGTTATTGTCTGTATATCTTATTGTTTTTTCTCTTGTCTTCTCTTACAGGTGCAGTCCACCATCCAGAGTAGAAATTGAGGCCCTTGAAAGAAAGCATGGTGCCATCCCTTTTAAGTTTTGTCATGTAGAAAACGGGCGTGTCAGTTTCTTCTCCTTTGCTAAGACTGAGCTTCCCGTCTTACCTTAAGACCTTTTTATATCCGTTGGCTCGGATGATACTGCAAAAGGATTAAGAAGATTTTTATCTGTCGGCTGAAACATTTCTTGAAGTTCCTAGATTTGGGTATGTTAAAAAGGGTGTACTTACATCTTGAGAATGTGTTGTCTGTGTACTTCCTGCTGGCAGGTATTCTCCTATCATGTTTTCTAATTTACATTTAGTTACTGATTAAGAACTTTATCCCAGGTATAAACATAGTTTACTGTTGGTGTTTTTCATTTTTAGAATTAAGCTAAAGGTCTGATAGGATGTGGCTAATCGCAAGTTGTAAAATCTTCATGAAAATACTTCAGTAGTTGAAGCTTTTATATGATAGTTGGAGTTTCGTTTTATAAGTTGATGTTAGTTAATCGTTAACTCTAGGTATATCTTAAATGTTATAACGCTGATTATATCCTAGTTAGAAATACAAAGGCAATTTAACGCATCATCTTACCCTACAAACAATACTAGTAGAATTTTGCTACTATTTAAGATGTAACAAAACATAGTGGAAGTAATAATATGTGTACTAATTAGTGTTGGTGTCATAAACGGAGACCTAAGTTAAGTTAGACATAAGACAAAATCTTAGATAAAATCAAAGTAGAGCTGTCACTAACCAATCTGTGACACGAGATAAAATTTTAAAATGTAATCAAAGTCGAGTCGTCGTTAATTAATTTGTGTTACATTGGTTAGCTACCTATAAATCTATAATCAGTGGATCAAAGAATCCAGTCAACTTCATAAAAAGAATCAAGTACCCCCTATCAACAGATAATATAACGAATGTCCGCAAAAGTGAATGGCTCAACCCGAAGGTCCGTTTAAAAAGTAAGAAGGTTTGTATAAAAGTATAGGCTTGAAAAATGAGACTGGAAAAAAAATAAAGTTTGTTTAAAAAACGAGCTAGGCCTCGAGTAAGGTTTTTGGCTTGGGCCTAAATTGGCCTGGCTTGAATTTGTAAAAAAAAAAATTGTTGTTTTGTTGTTGTTCTTCCATTGTTTGCTGTTGTTTTAATGTCATTTTACTATTATGTTGTTATTGTTTGGATATTGTATAACTATTGTTTTATTGTTAACTTTACTACTATTTTAGTGACATTTACTTGTTAAATTGCACCTATCTTAGTAAAATTTTAATACGAGCAGGTCGGGCTAGAATTTTAACATTTTTATCTGGGTTAATTTTTAAATTGAGCTGGGCCTGTACATATCAAACGGGCCTGTTTTTAAGGCCTGATCCGAATCCAACCTGACCATGAACTCTTCTAATCATCTTTCTATTAAACATGATTCACTTTAAACTATATTTGTTCAAAAGCACGATTTAAAAATATATATACTTATTGAAAACTAGTAATATGGAATCAAATAAAAAAATTATTATTAATTCATATATTAAAATATAATTAATTTATTTAGAGATTCGTGGTTGTCCTCTTATCAATATTATCTTCAAGGTTAGAATCTAAATTCTCTCATTGGGAGTGCAATATATCTTACTACTATATCCAATATTTATTTGTAATGAGATTCCTTAATGATATGGAGGGGTGAAGCTGAAAATGTTTGAAGGGGCTGGAATTGAATAGTAAATTTGAGAGATCAAAACATAAATTTATAATGTATCAATTTATGATCTCATCATTTTTTAAGAGATTAAACTTAATTTTTTCGTTTTTTGATGAGTTAAGGTGTAATTTTACCATAATTGATTTTTAATTTAATAATTTAATAGGGATTTACATGACAATTTTCCCTTTTTGGAGCCAAACCCCCTGATTATATGTCAACAGCACCAATAATGAAGGATTCAATTACAATTGGTTACAAATATTAGCTGTGGTTTGCAGAGAAATAAATCGTAATTAATGTATTATTTTCTTTTTTTGAATAGTAAAACCAATATACTAAATATAATTTTAAAAAATGTTAATAAATATCTATAAACAATCAACTCAGTGGGTCTTTGATGATTAAAAATATTGAAAGATTCTTTACCTCAGAAAGATCATTAACTTTTGCTGCTTCTTGGGGGTCTTTGCCGGTGGGTGGCATGAGGATGTATTAAAGGACATGCTATAGTAATGGTTGGTAGTGATTACTGTCTACTTATTGCTTGATTTCACTTGCTCTTCCACCTTTAAAATGATACCCAACATTTTCATTTTCACATTAACTGATACCCTAGACAAAAATATAAACGTCAAATCAATATTTATAAATTTAGACACAACAATGTCGGAAGTAATCATAAACTTGAATATAGAGTATAAAACGAAGATAAAAAAATATAATATAAACTATGACTGTTGATCAGCTTATACAATATGTTAGACAAATTTTTGCACAACTGGTTTGGTGCGCAAGTGGTTCATGCTTCCTAATCGGTGTCGCGAGTAGTGGCAGAAAGTGGCGATACTTGCTGGAGGAGGCCATCAGCAATTGTAGAGTGTGCCTCGTATTTCAAAACCCTTTTAACCATTTACTGTTACTCGTATCACGACACGAGGACATCAGAATCGCAACACATCCAATAGGCGACGATGTCGCGACGAGGAATTTCCCGATGTCATGATGACAGACGACATCGTGACGAGGTGATTTGGGACGTTGCGACGTGGCAACGTGTTCCAATAAAAATCAAGTTTCTTTTTTCAGTTAAACTCTGTTATATTTTACTAGTTAAATTCTAATTATTCTAGGGATATTTTAATTATATATTCACACGAATTTCAGACTATAAAAGGGTTTTTGTAACCCTAAAATTAAAATCTTCATCACGTTAAAATTAAGAGAAGATTAAGAGAATTTTGTGTTTTAGTCAGAGAGCTTTGTTTTATATTGCACGTAATTTGTATAAGATGCAATAGCTAATTCGTTTATAGTATTGAGCTTCTATAAACTTGTATTAAACTTGAAATTGATTGTATAGGAATGAATTAGGTGATATTAGAAGTGGTAAATTGAAAATAGGGTAGATAAGGGCATGTTTTGATATTGAAATTTGTTAGAATTAATGTTATTATTATAAGTATAATGAAATATCTTTATAGATTGCATTGAAGAGGGATAGATTGGTGTCAGTTTCGTATACATAACATGTTCATATCGAAATGTAAAGCTTGGTAACTCCAAGTTACAAGTGTATGGTAGAAAAGTGCATATAAATATACATGTTTATTTAGGGTAGAATTGTTAATGCTAATATTACATTCTTAAATTATAGAATTACCATTGAGTGTTTTATTCAGTGTATTATTTGCTTTCTTTGTGCGCATGTTAGATTTAATTTGAGATTTTCGAGCATCGACCTCAGCATTTAATCCACAATCCCAGTCTCAGCAACGTTTGTTTGTTTCCAATATTACTTATGTTTGGCATGTACCTAATAAGTTAGGTTTTGTGGTAGTTGAATAACGTTATAATCAAATGTTATATTTTATATTCTAGTAGTAATATATATATATGGTTGATATGCATATGCATAAAAGAATATGTAAATTATAATTCTCATAGTTTGATAAATGCGTGAGATATGTGCTAGTGCCTTAATTGAAATATTTTACGATCCTAATAGATGGTGGATTTGTTGTATGTTATTAGGTGCTTACATAAATGAAATTTATATTTGCATTGGTATGTTAAGGAATGTATATTTAATTTGATTTTATCATACGAATTATACTCTTTAATTGTGAATTGATCTTAATTGCTCTGACAGCAAATGCGACACACTGTAGCTCAAATTCAATGATCAGTCTGATATAAAATGTTACATTTAGTGGTATCAATATGCTTGGTTCGTGAATATAACAGTGAATTTTTTTTAAATGCTTGTGACACAATGTTTAAATAAAATCTTTAGTATTTATTTACAAGTCCTTTATATTTTTTATTTAATTTAATGATAATATATCGTTTTATTATTACGAATGGAATGGTATATTGTATCATTATTCTTAATATTGTTAAAAGAATGTCATTTCATTTAAAAAGAAACACTAAATTTTATTTCATAATTTTCCTTTTCAGAAATTTGTTTCGTAGATTAACACATACTTGAAGGAAAATAATCATGTGGCAGTAGTTTGATAATAATAAATGATACAACCTACCTAATGATATGAGTAATGAAGGAGTCCCACTCCTTACGGTAAACCTCACCTTCAGCCACCGATTGGCGCACCGCACCACTTACTTCTGCCGCTCTCTTCCTTATCTCATCTCCTTCCTTTGAAGCCATCAAACGTTTCACAGCATCTTCAACTACCGCTGCTGTCACTACTTCATCTCGACGTGCCCAGTCCTTGATGGTAATGCCGAGTTTGAGCAACTTTGTGATTAGTACTGCGTTTCTTGGTTGATCTGAATGCACAGGCCAAGCCCCTATTGGTACTCCCATGGTGATGCTTTCCATGCATGAATTCCACCCACAGTGGCTTACAAACCCACCAATGGCAGGGTGGGCTAATATCTCCAGCTGAGGTGCCCAATCTCTCACCACCAACCCTTTATCTTTCACTGAATCTTGGTATCCCTTTGGAAGCTCCGGCCTTCTAACTTCTCCATTGAAAACATCGCCTGTGTCAGCATCTCTCAATACCCAAATGAACTTTTGATTGCTTCTTCTCAAACCAATTGCCAGTTCTTGGATTTGTTCATCACCCATTGTGGTTGTAGTCCCAAAAGACACGTAAAGAACAGAGTTCATCTCCTGTTTATCAAGCCATTCCAAACAGTAGTGTCGGCTACCGCAACTGCTTTTCTCAGGTACTTTTAATGGATTAAATGGCCCCAAAGCCCAATGTTGCTTTTCTTTCATATGTTGGCGAAGCAAGTCAACGTAAGTACCTTCTATCACTTTGCTTGTGTTATATATACTCCCAGAAGTGACGTTTAGATATCGGTGTTGCAAAGCAATGAACTCCAAGAAATCTTCAGTGAAGCATCCTTCAAGAGAAGGGACGTCATTTTCACCAAGCATTTCTGCGTTAACTTGTGGTTTCCCCGTTGATTCCCATAAATAAAAGAAGAGAGAAAATGCAGAAACAGTGTGGAAAGCATAGGATTCTGTGTTGGGAATTGAACCAACATCTTGAACCACGGATCCCATCATAGAGTCATGAATGATAACGACCTTTCTTGCTTGTGAAGAAAGCATACGTAACAACTCAGTGACAGGTTTACGAAGATAATGACAGGCATCAAAACATGGCTGGAGATGAGAAGGGAACTTGATTGCTGCATTGGGGTTTGGAGGAGGAGAAGCAAAAGGAGGAACTTGACAGTCATGGAAATGGAAACTAGCGACAGCTACCGGATCCCAACCATGCACTCTGACCTTTGCCTGCCGGTTGTGTGTGGATGTACCGACATAATGAACCGGGATGCCATAGGAGAGGATGATCCTAGAGAGGTGAAGCAATTGGTTTAAATGACCTTGTGCTGGAAATGGCACCATCACAACAATCACTGAGTTTTCTTGGTTTGTCATCTTTAGGGACCCCCCCCAAAAAAAAAAAACTATTTCTTTGAGGAATAATATATGAGATGAATCTGGGTTTCATTAGGGGGTGGTTATACTTATATATAAGCAACCATGGGCATGGGCATGGGCATGGGCATGGGCATGGGCATGGGCATGGGATTTTTGTTAGACAAAACAGAAGCTGAAAGTGATGCTTCAGTGTGCCATGTCCTTGGCCTTTTTTGGACAAATTATGTCAGCCATAATCCATGTGAATTCCATAATGTGTTTTAAAATGTCAGTGTCGTCTTTTTCTCTGGATGTGAATTTAATCCACGTTGTTGTAGAAAAGTTCTTTGGGAAATGTAATCGTATGTTGACCATGCTTCCCCCTCTTAGCATTCAATGCATTAAAAACTCACACATCATGCTTTAAATATTTTATATTATTCCTTATATACTTCTTGAACAACCCAAAACTTCATATTATTCCTTCAATCTATATATTCTTATAATATGATATACTAAATGAGTAAAAGGGAATATATATATGATAAAGGATATATGTATTTTTCAACTAAAAGTAGTCAATTAAATCTCCTGAGTTGCATTATGTCAAAAACTGTTCATTACTGACGCGGTTGATAGTTGTAGAATTTTTTTTAAAGATATTAGAAATTATAAAAAATTATTAAATTATTTAAATTATTAATTATTTTTAGAAAATTATAAAAAAATATATTAAAAAATGTAAAACTACACATCGAAATTAGACAGTTCTTCTTCACTCTCGTTAATATCATCAAGTAAACCTCCCAAACAAATTTAACATCAATAAAGACAGTGATAGGCAATAACCAACCACTTTAATACAACCTAGGCAATGGCATACAATAACCAATACAAAAACAATTTAATATAAACAAATCCATTTCTTCGTGCACATGCCATACACTTTAATACAAAAATTTATTTTTTGTCATGTACAGTAACCAAACAATTTAACATAAACAAATCAATTTCTATCATACACATGGCAGAAAATAAAATACAAAGAAATCCATTGGCGTCATATGTACAATAACCAAATAATTTAATACAAACAAATCCAAAATAATATCATGCACATAACAAACAATAACCAAATAAATCTAAACCCGCTGTACACTTTGATACAAACAATAATCATATTTGAATTAACATTTAAAAAATGTTCTTCACAACTAGGAATTGGTTTGTCATATTTGAATCCTAAGAAGCTTGATATTGTTGGTAAAAAAAAACAGGAATTGATTTGTCTTTTTCCTAAAGTTATTAGTATTCACATGACGGACAGTAACTTTAGAAAAAAATTCAAACTTACAATAATCATATTTGAATCAACATTTAAAAAATGTTTTGAATCATATTTGAATAATTCAATGACATACACAGTTTAGAATAATTCAATAAAAATTGATTTGTCAAATAAGAACTTATTTGCCTTTTTCCTAAGGCTATCTATATGCACATTGAAGACTATAACTTTAGAAAAATCTAAACTTGCCATACACTTTAATACAAAAAATAAATATACATAGTGTATAACCCCATGTGAATGCAACATTTTTCAACAAAGAAATCCAGAAAAACCTAAACCCAAATCCCCTTAAATCCAAAAAATCATAAACCAAATACAAAAACTTACTCGTTAATTACAGTGGATGCAACAACATCGACTGCTTCTCTACTATTAACCATTGTGGCCATAAACCCTAACCACTGACATCTTTTGTTGTCTTCTTTTCTCCCTAAAACCAAAACCCAAAATATCAATCCTTCAACCTTCAATCGTTCAACCTTACCTTTACACTGGAAGTTTCAATCCTCCAATCGTCCAACCCTAAACCCTAAAATGTTAATCCCAATCAATTTTCTTTTCTTCTCCTAAATCCCAATCGATTTATTTTTTTACCCTAAACTCATCCGAACATTAGACCCTTCGGCTCCTCGTCCAATGTGGCAAGTTAATTGGCCACGTCACATGTCTCATTAGGCTTGTAATAGAAAATGTTAATGGGTGATTGATTTGTCACTTTTCGATAATTTAGTGATCGATTTGTTATTTTTTGAAAGTTGAGTGACTATTTTGTCATTGAGATTAATTGAGTGACTGTTGGTGTAATTCACCTTAAAATTACTTATAATTTATTACAAATATAACGATATCCATGTTGAATTTTCTTTATTTTACTTACTTTTAATATAATTATTCCTCTTTTATTTTTTTTAAATTTGTAAAATATAAAAAATCTTATTTTCCCTAAATCACTCATTTATCCAAACAAAACAATTACAAAGAATTTATCAATTCTAAAATACTAATATTTAAAAAAAACTAAATAATTTTAAATATTTTCACTCAAGCACACTACTCTTACTGTTTTTTATTTCAATTCTTGAGTAAACTAAAGTGAAACAAATTGTCACAGTGGGAGCGGAGCGTCTATATATGTTACATATGCCACAGTGGGACATCAATATCACTTTATGGTCATTTACAATGCTCAAGGATGTTACTTCACTGTGAATTGTAGCTTCAACTTACTATTACGAGGTCACAACGGTGATAATAAACTTGGTGCCATAATGAGGCACAACATGTCATTTACATTACGTCACATCCAGACTTAGATCAAATTGATGCCACAACTGAGGGGTATGTTTCGAATTTTTCAAAACTTCTCTAACATGTGTTATGTTATTCCAACTTGGCATGATCCATAAGATTTTTGACGGGTGCCTCACTATATTATGGTATTATCCACAAGGCTTTTGGCCAGATATCTCTACTAATACTGTCTATAACACTATTCCCTATTCGACTGCACAGTCTATAAAGCTATTCGTAATTCATATTCAATTAAAATATTACTATTTTTTCATACAATGTTAACTATTTTCACATATATCCATAATTGTACTAAAAATAGTTTCAGTTTGCGTACAAGGTCAAACGTCACATTCATCAACACTGGCGTTTCATATATATAAACAATATATAACACAGTAGCGAAGCGAAGGGGAGCTCACAGCGGTTTTAATTTATATTCTATTCCATATGAATCAACCTCACATAACACAACCAACTAACTAAATTTCTATTCATTCTAAAATTTATACAAGTAGCTCATTTCAAGAAGTTCACGTTCATTGAATACCACCTATCTTTTTATGGACATCAACCCCTTCACTTGGACATTATCTTCTTAATTGTCTCTTGCTTCTTCACCAATCATTCTTAGGCACCAAATGAGATCCATTTCTCCTTTCTTTTCCCCCAAGCTGATCAAAACTTATCTCTTTTGCATGGAAATGGCTTCTTATTTATATCCCATTACTCCAACTATTATTCTCATCCTTAGTGGGCTAGGTGGCAATTCATTTCAATGTCACATTTAACACCCACTGATCCACTTATTTTGGTTACTATGAGTGCTTTTTAAGAAAACCCTTGTTTCCCCTTTCCTCATTTCACCACCGATGATTAGCTTTTCAGGCAAAAAGGACGTTACATGTCTTCGAAATAAATTACCACCTATCTTCCTTTGACACCTTGCAACCATTATTATATACGGCTGAAATAAAGAATAGAAGTTTTTTTTTCCTATCCATTTTCCTTTTGTCGAAATCATCTCCTTTTCTTCTTGTCTTCCCCCCCCCCTCTAATCAAACATGTAACTTCCATCACTATACCAAAACAGGCTTTCAGCGGCATTTTTAGCGGCGTTTGGACAAAAAACGCCGCTAAAGCCCAGAGCATTAGCGGCGCTTTTATAAAAACGCCGCTAAAGGTAGAGCATTAGTGGCGTTTTCTGAAAAGCGCCGCAAAAAGCCTAAGCCCAACGACACCGTTTTCTGAGTTTTTAGGGCCTTTAGCGTCGTTTTTGAAGAAGCGCCGCTAATGCTCTGGCCTTTAGCGGCGTTTTTGAAGAAGCACCGCTAGTGCTCGGTCCTTTAGTGGCGTTTTTTAAAAAGCGCCGCTAATGCTCTGGGCTTTAGCGGCGTTTTTGATGTAGCGCCGCTAATGCTCTGGCCTTTAGCGGCGTTTTTGAAGAAGCGCCGCTAATGCTCTGGCCTTTAGCGGCGTTTTGAAAAAAGCGCCGCTAATAATAATAAAATCTAAAACCATTTCAATTATCTCATTCTTTGATATATTCTCAAGTAATGTTTCAATTATATATTTTTATTATAAGTTGAAAAAATTGATATCTCGTTGTATTTATTATATATTGGTCAAATTTACATTTAAATGATAACAAATAATATTGTTTAATACAAAATGTTTTTATTAAAGAGAAGTCCTAACTCCTAACTATTTATTATTATTTTTCAATCACAGTTTATTTAAACTACTTTACTAGAAAAATATATTAAATTATGAGTAAAATAAAATATCATAAAACTTAAATTGATAGTTCGATTAAATAAATCAAATAAAGTAATATAAAACACCAAATATGGTGATAAATAATATTACATATTGATAATTTTATTACCAAAAATAATTTTATATTTAGTTAATCGAACATGAACACAACAATGACCTAATAGTACCTACTCAAGAGTAAGAACTGAAAATGAATGAAAAGGGACAAATGCAATTAGAGTATTAATTTTAAGTATTAATTTCAAATATAATTGTAAAAGATACGATAGTATTAATTTTAAAATATTTAATTTAATTATCATTATGGTTTAGGGTTTAATATATATGGTTTAGAGTATATATATGATTAATTTAGGATTTAGGGTCAGTTTAAAAGTTACAATTTTAAGGCTTATAGATTATGAAATTAGGGATTAGGGATTAGGGATTCTAATTTAAGGGTTGTGATTTAAGGTTTATGTGTTAGGGGCTAGGGGTTAAGGGTTAGAGGTTAGAGGTTAAGATCAGTTATGGATTTAGGGGTTAGATTTAAATTAATTAGTGTGTTTTAATTTATATATTAAATAATATTTAGGGGTTAAGAATTCTGGGTCAGGTTAGGGTTTAGGGATTAGGGATTCAGGATCGGGTTAGGGTTTTGAGTTTAGGTTAATTATTTTTTAATTTATATTTTAAATATATTATTATGTAATTGTAAAAGAGATAATAATAAATTTGTTTAGGGTTTTTAGTTTAGGATATATGATTAATTTAAGATTTAAAGCCGGTTTAGGAGTTCATATTTTAAGGTTTAGGGAGTATGGATTTAGGGATTATGGTTTAAGGTTTAGGGGGTAGGGTTTAGGGGTTAGATGTTAGGGATTTAAGGTTTAGGGATTCAGGGGTCGAGTTAAGGTTTTGAGTTTAGATTAATTATTTTTTTAAATTATATTTTAAATATGTTCTTATATAATTGTCAAATAGATAATAATAATTCTCATATATTGAAATTACGAGTATAGTTTAAATTATTTAAGAGATATATAATAGATAGATTTTATATGTATTGAATGGTTAATTTAGAGGGTTTAAGGTTAAGGTTTACTTGAGATTTGTTAAATAATAAAATTTTATACAATTAATTAATACTTTTATATTTAAAAAGATGTAATCTAAACCATTTGATATATTTAAATATTAGTTTAAATAGAATTAATAAATAAGTTAAAAAAAGTAATAGATTGATATGGATATTTATGTATAATTATTTATTTTGGAGAGGACCAAATTATAAGAAAAAATACAAAAATAAAAATGAAATAAAAATGATATGGATATATAGGTAATTATTTAATTTAGTTAATTCTAACTTAATAATTAATTACAACCATTTTATCATTTGTTTTCTTATTAAAATATACAATATTTATTTTGAGAGTACTTTTTATTTTAATTTATAAAAAATTAATTTATAAAAAACAAAATAAAAAAAATTTAGAATAGCAAAACGGCGTCGTTTTGTTCAAAATGAAAAAAAAAATTTGCACATAAAAACGCCGCTAAAGGTAAGCAATAGCGGCGTTTATAAAAAAACGCCGCAAAAAATAAATCAATTTATAAAAAATAAAATAAAAAATTTTTAGCATAACAAAACGGTGTCATTTTGTTCAAAATGAAATAGCGGCGTTTTTCATAAAAACGCCGCAAAAATAAATCAATTTATAAAAAACAAAATAAAAAATTTTTAGAATAGTAAAACAGCATGTTTTTGTTAAAAAAAATTTAGCAGCGTTTGTATGAAAAACGCCGCTAAAGGTAAGCAATAGCGGCGTTTTTATACATTTTTTATAAAAAGGCCGCAAAAAAATTTAATTTATAAAAAACAAAAAATAAATTAATTTATAAAAAAACAATAGTGGCGTTTTTTCTTATAACGCCACAAAATTCATTTTACCTAGAAAAAAATTTGGCGCTGATTTTTCCCAAATTTCCCCCCTAAAACCCCTAACTTTGCAAACAAAATGAAAAAAAGAAGAGGAAAATGGAGGTACCAAAGACGATTCAGCACAGAACCTCTCCAATCTACTTACGAGTTCTACCGTTTGTTTTCCTGGAAAATATATGAGACTTAATATTTTTATTTTGTTAGTTTATTTGTGTGTGTATTTCATCTTGTTGTGTTCATTACTCAGATCCCTATCGCTTTTATTTCTGTTCCATTTTTCCTCTTTATTTTCTAATTTTGGGTATTATTTACTCAGATCCCCTTTCTTTTTATTATTGTTTTTTTTCTCTTATATTTTAGCTAGAAATCGACGATGCCAGAAGAAGCTGGAAATCGACGATGCAAGCTACTGCTGGTCTCATTGCTGCTGGTAACAAGTTATTGCTTAAAATTCATGGTAACAAATCTACTTCAAAGGAAGTTATTCATATTCCTTCGTATAGAAGCGAAGTTATTTACGGTGGAACTTGGTTCTCCAACTCTCGTAAGTTTGTTCCCAGTTTTGTATTTGCCATCTATACCAGGTTTACCTCTCTTGCTTCTCTTTGTCTTCATCTCCCTTTCATTTATTCTACCAAAAACGCCTCTTACTTGTCATTTTTTTCTCACATATCGTGCAAGACTCATTTTTCTTTCTTTATGCTCTAGTCTTAACAATGCACTTCAACTGTTCGATATAATGCTTCTTTATACAATTTGTTTCTGGCTTTCAGGTGGTGTTGTCTATAAGATGTTGAAGCAAGCGATATGGAAGGTGTTGAGCAAAAGGGTAGTTTCAGATTCTGGTGATAAATTCATTTCCATTGTTGGAGATGTACAAAGTTCGTGTCAAGCTGATTCTGTTCTTTAAAAGATGTGCAATTCATATTCCTGCATTGTATAAATCTAAAAATTGTGACATTTGGTAAAACCCAATGTGAACAGTTCATCTGTCCCAAAGCTCATTTTTCTTTCTATTTTTGTGTTATGTTTCTTTCACATTATGTTGTACGAGTCTTTTTTTTCCCTCTCATTTGTTGCAGTTTTTAAACCTCTACCTAGTTTTCCGTTGAATCTTCATTGTTTAAGGTTCCTTGTCTCTCTTTTTCTTTCCCCCCCCCTCCCTTCTAGGACCTCAAATCTGCTGACATCTTCTAATAACAGTCTTGCTTCTTGAGGTAATAATTACTAAATACCCTAATATTTGGTCTTGTGAGTGATTCTCTAAGTTGTTTACTGATAGTTTTCTCTTCTTGATCTAATGTTAGAAGTTGTCGTGCAGAAGCATAAATGGGTACACATTAGACTCTCCTACAAAAGAAAAAGAGTGAAAAAGAACTGTTCTATATGGTTGTCACATCATTTCTTCGAAGCTCCTGGAGACCATACTTCTTGATAAATTGTTCACTGAAGATGAACTTGTAAGTCACTCCAACAGAATATTATATTTTATGGGGTTAGTTTATCTTTACTACTCTTTGTCCTTGCAGGAGGCTTTTGAAGATGATATTGGATCCTCAAAATATCCACAGATTAAAAGATTCAAGGTTTCCATTAAATATCCTTGACAAAATCGTATCAGGTACAATTTCAATCATGGAAAGCTGTGTCACTGTTAACGAACATGATGCTGATTAAGGTTTTTTTTTTTAGCCTATAGTTGCTTCCTACTTTGGTATTGCAATATTTGAAATAGTTGAAGTTAACAATTTTTAAGGATATTACAATATTTTTCGTTAAGTGGATGACATGTAATGGTACTTTCATTTCTTATTATGCGGAATGCTAATGTGGAGTTTTTTATGAGGTCAAATGGTTTATTTTATTTGCTATGCAAGCAAACGTTTAAAAAAAATGTATATATATTTTTGTTAAGGGGTTAGAGTAGTGTCCAAATGAGATATTTCTGTTTGTAAGCTATTTGAATTTTGCTAAATGAAAATTGAATTCAGTTTGATAATTATTGAGTCAAGTCGAGCTTTAGTTCGAGCTGTCGATTGAATCAAGCTTGATTTTGGATAAGCTTGTTGTGGTGAAGTATAATGGAGCTTTGGGAAAGAATATGGGTTTCGGTGGTCCCGAGTAAGCAATTATCTAACTTCTGGAAGTTTGATACTTATTTTTTTTCCAAGAAAAGAGAAGCATTTCTTGATGATTCCATAGTTATATATTAAAGACTTGTCTCTACATAAATGAATATAGTTTCTGTGACATACATATATTTATATATGCTTTTTATATATGCCTCTACATTCATATATTTATATATGCTTTTTATATTGTATTGTGCCAAATAAAGAGAATATAAGTTTTAATTATTGATAGATTCTGCTGCTTTTTTATGTACTTTTTATTAAATCACTCTTTAATCAAATGTAGAATTATAAAATTATTAAATTTTACTATAAATAATTATCCTTATATAATTAATAATTTTAGTAAATTCTCCAACTATCAAAACAGATCACTCCACCATCCCACGTCAAAATTTTGTTAAGGGTAGGAGTTGAGAGAGGTAGATACTTTGATGAATATTTTCTTTTACATGATAATTATATACTTCTTTAAGTTTGTTTTGGATGTTGGGACAATGTCAGTTGATGCCGAAATTTGATAGTGCTGCAAATTGAAGTGTTTAAGTGTTACAAATTGAAGTATTTAGTTGCTGGAAATTGAGATGTTTTATCGCTGTAATTGAGGTGTATAAATGTTGTTAATTGATATGTTTAAGTGCTGCAAATTTAAGTGTTTAAATGCTGTAAATTGAAGTGTTTAAGTGCTGCAAATTGAAGTGTTTAGTTGCTAGAAATTGAGATGTTTTATTGCTGTAATTGAGGTGTATAAATGTTGTTAATTGATATGTTAAGTGCTTCAAATTTAAGTGTTTAAATGCTGTAAATTGAAGTGTTTAAGTGCTGCAAATTGAAGTATTTAGTTGCTGGAAATTGAGATGTTTTATCGCTGTAATTGAGGTGTATAAATGTTGTTAATTGATATGTTTAAATGCTGCAAATTGAAGTGTTTAAGTGCTGCAAATTGAAGTGTTTAGTTGTTGCAAATTGAGATGTTTTATCGCTGTAAATTGAAGTGTTAAAGTGCTACTTTCCATTGTCACCTCCCCCATTTCCTTATGCATCAATAACTATATTAATGAATACAAGTACTACAATTATATATTATTACAGATGGGGGTTGGAGAATACGATCAAAGGGAAAACATCAGATATGGTGATTCCCAGCCAAGCAGTGGCTTCTTAGACACCCAACATTTTGCACAACCAAACATGACCACAACTTTTAAACCTACATGTTGAGGTTGCTACACACAAGTCCCTTCCTTTTTTTAGTTTATGTGCTATGTGATGATTGTGTTTTAAAATTTAACTTGTTTTAGTTCCTTACATTCTTTAGGAATGTTATGTAATCAAAGGCAAATTGACTTGCTGCATGAGATATAGTGAAAAACATTTATCTTGTTCATGAATTTCCATTTTAATACGTCTTCAAATTAAATTATACATTTCTTAATTGGTGGAATTTCACTTTTGCTGTTGCTGCAATCTTTAACCAAAGAATGATGTACTGATAACAATTCTAAAGGATTTGTTTAAACAAGTAAAGGGATTGGCGTTTTTATAATAATTTAGGATAGGAATGGAGCAAATCTAAAGAATGGAGTGGCGTTTTTATAATTTTTTTTTGTGACCTTTAGTGGTGTTTTTGGAGAAAGCGTCGCTAAAGGTCTTGGTCTTTAGCGGCGTTTGTGGGAAAAGCGCCGCTAAAGGTCTTGGTCTTTAGTGGCGTTTGTGGGAAAAGCGCCGCTAAAGGTTCTGGTCTTTAGTAGCGTTTGTGGAAAAAGCGCCGCTAAAGGTCCTGGTCTTTAGCAGCGTTTGTGGGAAAAGTGCCGCTAAAGGTCCTGGTCTTTAGCGGCGTTTGTGGGAAAAGCGCCGCTAAAGTTAGCGACACTGTCGTCAGCGGCATTTTTTCCGGCGCTTTGCAAATACTTTTAGCGTCGCTAAAGGCCTTAAAAAGCGCCGCTAAAAGCTTGTTTTGGTGTAGTGCATGCAACTAATGAGATTTTTGACAACGTCATTCCTTTTACACCTATCTAATAAGTGTCATTCACTCTCACTTAAATGCTATTCTAATTTCATTGGTTTTGTTCAACTTTACCATCCACTTCACTTGGTGGTTTAGTTGCCACCATGTCCATTTGCCCCCATCATGTTTTAAGTCCTACTTTATTCAAATGAATAACTTCTGAATTTACTATTCATGCTTACCGGAATTTTTAGGACGATACATGCGATGTTAACTCATTTGAATTCTTTTAATATAATATTAGAAATAAGGAATGAGATAATATGATTCGGATTTATACTAAATTAGTGTCTAATAAAAGCTTTAACCATCTCTTCATACACGTCTAATTTAAAAATCGGCTCAATAAACAATAAAAATAGGACATTTTCTAAGAAAATCAAATGCGATAATTTTTCTGCCACATAATGGTAATACAAAGGTTTTAAATGAGATTTTCCAACATAAAATTGAGTTTTGTTTCAAATGGCACAACCTTTTAATAAATCGAACTTAACAATGGATGACCTAATAAATTGGTGTTTTTAACTTTATGCAACTGCACTCAATTTTCCGAGAATTTAACAAAGTAGAGATTTTACAACCAGATGTTTTTACTTAATCATTTCAATGGCTAATGTAACATTCGAAATTCGGTCATAATGTCTAAATTGAATTTGAGAGGTTACATATATAATATTTCCCAATCCTCCAATAACACGTGTGCCCTTTTTTTTTATTAGTGAAGGACCCTTTAAAAAGGAAAACCTTTTATGTTCCTCTTTTTTATCTATAAGAACTTCACCATCACCTCATTTTTCAATCACCCCCACTTTTACTTTTGAGGGAGACTACTGTTAACCTTTCTAGAGTGAAAAAGATCATTTGGCATTTCCTGTTGCTGTCAACCTTTTCACTTTTTCGAATTTATTTTGATAATTTTCAATAAGTTCTTCGTAAGGGATCATCTTGATCTTTCTCACTTTGGTTATTTGCGATTTTAGATTTTCTCGAAGTGGCTCACTGTTTTCCTACTTCCTTTCACTTTCCTCGAAAGAAAAGTAAGTTACAATGTCTTCATCTTCGTATTCTGGTTTCGAAGGTGGCAGCAATGTGAGCCGTCGTGAGGTGGTGGTCGCAATAACGGAGGATTTGACATTATGCGATTAGTAATGTCTAGATGATTAGCACTCTTTTAATAGGGCTCAATTCTTTCAATTCTTTTAACAAGGATGGAAGGGTTTAATTTCCATGCAATTAATGGTTAGATAATTACATCGCTTAATTATTTCCATCAGCACCCTTTCAAGACCCTTAATTTAAACATAAATATTCCGAAGTTTATCATTCACCTCAAAATTTACTATTCATGCCTCGAAACTGTGCGGTTTTGAGGATGTTACAAATCAAGCATTATTAAGATTAATCCAATAGCCTACCATGTTGATAATCATGCACTTTATTAGGTTGGTAGATAACTAGCCTTAGAGAGTAATGCATTCGTAATTTCGATTAGAGTTAAGTCAGCTTCCCTGAAAGATTTTGTTGTATATTACCACTTGATGATACGTGCACTTGTGATTGTGAATAGCCATAAGTTGAGACAATATTTTAGAGCAGGTCAAACTCAGGAGAAACTAGTTCCCAACTTCTTGTTTTAAAGATTTTAACACTATTTTTAGGGCATGCTTGGTTGGATAAAAGGAGAGAGTAGAAAAGTGGAAAGAAAATAAATTTTGAGTATACTTGATAGGGAAGAAGTGTTAGGGTAAAAACAATAGGAGAGATTATCATTTCTCTATCCCAATTCATAAAAATCAATCTTCCCAAGAGAGAAAATGAGAGAGGTGTATATCTATTTTTCAAATGTTTTAATTTTTTCTTTTTTCATTTTTTAACTCTACCAAGCAATGGTGAAAAAAAATTAATTGTTCTTTCACTTTTTCCATCTTCCCTATCAAGTAGGCATCTAGAATAAAAAATTACTTTTTTTCATCCTTCTATTTTCTACCCCTTATTTTTTCATCTTTCTAATTTTCTTTTTTACCAAACAAAACTTTAGTCAAATGTGCCGCTAAAAACATTAATACCTCACATAATATTTGGGATAGAATCTTGTCCCCCATATTCATCTCAAAATTCCAACGTGGAGAAACTAATAACATTGAGGGAGGACTCCACGAGGCGAAGTTTTCATATTAAGATGCCATCCCATTACGGACCATAGCTTCATGTTGAAAATGTTCATCTTGTCAAATTCATCACCGAATACGAACATGAATATGTTCTCCGGTTCATGAACCTCAATGGTGCCTTTTAAAGGCCATGCTTTAGAAATTAATCACGTTTTTCAGGGGATTGATCTTTGCTACCTTCACAATGGTAGCTTTCCAGACAAGAGAGTGTATGCGAATCTTCTCGCTCACATCAATATCTATCTCTAGCTCGAGAGCATGAAGATCAAATGAATGGTCTTCTTGCGGGATGATCCCCATGCTAAATAAATAAAGTCCAAATATCTTCTTATTGTTAACCCTTATAACTTTTTTGGTAGGATATCTATTTTACGGTCCATAAAGATTTTTTCGGAGTTGTGATTGTTTCTTTCAATAATATCATCTTCAAAGTTCGAATTTAAGTTCTTTTCCCTAAAAGTGTAATGTAGTTTACCATCCCACCCAACACTTGTTACTACCTTTATGACTTTTACAATCAAAGAAAAAAAAAAAGGTTAATATATATAATATTGCAGTTTAAATCCATTTGTATTTAGTTGGTATCTATTTTTTTTTAATCTAATTTGTACTTAAACTTATATTTCGTCATTGAAATTAGTATGTATGTATTAACACCGTTAGTATGTACAAACATGGCACTGATAGCCAATTTAGTGGTGACACGTAGTAGTTTCTCTGTACATCATGACAAGCATAAATTTTAAAAGAAATATTTAAAAACATATAAACTAATAAAAACTTGAATGGAGGTTTTATAGAAATATTTGAATCTGAACACACATTTAAATGTATTTTTAAGAAGTTTATATATTTTTAATTTTTTTTAAAAAATATCAAGTTATTTATATTTATATTATTATTTTGGAACTAAAAAGTAAATAAAATTTATAACCTATACACACCGAGGAAAGGCATGTTAATTGATCCCATCCATAAGTGGTCATCTTTCTCTTGCACTTCACTTATGGAACTCATTTTATTCCCACTCTCAAGTTCCAAAGTTTCTAAAACAACACCCTCTTCACTTATCCTCAATGCCAGCCCACTTCCTAAATACTTCGACATCACTGAATAAGCTTTGGTAATGACATCAACAGGCAATACCCAAATCAAAGCATTCCCTAGTTTTGAATACGAAAGAATCCATGACAAAACCTTGCATCTTCGTGAATGAATGGCCACCCAAAATCCTCCTCTGGGGCTCCTTTTGATATTGTCTGGGAATCCTGGGAGTTGTGCCAATGTTTCCAGGTTTCCAGCTTTGGGTGTTGATAACCAGTACCTTAGGATCCTGCATTTGGTGGTTTCTGCAAACACAAGAAAGCTGCCATCTTGGCTTAATGCCACTCCATTTGGGAACGAAAGATTGGTTAGAAGGACAGTGATTTGTTTGCTTTCTTGCTCGTATTTCAACAGCATTCCTGTTTTATCCCCACTTAGAACCACTGCTATATGGTTCCTGCAAAACAGTTAGTACCACTTTTCAATATTCTTCATACACCATTTGAACTTATTTTTCTTGTTAAAAGGAGGAGAAGAAGACGATGATAAATAAGATTTGGATGTTTCTAATCTATAATCTATAATATATATTGCCAAAACAAAATCTATAAATTATCATTGTTTTAAAGCTCTTGAGTTGGTTTCATTGTTTTAAAAAGATGAAAATAATTATTTATATGGTTTTCAAACTTTACAAAACAAATCATTTTACCTCTTTTAATTTTTGAACTTGCATTAATCGTCAAATTATCTCAAAATGAGATCCACGTGATAATCCACGTTAGCGATTAATTAAATTTTAAAAATTAATTTTTTATTATTTTTATACTTTTTAAATCATTTTTAATTTTTAAAAATAATTTCATATTTTTGAATTTTCTAAATTTTAAAAATTGATTAATTGCTAACATGGCATCCATGTGCATGCCACGTCAACAAAGTTGACAAATGTTAATTTTTCTATCTATTTTAGGTGATTTGACAAATAACGTAAATTTAAGAGTTAAATAAATCATTATAAAAAAACATACACAATAATAAGATTTGAATCCATGTCTCTTTAATTTTCTAAATTTATATTTTATCATTTAACCAAAGCCTTATTTGTTATTTATAATATTTTTTAAAAATATATTTGTTATATAATTTTATTTTTTCCCCACATTCATAAGGTTGACTGAGTTGGTGTCACCCTTCAACAGAGTCTCAACTCAATTAAAAAATTACCAAAAAACTCAATTATTTTACAAAGTAACAAATATTATTTTAAAGATATTTATGTCTTTTTACATCTCGATAAGTCTAAAAAATAGATACATATATATAATAATAAAAATCATAAATTTTTTATATAAATATTTTTAGAATGAAATCTAGTGAAAATCTAGTAATAATAAAAGGAGAGATTGACATCATAGAACCTTAGCAGACACATTAAATTGAATGAGAAGAAAACAAAAGAATCCTTTTGGTGAAAGAACTTGATTCAACTTCACAATTAGTTAAAGAACTTCGAATCTCTCTTGGCTACCTAGGTAAACAATTTTAATATATACAAGTTTGGTTAATTTTAATATGTTTGTCATTTGTTAAAGTTAGTCCCTATATTTTTATTTTTTTAAACAATTTAATTTTTATCGAGTGAAGCGAGCTTATGGACTAGTTTTAACAAATGAAAAACATAGAAAACCTACGTTAAAATAAATGAAGAAGAGAGGAAAACTGAAGGAGAAGCTAAAGAGAATGGAAAATAAAGAAAAATATAAGGACCAATTGTATAATTTAACCTAAAATTTTTATTTGAAATGATGATTTAACATCCCACGTTAGCTTTCTATTACACCGTTAACGGCTCAGTGACTATTTTGATAGTTTACTTTTTATATTAATGTGTGATTGGTGTAATGATTTATAGTTTGAAACTTCAATTATTATGAATATGTATGCAAAACATATGAAAATAATGCAAATATGAGAGGGAAATTTAAAATCCATAAAACAAATTATAAAGGTATAAGAAGATATATTAAAAAAATACCTAATATATTTTATTGAAAGCAAAAGAAGGTATAAGATTAGTTTCATATTAAAAAGCCTTAAATTCAATTACCCATACTTATTATACTTTTAATACCAATAAATCACAATCTTTTTTATTTGGTTAGTTGTGGCCTAAACAAGCTTTCCCAATTCCAAGTTCAACAATCCTATGTTGCTTAGGGAAAGCTTTCACTTATTGATATATATTATGGTCCACAAATATTTTTAATCAAATCACATTAAACAAACCTAACCATTTAGTACATCTCCAATCAAATCACATTAAATAAATCTAACCATTAAAAAAAAGAGATGATAAGTTTGGCCAGCATTAATACACGTGGGTGCCCTTCTTTATCATTACATGATTTCAGCAAATGAAGATTATCCAGAAATCAATCCAAAATATAGAGCAGTTAACAGTCATGTCCTATTCTATTACTATATGAGCTCTCTATGTTTAGGCAATTACTTTAATTCATATATATGTAGGAACAATTTATGTAATGATTTAATAGTGGATAGAATTTTAGAGATGGTACGTACCTCCTGTGATAAAGAGAAGAGGTGTGGGTGAAATAAATGGAGCCATCAGATTGATTGATGTCCAAGCTATTGGTGAATGTGGAAGGGATCGGTTGAGGTTGAGCATGCGTTGGGATAGGAGTGGCTAAGCCACCTGCTGGACCTAGTTTTAGCAGTCCCATGTATGCATCCGCAATGTAAAGGTCACCGGTACTCTCGTGGAAGCATATGCCTAATGGACGTCCACATATGTGTTCCCTTGTTTCATGATCGTCTGTCCCTTCACACCCTTCTCTGTTAAAAACTCATCATCTCGGTCTCATCACTAACAATTTTGTAGCAAGTGTTGGTTTTTCCCTACTATAATAATAATAATAATAATAATAATAATATGTCACTAGTTTGGAGGGTGGGCGTGCGATGCAGAATATAAGCCACACAAGCTTGTCGAGGGAAAGACATCTCTAACCCTATACACGTGAGTAGCTATGATACGAGACGAACAACATCTCATAATATCAATTTCTTCGCCCATACCCAGAAAATACTGTATTTGAAATATAAGTTAAAAATTTGTAATTAATTTTAATGGCATAAAAATAAATATTATATAGCCGATTAAGTTTTGACATTATTATTGTTGTTAGTACAGGAGGCCATAGGTTTCAATGTGTTGAAGCGCATCATTCTCATATTTAAAGGTTGAAGAGGAACTATGGATAATTCTAAATATTGTATAAAAAAATATGATAAAAACCTATAATCAAATTAATATTAAAAAATGACTTATAAATTATTTTTTTATTTACTTGAAGAAAGGACTTCATGATTTTATCAAATAATGTTTTATTATTAGGATAAGTAAAAAAATTAAAATCTAAAATTTAATATAAAAAAATTGAAATTCAAACCAAACCATCCACCGGGAAAAATAAAAAATCCGAACTAACCAAACCATTGATGGAGGATAAACGTAAACTAGATTGCTTATGAGGGAGAAAAACAATAACTTGTAAGACACGTACCTGTTAGGAGAAGTGATGCCAAAACTGATCCACCGATGCTCATTTGGTTGCCACTTGATAATCCGACCGTCGGATATTCCGACGTAGGGACCGTCTCCAAGTGGGTGAAATGCTACACTTTCAGGTCCTACGGCATCCGTAATTGGGACAATTTCCATTTCCCCAAGTTTGCCGTGGAAAGGTTTCCCAAAATGATTGACGGCGATGAGGGAGAAGAAGAGAACAGTGGTGGCTAATGCGATGAAGGGTTTTGAGGCCATGCTGAGATGAGTAAGGAGGAGAAGCAAGTGGTGTGAGCAAAAAGCAATGCCAATGAAAGGAATAATTCATTCATGTGTTGCCAATAACACACCTGCTTTCATGCCACTACTTTTGCAATTTTAATCTTTTTTTTTTGGTCGGCCTAATGTGAAACTCTATTACATATATAAAGAGGAAACATGTTAACACTGTAGATGTGCTTATCTCAAAAATTCACAAGTGTGTTTTTTTCCTTTTATTTATTTCACTTCAACTATTTAAAAAAAATCAAGTAATTTTTTTTGCATTTAATTGAATTCTCAAATTGACAAATTTCATCAAAAAAAATTTTAACTGTTAATTTAGTGACATGACTATTAACGATATTGACGTGGCTATCATGTTAATAAAATTAAAATTTTTAAAAATAAAAAATATATTTTAATATATATAAATAAGATTTAATTTTATTAATTGTATGCGTAAAAATTTTCTTAAAAATGTAAATATATCCTATTATTAAATACACATTTTTAATATAAAATTTAATTTTAAAAGATAATTGATTCTATTATAAAATAAAAGACAAAGAATAAATAACAAAGAGAATGGGAGAGCAAAAGACAACGTATTTGATTGATTAATCGGAATATTTACAATACTTCTCCAAAGTCTCTATTTATAGGCATAAGAAGTATAAATGAAGTAGAGATCCACTTTCTAATCACTATTAGAATTTAAGGTACATCAAAATTTATCTTGATATTGATGAAAATCCACTTAATAAGATATTCATAACACTCTTCATTGGATGTCCATTGATAGATAATGTAATAGGCCAATTTTAGCCTGGGCCCAAATTGCAAATAAAACAAAAAAAAACAATAAATAAAAAGTCCAAAAAGATTAATAGTCCATTACAAAAAAAGGCCCACTACCCAATCGCAAACCCAAAACCTAAACCCTAGCCCAAAGCCCAACAAAAGAAAAAAATAAACAGAAAAGAAAACCCTAGCTGCCTCCCCTAGGTCTACTGTCGCCCCTAGGCCTACCACCACCGCTGCTCCACTGCCTCTGTCTTACAAGTTCTGCATATTACTCTGAAAGCTTCTAAATAGTATGAGAACCTGAAACAGGACTATTATTTAGAATTAACCAAACCTAAGGGTAGGAAACATTTGAGAAAGAACAGCCTAAATTATGGCTATTTCATCGGGTTTTCTATCAAAAATATCAGCTGAACAAGAAGGCAAGGTAATGCGTCAGTGATAGAACCTGGATGAACAATGAGCAATGTTAACCTAAGCATTAAAATAGGATTATTCTCAAAAAATGACAATCTGCATTCATGTAAATATCATTCATATACATCTAGTTAGGAGCATTTGATTCATTCTGATCATAACATCCTAATCACTAGGCATAAATAGGTCCATGAAATGGATTCTACAGGTCATGTTCCTCAGAGAACAGATCAGCGAAACCACAAATCCTATATCCCTAAAGTTACAGTGGAATGGATTAAAGTCATCATGGCGAATCTTATTTCCTTAGCGTTGCAGTGGAACAGATTAAAGCTACAAATTATGGTGGACCTTATCTTCCTGAAGTTGCAATGGAGCAGATTGAAGCCACCAGCCTTATCTCCCTGAAGTTACAGCGGAGCAAACTGAAAACAACGAATCTTATTTCCCTGGCGTTGAAATGGAACAAATTAAAGTTACAAATTATGGCGGATCTTATCTTCCTAAAGTTGCAGTAGAGCAAATTGAAGCTGTCGAAACCATTTTTTTGGAAAACAGGGTCGACTTTAAAAAAAAAAGAGTCGCCACCAATCCTTTTTATTTAGGTGTGATCGGATCACCTCATAATTTAATCATTTTAATAAAAGTTTAAATTTACTAAAACAAATTTTTGGTCTACAATATCTAGAAAACGGGTTCGGGAGTCGGTTACGCACGAGGAAGGATTAGCACCCTCTATACACCCAAAACTGGTACCTAGTTGATTACTTAAGGTCTTACTGTCGAAAGTTGAAAATTTGAAAGGAAATTTAAAATATGATCATTTTTATTAATGCTATAAAAAAAGCTTGAATAAATCGAAAAGAAAGTTAAAGACCCACTCGTCTCAAGATAACGAGATGTCATATCCCGTAAGTTAGGACACGATATTTGGAACCTTAGAGAATAAGCTTGCCTTTAAATTTTATTGAAATTTTGTGTTTTGGAATTTTAAAAGGATGTTTTGCTATTTAGGCTTAACGAGAAAACTGAAACCCTGTAAGTTAGGGTACGGTTTTTCGAATTCCCAAAACGCAAAATATTTCCTTATGTCGAGATTTCTTTCCTTTTTTACAAATTTGAATACGTGTTAAATTTATTATGTTTTTAAAGAAGTTGTTTAATACGTAAAAGGGAGCTAAATAAGTTTTGAAAGTATTTAAAAAAAAAGCAAATAAATAGCAATAATGATGGCAAAATAAAATAAACAAGCTAATAAATAAATACTAATGTAAGTTTGATTATTAATTGAAAATAAGTAAATAAATAAACATTAAGTGAAATATTAAACAAAACTGTTTTTTTAAAATAATAATGGAAAAAAAATTAACAGGCTAAGAACTGAATTGAAAACGAACCCCAAAATCTGGGGCTTAAATCACAAATAAATGAAAAGGGGTGGCTAGGGACTGAATTGGGACGCGCTTAAGAAAATAGGGACTGACTGGGCAATATTCCCAGCCCTAAAGCGTAGCTATTCAACGCGGACCAAAATGAAACTAGTATAAAATTTGTAGGGTCAACATATAAAAAACGAAGACCAGATTTTGCTATGCCGCAAAAGCGGAGGGGTTGAATTTGCAATTAGCCCCTCCAAGAAAAACACGCGGATCCTGGCCACATCCGAGTCGGTTCTCGGGTCTTATACAAAACGGCGTCATTTTGGCCACTAATGCTAAGGTCCAAAATGACGTCGTATTATGCCTCATATAAATATTAAAAAAGAAGAAAAAAATAGTTCAACCTCATTTAAAAAAAAAGCAGAGAGTTCTCAGCCTCTCTTGGTCTCTCTCTTGGTTCCCCTTTGGCCGGTCATGGTCGCCGCCGTAGTGCCACCGTGGCTGGTGGCAGGCGTCGCGCGAAGGGCATTTTTAACTAGCGCTTTGCAGCGTGTTCCAAAGGCCAGGCCTTTTCAACTCGAGAGGCCGAAAGAAAAAGGGGCCTTAACCCTCTTTTGAGCTCGAATCTGACGACGACGAAGGGCTACCGACGGCAGGGCTGTGGGCCGATTCAAGTAAGCCCTCCCTTTCATTTTTTTTTCCATTTATTTAGTATATAAAAAAGGATAAAAAATAAAAAAATGGACCGAGAAAGAAAAAAAATGCGAATTTGAAATGTAAAAAATATCACCTTTAAAATTTCTTTTCTATTTTTTATTTATCAAAGGTTCGTAAAAAAATTACAATGCTGAGATTTAGGCTTTTATAGCCGGATACAATCGTTTGTCCATTATTGCTCGCATGCTTCTCTTTTTTTGTTGTTGCATTCAATTTTTTTGTAGGTGTCAGACGAACGTGGTGATGTGCGGCGGTGGTGGCGCGTGTAGGAGGAGCGGAGACGCAAAGAGGCTAGGGTTTCCGCCTCTTTTTTTGTCTGCTGGAAATTAGTTTAGTTTTTGGGTCATATGGGCTTTAGTGTTTTGATTTATTTGGGCTGTAATTGGGTTTGTAATTTAGGCTGATAATTTGGACTGTTTGGACTATTTATTTTTTGGGTCTTGTTTATTTAGTTTTGGGCCCAGGCAAAAATGTGTCATTACAGAAGCCACCAGCCTTATCTTATTTAGGCTGATAAGTTGCAGCGGAGTAGACTGAAGACAGCGAATCTTATTTCTCTGGCGTTACAGTGGAGCAGATTAAAGCTACAAATTATGACAGATCTTATCATCCTGAAGTTACAGTGGAGCAGACTGAAGACAGCGAATCTTATTTCCTTAGCGTTGCAGTGGAACAGATGAAAGCTACAAATTATGGTGGATCTTATCTTCCTGAAGTTGCAGTGGAGCAGATTGAAGCCACCAGCCTTATCTCCCTGAAGTTACAGCGGAGCAAACTGAAAACAACGAATCTTATTTCCCTGGCGTTGAAATGGAACAAATTAAAGTTACAAATTATGGCGGATCTTATCTTCCTAAAGTTGCAATGGAGCAGATTGAAGCCACCGGCCTTATCTCTCTGAAGTTGCAGCGGAGCAAACTGAAGACAGCGAATCTTATTTCCCTGGCGTTACAGTGGAATAGATTAATGCTACAAATTATGGCGGATATTATCTTCCTGAAGTTACAGTGGAGCAGATTGAAGCCACCAATCCTATCTCCCTGAAGTTGCAGTGGAGCGGATTAAAACGATGAATCCTATACCTCTGAGGTAGTAGTAAGTTGGATTAAATCTACCATAGCAAGTCTTATCTTCATAAAGTTGCAGTAGAACAGACTAAAAACACAAACTTTATTTCTTTGAAGTTGCAGCGGAGTAGATTGAAGTTACAAGTCTTATCTCCCTGAAATAGCAGTGGAGTGGAGTGAAGCCACAAGCCTTACCCCCCCGAAGATGTAATGGGATGGAATAAGGCTATTTGAAGAAAATAAGCACCAAAAAATCAAAATTCGAAAGACTAGGCAAAATTGGCTCTTTTAAAGTCTTTGCTCCATTCTCGTTACACGACAATAAGCAAAGAGGGGCAGCTGTAATAGGCTAATTTTAGCCTAGGCCCAAATTACAAATAAAACAAAAAACAATAAATAAAAAGTCCAAAGAGATTAATAGTCCATTACAAAAAAAATGCTCACTGTCCAATCACAAACCTAAAACCTAAACCCTAGCCCAAAGCCCAACAAAAGAAATAAAAAAAAAAACAGAAAAGAAAACCCTAGCTGCTGCCCCTAAGTCTATTGTTGCCCCTAGCCCTACCACCGCCGCTGCTCCACTATTTCTGTCGCCACCGCCGCACGCTTCTTCCACGCGCGTCTGGCACCTGCAGAGAGAAATCAATGCAAAACAGCAGAAGAACCAAGAAGAAACAAACAACAAATAGAAGCTAAAAGTTGTTTAATCCGGCTATAAAAGCTTGAAAATCAAGGTGCTTTTTTTATTTTGTTTTTAATTCGAAATAAATAAATAGATAATATTGAACAAATAAACAAAAGGTGAAATCTGTTACCTTTAATGCCGTGGTCAGAGGTTTCTCCGGTCTTGAGGGTGGCTGAGTTAGTAGGCTCGCCACAAACCCCACTAGCGACGATTGGGAATCGAAAAGTCCCTTAGTTTTATCATTTTTTTCTTCTTTTCTGAATTTCGATGGTCTTTTGGGTCATTTTAACCCCAAATCCAGTTTCTACTCGAGAAGAGGAAAGAAAAAAGGGGTTTTGGCATTTCTGACCACCGCAGACGGCGGCGCCATCGCTGGTGACTGGCTGCCCCACGATGGCCGACGACTGAAGCTTGGCTGGATTCTAAAGAAGAGGAAGGGGGTTGAGAGCATTTTAGAGTTTTTTTTTTGAGAAAGTAGAAAAGTAAAGTTTTTTAGAAAAAAATTTGATTTAAATAAAGAAGTAAAATGACGTCGTTTTTGGTTAGTGACCCAGGCGCCAAAACGATGCCGTTTAGGGCCTATCCACGCGCGACCCAACTTGCTCCAAGGGGATCCGTGTGTTTTCGCCTTCTGGGATATTTACACCCCTGGTCTTTCCGCTTTTTAGCTAATTTTCCATTCAGTTCTTTTATTTCTTTAAATTTACCCCATGATTTTATTGTCTTTTTGTTTTAATCCCTAAGCAGATGACGTCGTTTCAGGAAAGGGAATAATTTCCCCAATGACCCCTCATTCTTTAAGCGCATTAATTTTCAGTCCTATTTCGATTTTATCATTAAATTTATTACGAATTTTGCCTCTAATTTCATTCTAATTTCAATATAGTCCTTTGATTAATTTATTTTATTATTTGTATATTAATCTGTCTATTATTCTTCATTTTTCTTTAAGTTAATATTATTTTTATTTTTATATCCATTATTTATCTTTTTTATATCTAAATTTTAATATTTCTTTTACTAATTTATTTTTTATTTCTTTTACTTTTATAATCCTTAAATCTAGTCTTATGTATATGTGTTTTATTTACTTATTTATTATCTTATTTTTATAACATTATTACTATTATTATTATCATTATTATTTTTATCATTTTAAAAAAAAAAACTGTTTTACCTAATATTTCTTTATTTATTTATTTGTTTGCTTAGTATCATTTTTTAAATTCAACCTCTTTTAGTTCTTATTTGTTTATTTATTATTTCTTTTTATTTAATTGGCTTGTTTTATTTTTTTATTTATCTTATTTTATTTTTGCCCTTATTATCGTTATTTATATTATCGCATTTATTACTATTATTTGGTTATACATATTGGTATCAGATTTATTATTACTATTACATCTTTTATATTTTATTCAGCCTATTATGTCATTATCACTACGAATTTATGTTGCACTATCATTATTCGCTAAGCATGACATTTTTAACCTTTTAACCGTTTTTATACCATACCCGAATAAATTAAGTACACAACATTTCAAATGTTATTCGTTTTCACACAATGCACAAAAAGGAGATTTTTTTAAACCGAGATTAATTTTCATTATTTTGGAATTAGAAAAAATCGTGTTCTAACTTACGGAATATGATTTCTTTCTAAAACTGAGATAATCAAATTTATTTTAAAACGGCGTTTATTCTCGTATCTGGAATTTAAAACATTGTGTCCTAACTTACGGGACGTAATTCTCTTTCTCGGTTAACGTGAAATATGCCCCTTTCTCAAAAAATTAAGCGATATTTTAATAATGGATCGTATTTTAAATCTCTTCAAAGTTCTCAATTTTCGACACTAAGACATTAATTAATCAACTATGTACCAATTTTGGGCGTTACGAGGGTGCTAATCATTCCTCGTACGTAACCGACTCCCGAACTCATTTTTCCAAATTTCGTAAACCAAAAGCGCTGTTTTAATAAATCCAAATCGTTTATTAAAAACAACCATTTTACGAGGTGACCCGATCACACCTCATCAAAAGGATTGGTGGCGACTCCTATTTTCATTTTTGTTTTCAAAAATAAAAGTCAACCCCTTTTACAAAAAAATAGTTTCGACAAAGTACATCAAAATTTATATTGATCTTGATGAACATCCACTTAATAAGATATTCATAAGACTCCTCGTTACATGTCCATTCGTAGATAATGTGTCTCGTTAAAACTTTACTAAGATAAAAATCCTATGGAAAAAAATTCTTAGGGAAGGAAAAAAAGCACACATATCTATAATACGCATAATATGTTGCCTCATTAAAAACCTTACCAGGAAAATGCAATGAGACAAAACATTAGTTAAGGAAAAAAGAGTACAACACATATTTACTCCCCTCATAAAAACATCACATAATATCTCATATTCTACGTATTCAATCTTGAATACTAGTTTTTCAAATGACTATTTGAATGTATCGCTAAGCATTTATATCATCATTCTTTTTAAAGTCATAAATGAGGGAAAATTTTGGGGAAATATATTTTGATCTCTTCAGGAGTTTCAATAATAATCATAGGAAACTTTAATCATAATTCTTCTACAAAAATATAAATAGGTATTTTGGATCATTTTATTATCCTCCTTCAACTACTATTCACTTAGTCAAATTTACCATATATATTCAAATTATTTCAATTCATAAAAATGAGCAATTTCCCGAGAATTTAAATATGCTTCTAGCATTCTAAATCCTTCAAGGATTTTAATATAAACTTTACTATATAGTGATTCATAAAAGGTTGTCACAACAACCATTAGACGCGAGTTAAATCTTTTATGAACTGTCAGTTTAATAATATAACTAAAGTTTATTGCATCCACCACAAAAGAATATTATATTTTTCCATAATCAATGCTAGGACTTAGCAAAAAACATGATATTTTTATTCCACTTTTGTAAAACTACTTCATTTGTACCCTCACTGGCTTTATACCTTTCGATATTTGGACTACTGGTCCAAAAACTCCACGAATTTAATTATACTCGAGTTGCGTTTTTCTATTTTGAACAATCTATTCCATATCTATATTTCTCAATATATTTATTCAAGATTCTCCTTTATTTCATTATTTCAACAATAATATTGCATACAAAACCATTGTCGACCACTTTTATTATCCATTCCACATTTTTTTAAATTGACATAACTTATCGAGATATTTTATTTTCACTATTTTAATATTCAATTTTAGGCACTTGAATCTCTTTTGGAGTTTTACTTATTAGATATGTTTTGAGTGTCTCCTGGAGCACTTGCCTTCACTATATGACCATCTAGATTTATTATGTTCTTTTATGAGAATTTTGATATTTAGAACTAGTAATGAGCTATCCTTGTTGAACTTCTAGTTCAAATTACTCTCCCCCCTAACTCATTACATGTTATTATTTCTCATCCCTAATGTCGAGAAAATTATCAAATCAAAATAGTAATCACAAATCATGTCATAATTTGAATCTCCAATACATTCGAAACATCTAATAATACAAGAAGACTGGTAATTAATATATATTCCCAACTTTGTTTGAGGAGTCAGTCATCTTTGTATGTTTTGGTGGATCAATTGGAATATATGCGCACATACAAAAGTTCAAAGATGGGAAATATTTACCTCTTGACTAAAAATCAATTGTAACAGGAAGTATTTATAATTTATTGGCTTGATGCGTACAACACATAATTACAATAATCTCATGTTGAAATAGATAGTTTAGTTCTCATAAATAATGGTTTAGACATTAATCAGAGGCTTTCAATCAATAATTTCTCTAAACCATTATGGACATAAATAACAAACTTTTATAAAAAAATTTCAAACTCAAGCAATAAAAGACTAAGATATAAACTCATCAGTATTAGCAAGATGAATTGTCTTAATTGCAAGATCTGAAATTAATTATTTAAATAAGCAATCTTGCAAACGATAGGTTGCTAGTTGATAACACATATGTGATTATTTTGTAGATGCATATACCAAAATCATATAATATCAAAATTATCCACATGGTGGATGAATTTGCTCATATTCACTTCAGAAATGAAGACATTAAATCTCAACTTTAGCTAATGAGTTTCTAATAAGCAATTTTCATTGAGAACAACCAACAAATGAAAATTCTTTAAATTAAAGAATCTTCTGGTTCTTTAATGAATGTCCATATGAATTCTCAATTATTTTTTTGTATCATATATGATTAAGGATGGTCTAACTGGTCACACCAGGTATTAAATGCATTTGTATCAGTAAACTTCCGATTTACTTTAACATGCATTTCAATTTTACTAATAATGTCAATATAAATTGTGACAAATTGATAATTTTACTGTTATTCATTTTACTTTGTATCCACATATAAGTACTATTGTGACATTTACTATGAGAAATGTCTAAATCAATATGAAATTTATAATGCCACTAAGCCAACAAAATAAATATAATTTACAAACAGTTATATACAATATTCGCTTTAGGGAATATTCCAAAATCTACAAATATCCAAAAAGAAATTATTATGTTTATTACAGACATTCACTTCAAGGAATGTGCAAAAAGTAATTCAGATAATAATGTACACATATATCATATTTCTTATCAATAAGATTATAAAGATATCATATGCTTCAAGGAATGATAAATTAATATAAATCATTGAAAATTATATACTAAGAATAAACATTTGGCAATATTTTGAATAATCCATCTTCTTCTTATCTATTTGTCAGTAATGACAATAGGTAATTATTATGTATTGTTACATTAACTTCGGGGAATGGAACAAAACCAATGGAGTGAATAACTCGTTATTTTGTTTAGCCACAAGGAGATATGAAATCAATTCAAAATAGTTTTAAAGCCCTTTTAACAAGAATTTTGCAATAATCAATTAACTACCAAGAATAACTGGCTAGGTCATTTATAGAAACAAGCCTAAATTAAATATATAAATAAAAGTCACATCTCAAACATAAAAATATGACATAATAAAAAATTAGCATTTTTTTCTTTCATAACCATCATCATAAACGTGCATGAAATTTAATTCAAAATCCAATCGTTCATGCTCATAGAGCTTTTCACTTACAATTGATCATGTCATTTCTCTAAATAATTAACAAATAGAATAATATAAAACGTATGAACTACTACCTTTAACAATTCTTTGAACTAAATCAAATATGAATAACCATAAAATTCATTGGTTTATTAACACAAATTTGCATACTAGATATGTTTTAATCAAATATATTATTTAATTATAAAACCTACTATAGCAACATAAATAAATTAATTAATATTCATTTTCATGACCAAATGAGATGCTTAGAACAATATGTAACTCATGTAATCAAAAATTTAAAAGAAGGCAATCTCAAATATTTAAACCATATATCAAGTTGATTTAATATTTAAAGATGAACTTTTTTTTTCTGCGTTGAGTCTTGATGACTTTATTAAGAAGTAAGCAAATTAAACTTCAATAGTAGACTTTGAATCCAACCAAAATCTATTAGTAACAAACTTTGAGAGTGGATCTTATTTTCTAGGTGTACAACGGGTACATAACCAATGACTTTTCATACATAAGTTTTCTCTCTTGCAAGTTCTCATCGATAATATTTCTCCACACAATCTTAATTGAGAACTTATTCTGAATACTATAGAGTTATACTCACAGTTTAAAAAAAAACTTGCAACTTCATGTGCATCCAACCATAATGTGCATCCAACCATAACGAGCTTTATATAGAATTACCATATTCTATTGCTCATAAGTAGATCTTTCACAGTCAAATATTTTGCTTTCAACCCCTTAATCGGAATGATGACAAAAGAATATCACAGAGATAGTAACAATCATTCCAATTTAATAACAAGAGTAATCAATAACTCAATCCTCCCTTTTTTTCATCCTTTCAAAATAGATATTTATTACAATAGTGATTCATATGAAATTTAATCTTTTCATCATTCACAATCTCAATATGATATCCATTATAATGGATACCTTTTAAAACTAATGCATTAACCATCACAAATTTTTTAATTTTTATATATTAATATATTAACACTTCTGGAGCTTTCAACTAACTTTGTACTATCAAATATTGAAATAATATTTGTTTGTTTCAGTATCAAATAAGATAAATATTTTCTATCTGTAATGATAGAATTCATTACTACATTCTCATATCCTTCTTCAAAGAATATTAATAGAAACAAAATATTTGAGCATACACCACATATGTGGCTAATAATCTTTCATATCAAATTGATAACATAGATTATCTATACCATCTGAAGAGTTATCTTGAAAACTCTTATTGTTCTCTTATTTATTGTTATGTTCCCACTTTTAGTGATTTATGATTATATCTTTTATTTTCTTTATATTTGAATGCAACAAATATGGTAGGACAGACTTCTAAATGCTTCCATTGATTCTTTATTTCATAATCACCATCACAAAACATGCGTAGATTTCAAATCAAAACCTATCTATCATGATTAGTCTCCAATTAAAATAAACACGATATAATAAATAAATCATGGTAAAATATACCTGAGATTCTGTAACATCATTGTTATCAACCTGGCTATAATCACGAGCACTATTACAAGTAGTAAAACAATTTTGTTTTCGTAATAACACTTATAATATAATAGTAAAAAAATCATTTAATAAACAAAATCAAAATTTTCGTGTACGATGCTTGAAAGTTATCCGATACACATTGTACCAAATTTCAATACCACATATATGTTATAGAATCTTATGATGCTCTAATTGAATATTTATAGATTCAATTTAAAAGATATAATACAATAATTTCAAGCATATTTAATAACAATAATTTAATCTTAAAAAATTTAAATCATCCAAATATCATACATACTATAATTTAATGAAAGAATCTTAGCTTAAAAGAAACCTTAAAGTAATAATATTTTTTTCATAAAATAATTTTACCAAAAATCAATCAATAAAGGAGAAAAACATACAATGTAATGATTATATAAATTTCTTTGCATAAATGGGCATAAAAAAATTTAAAGATTTATGTGTACCTGAGTGGTTAAAGGCTCTAATAATTACCCATAGTGCGTAGGCCTCAATAGAAATAGAGCAATTCTAGGAAGCAATTGAGAATAGTAATTTTTGAGATATTTTTGTGACTTATGGAGAAAAATAATTAAAAGAGAATCTTGCTGATAACGTGTTATAAAATAAAAGATAGAAAATAAAGAACGAAGAGAATGGGATAGCAAAAGAAAGAGCGTATTTTATTGATCAATCAAAATATTTACAATGCTTCTCCAAAGTCTCTATTTATAGACATAAAAAACATAAATAAAGTAAAGATATACTTTTAATGACTATTAGAATTTAAAGTACATCAAAACTCATATTAATCTTAATAAACATTCACTTAATAAGATATTCATAACAGATATATTAACCTACAGCTTATAGTAAAACTCCGATTGATTATGGAGCTTTGGTCAATAAGGGCTGCCCCACTTAAAAAATAAAATTAAATAAAATAATTGACATGTATTTTTATATATATTAGAAAAGCTTTGGATGATATAGTGAAAAAAATAATATCATTTTTTAAAAAATTTTGGTATATATTTTCATAAAGTTTTCAAAACTAGATTAGTTATTAATTTTGTTGTGTCATTGGTTTGACGTTTCGATCAATTTATATAATTTAATTAAATAAATCATTAAAAAACTCATAAGAATAAAAATAATAAAAAAAGGTTCAATCCGTGGTTTAATAAGTTTTTTACCACAGTTCAATTAATCTATATTGGTTTACAAGTCAATCGGTCTGGTACCTCTCTCCGAAATGACACCTCAGTTGGTTCCTGATCTAACCTATCCAATCGACTGATCCAATTCAAACAACCACACGGTACACCTAAGATTAAAAAATTGATACATATTTATATACTGATAAAAAAATAAATTACTTAATAAAAATATAATAATTTGATTTTATTCAAAATTTAGCTCCTAACACCCAACTCCAAAAAGTTTGAAAGTGAATAATGTCATCTACCTATACATTTTTTATTAGCTATCATTGTCATTTTTTTATTGACCAGCATTAAATTTTTTTGAGATAAAATGATATGAAATAAACTAAAAATAAATTTATATACCAAAACGAAAAAACCTAGTATATTTCAAACCTAAATCGTAAATGAAGCCGGATAATTTTAAGTTGTGAAGATTAAAAAATAAATTTACGTTGGATTTAAATTATTAATTAAAATAAAATTTTCAATTATACTGCATAATTGTCGATTAAAATATTATTTTATATTTTAAATATTTTGTGAAAATAAATTCAGAATTAAATCAAGATAAATTAGCAAATTATGGGATTATTTAAAATTGAAAATATAATGTGATAGAATTAAAACATGACCCATCGTTCAATATGCGGATCAATCACTTGATAATATAATTTAAAAATTAAATAATAAAATATTTTTATCTGTATACAATTATTATGACAAATAATATAAATAATTATTAAAAAATATCAAATTATATCAAAAACTAAATATAGAGATAAAATCTCAATTTTTAGTGTAGTATAGGAACCAAAACTGAGAACGCGTTTGGTTGGGGGGAATGCATGCGTATTCCCCCCTATGCAGCGGGCCCATTGCTATTACACCGTTTGGTTGGCTGTAATCCCAATCCGCGTGTAATCCAATACCCCCTATGCAGTTATTGCGCGTAATAACGATTACGCAGGTAAGTTCTTTTCCCTTCCACTCTCCGTCATCGATTTGATGTTTTATTTTAACTGTTCACTAACCCAAATCGATTTCCCTTTTCATATTTCAGACACCTTCTTCATCACAATCTTGGCCGATTTTGCATTCACCCTGTTAGTTTTCCAGGGGTTTTTCTAAAGATTGTTTTGCATGTTCGATTGGAAGACATAATTTTAGGGCTAAATAGTTTGTTTCGGTTCTTGCCTGTATTGCATTATTTGTTTCGGTTCTTGCCTGTATTGCATTATTTGTGGGAGTTAATCGATTTCCCTTTCTCATTACAGGTTGTTGTTCATCGATCTCTTCCCCGATTTCCCTGGTTACAGGTTAGTTTTCCTCCCTAAGTAAAACTCCTCTGCGATTTGTGAAGAGAAACTTGAGGGGACGAATCTGCTCTCCCTTGCTATTCCTACTTAACTGCTTTCGATCTGTTGTTTTTGTTCATTGGCATGCTAATGAGCTTTATGATTGTTTAGTTGTTGTTTGGCATACTTAATCTGCTCAAATTCCAAACAATGGAGATTTTGCGTAATTTTAGTTGTTGTTGCGTCTTGGTCTGTTTGGTTTGTTTATATTTCGTTGTTAGTAATGCTCTGCTTTGTTGGCTAGATTTTGTTCCAGTTTGCTTAGCTTAGGTGGAATGGTGTTGGGTTTAGGGTTGTATCTTACATCTAATACATGGAAGATTGTTGTCTCTTTTCCTTTGTTTTGTAATCCAAAGACTTTTAAGGCATGCAAGTATGTTAATTGAAGTTGTTTAAGCTATGTTTATTATTTCATAGGTAGTAGTACAGAACCATTAGGTTCATTTTGGTTGCAATCAAAGTTAATAAGCTTAACTGCAGACTTGAGGCAGTGAGCAATTACGGCTACATTTTCTAAGTTAGCTTAATGACTGATCCAGACTTGTGAATTGCCATTTAAATTCAGACAGATTTCTGATACTCTGCTGTTGTTTGAAGGAGTTTACCTTCTGTAAATTGTTGTTAGTGCTGTTTTTGCAATTCAGAAATTGTTTTTGTTGTTAGTGAGTAGAAGATGAAAGGGGAAATTGTTGCCCGATTTTGATATTATTTTATAGGTTCTGGTTCCTGCTTGTTTTGGCCATTATTAATTGCAGTTTTGCAAGTTTTGATATTATTTTATAGGGTTAATTATGTTGTTATTATTAAAGAGTCAAATAATTATTGAATTAATTTACAAGGCTTTTTTATATAATAAGCTCTCTATTTTTAATTATTGAATTAATTATTAAAGACTCAAACAATAAATCAAGTTCCAATTTCGATTCTTATATAATGTCCAAATTTAAGATTAAATCTTCATATTTTAATTAAAATATAATTCGGTACATCAACCGATTAAAATGCTAACGCAAATTTTTATGATGTACAATAATATTCAAATTTTTTATTTAATTCGAATTGATTATAATATTATTTTCAAATAAATTATCACATTATAAAATGACACTCAATTGACATAATTATTCATAAAGAGTTCGTTCCTTTTCAAATGCGTATAATGTTAATTACTCATGTTTTTGTTACAGCAACGGAGAAAATGTTCTCAAAATTAAATTTGATAAAATCTTACTGAAGATTAACAATATCTCAACAAAAATTGAATGAATTAGCTATTTTATTAATTGAAGAGGTTTTCTTATACGAGATTTATTTTAATAATTTGTTTCTCTAAAGTCTAAAAATTAAATTTTAAATAAACATTTATAATGTTGATTTAATAGTTAGTTAACTAATTTGAAGGTCTATTTTTACAGTTTCTCTTTTTAAGTTTTTAGAAATGTTGACACACATTAGCTAAATATATTAACAATTTTATTACCTTTAGGTGCAATTTACCTTAAATTTAATGATTAGTAATAAATTTGGTAAAAAATTTTGATTAATAATTATTAAGCCTAGTATAGTATTACTTCATAAATGGCTTCTCAAAAGTGTTAGAGCCGTATGTAATACCAAACAAACAACTTTCTAAATCAGAATTATTTGTGAAAATTATTTTTGAACCCAAAAGCAAAAGCTACAAATTAGAACATGCTTTATAATTTATTAAATCATAATGAGTTTAGTTATAATCTAACAAATACCAACAATTAATTTTAGTTGAATTATACATATACCTACAAATTTTAATTACGAAGACGAAAAATTTAATAATTTATAAATATATTGATAATGTGTAATTGCAACTTCAGGGGATTGATACTGAGTTCTAATTTCAATATGTTGCAGTAATAGCTCGTCTGCCTTTAATTGCACAAAGTGTGAGGCGTAAAAGAATTGGTGCTGCATTGACAATATGGTTGGAAATCTGTAGAATTGCGATTTGGTTCTTATTTAGAATGGGTGCCAGCCTTAGCCTACATACTTATAGACCAATGATTAGGTCCTACACCTTAGATTTTTATGCAAAACGGGATTATGTGAAAAGGCTTGTATATGCTAGTGACGAGACCTGTATTGAACAGGTTAGGATGAATAGAACTGCCTTTTTTACACTATGTGAGATGTTAGAATCGTTAGGGGGATTGAAGTCGTCCAGAAACATGCTTGTTGATGAGCAAGTGGCAATGTTTTTACATATCATCTCCCATCACCTGAAAAATCGAGTTATCAAGCATCACTTTAGAAGGTCCGGGGAAACTGTTAGCAGAGCATTTCATAGTGTTTTAAATGCTGTCATACGTTTACAAGATGTGTTATTTAAAAAGGCGGAGCCAATTACAGCTGATTCTTCTGACACAAGGTGGAAATGGTTTAAGGTATTGAACTGAGTTTTATATATAGTTTGTACAACATTTAGTTGATTTAGATTTAAATTAGTATTATAACTCAAGGTTTTATATCATCTGATATAGAATTGCTTAGGTGCTCTTGATGGAACCCACATCAAGATTAGGGTTCCAACAGTTGATAAACCTAGATATCGAATGCGAAAAGGTGACATAGCAACAAATATGCTAAGTGTTTGTACACCTGATATGCAATTTGTTTATATTCTTCCTGGTTGGGAAGGTTCAGTTGCTGATAGACGTGTTCTTCGAGATGCCATTAGTAGGACACATGGACTAAAAGTTCCTCATGGTAAAGTAGATAGTTAGAGGACTTTGAATTATTCATTAAGATCAATTTTTTTTGTGTTGAATTAATCATTTTAAAAAAAATTATTTTTTAGGTTGTTATTATCTAGTTGATGCTGGCTACACAAATTGTGAGGGATTTCTTACACCTTTTAGAGGACAACGATATCATTTGAGCGAGTGGCATCAGGGTTATCAGCCAAGTTCTCCGCAAGAGTTTTTTAATATGAAACATGCCTCAGCACGTAATGTTATTGAAAGATGCTTTGGTTTATTAAAAGTTAGATAGGGAATACTTAGGAGTCCATTATTCTATCCTGTAAGGGTGCACAATAGAATTATTATTGCATGTTGTTTGCTCCATAATTTTATTCGAACCCATATGAGTATTGATCCTATTAAAGCGGATGTGGGAGAAGGATTACCTACTAATGTGGTGGATGACGATGAACCGAATATCACAAATATTCATCCATCGGATGCTTGGGCTACTTGGAGGATGGAACTAGCCAACCAAATGTTCCATGAATGGCAAGCATCTAGAAATTAGTTAGGTTTAGGGACAAATTGAGTTTGAATTGATTTGTTGATGTTTGATTAAAATTCTGTATTGTACTAAACTTTGTTGAATTATAATTTAATTATCTTTTCATTTAGCATGTGTTATTTCATTAAATTTAGTATTGGGCTTTTGATTCATGATATTGAACCATTAAATGTCAATATTATAAACTGTTCACCTTTTGATTCATGATATTAAAAACAGTAAATAATGTTAATTTGTTTTTTTTCTTAAGATAATTATGTCAGGTGTTCCACAATCACATGCTTCTTCTCAAGCTTCTCGAGGAAGCAAAAGAAAATAGAATCCAGAAGAAGATGCAGCCTTGGTTTCTTGCATGGTGGATTTGCACAATGTAGGAACATTTAATGCTGATACTGGGTTCAAGGCCAGTTATTTGAACGGGCTAGAAAAATGCTAGAAAAGGCTTTACCAAGAGCAATGTTGAAGGCGAAGCCAAATATTGAATCTCGGATTAGGTGCCTAAAAAGGGAATGGTCTGTCGTCTACGACATGCTTAATGGCCAAAACAACAGCGGTTTTGGTTGGGACGAGCATAGGCAGCTCGTTGTTGCTGAAGATGCAGTTTGGGAATCCTATCTAAAGGTAAAATGTATTTCAAGTATTTATTTGTTTTTTTACAAAACTTATAACTAATATGATTTCCTCATTTTTTTTAGAGTCACAAAGAAGCCTATCAGTTCAGACATCGTTCTTTCCCTTACTACAACCAGCTTACTGCCATATACGCAAGAGATCGGGCGACTGGAAAAGACGCTCAAACAGCTGCTGATGTTCTTGAAGAAATACATGCTGAGGATGAACGTACTACAGATATGAATGAAGAGAGAAACACATTCTATGACTGCGAAGCTGACGTCTCTTTAGACGACATGGATGTTTCTGGTACAGATCCGCGAGGAGATAGAAACCAAGGAGGTTCCTCATCTTCAAACAAGAGAAAGAAAAAATCTGATGCTCGTGATAATGTGTATTCTTCATTTGATGAGGCTGCCACTTTGTTGGGAGAAGAAATCCAGGCCGTTGGCGATCAAATCAGTAGGAGTATTGCCTCCGAGGTGGTAGTTCAGCAGAAGTCAGAAGAACATCAAAAGATGGAAGAGAAAGCTCCAAATTTATATTCAGCCTTATGGTCAATTGAAGGTTTAACCGACGATCAGCGGTATGATGCTTTGAGTAAAATTCTCGATCATCCAACTCAAATGATTGTTTTCTTTAGTTTACCTTCTGTTGCCCGATTGGAATGGGTCAGAAGATTTCTTTCTCACCATTAAATATCAATGTTCAAACTTTTTGATGTTGTAAAACTATATAACATATGGATTATAATGTACAATTTCATTTTCATCTAACCTTTTCTTAATATAAGTTAATTATGTTTATGTAGAATATAATTCTCAAGTTATATATTGATTTTAGTAAATTCATATAAGAACATTTTATTATTAACAATTTTATGAAATTATATATCACTATTAAATTATATTTAATATTAATTATTTTAAATTATATAAATTCATATAAGAAAATTTATTATCTAAGAATTTTATGAAATTTAATATTAATTATTAAATTATATGTAATAATTATTATTTTAAATTATACAAATTCATAAAATATAATTTATTAGTTATAATTATTTTAAATTTTATTAAATCATATATTTTAATTAAAATATATTTAATATTAATTATTTCAAATTTTCATTTATAGTATCATATATTATGATTTGAGTAAATTAATATAAGAATATTAATTATTAATAATTTTATTAAATTATATATTTTAATTATAACATATTTAATAATAATTATGTTAATTTATATTTTACAGTATCATATATTATGATTTGAATATATTCATATAAGAATATTAATTATTAAGAATTTTATTAAATTATATATTTTAATTATAATATATTTAATAATAATTATGTTTAAATATGATTAAATTATTTATTATTGATATTAATAATCTTATTAAAATTTAAATAACAATAACAATAATAATTTACCAAAACAAATTTCTGGTAATTATTAAAAATTTTATTAAATTATATATTTTAATTAAAATATATTTAATAATAATTATATTTAAATATGATTAAAATATTTATTATTGATAATAATAATCTTATTAAAATTTAAATAACAATAACAATAATCATTTACCAAAATAAATTTATGCTAAGGGTATTATAGTCATTTTAGTTTTTTCCAGTATGCTATTACACCTCTATTCCATTCAACCAAACACAAGATTACTATTACGCCTATATTCCATTACATTCAACCAAACAGTTGATTTGCTATTACACCTCTAATCCAATACAGCGAACCAAACGCACCCTGAAATTTGGCCATTGTCATACAATTAAAAACAGTAAAGTATTAAAACTGAAATAGGACCATCATCTTATAATGTAAAAGAGAGACAGAGAACAACATAACATGTCCCTCGATAATACCAAATTATGTTAAAAATTAAATATACTGATAGACCAAAAATTAAATTTGACTAAGCATAGTAAACACCTGTCAAAGGGATCAAAATTGGAATTGAACCATTATAATATAATGAAAATAAGCAGGACAAATATATAGTTTATAGATACAAATAAATTTCTAATTTAAGTATATAATAAACGGACTAAAATTAAAATTAAACCTTGTTAAAGGGGAGCCTGCCTGGTGTCCTCGGGAAGACCTTCCTCTTATATACATGCATATAGCTATACAGATTCCAATTCCATCTTGATCTCAAATTCAACTGACCAAATTTGAAATGAAACATAAAAATGAATATAATAATCCTTGATCAATATATAAACATATGAGATCAGATCAAACGAATGCAAACAGTTCTATTTTTTTATGTCCAATAAATTTAAAGAAGTCGATGAAAAGCTAGATTACACACTTCTCCAAGATGAGACTAAAGTAATAAAATTCACTCGTGGCTAGATCAAGGGGATGACAAAATTCACAAAACACTGCAGACCTAGGTTAACAAATATTACACTACAAAAGATTATTTATCTTTTTCATCCAAAAATATTACATTCAGATTAGCATTGTCTTTTATCTAGTTGCTTCCATTCTCTGCCCATGACTCCCTGCCAATCCATTAAAAAATTTTGTTGCCCTTCCAAATTACAATATGCTGATTCTCTTCTCAGCTTGTCTATTGTCCCCCCACAGAAATGACCCGCCGATCTGGCAAAGGGCTTGAAAATGAATTAAAACCATAAACTTGTCTAATCATGCCGTGTAACCTCAAGGTTTCAATCACCTTGTAAGCAGTATAGCTGACGTATGTTACCGGAAGCTGCCACATTATTATAAAAACGATATTGAAGTTCAGAAACACCAGTTAAGATTGTTACAGTTGGTAATCACAGGAGACCAGAGATAGTGGATTACCATATAACCAGTCCTTGAAGTATACATGCAGCGCGCATGACAGTTCTCTTTTGCGATTTTCTTCAAGCGGTGCTTCTCTCAATATTTGCTTTATCTCACTCAAATTCTTTTGCTGTCGATCAAATCAGGAAGAAAACAAAATTTCAGAGAAGTCATTATCAGAAAGATCAATAAAACCAGCCACTACTTCGAATAAGCAACATTGTTTTTATCTCGCCCGTAAAAATAAACTCAAACTATAAATTCAATGCTTTGTCAAAACAAGTTGGGCTTTAGCGCATTTACATTTCTCAGTTGAGATTTCAAGTATGCATCAGGTAAGGGGAATGGGTTATCCTTTGTTGACCCAGCTGATTCACCTTCAAACCAGTTTGGAATCTGCGTATTAAGAAATGTTCATGTCAAGCACAAACAAGATCAAACTATAAACAGGTAATATAAACTAAAGATTTATTTATATCCAAGCTAAGCTAAGCTATGAAATGCCAGAAAACATACCAGGAAATTTGTGAACTGATCAGGATCTAACTGTGCAGCTGACTCTGCTTGCGCATCAGAAACACCTGCAGGATGAGATAATGAATCGTGTGGATCAACCGCTCCAAGTGCCAAAGGTTCATCCCATCTATTCATAGTGGCCTGAATGCCAACTTCAGTCATGTGCTCCTCCAACTGAGAGTAGAATGTATTATACGGTGCCACCTGATGAAATTTAATAAAAGAATTTCAAAAACAGTCAATCTTGATAGCACCAAAAAACCAACTCAAAACAACACCAAGATGGTTCTGAAAGGTGAAAGCTGTGTTAAAAATGAATAATGAACGTTATTCTGCCAACTAGAAAAAGAACAGGGAAAGCCTTCTTGGGGTGTTCTCCACTGATGTTCTGGATGAGTCCATGTTCTATTTTGCCGCATAGTTGGATGTTAAATATGCTAAATCAATTTCTTGAGGCGTTACATATCCCTAGAAATGGTTATGGCAGAGCAATTTGCATTACTATGGCCAGAACAAAATCCCCCAGACCCATCAATTGCAAGCTGACAGACAGACGGAATAGACAGCAACAATAGCTCACAAATGATGGAATAGAACATGAAAATGCCAGGATCAGCCTAAACAAACTTTAAAAAAAATTAAACTAATGGCAAGTTGTCAAAAATCTGCTGACGGTTGAGCATTTTGTATGTTAAGGAAACTTTGTACAAGTGGATTTGACTTGGTGTCACAAAGCAGAGACGTGATGGACCAAGGAGAAGTAGAAGGAAGAAAAATGGGAGGATGGAACTAAAACAAAAAGCGTATGCCATGACCAGAGCCAGCAGCATCAACCACCAGGCTAGGCAGTGAGTTTGGCTGACTTAGGTGAAGTTGAAAGGACAAAGAGCTCGAGAAGACAAAAAGACATAATTCTGGAAGAAAGAAAAAAATTAGACATTAATTTGACTAATTGAGTTTCTTTCTATTGTAAATAAACAAATTTTCAAAATTAAGACCAATTGAACATTTACTTTGACATAGTTTCTATACAAATTCCCATCTCACAAACTCAAATGTGATCGCAGTATATTCTCATTGCACTCAGAAAAGAGGATGCTTGTAATTTGCTTACCTGTAGCTTGTGGTTATCACCAACAACAAGGGGGCGCTGATTCACTCCCAAAAAGAATAAACACTCGCGACAATTTGCAATGCAGACTCGCTTTGCAGCTATTATCACATGAACTCGCTCACAGTGTTCAACTCTTACTGCCTGTAAAAATAAATAAATAGATAAATCATTATATGTTCATCCATGAATGGAGAGCATATCATTACTTGAACAGGAAATGAATTGATAGCTAATAGGGTGTAACAATCAGGTTGATTGTTTTACAAGAAAGTAGACTAAAATATGGAGAAAAGGCGAAAGAAGCATAATCCCACAAGAGAAGAAATACTGCAAACAAGAAAAGAATACTAGAGGAGAAACCATAACAGCCACATGCAGATACCATGTAAGGCAAGCAAACGTATGTAACAATCTTAGCAATACAAACTGATTGAGTGCATGTGAATGGCCATATTCAGTTCATAAAAATTCCTTTTTTGTGATTTCAGCATAGCCAAGAAATGGAGCAGAGACTAAGAGGGGCTATTCTTTTACAAGTTCTGACACAATCGTTGAATTCTGTATTCTTAATAACAACCTACTAACAACACCAGATGATACATCTTCAAACAAAGAATACTCTTTTACATTCACTCAAAGACATTCCAAACAAGAAGAATTCATAGATTACTGACAGACAGAAGCTAGGCAGATGAAATGGAGAACACACATGGAACTAAATCCTAAAAGTCAAAACACAAGGAATCAAATCAAGCAGTAAGATGCTCGATCACCTTTCAATTGACTGCCTTTGATGACAAAGAAACAACTAGGTAACTTTGTTAATAGAGACAGATATTTTCCAATCAATAGAATAGCGAATAAGCACACTAATGAAGAGATCAAAGAAAAATCCAGGCTTATGTTTTAAAATGAAGAGCTACCAGCTGAGTAACTTCATCAACGGAGACTATTTCTTCTATAAGTTCGGCCACATTTGTTGAAAGTTGTATTCTTTATAAAAATGCTCTAACCAACATCAGATGACCGATTTTAAAACAGAGACGCCTCTTTACATTCACCCCAAGACATTCCAAACTATAAGAATAAATAGATTACTGATTGAAGCTAGGCAGTTGAAACAGAAGACAAACAATAGCCATATCCTAAAAATCTAAACATAAGGAATAAAACAGTAAGATGTTCGATCACCTTTTTCAATTGAGTGCCCTTGATGGGAACAACTAAGTAACTTCTTTAATAGAGATGGATATTTTCCAGTCAGTAGAATAGCAAATAGGAAGTCCATTAATTGAAGAGATATCAAAGTAAAATCCATTTTCAGAGTTTCAGTTCAAAATACCATAGATATGTTCAGATTCCAGAAAACAATGATGAACCAAAAAGAGGAAAACAAATTTGTACCCAAATTACACATTTAGTGTAGCAGAGAATATTTCAACTGGTTCCAAAATTTGAGCAACATAAGTAATTGACAGCACAAAGGCAATGATACCTTGCCAACAGCTCCAAGAACTATAGTAGCATCAGAGCATCCATAAATGGTAGCATATCTCAAAGGTGCTAAAATGTAAATGACTGAATCATGGCAATTAATGACCTGAAATTTTAAAATAATGTGAAGTTAGAGATGTTTTATGTCACAAAGTACATAAATATCAAACGTTAATAGAGAATTAGATCAAGGTTGTTGCCATAAGCCAATTAGCATACAACCTCAAAATTGAAGGTCCCATGTCATACCCCCTACTCATAATAATCAAAATAATATTTTATTTTAATAAAAGCATATTAAGCAAATAATTGGATACAAGGCCAGCTTTACTTAAAAGACAATGTGTTACTTGCAAATTTAAATCAATAATAAGATGATGATCATAATGGCATTGAGGAGATTGACTTTTAAGAGGGGACAGAAATGAAAGAGCCATTTTTGGGAAGAAAACAAGATTACTGCCCAGAAAAGGACCAATACCTAAAAGGACAAAAGTTTTTAGTATCAAGCAAGTGAAAGTTCTAAACCTACATAGTGGGTCACAAGAAATCACAAACTTTTTTAACAAAGACGGTGCCAAGATTCAACAGACTTTCAGCTGGTGTCTAGTACGCAAGAACAACTGCGGTTTATATCCGAAGCAAGGTTGGGATAGCTACAGAAACCCCACTCAATCTAAGAATTTTGCAAGTATGAAAAAACACTAATGTCCCTTAAATTAAAAAGGATTAATTGCACCAAATATGAAAACATGCCTCTACTCTCATCTTTCTTGCTTCAAGTAACCAAGTCACATCATGAAAGAGAGTTGCAACTAAAGAATTGTACCATTATCACCCTTTTTATCTCCATATGATTAACATTCCAGAAAAAAGGATGAGGGAAAACAGAACCAATTTTAAGCCCACCTAAATTGGTATCTTCGTCTCATCTCATCCAAAAAATATGCAGCCAACGGGCATCTATCTCAATATTTATAAGATGGTTGCATGCAATAACCTAATTTGAGTTTCTATAAAACATGCACCCATCAGATTCCATTCGGTACTTAAATGACTCTAAAAGTTGGGAGATCAACACAAGAATCCAGACTATTAATGCATCTACAGAGATGCAAGTCACTTATTGCATTTAAAGAGAGTAAAAAAAACAGTACAGAGTGTACACCCAAAAGAATTTCGAGGTTTTCCTAAATTGCAATGCAAATATAGACTAACCTTCACAGAAGAATGTTTGAGATCAGATGCCTGCTTTACATAGGATGATTTAGAGACTCCCTCAATGAAGCAACAATTCCTCGCACTGGGTGAGGCTCTAACTGAACTTGAACTAGCGTCAGCCATCGCAACATCCTGATCAGAGCCACCTTGAGGACCATTTTCTTTTGCAGATATTTTGTCAGTGATATGCTCCAAAGAAGAAGCTATATTTTCTAGAAGCCAATCAAGGACTTGTGATGCTGGAACGGGAACAGCAGGCATGTCTGGATCTGAATTAGCAAAAAATGGAGCAGCTTGGCTTAAAGGAATTCCTTCAGATCCCTTATCACCAAATTGAATCAGAAATCCAAGGTGTTCAAATCCCTCCATGGTTAAAACCTGAAAGAATCAAACCAAGCCATAGAAACTAATAACAAGCAAAAACAAATGGAAAAGTAAGATATGCAACAACTAGAAGGTGTGATCACTAATACACAGTAACAGAGTTAAAACATCCTAGCTGATAACAAAAAGGAAGAATAGAATAATAAGAACAGAACATAATAAAACAAAAAAGACACACTATAAAGGAAGTACGTAAGTTGGAAAGAGTAGAGAAAATAAGAACAAAAGATTCATAAAATCTCCAAATTATATTCTAAACAATTTACAAAGAAAACTTCAGCTCAAAATCAGCGATTACTGCAAAGCTGGCAAGGAGTTCTTCCTTCCTTTATGGTCAAGATTGTTAATAATTTTCATTCCATCATATACCCAGGGTTAGACCTAAAACAAACCATCCTAAAGAAAACAAACCAAAGCATAATGAAAAAAAAGCGCACAATGAGGATCCCAATATTACATAACAAATGGTCTCGACAAGTTATCTAGTGAGACAAACTGGGTTGCCTTCAAAAACTAGAGTATAAACCACATTAATACATTTTATAAACAGTAAATTTATATTCCAGGTCATTAGTATTCAGCAACAATATTTTGCTCTACTAAGTGCAACCAATAAATTACTTTTTCTGTGCTTTCACCTTTTATCCTGTGAAACGAAAGTTAACACATGTTATATCTCTAAAATTGCATTCCATTAATGAACAACAAAGAACATGAAGAATCAAAATGCAACAAAAATCTCTGATAAACAAACAAATGCAATTCTTGAATTATATTTGAAATACTTCGGTCTTGTTCCAGTTGGAATAACAAAACAAAACGGAAAAAGAAAACCCATGTACAGATAGCATATTACAAACCAGAGACTCTTCGCCTTCCCCCTCCACGGGCTCTGACAAAAGAGAGATAATATTAGCCAAGTGCTTTTGAAGATAGGACAATTGATGGGCCTCTTCATCAGCCTGTGATGGCATAAACCGACGTGTGTTGCTGCGGACAAGCTGTGATGAGAGGAACCACCAAAGTTAAGTCTAAGGGTTTAACTTCCATAGAACAAAACACTGCAATTAACTTCTAACAGTAAATAGAACCACAATTATTACAATGCGCACTAATTGGTAAAATCCATATTCATGAGATAGATAACTATATAAAAGATGTGACAAACAACCATGTCCTACCATTAAGTTTCTAAAGTTAAAAAGCAAAAAATTTTACACTCCCCTGGAACACAGTGCCAAATGCATTTATCATATTAAACAGCAAGCTTAAAGTATTAGACAGATAGAAGTAGAAAGATGAACAATAAGATAAGACCCAGCAATTTAAAACAATTCTATTCATAAATACAGGCCGAGTGCTCACCCCTATTCCTTAGGAGTAAAAAAGCAACTATGCTTCAAACAGGGAAGCAAAAACAAGAGGAAAAATATATTAAAAGCAAACAAAAAGGACACTATAAATAACCTTAAACATATTGTTACTTATTTTCTGCTATTTGATTTTCAGCTCTTAAAATGTTATTAAAGAAAAGGTATATAATTAAAAGCAATTTGTTAATTAGAAGTAAATAGATAAATAAAATGAAACACCAATGCTGACACAAGTGTTATACATAACTGTGTATATGTAATCAAGCATTCTATTTCCAAAACGAATTGTATGCTCAATTTTAAGATACTAAAATGTTGTTTGTTTTCGTATATGAATGTTTTCATAGAAGATTTATATGCACTTATCCATTTTTCGTTTTTATTTCAGGATGCAAAAGCAAGAAGCCAAAATAACACTAAACGGTACTTTGCCAAAACAGAAGAAAACTAGTTCCATATAAATGCGTAATCATGCATTTATGATATTGACTTAATTCTTCAAAAATGTCAATTAGCTTTTGCATCTTAAAAGAACTCATGCTTCTAATTTTCCATAGAGACTAATATCATCTTTCAATTGCCAAAACATAAACGGAACCACAGTTCATTCTTTCCCAAATGCCAATCAAGAGTCAAATTTTCGTGAATTCAATCAGTTTCTAGCATCAAAGGCACTCATTTTCCTAAAAGTAACATGAATCTAAATAAATTGCATAAAATGACACTGAAATTATATCAACCACCACAAATACAATTCAAAAAACATCAACCACAAAAAAAAAGACAGCGAATTGATCAAATTCCTTACCTGCAAAGGTGAAAGAGCCGACAAATAACCGTCAAAAGCTGAGGTGGAAGGCCAAACATCGGCAACGGCAGCAGAGTCTTTGTGCGAGCGTGGCAAAAGCCTCTTATACGATTGAATGTACAAAAACAAGATCAGATCACGCAAATCGGAACCAACAGAGCCTACATCGTCGGGGTGGGCATTGACGAGTGGGTCGGGCTCCGAGTGGAGTACCGAGGCGAGAGTATCAAGGATGAGACGCGCATGTTCGGATGAGATCTGGAGCGCATCAGCAAGGGCATCCGAGTTGACTCGGTGAGTAGAGGAAGAAGAAGAAGAAGAAGCGAGTTTTTGTTTGAGAGGGATTAGGGCTTGCAGGGGGTCGGTGAAAATGAGCTTCTGGATAGGTAAGAGGCCATGCTCGAAAGGCTCGCGTCGTGGGTGGAGTAGAGTGATGGGGCCAATAATTGGATTAGGGTCGCTCTTTGAAGTAGATGGTTCCATGGGGTCGCTCATCGCTTTGAAGCGGAAAAATAAATAAATAAAATGGGGGTGGAGGGTTTTGTTTGCAGATCTTCCAGAAATGAATGATGTTGTTGAAGAGGGAGAGAGAGTGTGTGAGAGGTTTCTTATGTTGAGGTCGGGTCTAGCTGAACTGATTACGTGGCTACATTTTAGTGGCTATGATGCTAAGTGGATGTAGATGCAATCAAAGTATTTTTACTTTAATTAACTTTGCATTTAAAACAAATTTAAGCGGGGTTAAATAAAATTACTCCTTTTTTATTATATTTTATTAGCTTTATATGATATAAGCATCCACCAAAAGTGAAAATTTGAAGATAACTAAAGATACAAAATGTTAAAATTGGAATCACACTTGTAACCAAACATCAAATGACTATTTATGGCTCGGTTATCCGTTCTGGATCAAAGGTATATTCGAAATTTGAGAGAATTTTAGGTAAAAATATTAAACTTAAAAAATGAGATTGGGTAAAAAAATTAGACCCGATTAAAATATGGGACGAGCTTGGACTTGAACATTCAATGCCGAAACCTGGTCCGACCCATTTTTAAGTTTATAATACTTTATATTATGTTATTTTTATATATTATGTAATTTATAACATATTAAAAAAATAAATCTAAACCAAATATATAATACTATTCTAATGTAAACATTAAAATAATGTTAAGTTGATTATATAAAACATTCAATAAATAAATAAAAATATTAATTTAAAATAATATAAGCGGGTCTAAAATGGGCTTAGGTTAGCCTTTTACAAATATGGGTGGGCTTGATAAATTTTTTAGGCTCATATTTCGAGTCAAGCTATACTTGAATAAATATAAAGTATATCAATATTATGCTTAGATCCGACCCGAATCTAACTTAGCCCATGAACTCTCGTGAAAGTATGTACTAATATAAGAAAAATGGATATGACATGTGAATAGAACAAAGGATACTTGTAAAAACAGTGCGCAAATTGCAAGTTCCACCACGAAATGTGTTGGCATCATTGTAGGCGTCAATCTTAAACTTGGATGACCCATCGTTCGCAAGTTTGCTCATGAAGGATACGTTGTTGCCATCTTTGCTAACAACAAATAATCTTAATAGGGGTGACGCAATTAAAAAAAATTGAAAACTAAGATAGAAATTTTATTCAATTAGAAAAAATTAAAAAAAAATTGAATTTTAAGTTAATCAAATTGAGTTATTCGATTTTTTCGAGTTAGTTAGAATAAGTAATTTGAGTTTCGAGTTCAAGTCGAATTGAATTTTACAATTCGAATAATTTGAATAACATATTGGTGTAAATACCCCTTTGGTCCTTATCAATTTTGAAAATGAGCAAATTAGTCTTTCTTTCAACAAAAATTATAAAAAAAATTCAAAATATTTATAAAAATTCCAAAATTTATATTTTTTAAAAAAATTATAAAATTTTTAAAAAAAATCTAAAGAATATATAAAGAAAATTTTAAATTTTCTAAAATAATATTTTTGGGACCTAAATAATTTTTTTTCTTATTTTGCTTTGAGAAAATTTCCAAATATATATGGTTTCAAGTTTACATGCTCTAAAATGAAATTAGTTATACTGTAACAAGATTTCAATTTGAAATATTTAATTTTTTAATTTAACTCAAACGATTTCACTCAATTCGGCTCGACTTGAATTTCATTTCACTCGACTCGATTCGATTCGAAAAAATTTCAAATCGAGTTAAGATGATAAAATATGACCCGTCAACAATTAACTTGAAATTGTTTTACTCGATTCGATTGACCGTTCACCTCTACTTGTCCGAATAGTTTACCCATTAAATTGTACAGTTATTATTGTTTATTTTGTGGAGTTGAACAAAAATAACTAAATACATTTTCACAAAGATTTTAATATGATAAAGAATTTAATTGTGTAAACTATTTGATAAGGCAATTGATCCAATTAAAGTGAGGATGACCCTTGAGCAGAAGCCCAAGCATTAGAGAGGTAGGGCATGCCCAAGCATAAAATATTTTTTTATGTAATAATATAATTCGAACTCGTGTCAAATAAATGTTTAATAAAAATTTAAATCACGTAATTATCTTTAACATGTGATATTTAATAAATTTAAATTTTGAATCTATATTTCCCACCAGAATGAAAAAAAAAGTGTAATTTAATATGGGTGTGGAAATTTTCAAGTTTCCAAAAATAGTAAAATTTCAAATTTTAAACAAATCCAACAACCAAAAAGAGATTCAATAAATCACTCAAGCCAGAAATTATAAATTAAATCATTTACGATGCAATAGTTTATTAATATTAATCTCAATCTGTTTTTTTTTTCAACATTTAAATAGAAAAATAATGCATTTCAACATACTAAAAACATATTTCTGTACTGACAATAATATTGATATCATTAAAATTCAACCGACTGCGATGACATGATTGAACAGTAGAATGAACATTATTTCCATCACGCAATCAGCCCATAAAGAATTACTATATTTAGAAACTTGAAATTATTTTGAAGGGCCCAGCCTAAAGCAGTATTATCTTTGATAAAAGTCAATTAGTGATTTAAGAAGGCCCATTCCTACCATAATTCAATCACCCATTTCTATTGAATTTTTATTTTTGGAAATTAAGTATAGCAAGACATTGCCAAAAATAGCAAATAATTTTATCATCACCTCCCACTTAATCATCCAAGTTTGTGGTTGAGATTTCCAAGCCTAACCCTTTTGCCATTTTTATCAAGCAAATGTATGGGAGTAGAGATTTTTGGCATTTTGAAGCTCCAACTTTTAGAAATTTCTTTTCATGTTGAAAATAAAGTTCAAATAATGGTTAGATTTATTTTAAGGAAAAAATTTCTAGCAATAATTTGAATTAAAGTTATTTTTTCTTCAATGAAATTTTGTTAGGAATGGTAAATTTCAACTCTTTTTTCTAAATAAAATTACAACCAATTGTATAAAGATAGCAATAAAGAAGACAAGTGGAGAAGGTGAGGTTCGATTCACCTAAATAAGATGGAGAGTTTATACTGGTAAAGAAGATGGAGGAGGAGGAAATAGAAGAGGTAAGCTTCAGAGAGAGAGAGAGAGAGAGCCCTATTTCTTCGTACGCCCCAGTTTATATAGTGGGTCGTCTTATGTCCTATAGCGCGGCATAAACGTATAAAGGTTCATATGGTTGTGTGAGATGGTCAAGTGCCAAATGAGCACTACTGTTGCAAGTTGGTTGTCGTTATAGTACGTACTATATGATCCCACTTGTGTCGTAAGTTGCTGTGCTCTAATAATTCTATTCTTAAAGTACCAAGTGACAGGTGAGCCCGCTTATCTTTGTACGAAGGGTTTTGAGTAAGTGAGATCTTTAAAATATATACTGTGACAAGTTATTACAATAGGTCCGAATAAAACCACAAAAATCATCAAGAGAAATTCAAGTGAAACTATTTATCATGTGTTTTTAATTTCTTATGAACTACCAACTTGTTTGGTTGTAATTATTTTATCAATCAAAGATTGATATACCTACATATGCTATTATTTGATACCTGCAGTTAGAGAATGTTGACTTGCAAACATTAACCAAATTGTTGATGTTGAAAAGCATATATAGGTTAAATAATAATATTTTTTTGTGAAATCATAAGTCAATAATATTAAATACAAAAACATAGATTAGATGAATTAATTAATGTATAGATACATGTACTCAACTGCTTCAACCCATGCCTCTTTTGATTCCTATTTTATTAGACAACCCTACATTATTAAGTGGAGTCAACAACAACATATACCAACACCAATCACACAATTGAGATTTTTGTGTGATTTTATACATGAAATTCTGATTTGACTTAATTTTCTTAAATTATCGACACCATTCTACAGTTATATGCTGCGTACCCAAATAAATATATTTATTCAATATAAAATAAACTAATGTTTTTATTTCTTTAAATGTGTATAATTGAATTAGAATTAAAATTTTATATATATATTTAAACCACATCAAAGTTCCATGTGTATAATTACACTAAGTTAAAGTTGATGTATTAATTGTACATTCAATTAAAATTTATGTACCGTTTTAAATTTTATCTCGAAAAATACACACACAAAACTTTTACCACTCACTTATATTTCATTCATTAAATAACCCTTTTTTTTTTATAAATGCCTTATGTATATAATGATTTAACTTTCATCCAAGTCATGGATATGATTTAATCTAATAAAATATAAATTACAATCATAATTAATTATTAATGTCTATAAAATAAATAAAATTCCATTTAAACCTAAATCATCATAATTTACCATTTTATCACGTAAGCTTTCAATAAATAAAATTTCAAGTTTGACTTTTGGGAACGACTGCTTCAAGCAAATAGTAAACATCTCCTTTATAATTGTGGTGTCCCTTTTGATAATTAAAGCATGGAATATTTTGTTGTCAAAAATAAAAATATTAAAAAGTCAACTACACAATAATTAAGGTATTAAGATAGGATTAATATTGTATTATAATTTCAAGCAATTCAAGAAACTGGGAAGGAACGGTATGATTCATCTTGATCCGTAATATTAAAAGGCTTTTCTAATGTGATTGGACAATTCGCTTAATACAATACATGTTTTCAAAGAAGGTAATAGGGTAATTGATGGTTTGACAAATTTATATTCATGCAACCCTCGGATGGAGTCCTTTAATCTCTACATAATGATCTATCTAATGTAGTGTGACCTCGTTTTACTTTGTTTCAGTTTAATCCCTCTTTTGTATCAAAAAATATAAGATTGTATTATACTATACCATTGTTTTTTGAATTTAATCATAAGTAGAATTTTTCAATTTTCTTTTTGGTGAATTGTAATAATAGGGCAAAGCCCAAACAACCAACGCGACTAACACGACTCAAACTCAGGCTACACTTGGGGCGGTAAACGCTCTTAACTATCATATCATCACATGAGATTCAGAATTTAATTTTCAATTTTAATTGACTTGTTTTGGTTTTCTTTATAGGTTGAGACAAGAAATTTATAAAAATTGATGAAAGAACCAAAAGTAAAAACAAATGGCTTTTTTTTTCCAAATACATTCGACCCATTTTTTTTTATAATTTGAGTTACTTGTTTTTTTAATTACCTATTTTTAAATGTTTTAGTTAAAATTAAATTAAATTAGAGAATATATTAAATATGGATGAGTATATAATACTAATTTTAGGGAAAATTAGTAGAAAATGTCGGTTTAAAAAAATAATTAGGAAATTAGGTTTTTTTTTAAATTTAGGGAAATAAACTGATTTTGTAGAGAGAAACAAAAAACGGGTCTAGCAAGACATGTTTTCTTCCCACACATTTTCAACCTTAAGCCTATTAGGGAATCCCATGAAAAAATTTTAGAACTCGAGAATCCAAAAATAATTTTCAAACATCCCATCCCAGAAATCTTAGACGGTCATGGACTCCTGCATGATTTATTTTTTTGAAAATTTTCTCCCTGGTTGCCTATATAAAGGGGGTTTTGCTTCCCCTTACTCCATCAGCTCTCTCGTCCATTGTCCCTTAGAAAATTTTTCAATTGTTAATTTTTGTTGAATGTTGAAATTTTGGGAGGGAAAGTTTGTTTGTGTTGGAGTTTTAGGGAGACATTGTGATAGTTTTAAGGTATGCTTAAGTTCATGGTGATGTGACGGTAGAGAAAAGCTGAAACACGACTCGGGGCAACAGCCATTTCTATGATTAATGAACTCATTAATAACCACAATCGCTGCTGCCTCGACTCAAGTTTCAGCTTTTCTCCACCGTCATAGTCACTCCCCCCTGAAAGTCTTCTTGCTCCCAACTCTATCACATGTTTCAAACAATGAGGTTAAGGATACTACTTTGATGGAGATGGAGAAAATGAATAAGTTGATTATATTGGAAAACCTCTTTTTTCCCCTATGATTATGATGTCAAACTTATGTATGCGGTTTATAAAGCATCCTCTTCTAGTGGCATGAAACTTGAACCCGTGACCACAATATCACCATCAATTGGGAGCTTGAGTTGCAATGCGATATCTTCTAAGGTGATGGTGCAGTCCCGATTTTAAAGACGTACGTGTCTCAGTCCTCTAACTTCGTCACTGATTAGGTGATAGAAGGGTGAAAAAGAAATTAGGATAATATTTCAAAACGAAAATTAGGGTTTTCCTTTTACATAATAAACAAAAGTTTATGTTATGGGGGAAACTTAATTGTGATTGTGAGGATGGAAATGTGGACTCAACCAATGAAAGGAGTTGGTGGAAATTGTAGCTACTTCAATGCCCTTTAACAATCATTTTACTTTTTTGTAGCCTCTACCATATACCTAATCCAAATAGTTCTGGGTTTTAGTACATATTGTATTATATATTGTATAAATTAAAGCAACTAGTTTTTGTTTTTGAGTACTCAATTTAATTATCTTGATAAAGACTGTCCATATGGGAAAAAAAAATCTATAAATAAAAAAATACTGATGTTTATTTTTAAGTATAATGGACGTATCTAAACTCCAAATAAGATTTTATATTTTTTTGTACTTTTATTATAATATACCAAGATAGATTAATGGACCATTTTCTTATATTATAAGGTAGGGTTAAATTATTTTTAGGGTTTAAATTTGATCAGTATTCTCATATTGGTATAAATTTTTTTTTTGTTTAGGTTAGTCCTTGGACTAGACAATTGTTCTCCTATAGAGGCCTGGACTTTTTTTTCCCAAATTAATCACTGAATTGGTCCAAGTTAGTCTATTATATTTTCTTGAAAACCTTAAATGTAAGAATAATTATCAAGTTTAAGCCATAATATGAGAATAATTATTAGGTCCCGAGATTAATTTGGACAAAAAAAGTTCAAGCCCCGATATAGAAAGAGTTGACTAATCCATGCCCCAATACGAAAATAATCACTAAATTTAGAGATTAACTTAGACAAAAAAATTCAAACCCCAATATAAAAATTATTATAAAATTCATACTCTAAATAATAGGATATAATCCTATTTGCATGGGAAGGTGAATTAACTTGGAAATACCCCCAGACATTTGCAAGAAGATATAGATACATGCCATATAGCTATATATTTATGCAAAAGTCACTTTAAACTGGTCAAAATACCATCCAGACGGTAATTTTCTCGGAAAGTTGACTGACTATTATCCACGTGTAATATGTCCCATAGGTGCTGGGTTGACGATGCCCTTTCCCAGTGCTTATTCAAGCTAGGTTTGCGTCGCTTGTCCTTTCAACTGTTCTATATGTCGTATTCACTGCACACGTGTTTTGGCCATCAAATACGAATAACATTTGCTTTTCACACCAGCTCCAATAATAATAATAATAATAATAATAATAATAACAACGGTGAATTTTTGTTTTTTAACTATAAATAATAATTATATATTTCTTTTTTTATATAATACCTAAAACTATTTTGTTTTTGTAGGTTGGCCCGGCATATTACTCTTTCCTTGTGCCTATTTCGTTATAAGGGGTTGGTTTATAGGTACAACATTTGTAACTTCGTGGTACACTTATGGATTGGCTAGCTCCTATTTAAAAGGTTGCAATTTCTTAACCACCGCAGTTCCTACCCTTGTTAATTTTCTCAACCCATAAATAGAAGGATACTGCGCTTTAACGCATTCGAACTTACGCCATCTTATATTAACAATAATGTCCATACCAGTCGAACTAAGACTCAATCGACAAACTACCAAATTCTTATAATTACATGCCAATTAATGTTCGAATTAATTTTCATCATCAATTCAAATTATTGATGAAACTATCTCAACCATTTAATTTATCTCACCAACTAGTTATTTATACCATTAATCTTTTTTATAACAATTTTATTTATTTGTCAAGATTTTGAAGGTTGTAAAAATGAATATAGTATATTTATAGCATATTTATGTTATATTTATATATATATTTTAAATTTTAAATTAAAAAATTGTAATGTATGAATAATTTATCTTTTAACTTTATAAAAAATGTCATTTTAGCCTTCCATTTAATTTTTCGCCTCTTTTAACTCTTAAACTTGTTTTGTTTGTCAAATCACCCCAAAATGAATAGAAAAGTTAATGTTTGTTAATTTTGTTGTCATGACAATCCGCAATTATGCCAAAATTAAGATTTTTCATCTATTTTGAGGTGATTTGACAAACCTTACAAGTTTAATGGCTAAAATAGATAAAAAAAAAAGTAAATGGAGGACCAAATAAGTCATTATGCCTATTAATAGTTAGATTTAGATAATATCTTTAATAAAAACTACAAATTTACTAATAATTTTTATGTAAAATTTAAATATTTTATTGAAATACTAACTTAAGAATAGAATTCATTAATTTTATTAAAGTTGAGGTCTTAGGAATTCTAAAATCCCGTATTAGAGTTTCACTCTATGTAAATCGTACGTGGATATTTTCAAATTTATTATGGTTTAAGTTTCATGATGAATAGATCTTATCTAAATTTATTGTAATCTAAATTCAATTATTAATTCCGATATAAAATTGTTAAAAGCGATTGTGATTATACTTGTAATTTTTTGAAATATAAATATAAAATTTATAGATAATCCTAAAAATTATTAAATAAATGGGGGAAAGATGGGCCCCACACTCCTCGAAATGGGACAGCCGTTGGATTGTTTATAGTTTTACTTTGATGTTGTGGGCTCCACTTTCCCTTCCGTTCTTGTTTTCTTCTTCTTGCAAATATCAATTTGAGAACTCTAATCTCACACGTGTTTTGCAGTCAACAGTCCTACCTTTCTCCTGCGCTTTACACGTGTCTATAGGAGATCTGTCTGTCCACCCGGTAATAACAAATTTTACTTGTTTCTGTTTTTTTTGTTAAGAAAAAGGATTAATTATCATTAACTACGGATAACTCAAATTGGAGTTTCATTTTTTACACTTAATTTTAATTATAATTTATTTAAAAATAAATAGCTAAATTAACAAATTAGCTGGTTGTGTAAATGATAAGTAATTTCCACGTAAGAAAAATATATAAGATAACAAATTTTCTCATTTCTCACTTTCTTTCTAATTTCATCCTTTTTTTTTTCTCAATTTTGTTTGTTTGTTTGTTATGGGATTCTATAACGCTTGTTCCATCGTTACAATTTTATATCCAATAAATATGTTATAAGTTTACGTAATCTTAATCAGATTTGATCATGAATCAGATTGGAGTCGTGTCAATGTCAAAATTTATGTCTATTTTCTAAGCTCAATTTAGCTCGAAAAATTGATTTAAAATTTTATTCAAGTCCGTTCTAGATAAAAAAATTAAATTCAAGCCCGATTTGGCTCACTTGTATTAAAATTTTTTATGTAAAGATACTTAAATAACATAAAGATAGTTGCAACTTATCAAGCAAATGCCTCTAAAATAGAAGAAAAATTAACAATAAAACAAGATTCATACAATCTTCAAACAATAAAAATAAAATAGTAGCAATATAATAGCAAAACAACAACAGAAAAAAAAATTAGGTAGCTTCAGGCCTGGTTTGGGAAAAAAAATCTTACCCGAGGCCAAACTCATTTAGAAAATAAGTCTTTTTTTTTGTCCAAGCTCATTTTCGAGCCTATATTTTTGCTCAAACTCTCTCACTTTTTGGGTTGGCCTTCGGGCTTGGGCGGGTGGCTCGACCATGATCAGGTCTACTTTTAATAAATTTAATTTTAATCTTTATATTTTGATTTTTAGGAATTAGTCTCTTTACTTTTCAAATTTCAAAATTCAAGTACAATTATTAATACAATTAAAATTATTTTGTTAAATTCAACTTCATTGCAACGTCATATTTTTATTCACATTGCTATCAAGTGAGATTTTTTTTAATTTCAAAATGTCACACCAACAAATTTAACAAAGAAATCTAATAGTGTTAATAATTGGTATGAAAAGGAAAGAGAGTGAATTCTTAAAAATAAAAATACAAGGATTAAATTCAAAATTTATGAAAAATACAAAAACTATGACATATCTTAACCTTTTATATATTTTATATTTTCAAAAATATATATTTTTGGAACTTAATTCCCATAGTATTTTTTTAAATGAGCAACTCAATACTAATAAGTGTCGAAACTCTTATATTGTTGAACTGTCAAAATTCTCAAGCCTAAAATCTCTAAAAATCACATAAAAATACAATAAATTTAACTTTGACATCCATGAATATCAAGATCAACTTAAATAAAATTCATGTACCTGGTTTATTTTTTATCGTTAGGAATTTCCACCATCATTAATAAACGTTAAACTCAATTAAATTCACGTCTTAACCATGTAATAAACATATCAATTTCAAGCAACCTAAACAGGTCGTAAATCTGCCAAGTATTATTACTTTTAAAGTAAAATCGTGATGATAATGTGTTATAAAATAACGTGTAAACTATAAAGTAGAAAAATGAATATAATTAGGGAAAACAATAAATTTCATATATATCATTTCAATTAAATGATTTAGGAGAGTTATATAAAGATATCCATGGGAGATTACTTGAATGAATTCTTATAGTAAAAAATATTTAAAGAAAAATGTGTAGTAAAATGCATTCACATATATAAATTTTCATAAACATGCATTGACCTATTATTAATGAGTGGGAATTTAAGGATTTTGACCCTACTTGTCTTGAAATTTAACATTGTTAAAGTGAACACATTGAGAAGGTGTGAAATGTTGGTCCAGATATATTTATAAATGTATGGACCATTCAAAAATCCAAAAACCCCACACAACAATATTATTTACCTTTCAACATCTATGTTCACATTGAATTTAATCTACACTTGCTATCATTTCTTTTCTCAATAATTTATTAAAATGAATTATAGCTCATTTTATGAAAAATTTATTGTTATAAAAATAAACTAATGAGAAATTAACGAGAACTTTAAGGTATGTATCAATGTCACTTTTTTTAAGGTTCTATTTGCCCTCGCTTATATTATAGTGTGCAAAAGAGTTACTAGTAAATGAATCTCGAGGATACAATGAAACCCAATGACTTGTCTACATTCATAGAAACAGTCTATTGAGCACTGAGTGGAGCATAGTAATGATATCAATTTTCTATAAATAATTATTGCATAATAATAGATTTAGCCTTCCAATGTTTATAGATTCTATTAATTTGGTCTTAGTTCTAAAAAATCAACAAATTTAACCTCCAATACTTTACATATTCTATTAATTTATTCTTGATTCTTAAAAATTCAAAAATAAAAACTTAAAAAAATAAAATTTGTTTAAAGGTTTATTTTTGATAAAAAATACATATAGAATTATAAATAAATTATCAATAAATGAATACTGCAAATAATATTTAAACCAGGTTTTTTTAGAGTTTTTTTTAATAAATAATAATTTATTTATTATACATTTTGCCTCATTCCTTAGTCCTTGCCAAATTTACCAAGCGTTGGACATTGCCTTTGCCCATAACCACTAGCACCAATAACTCTTATAACTTTGAACTCCTCGATTTTCACATCTTTTATTGTCGTGCCATTGAACCAAGAATTGGTTGTGAAGCTACTGACATAGTCTTCCACATGCTAGATATCCAAAACTTCATCCTCACCTATATATCCCAAATCATGCCCACCTTCAAGCAAACCTCAAACGCAATAAACTCGTTTTGAATAACAACCTAAACACATCGATTCTTACCCTTTTTCACCTCAGGCTATAGGTTTTTACCCAAACTGAACATGGTGGTCATTACTGTTGAAAAAAGGGAAAAGTTGAATCTGCTTAAATTTTCTTCATGGTTTTTCCTTAATTTGTTTTAGTTATAAATATTTTATAATATTGTATGTGTTTTTATCAAAAATAAACTTTTAAAATAAATTTTTTTAAGTTTTTTTTTAATTTTTAATTCTTAATTTGTAAGAATCATGACCAAATTGATAGAATCTAGAATGACTAAATTTATTATTATGTAGATAAAAAATGCCACATCAACATTCCATTAGTAACTGAAATGGGAAATTTTAAACCTGAATGACAAAAATGTAAATGCGCTAATAGACAATGTTTCAATTTATCAATTATTCTTTTTTATCTTTTACCTATTTCATTTTACATACTTTTCTTTGGGTGGGGATAAATCATTGACTTTGGGATTTGAATTCATTCAATTTATCAATATTGTTTCAACCATAAATTCAAATTAATGTGATTTATGGTAGACAATACTTTTAGGAATGCCATTCAATTTTTCAAAGCTTTAACCTTTAAGGAATATAGTTTAAGGTTTAAAAAAAAAATAAAATAGAGATCAATTACATAGATAAAGCAATTGCACTACAAGTTGAGACCCCATCAATTTGAACTTGCTCAATAATATCTGTAGGAATTTCCTTGAACTTGATAAATCCATACGGATTCTTTTACATTGCACCAGCCAACATGTGAGCTGTAGCATTAATTTCTCTTGCTACCTTCTATAAAATCACTTGGCACTTTCTACTACTAAGTTCATTTATTCTAATCACTAAATCCCTATTCGACTTACCACGAGAATTGTTCGAGATTGCTGAGAATAGTTTAAGCGTTTTTAAGTGTGAAATAGAGTGATTGTGCTTTAGTTTAGTTGGTATAGTTGTTATTAAATTATTTTATAAATTGGTATTTAAATTATATATATTTTTCATTTTGGTATCTAATTTTGTTTTGTATCATAAGTGGCACCTAAACTATTCTTCTGTTACCCATTTTATATCAAAATGTTATACTAACGTGATAATTTATTATTAGTTGGAACTTTAAGGTACGAACTTGGAAAATGAGTGTAGTTTAGGTACTAATTTGTGGGTTAAGCCCTTTTAGATATAGATTTAACAACTGGACTAACAGATGTACCAACTTGAGAATAAAAAAATAGTTTAAGTATCACTTGTGACTCCAAAAAAAAAGGCACAAAAATAGGAAAAACGAGTATAACTTAGGTACCAATTTGTGGATTAAGCCTTGTTATTACAACAATAAAGAGGCAGTAGGCTCGAGCATACTTAAACATGTACTTCTTCGAAATAAAAAATCTTACTTAAAAATTAAGCTGAGAAGATAATTAGATTATTAAAAAACTATATTAAGGCTAATAAAGTACCAATTAATTTGTAAAAAAGGATAAAAATAATAATTTACATCTTAAATATATATTGCTTTCTTTTCTCAAACTTTTAAAAGCATTTTATTTGCATAAAGTGCTTAGTATTAATCGATTATTTAAAGTTGAAATAAAATTATCTAAACCAATTTTTTATTGTTAAAATACTAAAAATATGATAAATTACATCAATATTTTGGTGATTGCTTTTTCAAAATGCTTAGAATTATTTATAGTCTCTCCTTTATCCTTATATAATAAGATAAATGTGTTTTAGCGCATTCGAACCCACGTTCTCCTAACAATAATGTCGATACTAACTAAACTAAGACTTAGTCAGCTTTAAGGACACTCTAAAATGAAAGTTAAGACCAAATTGTTTGGATATTCATTGTATTATTACAAATGTTTTATATTATTTCTCTAATTTTAATAGGATTTATATTTAATTTATTGAAAGTGTATATATTTAGTGCATAAAAATGATAAATTATTAAAAATAAATTCATTTTGATTTAATTATTTTAAGGGAAATTATTTGGTACATTGCTAGTGAAATTTTTAGACTTTACAAGCAGAGTTAGGGGTTAACAAGTGTCCTATAGGAGTATAGTAAAATATTTTAAAAAAGAGACATGTCAAATTTTCAAGACTGTAGAATAAAAAAAAATACACTACTAACGTACCAAATATTGATCCTTATTTTAAACGCGTTGTATTTAACTCACTAATTGTATATAGAATTATATAAGATGAAATTAAAAAACTATATATTTAGGGATGCCATAGCAGAATATATCACTTTCATTCAAGTCATGATAGTTTTATTACACATCATATGTAATAGTTAAGTAATTAATTAATGATGCAATTGACTTTTCTTTTAAAAAAAATTATGCATCATGTTTTTAGTGGAAGTGATACATATCGGGATCACTAAATTATACAATTTTTTATATGATTAATATATTAAATTTAAATGTTGATGCTAGTTTTCAATAAGGAAGAAGGTAAGGAAGAGAAGGTGGCTAAGAGGAGTGTTGGTTCACCTGTGATAGGTGGAGAGTCGGAGTTCAAGTGCTGAGGGAGAAGGAGAAGGTGAAGGAGGAGGAGACTAGGTTGATACTTAGGTTTTTCTTAGGGAAGAAGGGACATCATTAGTCCCTTGTGCTTTGGGGCTTATATAGAGAGGTAACCCATTCTCTTTAGTGCCACTTAGCCAACAATACAAGGAATCTACATAACTGTGTGGTGACTAAGTGATAGGGTCGTTACAAGTAAGTTGTCACCATATAATGTACTGTGTAGTGACATTCTCATTCATGAGGCTATATAAAGTTGTTAAGACTCAATGGTCTCTATAAAAGATGTGTAGGGAGTGGTACGCTAATGATTCCCCCATACCTCAGGAGATGCATAGCAAGTCCGCTCCAAGCTAATTCAGATATAATGTGCGAAGAGTTCTTCACGAACCATCGTAAGTGAGAGGTTGTATGCAGGCATTTCCTCACAGAAGGTCTTCTATGGGCTATTTCATGTTTTTTGTATGATACTTGCAGTGGTAAGGCCAAACATAATAATTTTTACTCTCACTCCCTCAATTTAATTTATATGATTATATTAGTCAAATGGAAAAATATACATAAGAAAGATTACAATTTACGAAAGGTAGAATGTAAAAAAAGTAGGGCTAAAAAGTAAAGGCACGAAACGGCGGTTGTTGTCGTTTGAAGGAGAGGAGAGCCGCCACCACAGCATCTACGTGTAAGTTTGCATGAAAATGTCAATAGTAAATTTGCTTTTTCATAAGGGCATTATCGTCCTTCAATTTAAATCAATATGGAAACTCCACCAAGGAAGCCTCAAGCGGGATTTCCATCCAAAAATGGTTTTTAAATGAAAAAATATTAAAGATGTTGTTGTTTTATTATTATTTTAATAATAAATTTTCACTTAATTATACTTAATTAGAGTATCCCAATTTATAATAACAACTGAGAATTAAAGAAACTATCTATTTATATTTATTTTAAATATTTTATTAAATTAATAATACGAGTTAATTGAACCCAGCTCAATTATGAAATTATTAAAATATTTTTCACATCCAATTAAATTTGGATTAGTATACAAATTCGCCACTATATTTTAGTTTTGTTGATACTTTTAAACTAATGGTAAATTTACCACTCCACTTCAACACTATATTAAAATTTGTTTATTTGAGTGAATTTTGAAATTAAAGTTTAATTTTTAATTAAATTTTACTATTCAATTTTAATTTAAATTAATCTTAGTTAAATTCAAATTAAAATGTTTTATTTAAATAATTAACTAATTAACATAATGTTAACTATTAATAAAAAAATTGTTATTTATAGAAAATAAAGTATTTTTTCTATATTTTAAAAAATTTCAAGTCTTCCTTCCATTAAATTAAAATCCGAAATTAATATATAATTTTTAGTAATTTTATAAAGTAACTTATTGTTGACTCTTAAAATAAAAATATTTGAAATACTATTTTCTCATTAAAATTTATTTTTAAATCATTAAAATTAGTATCTAATTGTAAAAATCAAATTTAATGGAAAAATTAATTAAAATTTAAAGTTTAGTCTATCAAATAAAAGCATTTTTAGAGTATATAATATCAATTAAAATAAAATATAGTAACAAATTTTAATATTTATATTTTTATAAGAATATTTTTATCTTTTTCATAATAAATTAATAAAAATTAATAAAACTTAAACCGAAACACTAATGTGAATTTTAATAAATATATTTACTACATAATCATAAATCTTGTCTAATTTCTTTATATTTTTTATTACAACTTTTCTAAAGGATGCCTTAAAACCGCTTTATCTAAAAATTTGTGTCTGAAAAAAATATTAATTTGATTTTATTTATAGAGAGATAAAAAGGGTTTTGTCCTTCATTGATATATGCATTCAAATGTTTTTTTTTCTCTTCTCTGACTCTCTCTCTCTCTCATAAAATTTTTTTTTCTTGTTTTGTTTCAAATTATAACCGACTCTTTTATTTTCTTTTCTTTGTTGATGACTATTGAGATGATGGAGCAAGAAAAAGAAAAAGGAATAAAAGGAAGGTTGTTATGCCATCAATGGTGAATTCAATAACTCTCCTCAAAGTAGAACAAAAAGAGCAAGAAGAAGAAGAAGAAGCTTAGCTATAGCTTGGCCTTGTTATTTTCATGGCTACCAGTAGAAGCAACATGAATCACTCCATCCAACTAGACCATCACCATCATCATCAAAATCAAGACCATCATCAAAGTCATCAGATTCCTTATGCAATGATGCAATCATCTTCATCATCTTCCATCCCTGCAAACTTCGTGTAAACTTTTTTTTTTGTTCTTTTTAACTATAAAAAAACTAAACCCAGAATCAACCTTTCTTCATCCTCTAGTTTTTTTTTTTTTGAATAAGCAGAAGCAAAGAAACTGGAGCTTATGATTTAGGCGAATTAGATCAAGCCCTTTTTCTCTACCTTGATGGACAAGACCCTTCCACTATTCAAGACCAAAGACGTGAGTGTTTTTATTTCCTGCATCTCCTGTCTTGTTTTTTGTTTGGTCACAAGAAAAACATGTTCATGTTTTCAAACAGATTAAATTTCCCAGAACTTTCTTTGACCAGATCCTTACAGAAACAAAACCCAAAAACTAAAGAAAGAATTCAAAGAAAAATAATTTCTTTTTATTTATTATAGCTTTGGACCATGACTTGTAACAAACACCTCTTTATGATCATGAATTCCTTGAAAAAAAAAAGAATCTCTTTACATGTACTGCCAAGTGTACGTTTAAGGGGTATGGGTTTTGTTTGCCTTTCCCCCCCCCCCTCTTTTCGATGGAACAAAGCTACAAATGGATGATGCATGACGATCCCTATGTGTTTTTTTTTCTTACATCTCTTGTCTTTGTCTCCCTTCCTTTTCTTTTGGGTCTTTTTTGAATAATCAGTTTCTTTTATAAATGCAGATCATAGCTCTGGAATAAAGCCTCCTACTCTCAACATTTTCCCTTCACAGCCTATGCACGTTGAACCACCATCATCAACAAAAGTAAATAAAACTTTATATATATTGATCTACAGCTTTTATGGTAAGTAGAAATTATATATATTTAATTTTCAAAGTGGGTTTGTTTTTGTATTTGGTATAGACAAGTAGAGGATTAGTTTCTCCATCAACTAGTGGTTCAAAAAGACCATCAGAGCCGTCCATGGAGTTGGCCAACCCCAGAACTGATAATATTGCTTCAGCTTCTGCTCCAAATCAGCCACCTAAAGCTGTCAAGGTATGATTGGCTCCCTTGCATCATCTTATTGAAAAAGAAAACTGAGATTCCCATGTTTTTTATTATTATTTTGTTTGGAATCTATTGTAACACTGCATGTCTTAATTTAGCAGCGTGAGGGGAATCGAAAAGGACCAACAACTTCAAGTTCAGAACAGGAAGGACCCAAAACACCAGACCCTAAGGTGAAACACTTTGACTCTCTTTTTATAGACATTCAATTATATTGAACCACCATATTGTAATTTTTTTTGGAGCAGACACTGAGAAGACTTGCTCAGAATAGAGAGGCAGCAAGGAAAAGCAGACTGAGAAAAAAGGTCAGCTTGTAAATTGAATTAATTACTACCTACTGATACTGCTTTCTTTGCTACTAATTTTCTTGGGTTTTTGAACACAGGCTTATGTTCAGCAATTAGAGTCAAGTAGGATTAGGCTTACCCAACTGGAGCAAGAACTTCAAAGAGCCAGGGCTCAAGTGAGAGCATTAAACCACCCATAGTTCATTTTATATCATCTGTTTTATAATATAATTGAAATCTTTTCTTTTAGGGCATGTTTTTTGGTGGTGGTAATATGTTGGAAGGAGAACAAGGGCTTCCTGTTGGAATTAACAACATAAGCTCAGGTTGTCTACTACTATAAATGATCTCTCTCTCTCTCTCTCTCTCTCTCTCTCTCTCTCTCTCTCTCTCTCTCTCTCGTATATATTATAAAGTGAAATATGTTTTATTATGGTGCAGAGGCTGCAGTGTTTGACATGGAGTATGGAAGATGGGTAGAAGAACACCATCGACTGATGTGTGAGCTACGAGCAGCGGTACAAGAGCACTTACCGGAGAACGAGCTCCGGATGTACGTGGACAACTGCTTAGCACATTTCGACGAGGTGATGAACCTAAAAGGCATGGCGGCCAAAACCGATGTGTTTCACCTTGTGTCTGGCATGTGGAAAACTCCCGCCGAACGCTGCTTCATGTGGATTGCTGGATTTCGTCCCTCTCACCTCATCAAGGTACTGTAATCTAACCCAAACTACCACACACATTTTTAAAAAATCTTTAAAACTAATTGCATTAGGATCCTAATTTTACATTATTCTTTCTTATACAATTTTTTTATTCCTTGTCTTCTATAATATATCTGAGTTAATTTGCACAAAATTTAAGAAATATACTTTTTTAAAAGAAGGCATGAAATTGACTGACGAAAGGTATGGAAAAGTTAATTTCTGTAAAAGGATTAGGCTAGTTGTTTAAATTATAAAGCCGTGTCTGTTAACTACAAATTGAGGCAGTAGAAAAGAGAGAACTTCACGTTTCTCTTCTCTTCTCTTCTCGACTCTCCACTGATCTCTTTTGTCTTCTCCTTCACGGAAATCAAGGCTTGTTTTCATCTTCCCATCTTTGTTTCCTGTTCATAAATATCCAAGCAAAATGGCCAAAAGTAGTTCAGTTTCAGACTTTCAGTTCACACTTCACATTTCACAACAAACATATATACATAACACGAAGCAAGCAAGACAAAGATAATGTTTTTGTATTTCAGGTTATATTGAATCAGATAGAGCCATTGACGGAACAACAGATAATGGGCATATGTGCATTGCAGCAATCCACACAAGAAGCTGAGGAAGCACTATCACAAGGCTTGGAAGCTTTGAATCAGTCTCTGTCTGATATCATAATCTCTGATTCACTTAGCTGCCCGCCTAATATGAGTAACTACATGGGCCAAATGGCTATCGCCATCAACAAGCTCTCCACCCTTGAAGGTTTCGTTAGACAGGTATGTATGTGCATGCCAACTTTCATCATTTTTTACCTGCCCTTGCTTTGCATTTACTAACTAGTTAGCTCTCATATTATTATTATTATTATTATTATTTGATTGGTGGGCTTGTGGGCCCCACGCCCCATGTATGATGATGATGATCTCACCAACATGGGTTCATACCTATTCATATATACTTATGTGGGATCCAAAAGAATTTGGCCGGAAATCAAACCTAACCTCGAACCTAGAAATCATGCACATATTATCAACCAACCCCACATACAAATATATATATATATACTAGATTATGACTAAAAACAAAGTTATATAATATATAAATAATTATTATAATATATAAATTTTTAGGAGGCGGTTGCTTTTTACTCTCTTTACTAAAAAAAAAGGGAATAAAATAATCATTGTAAGTTAAATCAAATAGAAAACTGATCATTCTGTTAAAATTTTTATTCATTTCTACTCTTAAAAATTTATCAATATGTCAACATGAGGTACCCATGGAACACCACCTGTCATTATCTGGTTATTCCGTTAGCCACACTAGTTTTTAACAGTACAAATAGATGAAATTTTTAACAGAGATAACCAAGTTGTTCTTTGATCTAAGGTACGAAGACTAATTTACCCACTTTTTTAATAGAAGGGATAAAATGCAACCTGACTCCTAGTACAGAGACCTCTATGATATTTTTACCAGAGAAAAGCAAAAATATTAAAAATCATAATGTCTTAGATATAAATCCCATTATGTATACACAATTCTCTATTTCTATATAAATATATAAAAAGATAAAAATATTCTCGAAATAATATAATTCGTTCAGTAAAACAATGATATTTTAGTTATTATTCAACCGAGTTAATATCTTATTAATATATAGCATATATATCTGCCATCTCAAAAAATGGTAAGGACATTTCGTAGGAAAGTGACATATGTATGGAGAAGTGTTTTAGGTTTGTGGGTAAAATTAAAATGTTGCCCATGCCATCTGAGGATCATCTAAAAATGACCAGGTTCAGCTTGTGTAGATTTAGGTAAATTTTCCCAATATAACATGGCTTATCAGTTTAGAGTAAAAGAAGAAAACAAAAGTTAATTTTATGGTTAAAATTTAGCCAGTTTCTTACTACTACCAATATTAGATGCCTGAAATGTATGAGAATATCTGTCCATTGAAGAATCAAACTCTACTTGTAGTTGTAGGAGTTATGAACTTTGTCCTTTCCTCCATTCCCCAAATGCTTAGCACTTTGGGTTTTCTTTTCTATTGAAAAACGAGATTAGCACAATGCCATATACCTTAGCAACCTATCAAAAATTTGATAATGTAATTCAAGTGATTCCAATTCAATTAAAGAAATTACATAAAATTAAATCGTGAAATCACGTAAAATTATATTTTTTTTATTAATTCACCCGTATTATTTGATTTTACACTCCAACACCTACAATTATCTCTCTTTTTTTTATTAATTTTACGAGATGCGTAAAAAGTGAAATAATTAAGGATTGAATTCAAATTCTTATATCACGCGATACGATAATCTTGTAATTAGTTGACATGAATATGAACAAGAAACCAGTTCAAGAATATTTGCATTTTCAGTACTTTCACATGCTAATGGGTCCCCTCCCTTTAATAATGCATATGGAGGTCCAAAGATATGCTTGATGTCCATATGTTTGTGATGTCATGGTCGTAACTGATTGACTTGAAAAGATAAATCTCCTCCAAACTAGCTTTTCTCCATCATTGTTACTTTAATTCATACCCAAAGTTATAAGTAAGTCATTGTACGAAATAATTAAGGTTGAACCCGGAAATTCTCTGTTGAAACCTTGTAGATCAAGCTAAGTAAATCCATAAACCAAGAAATTGAAATGGAACAACTATCCTTGCATCATTTTCAACCTTTTTTTTTTCCATTTGACAATCAAGTGGTGCCACAAAGTCATGGGTTGATTAGCAAATTATTAACTTGCCCTTAATCATGTTTTCTTTCTCTCTCTTTTTTCTAAAAAAATTAAATTGCTTATACACAAAGATTTACATATGTTCCATGTATCATTGGTCTTGTTTTTATTCTATATTTGATATAAAAATATATATAGGCAGATAATCTGAGGCGCCAAGCCATTCATCGACTGCATCAGATATTGACGATCCGCCAAGTAGCAAAGTGTTTGTTGGCGATAGCTGAGTACTTCCATCGCCTAAGAGCTCTTAGCTCTCTGTGGTTGGCTCGACCTCGGCAGGAACAATAGAAACCCTAGCTAGCTAGGTCTTTTTTTAAGTTGACTTTGATTATTAATGTCTTCTTTGATATTTTCATCAAGATTTCTACATATATAGATAGAATAGATTTGAAAAAGTTCATAATTAAAAGTGGGTATAAGTTTCTCTCTCTCTATACATATTTTTCTTCTTTGGCCAAAGGAATATGGATTTGATTTTGCAGATATTTCTGACTGATTAAAAAGAGAATGTTGAGAATAAGAAAGAATAGAGAAGAGGGGTTTGAACTTCTTTTAATATTATCTATTTTCAAAAGAGGACAAAATTTGATTTAGTCTTAGAAGAAAAAAGGATGCAAGTGTTGAATGTATATATGGGTTTTCTCTGGTTATAGGTTAGAATATAGGATTAAATGATTAGATCATTGGCTCATCTTAATCCTTAAAAGATAAGACAAAGTGGATGGAAATGTTTGGATTCAAAATTGATATAGCTTTTAAGTGAATTGCTATTGAAATAATTAGGAGTACGTGAATTCAAACGTATTTAAATGTGTTATTTTTATTAAAGGGTTAGGAAGGATTATTTTATGAATTAACTTAATAAAAAATATATTATTCATGGCGTGTTGGTAACTTTTGAGTAAGGTCGAGTCTGTGTTTGCTTCAATCTTTTTTTAATTGTATGTGATAATTGGCTTTAGTTTTTTTTGTTATTTTTTCATACTAATTTTGAGTTTTTATATATTAAAAATTGACTTTATTTTATGGCTTTTGGATATTATTGAATAAAGTTAAAAAATCATAATTTTTTTTTAATTTTTCAAGTAAATAAAAAATAATCAATAATTTATATATAATATTATTTCAAAAACAATTTTTATATAGCATTTTAAAATTATTTTTACTATATTTAATATAAACATTCTCTTTTACATCATAAAGATTAAAATTAATTATAAATTAAATAACACATAAAATTCAATTCAATTCAATAACTATGATTGTTTTTAACAAAAAAACTTTCCAAACACTATCAACTCGGATCGGGTTTCGATTTTCCCCTTTTCTCCCCCCCAAAACCTTACTTTTGAGGTAATAAAATAAAGCATAATACGAAGTTGATAATGTAACACCCCATACCCTGTCCAATCGTCGGACCAGAGCTACAGGATACTACAACAGTAAACCAGAACATTCATATGCAATTTACTCATTAATAATCATTAAATCAATGTATAAATGTTAAGTCTATCGTTAACATGCGTTACAAGCAAAGTTGTTCTTAATCGAGCTTACGAAAGCCCTTAAATCAGCTCGAAACCAAATCAAAACCATTTTGAAACATTTACAAAAAAGATAGATAAAAATGTAAAACAATGGTCACACGGCCGTGTGATAGGCTGAGGCCATGTGGTGCAATATCACACTCGTGTCCCCAAACCATGTAACAGACTGTTGTCGTGTAATCCAGGGTCACACAGCCGTGTAAATCACTGGGGCCGTGTGAACTAAAAAACACCCTGAACGTGTTGAATACACGACCATGTCAACTAACCATGTGTGACACATGACCGTGTGGTAGCCTGCATACAGCAAAAATAGCACTTTTAAACAAGTTTCATACCATTCAAGCAAAATGACCTAAAATGCTAATTTATGCCATTCAGTCCTACGCCAAAACATACATATTTCATAGCCAAAACACTAATTCAAATAATCATTTAAACTATGCTCATTGACACCAACAATTCAATAAACTCAAATCAAATACAATTCATACCAAAGCTTTTAACCATTTCATATCACAACCTATTTCATATGCATAATACCATTCAAACTTTGTCGTTATCATTAACCTTCTAATTGTCAATTTGGCACCAACCACATATGTAACATCCGAAAAATTGGGTTGAAAGAAATTCAGTTAGTGAAATTGAGAGTGATTATGTCTTAAATTTGAGTTAAGGTTGTGATATTATGACAAGTGAATTGTTTTGGTTTAGTGGTTAAGTGTTTTGATTATGTGTACGAGGATCTGGATTCGAATCCTGTTTCTTGAAATTTTGCTATTTTACCTAAACCCCTACCTTTGAACAATTGGTTTACAAGTTCATTGTGTTCAACTGATGTCAAGAATGAGTCTGTTGGTTTAATGGTTAAGCTTTTGAATACTCTCTGATTCTGTGTTTGAAACTTTGTGAAAGTAATGAGAAAAATGTTTTTTTTTCATTATGCTACTTTGTGAAATTATTTTGTTTTGTTTTAAAATAACTAAATTCTATTTTTTTTTCAAAAACTTCTTTGTTCACGTTTGTTTTTCTTCCCCTTCTTCCTTTTCTTTTTATTTTTTTCTAACAACTCCGCTATAGGTTTTGTTGAGGAGATTGTGTGTTCTTGGTTCGATTTAAAGGTTAGCAGGGTAAGTCTTTGCCGTTGAATTTTTAGTAATGTTCGCTTTCGCTAGTTTTTGTCAAGATTGAGATTTTCTGCTCGTTTCGCTCTATCCTTCTTGTTGAGTGTTCAATTGATTCTTTTCCTAGGCGAGGGGTTTATGAAGCAAGTTCTCCGACGATCTAAGTTTACGTGTTACTGTTTTACGAGCGAGGGTAAGAAGAAGTTTCGATTTGAGGATTTTGTGTTGCATGTATTTCGGCGTAATTTCAGTTTAGATGTTAGTTTTTAGAGTTCTGATTGCGAATTAATTGTTTGATTGAGGTGTGATTGTCGTTTTAAGGTCGGGAATTATCCTTGTTGCTTATGCATTGAATCCGTATCAAGTGTGTAACGAAAACTCGAAAAATTATGATCAAAGAGTCTAGAAAATATGTTTGTCGATGCTACACAGTTGTGTGGTAGGTCGTGTAACTCACTATTTTAGAATGATAGGCACACGGGCTGGAGACACGACGCGTGTCTAGGTCGTGTAACTCACTATTTTGGAATTAGAGACACATGGGCGAGGGACACGAGCGGGTGTCAAGCCGTGTGAAGTGCTAATATGAGCTACATGGCCGTGTGGCCCTATGTGCCAAGCCATGCAGGCCACACGGGCCAAACATGTAGGCTGTGTAAGGCCACACAAGCATGTGGGCCAAACTTCCAAAATTTTTCCTAAGGTTTTAAACATCGTTTGGATCAAACATAGGCCTCCCGTAAGGTCCGTATGATCTAGATTAAGCTATAAAACCCAATATTTATTGATCTATTAGTGTATAATCTGTTATCTGTACGTATGTTTGATATGATATAAGATAAGTAAGTATGATATGTTAGCGTATAATGTGCTTTTGTTTTGGATGTGTTTAAGGTATGTGATTTATTTAGGTATGATCCGTGTTTTGTTAATTTGATGGTACGTTTCTGTGTTACTTATTGGATGAGAACCTGCTATATCTGAATATGTTGATTTATTTGATACTGATTTTGATATATAACCATGTATGTGACTTCATAAAAAATCTGATATGATACATTAAGATATGTTACATCTGTTCTGCAAAGTGTGGATTCCCATGCCTTTTGTTTCTGTTGTTTTATGACAACATGTTCTACATGCTCATCATTCTGGTTTTGTATATGCATGCCATGAGACATTGCCTGTGGTTTAGGATGATGTGAAAGGAGGAAGTTTTTGACAGTTTAATAATCTACAATGTCTGGTGGGTTATCCACAATTCTGTCTGGTAGCTTATCTGCAATCATAGTGGCTTGACCACATATATCCGATCTAGCAATTTTAACTACAATTCTGGTGGCACTATCCACAATTATCTGTTTGTGTGATTTGGTTGGATGAGTTTTGGGGAACTCTATTGGTGTGTTTGGAGGAGTTAGGTAGGATGTTTTCTGAAAATTTTGCATTTTAATTTTCTGAAAAATACCGTATTGGCATAGTCATGCATTCTCTATTCTGATTATATGATCATTACGAAATTCTCTACATTACTCTGTTTTGTTTATTGTATTTAGTATGATCTTTGTTTGAGTTAGTTATATACTGAGCTTTATAGCTCACCCTTTTGTTTATCTTTGACTGTTCAAGTAACCTTCTGACTTAGGACTGGATGGCGTGTGAGAGCTCGGATTGTTTTCGCACTTAATGTAAATATGGTTATGTTTCGTAATTATTTGTTTTGGACTTTTGGGTTGTAATTTGTTTCTGAACCTGTTTTGGGCTTCGTTAAATTCGTCGGTAATTAATGTTTTCAAATGTGAAACTGTAAAATCACGTAAGTCGAAAAAATAGATTTCAGTTTTCAGAACTAAAACTCTGAAAGAGATTTTACGCTGTAAATTAAGTAATTTCTTAAGCGTTTCTTGTAAATGAACAAATAGTTTTTTTAATGATTGTTTCACATATGTGTATTTGGAAAATACTTACTGAAAGCAATTTTCCAAACGAGTCGATGTAATTTCTCTAGATTCGCTCATAACTTTTCGATCGATTTTGGGGTGTTATAACATAACACAAATTGAGTTACATATATAAGTTTGTATACAAATCTAGTGTGCCAAAACATATTAACAACTTGCAAAGGTTAATCGTCATATGTACATGCCACAAGTAACCAACTTCAAAACATCAAAAGTCTACCGAATCAAGAGATGATAGGTATGAGTTTCTCGCTGATCCAATTAACATGTTCTGGACGTCCAAAACCTACAGAGAAGTAGTAACACGAGTAAGTATTTAAAATACTTAGTAAGCTCATACAATGTAAACATTTACTTACCTAAATTTCTTATCACATACAAAATCATTATGTAATACAATTATACCTATCAAGAATTCAAACAACATCATTAACATATAAGGATTTGAGCTCAAACATATATATAACATCATTTATTCACATTTTCATTTCAAACCAAATTATATATTATATCCAAATCATATATATTACTTTGCCAACATTCAATGGCATATCATCACATTTTCATTCACAATATTACTCGATGAAACTTTGTAAAAGAACTCTATACACAGGTGAAAGTAATAGTGCCTAAGTACCCGTTTGGGTTAAACCTACACGAGTAATGAATCATAGTGCCTGGTTACCCATTAGGGTTGAACCTGCACGAATCAGATAATAGTGCCTGGTCACCCATTAAGGTTGAACCTGCACAACAAATAGCCTGGCCAGGGGTTAATATACCTGTTTTCTCGAGTCCACAACACATGGTAGAGCTCAGAACCTGCGAGGAATAACTCGTAACCTCGTATACGAGACTTTTACTAATTTTATTGGGATTTATCTCATATTGCACCGCCATTCATAATCACCAACAATCACCATTACCAAATCAAATATAACATATTAACATTAGTAATTTAATTATATTGTATGAACTTACCTGACAAAATCATAGTGGTTTAGCCAGTAGGGACTAGTTTGTAATTTTTCTTTTTCCTCGTACATCCTCTAGTTGTTGTAATTCTTGATCTAAAGCATAATTTGACTCAATTAACCTTTAACAGTACAAAGAAGTCATATGATATTAAATAGAAATTAGAGATTAAATTTTACGTCTTTTACGATTTAGTCTTTTTCTTAATTAACTAGCCAAATGTCAAAATTACTGGACCAAATCTTAATACAACACTTAAATAACTTCGTAAATATTAAATAAATAATGTTTACGGACTCACACATTGAATTTTTGGTCTTGAAACCACTGTTTTCGACACCACTGAAAACGGGTTGTTATAAACAAACTTATTTTTAGTTTTGGCTTTGTTTGGGTTTTGTCCTTTGTTTTTTTTTATGTTTTATGTTTGGGGTTCATAGCTGTCTCTCCTAACATTATCATCTTCAAAATTCGAGCATGTATTCCCTCATTAGGAATACAATTTGTCTTACTATCACATGCAACATTTCTATATAAATTTTGCCATTCGTGAGGGAGGACTTCAGTCATTTAAAGGTTAACTTGTCAAAGATATTTATTAATTGACTTCCATTAAATAATAATCTCTCTCCAGACCTTGTTTAGTCAAATAATAAAGGGTAAACTACTCTAGATGCTACAGAAATTTGATTAATTTTTACTTTTTGTCACTAAACTTTTAAAACTTACAAAGATGTCGCTAATGTTATCATGCTATTAAAAATTTTAAAAAAATACCACCGATTGATTCCAGCATCACCGATGGCTTCCTTGGACACTGAACCTGTTGATGGATCTCCCAAGGTTGTCTCTTATTCCGATAATCCCAGCCCTAAACCTTAATCCCATGACTGCAATTGCTCGACCCTGGAATTTAATCTTTAGAAAATCATTCAAAGCTAAGTCATGACAAAGAATAGTACATGGAATAAAAAAGAAGAAGTTAAAATTTAAAACACATGCATGTATTACCTGGGAAATGCATCCACCAAGTCCCATGCCTTCAAAGAACTGATGAAAGGTGAGTGCAGCCACCAAAGGTTTTATAGCCTTTGGACTTTCAGAAGCACCCAATGATATCCCTATAATCATAGAGTGTGCCATTCCAATACCTTAAAAAAATCACATATATTGATTTTCATATTACAGTTTCAAACTCATATTACAATTGAGTCAGTTACAGAAAAGATTGATAACAACAAAAACAACCAAAATCACAAAATATATATTTTCCTAAAATAACAATATATATGATTCATAAAACATATTTGGTGTCTATGGAAGTTGAGCTGAATCCGAACGCTCAAGCATAGAAACAGAATCATGAGCATGGCCATGAATAGCATGAGTATGAAGATGAAGATGATTTTTGGTCTTCCCTATTTTCTCTTCATCAACATAGTTGCTCTCATGGGTTTTGTGAAGGTGAGACTTGGTGTAATGAGATGTAGCAAACACACCAACCATCAATCTACCAATCTTAGCAGCCATAGCCAACAGTTTGGCTAACGGAAACTTATCCCAAGGATTTTCACTAAGGCAAGGAGATGTTAAGTTTTCATTGGCGTCAGAAAGAACATGGATGAAGCCAATGGACAATATCACACCAGCAACAAAGGCTTTGATGATGAAAAAAAGGGGTTTTTTGAGGAAGGCTTTAGGAGGTCGACAGGCGGGTTATACGCATTATATGAGTTAGTTGTACGCATTATATGTTAGTCCAAACTAACAAAAGAACAAATGATGAGTTTAGATTGGTCTTTACTTTGTCTAGTGGCTAAGTTTTAGAGCTAACAATTTTCTTTGAGTTAATTATAGTTTTGGTATCCCAACTTTGACTAAATGTATAAATTGATTCCAAAATTTCAATTCCTGTACACCATCATCTATTTCCTCAAGGTGTAGGGTCTATATTCAAGAGAGCTTGTGGGCTGTTTTCTAATATCATCATGCATTCATTTCTCACAAAACGGAGCTAGGGAGGAAGAGATTTTGTGTTGTTAGATGGATGCTAAATTTTAGGTTTGTTTTATAGTTCAGATTCAATTTGACCTGAAGTTTGAGTCTAAAATTTTGTACAAGTCCGACCCTAATAAAAAAAAATCCTAAACCGAGTTCAATTTAGTCCGTCCGTATTAATTTTTTTATATTATTATTTTTATATAAAAGTATATTTAAAAAATATAATACATCAAATACACTAAAAATATTAAAATAAATGTCTTCCTACAAATTGAAAATATATTAAAAAAGTCTTTATACTTAAATAACACTAAGATAGTTGTAATTTAACAAGCAAATGCGTCTAAAATAGTAGCAAAATTAATAATAAGATAAGAGTTGTATGATATCCAAACAATAACAACAAAATAGTAACAATATAATAACAAAATGAGAACAAAACAACAACAACCAGCAAACTACAACAGAAAAAAGAAATTTAGGCAGATTTGGGTTGGGCTAAGCCCAGGCTAAAATTTTTACTTGAGGCTTGGCTCTTTTAGAAAGTAAGCATTATTTTTTGTCTAGACTTATTTTCTGAGTTTATATTTTTGTTCAAATCTTTCTATTTTTGGGCCAGGCCTTTCGATTTAGATGAGCAACCTGATCTATGATTAGATCTAAAACATGAAAAATGCTGGTAAAATTATTCAATTTTGTGTTACATTTATATTGGTATTTCAATAATATAAAATTAAGACTCACCACTATAAAACTAATACATTAACATTTAATATTTAAGTATTTTCATTTAATTAGTAGCTAAAAACCACAATTTTTTAATTTAATTATTATTTTCATTTAGGCTTTAATTATGGTTTGATTTTCTTTACGGGTGTAATATTTTAATTATCTAAATTGTTAATACATTTTATTATGTTTAACAATGTGAATAATATTTCTTTTTATTAATTACATTACATTATATAAAATTATATTATTTAATGAATTAAAATACGTAAAACCATATGGAACATATGTAAAATACAAGTTAATATACATAAAATCACAAATATATGGAGAATCTTATGAACCCACAAAACTATAACTTATAGTTTAATTATCATATTATAAAATTAATATGAGAATAATATTTATCATGACTTATTGTTAATTCTACAAGCAGATTAAAAAAATATATACTAAGTTAATATTAAATTTACGTAATTAAAGATACATAACCACTTAACCCTACTTGAAGAGCGGAAGAAAATAACATCTAAATCTGCCACTAGGAAAACAAAATAATTGGGCAGTAAAAAGTATTTTTGGGTTCGATTTCTCAAAATGTGGCCTTCATTTTAAATTGCTTCTCTAAATTTTTAAATATTCTAATCACATCTTTAAATTATTGATTTTATATCAATTAAGTCATTTAATTATTAAAACGGTTAATTTAATTATTAAAACTTTATGTAATATAATTTAAAATGAAGAATTTAGATAAAAGTAAAATGTTACCACATAACTTTCAAAAGTAAAAACAAAAAATAAAGTAAAATTGAAAAAAGAGAGATTGATCGATAAAGGTTTGTAAAGTTTCAAATACCTCAAAATCAAGATATATATATTTTTAAATTTTTCATTTTAAACTATGCCACATAAGGCTTGACATCTCATTTAACTATTAAATTAATGATTTTAGTGATGGAGGGACCATATTGATATAATCTCGCTAGTTTAAGGATGTAATTAGAATATTTTAAAGATTTGGGAACCAATTTAAAATGAAAGTTATAGTTTAGGGATGTATAGTGTAATTAACTCTATTAAAAATTAATTTTAACTAAAAACTTGAAGATATCATGGGTTGAGTTTTGCCGGACCTATGTATTCTATTAACATGCATTATATCTGTTCAAGCCTAGCTTAACTTGAAATACGAGTCTTAATTTTTACCCAAATTTGTCTTTATTTTATATAGCTAACTCAAATCTATTTTAAACCGTTCGTATTATTATTAATTTAATATATATTAATTATATATTTTTTCATTTATTAAAATTTTAAACATAGACAAATTAATATATATTTTAATGTATATATTATAATATTATTTATTTTATTTTATTTTATATAAATTATAAAAATAAATAAAACAATATATTATAAAATAGAAATCAAGTCGAGCTAGACTCAACATAGCTAGTACCTTAAAAGTTGTAGTTTTAACGTGATTCATATTTTAAACGAGTTTAATTTATTTATTCATTTGGACTTCGGACAGATGTTTTGATATATTTTGTGATGTAAAGCCCATAAGGATAAAAGCCCAAAATAGAGTTGAGCCCAAAATAAAGAATTTTGTCACTCACTACATTACCCATAGAAAAACCCTAGTTAGAGAATCGATATATTTGATAGAATTGAATTTGCTAGACGCCACACGGATAGCCCTATAGCAGCAGCAGCAGCAGCAGCAGCAGAAGCAAGGGGTTTAGAGACGAAATGGCAGCGAAAAGGAAGACTCCCGTCAAGACCAGAAACCCAGATCTGATCCGTGGTGTGGGAAAGTATTCCAGGTCTAAGATGTACCACAAGCGTGGCCTTTGGGCAATCAAGGCCAAAAATGGCGGTGCTTTCCCCCGCCATGATCCCAAACCTAAGGCCCCCGCTGCCGCTGAGAAACCTCCCAAGTTTTACCCGGCTGAGGATGTCAAGAAGCCGCTTCTTAACAAGCGCAAACCTAAACCCACCAAACTCAGGTTCTTCTTTTGAAAACCACTATTCCTTTATTTATAGATTTCTGAAGAAACGTTCCTTATTTTTGGGTTTTTACTTGTTTTTCATTTGTTTAGAGCAAGCATTACACCAGGGACTGTGTTGATTTTGTTGGCTGGAAGGTTTATGGGGAAGAGAGTTGTTTTCTTGAAGCAACTTACTTCTGGGCTCCTTTTGGTCACCGGTGGGCATTACATATTTTACTGCTATCCTTTTTTTGTCATTGATTTGCTTACTGCTTGAAAATATTGGATGTATGATATATGTTATTCAATTGCGAGTTGGATATATGAACATGTTTGTTAAAACCCTTGTTATTGATTTCTTCAGTATTACTTCCATAGTTTCTCACGTGGTTTATTTTCTAGAAGCATTATGTTGCATTTCCATTTTGTGCTGCTTTTATCTTATAGATAATATTTGATGGTAACAAACCAATTTAACATTCAATATGCCCGAGATTGAGTGATGCTATCTTGAAATTTGATGCTTTTACTTGTTCGTTTTATGTATATAATGTAGTATCCGCATTTGTTGTCTGTTCGTCATAAGCTAGATTTTCTTTTTTATTCCATGGTTTGTTCACGTTTTTTGCTTAAATTTGGGAGTCTTAAACGATGGCAGGACCATTCAAGATCAACGGTGTTCCTTTAAGGCGTGTTAACCAATCCTATGTCATTGCTACTTCCACCAAGGTTGACATCTCAGGGGTTAACGTAGACAAGTTTGATGACAAGTACTTTGCCAAGGAAGTAGAGAAGAGGAAGAAGAAGACTGAGGGAGAGTTTTTCGAGGCTGAAAAAGAGGCAAGTTTGTTTTGGTTTGCATGTAATTATAGCTTAAGCTTGTCCTAATTGGATTCTTATATTTTAGTGTGCTGATTGTCTTCTCTTTTACATTTCATCAAACAAAATTATAGGATAAGAAAAAACTGCCTGAAGACAAGAAAGAAGACCAGAAAGCAGTCGACGCCTCTTTGATAAAGTCCATCGAGGGAGTCCCAGACTTGAAGGCCTACCTCGCCGCAAGGTTTTCTCTCAAGTCTGGCATGAAACCGCATGAGCTTGTCTTCTAGAGGATATTTTGCATTCCCTTATGTTAAAGGGCTTTTACTTTTGAATTCTTTTGGTTTAGATTATCTATGGTTTTATTATGGGGTGCTATTGCTATATGTCCAGAACCTAAATTTTGGATAGTATCTTCTGTTATGCAAGAACTTAAAGTTTCCTTCTTTGTTTGTGTTCTGTGCTCATATGATTGAAGCTTGTTCTATTTTAATGATGGCCGATGGGAACACAGTTATTTCTACCTGAATAATTTTCATATCACTAAATGAAGTCTCTTAATTTTGAACACATTTAATCACTAGCTTTTTTCCATCCCTGAAGGCTGCATCTTTAATCATGAAATGCTTGCATTTGAAATTTCTTTATCATAGAAAATTATGATTTGGGTCAAAAAAACTGATTTGGATTTGAAGATCTAAATTCTTTGTGTGGATAATAAATAAAAAAGTTGGACTTTAATTTGAGAAAATTCAAGTTCAATTTTAAAAAACATGAGAATTTTTTTGTTCTCTTTTTTCACACTTTTTTCAAAACTCAATCAATAAATAACTAGACTTATAATATATCATCAATGAAGTTCAAATTTTTTAAAATTAGATTGATAGGTGAAACGGTCGATTCTTAGTTCAATTGATTTGACCTATTCAATCTATTCAATTGAATAAATTATTGAAAATAAAAAATTATTTCAAAATAGATAAAAATTAGTTCAATCGATTCAATCAATCTAATTAGTTCATGAGTTAACCAATTTAACCCTTCACTCTAGACTGGTACTTGGACCAATTCTTGTTGATTTGATTTTGAAAATAATGATGAAAGTTCATGCATTTAATTTGATACAATATAAATATTAAAAAAAATTTATACCATAATTTCCACAATTTTAATTAATAAATCCCTCCAAAAAATTTGTAATTTCAATAATTAGGTCACCGGTTTATTGTTCCAATTGATTCGATCAATTCAACCGGTTTGATCAGTTTGATTAGTATGATTGGTTTGATCGGTCCACCTGGCTCTATTAAATAAAGCATGTAAAAATTCATAAAAAAAATTTGGTTCAATCGATTCAATTGCCCAATCAACCGATCGATAGCGATTCTCAATTCAACCGGTCTAATGCCTTTCGCCAGACCGATACGTTGATCTGTCCCAATAGACTGGTTCAAACAACAATGTTCAAAGTCCTCTTAAATAATTAAATTTAAAAATATATATATTTTTAAGACTTAGAATTAATTGAAATCTAAATCTAAATTTGAATTATACAAATAATAAATTTGAATTAATTCAAAATCTTAAATTTCAAATATTTTAATTCCCAAACAACATAAAAATAATTAATTCACAACTCATAAATTGCAAAACTAAAATTCTAAAATCTAAATCCAAATTTAAAAACTAACCTTCTTGATTAATTTCAAGAACATAGAAAGCATGCAAGTAGCCTTCAATTGCAACTATGCCCTTCCTTTCAATAACTATATGCTCTTTGTTGCCAATTTCCACTATTGAAAATATTATTTATTTTAATTAATTTTGAACATAAATTTTATTAATTTTGACAGTAATTGATCATTTTTTTATGTAAGTATTACAATTATTGATGTGTCGGAAAACAAATTTATATGTAAATTGCATGGAAATTTTGACACGGAAACTCGAATTGGCTGACAAGACGTTTAGAATTTAGGGTTATTTATTTTTATTAATATTTTTAAAAAAATATATATTTTGGGTAAATTACACTAACAATCACTCAATTTTGATGTCATTGGCAAAACAGTCAGTCTGCTTTCAATTTAGTCACTCAACTTTCGAAAAATAACAAACCAACCACTATTGTTATCGAGTTGACGTGGCCAATTAAACTGTTTACGGTGTAGCCTAGAGGCCCATATGACCACGTCAGCTCGATAACGTTAGTGACTTATTTATTATTTTTCAAAAGTTGAGTGACTGAATTGAAAGCAGAGTAACTGTTTTGTTAGTGACATCAAAATTGAGTGACTATTGGTGCAATTTACCCAAATACTTTTAAGAGATAAATTAGAATTAGATTAAATTTACCTTTGAGATCAACTAGAATTAGATTAGATATTTTTGGTTTGACACATTAGGTTTATTGTTTCTTCTTGGATTTAGATTTCAATTATTACTTAAATGGCAATAACAATGGACAAATTGGATAAAATTCAGTCAAATCTAGAAATATTTGAAAGATATTAAATTTATTACTGAATAGGCTTCTATGGATTAGAGAAATGATAATGAATCTTACATTCTGAAATATTTTACTAAATTTACCCTATTTTTGAAATCCAATTCTCACACACATTATTCTTCTGTCAAAACACTTGATGATACATCAAGAAACTAGACAGATATAAACAAACTCAATTAACTGAGTGAAGAACTTAAAACTCTAAATAATGAAGTGTAAAAGAAATCGAGTAACTTGCGGTGTAGTTAACTTTATAAAGTAAGTGTAAGTTAAATTTATAAGCACATTAGAGAAGAAATAATGTATTCACAAAGCACTACCCCCTTCTCTTTTCAATTTTAAGGGGGTGCCATCAAATTTCAGTTGCTATTAGCCCATTTTTCTGAAGTGATCAACAAAAACAGTCATTTAACCACCGGGACTGGCTGATGCACTGTCATAAGGAGGATTCTTTCCACTCTAATCTGTTAAGCCCGTCAACAATTGCCTTTCGGAACTCATTGTTATGTAGAAGAAACGACGAGACATGGCCACCTGTGACCCATCTCACTTCTGAACCATGCCAAGCCTTTTGAAGCTCCAGCACTGAGTGTTTTGGTATGTAACCATCATCCTGAAACGCATAATTGCAGTTGAAATATATAGATAGCACCATTGGCATTCTATGAAAACTATAAAACATAGGAATGGTATACATATGTGTGTGTGTGTGTATATATATATAGGTGTTTGATTATCGTAAGACCTTATTTACAGTATGTGGAAATACCCAAGCCCCTTTGTCCTTCACAAGGGGAAGAAAACTTAATAGTGGACCTTCAAATAAGACTTAACATGGATGATCCAAACAATCAACAACCTTTTTCATAACTAGAAATTTTAAATGGTCAATAGTTAAGCATTGAATGTTTTGAATCAAATCTTTACTGGCCTTATGAATGACGATGCATTTAAATGGTCAAAATAGTTAAGAAATTGAAATCTGAATATTAACACAAATTACTTATAGAATGCATCATAACTCATAAGGTCAGTAAGATGCTAGACAAGCTAAACTTTGAAACAATCAAGCTCCCCACATGAATCATCCATTAAAAAACCATGATAGATTTATTCGCAGCAAAATTTAATAGTAAGAAGTTTTCATGTTCTTAAGCAACATCCATTAAAAAACAAGATGAAGAAAGTGATTCAATAACAATATCAACAAGCTCCTTATTCATATTCTTAAGCAACATCCATATTGTCAGATAGAGATATGGTACTTACAGTTGCTGCAACAAATATTATGGCATTAGGGTTTTTGGGAATTGGAAAGCGTGTGACATCTGTGAGAGACAGTACATTTCGCATTCGTTCTCTCACCTCCTCGAGAGTCATTGCAGCCTCTTTTGCTGCAAGATCCTCTCTCAGTGCCTCCCATGCAGTGGCATGCTTCAATATACCCTCACAGAATGCCACAACAGCAGAATGTGGGGAGAGAAAAGGAAGGGTTGCAACAGGTGTGGGGTGCAGTGATCCAACCATTGCAGCATGCACTCCCCCTATTCCCATAAAAGCATCAAACTTCAAAAGGGTGTGCTAACTAACAATACAAATAGAATAAAAGCACCACAAGAACAACAATTCTTACCCATGCTAAGTCCACACACACCCATCTTGCCAAACCCTGCCTCAGAGTCTAACCAGTATAAAAGGCTCCGAGCCTCTTCAATGGTTGCTCGTCCTAATAAAAGCAAATCACTGACACACAAGAGTTTTGCACCACGCTGCAGCATAGGACGCCTTTGACCATAGAAAGGGCTATAAAAACAGTTATATTAATTAGAAAACCTAAAAGCACAAGTACAAGAAGATAAGCTCAGCTTCAAAAAGTAGTTGATAATACAGAAAGGACTCTGACCTCTCAAGCACCATAGTTGCAATGTTTTGTTTCAATAATGGTCCACCAAGACGCAATCTCCGTTCAAATGTATGGTCTCCTGTGCCTGTCAAAGAGGTTACATTTTATATCATTAAAGATGAGTTTTAAACATCAAATTCACAACCCAAAATAATTTTAAATTTGAAGCAATACTTGCAAGATTGTAGTATACATCTAAGCTGAAATACTTGGAATGAATAATCTAGGAAATAACAGGTAACAAATGATACAGGTATAGCAAACAATACAAAGGTTTTATACACGAGTAAACAAAACAGCAGCACGAGAACACGAAATCTAGTGAATATGTCTATGTTTTCTTATTTGATAGTAGGATCCAGTAGAAAATAGTAAGCCTCGAAAGTCGAAAGTTGAAACAACCACAATAAACTGTATTCATTTCAATATCCACAGAGGCATTTCAGGGTGTTGATGTAATCTTCAAACAGACTTGTGCTATACCATCCACTGCTTATAAGCATTCTCTTATCTTCTTTAAGATTTTAAATTTTGAACATTGGGCATAGCATGTAGGCTTCAGTCAAAATCTACATCAGGAATAAAGCAGCCTAGATATTCATTACTAGATGATCATTCTAAGCTCAAACCAAGAATATAAACAATCAATTTGCACTATCCAGGAAGATAAACATAAACAAACAACTAAGATTCACCAACTTAAAAAGTGAATCACTAATAAACTAAACTACACTCTAACAATGAGAAGACCAAATTCTTGTAAACCAGCTTAATTAATCAACAAAAGCAATCAAAAAGTGCACACAAAGATACCTGCTAGGTGAACCACACATGCCATCTTTTGAGGTGGCACATCTTTTGGGACAAGGAAAGCAACCCTCGCATTTTGACTTTCAGGAGGCAATGCACTAAGCAACTGCTCATCACAAGGGGTCCTAAACACACCTTCTCTCAAACAAGCATTTTGGGTCTCCCAAACAGTTCTCCAAATGGGTTGAATCAAGCTTGGAGGCCAGTTTTGGCCTTCAACTTCAGGGAACAACTGGCTTATCAATCTCTCCAGAAGCTCAAGCTTTGTTCCACCCCACCCTCTTGAGAAGAACGGCGGGGTTATCTTTGTTCTATGCACAAATGCACCATATACATGGTCTAGAATGTAATGAAGCATCCCTATATTAACTGTAACCATATTTTTTTCTCTTTTTGAAGAAAACCCAGATTTCAAAATTGCATAAAAGAGAGGAAATTTGTATCTTTTTATTGATTCCGCTTCAGTATCAACAACCCAGTAATCAGAACTCAATAACAAGATCAGTTTTTTTTCATAAAAAGAACATTGATTAGAATGTGGAGAAAAGCACAATACAAGATCTGTTGAATAAAACCATACCTTCCCCTCTAAAATCAATGAAGCAATAACATTGCAAGAGAAAATTTTTTTTCAAGAGCTGTAAAGTATTCAGGGTAAGCAATTAATAAGAAAAAGAGAAGATTTGAGATAATGAAGTGAGACCCAGAAAGATAGAAAAAGGACGGATTATGAAGAAAGGATGTAGCTTTCGAATTGTTTTCGGGGGTTTTTTATTCGAAGCAAATAGGTTAAAACATACTATTAGTCCCTGTTATTTTAACGAAATTTGAGATTTAATCCATGGACTTAAAAGGTTAAAATTGATTTTAAAATCTCAATCCAATCATTAAAATCTTTATGGCATGTTAAGTTTATGATAATGATTGGATTAATATTTTTAAATTGAAAACAAATGAATCATTAAATTTTATAGTATAGAGACTAAATATCAAATTATATAAAAGTAGAGGGACTAATAAAAAATTTAAACCAAACAAATATTAGGAACCAAGCTAAAGCAAACCATACCGCCGCTCTAATCTGTGGGTGGTATTCAGGATTGGGTCCTACATGCCACGTCATTGAACATCTATTTGCCACGTCGTCATTGCCGATTTGCTGTTTTATTGTCTCACTTTCATGTCTGTGTAGTATATGCCTATATGGTGGTGAGTGGGTGAGGGTCCCCACTGTCTTCCCCATAATTGTAGAGGCCAGCATGGAACACAGTGGATAAGGTTGTAATTATGTTTATTTTCATTTTCTTACTAAATAATTTTGAATAAAAAAAATTAAAAAAGTTGGTTGAGGATTTGATGTTGATGATCATATTGTAATCAATTATCTTAATACAAGGACCCAACTGTTATTATTATTTTTTATTTTTTAGTCCTTGATATATCTTAAACAACTTTTAAAATATGATTATTTTTTATTTATTTGGATGAAAATCACTAACATAGAATTTTGTTTTTAGTGTATATAGGTGAATTGTTTATCTCAAGTCTCAACCTTGACATTATAAGTTTACTAAAGTTTATATGAAATTAGGTTAGGGGACTTATATGATAATATTATCATTCAATAAATTACATTAATAATCACCCGATTAAAGGTGTCTATAGTCGGGCCCAACAAAAAATTTAGGCTCGGGTTTGGCCCAAAAATGGGCTTAAAATTTTGTCCAATTTCGGCTTGGATAAAAATACTAAAACCCGAGCCCGGCCGTATAATTTTTTATATAATTTAAAAAAAACAATACATCAAAAATATTAAAAAACATTAAAATAAATGTTTCCCAACAAATTAAAAATAAATTAAAAAATATGTATACTTAAATAATACTAAGATAAATGTAACTTAACAAGTAACTGTGAAAAATAGTAACAAAATTAATAATAAAATAAAAGTTCTACAATATCCAAATAATAACAATAAAATAGTAGCAACATAGCTGTGAAATTGAAGCAAAATAGTGAAAAAAAACAAATAAAATAGCAAGAAAATAATAAAAAACAGTAAAAAAAAACAACAGGTTTTTCTTTTCATATTTGGTTCGGGCTAGGCTCAAGTAAAAAAAGCTTTACAAGAAGCCTGACTCGTTTTCTAAACAAAGAATACTTTTTTGCCCAAGCCTATTTTTCGTGTATGTATTTTTACCCAAACCCTCATATTTTTTAAGCGGAGTCCCAACTCAACCCACCCAACATTGATCTCTTGATTAAAAATGGTCTCAACCGAGTCTTTTAAAATCTCAAAGCCCAAACCGAAGGCCCTATAAAGGGTTGACTCCTTTGCAGCACAATTCGAAGAAGGCTACGTTGACCAATGATAGAACTAACACTTGGCAACAATTTGCCTTATCATTGGTTTTAATTAAAAGTTAGATTGAATTTTAGTTTAATTGACATTGTCATATATGAGTTCAAGTGTACTAAATTGCATCATGTTTTAATAAAAAAGTCATTTTTAAAGATTTTAAACCCTAATATCTTTATATAAGTTGAAGGGTTTATTATGGTAAAAATATCTTTCATATTTTATATTAATAAAATTTAAAATTTTCAAAGTTGATATTCCATAATTGTTCCCTCCCATGCTCAAAATTTATGTTATCTTGAACAATTTATATTCTCATTCACTAGGGATCCAACTGGAATTAATGAGAAAGCAAACCCAATCTGATATATCGAAAAGCCACATACATTACAGTTTTGTATTACTACAAATTCAGATCAACAGGATGGAAATGGATTTAGCCTAAGGATAGGGGCACAAATGAGGGGATGAGCTCGTGGAAGTGTAAGTCCAGGTCCTTCTTCCATATCAACACTTCCATCAACCTTCCAATCAAAGCATTGAATCATAATAGCAAGACTCGTTTGAACAACTTGCAACGCCATTGAAGTTCCAGGGCATGATCTTCTCCCACTCCCAAATGGCAACAAATGAAAATGTTGTCCCCTTACATCCATTTGACTACTTCTCCCATTCACAAACCTCTCTGGTCGGAATTCAAGTGGGTTCTCCCAGTGATCCCGGTCCCTACCGATCGCCCATATGTTAATGAACAGTCGTGTCTTTGCCGGAATTTCGTAACCTTCAATATTACAATCCTCGCTTGATTCCCTTACAATCATAGGACCAGCCGGATGAAGCCTTAATGTTTCCTTTACAATAGCTTGAAGGTAAGGGAGGTTGGTGATATCTGATTCTTGTACTATTTTGTCTTTCCCTACCACAATATCAATCTCTTGTCTTGCTTTTTCCATTATGTTTGGATGATTAATAAGCTCTGATAATGCCCATTCTATTGTAACAGCACTTGTGTCTGTCCCAGCTACAAATAGGTCCTAAAAATCCATATAGAGTGTCAGTCAGTTAATTCGACTCCAAATGTTTGTAAAATTATAAAATTTTCATTATAATCTGAAAGCTTTTATTTATGTTACTGAAAAAAATGTCCTTTACTGAATTAACTTAACCTAAATTACTTTGATTTATGCTTTTTTTTAAGTTCTTGATCAAGTAACAACATCATCTTATTTTAAACCCTAGTCTCTTTTCATTGTCACTTGACATCTATGGCATTCTCTATTTGCATTGCTACATTAATTGAAAGCACTTTTTTTTTCTCATTTTCTATGGCTTAATTTTTCTCATGAACTAATTTTAAATGTCATGAATTTATGAATTAAAACCCAAACAATTTTCTTCTTCTTCAATTTTTAATGTTGATCATTAGTATATTCTTTTACTTGTTGCTGAGTACTATACTATCATATATCGATTATCGAATTATCAATTAAACTCATCAACCAGATTTCAATTAAAACTTAATGACTCAGTTAATTAGATAAAAATTTTAGAACAGATCACTAAATAACCAAAACTTACTAACAATCCATTGACTTCGGGTGTAGTTAACCTAAAGATTATATAATTCAAATATTATAAAAGTAGATGATAAAAGAAGGTTACCACTTACCAGGATGAATGCCTTAATGTTTTCTCTGGTTAATCTCATCTCCGAGCTTTCATCTTGTGAAATATCAAGTAAAACATCAAGTAAATCTTTTACTGTATTATCATCCTTGTTTGTCTTCCTTGCTTCTTCATGTTCCTTTATTATTCTATCCATCATTGAATCAAACTTATCACGTACTTGTTTCAGCTTCTTGTTCATTCCTTGCAAATCCAAATTCTTACAAAACCAGATAAAATCCGATAAATTAAACTGTCCCGACAGCTTAGCTATAACTTCCACCAACTTCCTTACCTCTTCAGCTTCATCTTCATTATTACAACATGTATCATTCATTATCATTCTCGACACAATATTATTGGTCAACCTTACTAGCTCACCTCCAACATCTACTTTTTCACTAGCATTAGCTGTTTTCAGCATGAACTGAAAAAACCGGATTAATTCTTCACGTCGAACCGGAAGAAACTGATCCAACATTCGACCACTTAACAGCTCCGACATGCAGATTTTCTTCATGAATTTCCAGTACGGTCCGTAAGGAGCAAAGGAGAAATCAGCTGAGCCATATGTAAGGTAGTCAACAACGGCGGTTATCGGTCGGTTTGAGAAAGATGATTCGTGGGTTTTGAGGAACTGCTTGGCTATTTCCGGAGAGGAAGCCACGACACATGGGACAGAACCGAGACGGATATGTATTAAGGGTCCATGTTTAGTTGAAAGCTTGTGAAGGGCTTGGTGAGGTATGGGAGCAAGGAGGTGGAGGTGTCCGATGATTGGTAAGGCTATTGGACTAGGTGGAAGACGTGTGGTGGTCCGGTTCTTGGTGAGTATGGTTCTGAACAAAATGAAAGACAGTAGCCAAAGGAAGAAAACTAAGAAGTAGCCTTGAAAATCAGCCATTTTTGAACCTTGGTTAATCAATTAACACGTAGACTTTTGATTTTATAAGTGGTAGGATGATCGACTTCCATTAATTGGTTTAAAGTTTGTATTTGTCATGTAATTGAATTTTGGGTGTTGGTTTGCCATGACTAGGTCAGTGGCCGTCTCCCTTGGATATTGACAAGTTCAAAAGTATTTAGTTTTTTTTATATGTAAGGACATTTTTGTAGACTTATGATTTTATAAGTGGTAGGATGCTAGACTTCCATTAATTGGTTTAAAGTTTGTGTATTCGTCATGTAATTGAATTTTGGGTGCTGATTTGCCATGACTAGGTCGATGGTCGTCTCCCAAGGATAACAAGTTCAAAAGTATTTAGTTATTTTTATATGTAAGGACATTTTTTTTTGTCTTGTTCTTCCAATCATTCTTTCTTTTGGCTTTATATTGCTTTTAGATGAACCTTTCTTTCTCTTAGAAAAGGCTTTTGGTTGTTTCCGCAAGTAGCCGGCCAGGAGCCAATCAAGGGTTATCTAAATAATGGGAAATGATTCTACGAAAACATACACACTATATCTCTTATTAATTATTTAACGTCATTTTAATATTATTTTTTATATTATTGATACATTATTTTGATAATATTTATAACCTGAATCCTTGATATTAAACTTTAGATTTTAGACCCAAAACCTTAAATCCTATACTTAAGAACCGAAACCCTAGATATTAAGCCTTAGACTATATATGGCCTTGGATGGGTCCAGGGGCTAGGGTCCATGGTCCAAGGTCCAGGGTGTAAGGTTTAATGTCCAGCGCTCAGGGTTTAGGTTAAAAAATTTACCAAAATGTGTCAATAACATGGAAAATAGATGCTGAAAAGACATTAAATAATTGGTAAGAAATACAAGATGATGTGGCGTCTCTATTTCATACAATTCTTTTCCATAAATAATTTTATTTGAACAAAATTAGATCGAAAATTAATCGGGGTTAAATCTATTTTTCTAAAATTATTCATTGATTACGAAAGAATTTATTGATCATAAACATATTTAATTTTTGATAAACCCATTAAAATACAAAATATTATTTTTTAAATATTTTATAATAACAACTTTTTATTTTTATATAAATAAGTTATAAAAATAAAAAAAAATTAATGAACAAAACTGAAATATTTTGATTCAGTTATGACAATAAATCTAGTTTGATTTATTCGATTTTAGACACTTAGGGCTAGTTTAACATTGCTTTTGAGAAGTACTTTTGAAAAGTTTGGTCCAAGATTTAAATGTTTAGTATTGCTATCAAAAAGCGCTTTTGAGAAATAAAATGTCCATTTTAGATATGGTGTTATAAAGTAACAAATAAGCATTTAAATAATGTTTAAATTAGTTAATATTATGATATTTTAATAAGAATATAGAAAATATTTTATTATAATTTGTTGTTAATATTTTAATATATGAAAAATAAATTTTAAATATTTTTTAAGAAATTAACCAGAGAAGGAAAAGTATCATGTGTTGGAGGTATGAAAACATAATTAAGTTGTTAAAAGTGCTTTTGAGAGAGAAAAGCGAAAAATTCTAACTTCTCCATTTGGGAAAAAGTGGTTTAAAAAAACAAAAAATTTCCTTCAAAAGTTATTTGTTTAGCAATCCTTTTGTTTCAAAAGTATTTTTCATATCAAAAGTGCTTTTAAAAAGTACTACTAAACACAACCTTAGTTAATTTATTCGGTTATTGATATTAAATAATCGAATCAATCGATTATAGGTTCTTAATAAAAGACATTGCGCTTTCAAAAAGAAAATGTACGTTCAAATTTTGAAAATGATATTATTAAAAGAGATAACAATAAATCGTAAAATGAAATAGAAAAAAAAATAGTGATACTCACGGGATGGACAAGTTTTCTTACCTTCCAAACTTAACCTTACGCTAGCTATGTGATAGCCAAAATGCTCATCTCTCTTTTCCGCCTTCACTTGCCGGTTCTCACAAGCTTAGAGTGGGAAATTTGTCAAGCTTTTGGCTTTGACACCTAGCATGAGTTTAACCACCAATTCACCTAGTTATGCCATCTATCCCACTAATTCTTTGAATATTCCACGCTTCACAATGGATCTGCGAAAAGTAGTAAACGTTTGTGGGAAGAAACATCTCTTAACTCCTACTATTCTAAAAAGAGGAAGACCATAAGAAATGTCAACAAAATCAAAAGCCTATGATGATGGTTACAGCAGATATCATGTCATTTGTAAATGAACTCGGGTGATCAATGCTTTTCTAATTGATTTTACCTTAGTTGTATGTAGCATCTCTGGTAGATCCAAATAGAAACATTTCAAGTTCATAACTCGTTTGAACTTGTTGCTGAAAGCTTTTTATGATCCATATTGAATAATTCATAGCAAATTAAGAAAGAAAAAAGTTCGAATTAGTAAGCGAAACCATATTAGAATATTTAAACTACAGTACTAAGAATTTAATCTATACCAATGGATGGAATTTTGACATTAAGAAAGAAAGAATTGCCTATATAAGCTTGGATGATGATATTTCCTCTCAATTAAAGGTCACGGCTACATAGTTTTCCTCTTATCTCTATGGTGGACCAATTGTACATGCAGCTAGTCCCTCCTTACCCATTTACCATTCTTAATATCACCTTTAAACTTTACACTTAGCTTTTAAGTAGATTTATTCATGAGTTGAATTAAACTATAGTTGGATATTAAATTTTTTAAACTCTAAATTTATTAATTTATTTTACTAAAAAAATCTGTTTAACTGTTCAAAAATTAATAAATTATCATTTTATTCAGATACACCCAAAACATTGTACAAACCCAACCCAACCCAATTCAGGCCGGCCTAATGTACTAAACATTTTGTTTATCAGCAAATATATATCCCACTCGAAATTTCCTCACTATTACCGATGCATAGGGTTTAATTACCATCTAACCGCTTTGTCCTTTCATGGTGATATTTGCATTTAAGTCCCTCCTATTTCACCACAATCCCAACTCAATCCTTGCTCACAGTTTAATAATTATACTTCCATCAACTTAAATTACCTTGTTAAGTGTCACTTTAATTCTACAGTCCTTTTTCCGCAAATAATAATTACTTAAAAATTTTGGAGCACCGGGAATTTCCGGAATTATTCTTTAAAAATTAAGTTTTTTTTATTAAACTGATTTTTTGAGTTTAACATTTTTGTGTTGTACAATATTAAATTAAGATGATGTCTGCTCTAAGACAAACGATGACATGTATTCTTGGTTGAGTGGGGATAGGTCATAATGATGTGTATATATGATATAATATTAAGGTTGGGCAGCTGATTGATACATTTCAAATTTTCTACTAAGTTGTACTATGAAACAGGGACCCAAATTGATGTGTATATATTACCTTAAGAATCAACGACCAAAATTAATATTTTATTCAAAAAATAAATAAATTAGATTAAAATTGAAATTAAATTCCATATCATCTCCTCACAGTCTAACCCTCTTAGTGGCTCGATTAGCCACCAGTCTTGTCACTGCTACCGTCCTCTTTAATCCAACTAAGCTCGATGCAGCAAGCTTTTCCTTGTATGAATTGGCGAAAGTGTCCATTAATCGAAAATGTTGATGATGCAATACTTAGTATAATTTCTTTTGGAGTTTAGTTTCATGATGGTAAGCAATCTACAACAGTGGTCCATGGGATCAAACACCGTATCTTCCTGGATGTTTATATCAATCTGTCATATCATTTTTTGTTTGAGTTAAGTAGGTTCTATCCTTGGTTTTATTCAAATCTCACATCATTTTCCAGGTTTTATAGTTTAATTTATGTTCTCCATCACTAAAGTAATTGTGCATTGACTGGACCACTTCAGAGATGGCTCAAGTATTAGATGCCAGTTAATAGTATTTCACCTCTTGAATGCCATGGAAATGAAACTGATATATTGAGAAATACTGCATTAGAAGGGTTAAAGGTCAGTTAGAAAATGGTAGAGAATATATCTATCTATCTATCTATCTATCTATAATGACTGCAACATTAATTCCTGATAGGATCCGAACCAAAATGGGATTTTCAGTGGGAACTTATGCCCCTTTCAGATGGATTCATACTGGTTTGCATATTTCGAGCACCTCATCTTATGATATATATTTTATCATAGTAGCAAACTTTGCACTCTTTGTATCTTTATTAGGCAACATAAAAAAGAAAGATACATGGATATAGACGCTGCATGCATCACCAGAAAACACTCCTAATAACACAGCATACAATAGATTACAATCAAATAGAGGGAAATGGATTAAGCCTGGCTACTGGGAAACAAATCAAGTCATTTGCCCTAAGTAGAGTCATCCCATTCTTCTCTTCCATGTCAACGTTGCCAGCACCATCCCCAAGCTTCCATTCAAAGCACTGTATCATACAACCAAGGACGGTTGATACAATGCTGAGTGCTAGTGCAGCACCAGGACAGCTTCTTCTTCCACTCCCAAATGGCAAAAGATTAAAATCGTTTCCCATCACATCTAACATCCATGGACTCCTCGCTTGCCATTCTTCACTGTTAAGAAACCTCTCTGGTCGGAACTCGCGGTGGTTCTTCCACTGTTTTGGGTTTCTTCCAAGTGACCATACATTAACATACAGACGAGTATCTGCTGGGATTTCATAACCAGCAATAACACAAGCTTTAGTTGATTCTCTTACGATAAATGGTCCACTGGGATGAAGCCTTAGTGTTTCTTTCACCATAGCTTGTAAGTAAGGCAAGTTGCCAACATCTGATTCCTCTAATATTCTCTTCTTCCCAACAACACAATCGATTTCCTCTCTTGCTTTCTCCATAACGTCTGGGTTATTAAGTATCTCTGCAAGTCCCCATCCCATTGTTGTTGATGATGTATCAGTGCCAGCCCCAAATAAATTCTGCAAACACATCAAAGCATACAAAATAAAGGCACATGAAACAAATTACAACACTATATGTGCATATGAAACATACCAAAATGAAAGCCTTAACGTTTTCCCTTGTTAATTTGACCTCTGAGCTCTCATCTTCATAAACATCAAGTAAAATATCGAGAAAATCTTTCACTTCATCACCACTTTCATTCCTTTTCTTCCTTTCTTCTTCATGCTCTTTTATGATTCTTTCCATCATTGTATCATACCGGTGCCGAACTTCCACTAGTCTTTTCTTAAAACCCTGCAAATCCAAGTTCTTACAAAACCAAATAATATCAGCTAAATTAAACTTTGTGCCAAGGTCATTCATCTCTCTCATCATTTTCCTTATTTCGTCAGCTTTGTTCTCGTCACTAGAACATCGATGACTGACCGTCATTCGGGATATTGTGTTATTGGTCAATGTCATAAGCTCAGCTACAACATCAACAGATCCTCCTATTTCAGCTTTGTTTTTGATCATTTTGAGAAATGACCTTATCTCTTCACGTCTAATTGGAAGGAGCTTCTCTAATGTCCGGGGACCAAGTACTTCAGACATGCAAAGCTTCTTCATCAACTTCCAACGTGGTCCATACGGTGCGGTCGAAAAATCAGACGTGCCATAGGTAAGGTAATCGAAGTTGGCCATTTTAGGGCGGTCCAAATAAGATGTTTCATTAGTTCTAAGGAATTCTTCTGCTATTTCCGGGGATGAAACAACGACACAATGTTTGGAGCCAAGGTAGAAGGATACTATTGGTCCATAGCCGGTTGAGAGCTTGTGAAGACCTCGGTGTGGTATAGGGCGAAGAAGGTGGAGATGTCCGATGATCGGTAAGGCTGGAGGGCTAGGTGGCCGTCGGCCCTTTGCCCGAGTCTTCACAAAGATGGCTAGGAACAAGAAAATGGTTGCTAGGCATATTGTGACAAGTATAGCATGATCTCCTAGATCAGCCATAGTTTGAACTTGTGAAAGAGAAAAGAACTGATGCTATGGAGCTATTGCAGGGTGATAAAGAAGGGATGGTTATACATAAATAAAGATTGTGAATTATGATCTTGGGATTTTCTATTAAAATTGTAACCACCGGTGTATAATTACAAACATATAAGTATAAATTTAATTAAATCAATACAAAGCCCAAAATAATCAAAATTTATACACAACAATTATGTGTCTCGTAATTTTTAAAGTAAACAAGAGATAATTGTTTAAACATTTCTTTATTTTTAGTTTTTAATTTTAAAAGTTATACGACAACACTCGATTTCTTTAAAATTTTCATTTTAAATTTAGCTACATAAAATTTGACGTGTTATTTAATGGTTTCAATATCAAAATGACTTGACTGGCATAACAACAATAGTTTAAGAGTGTAATAGAACGTTTTGAAGTTTGAAAATGAATTTAAAATGAAGGTCATAATTTAAGATGCTGGGTGCAGTTAATTTAATAAACAATAATAATTTTAATTTTAATAAAATGAAATTTAATAATTAATAACATTATATTATATGTGCAGCACCATAGCTCTGCCCTATGTCACTAGTTAAATTACAAAAGTGTGATAATAATTCAAATATGCTTGATAGGAACATGAGTTGGGGCCTGGGGGCTACTAATGTATGTAGTGAGAGAGATATGTATTGTATTTAATTATTCTTGGATTTAATATAGAGAAATAAAAACAATATAATTATTTCATGCCAATATCTCTAAAAATGTCGAAGTTGTTGAGTAGTTATTATTATGGTTGTAACTTTAAAAGAATATGTAAAAGAGAATTAGAATAATCAAATACACGAAGTTGTTTACGCAATTTAGTTTAACAACTTACTTTTATAATACATTGTTCAATGAGAAATCCATTAAGAGTGAGATTGGGTCAGTTCGATTTTTTTATTTTTTTAATTTTTTCGAACTAAATTGGGGTATTCGATTTTTTCATTTTCTGAATTGATGGACATAAGAAACCAATTATTATCGAACCATAGTAAATTGGTGGTTTGGTTCGGGTTTTGGGTTTTCATATTGCTTTTGGGCCTTGGACCTTTGAACTTAAATTAGACAAAATTATCTTCTGTTTTGAACTTTTCTACTTTAATTTGATAAAATTATCTTTGTTTTATGTTTCTTAGACTATTTAAAAATTTTATTCTCATTTTATCTAAAAATAATCATTATTAAAATTTATAATTATAAATATTTATTAAAAATCTAATTAAACATTAATTTAACCACTTAATCTTCAGTAAACATAAAAACTCCAATATATTTCCTAACAAAACATAAACAACTAAACCCAAATAAAAATGGTCACAAATTTGTTAAACCAAGATTTGTGAATGAATTGTGAAATTAGTGCTCAAAAGAATCAAGGGAACAATGTGAAATAAAGCAAATGACTTTGGAAGATTGAGGCTAAATTAGATTTAGGAGTTTTTTTATTTAATTATAAAATATAAGCTATATTTAAGATTTAGAAATAATTTGTTTTGTATTGAGTTTTAGATGGGTTTATATATTAAAAATTGAATTTAAAAAAATTAATCATTTTTTTGGATTTTTTTGGAGTTTAATGGAATAAACCAAAACTAAATCGAATTGAATTGAATGACATCATCTAACCAAATTTGAACTGAACTATAAAAAAAACTCAAATCAAATCGAATTGTTGGTTCAACTCGGTTACTTAATTTGGTCGTTTTTTTTTTGTTCAGCCTTAAAATCTACTATAAATTCTCAAAAAAGCTACGATTTAAGCCCAATCAATCTTAGGTTGTTGCAACTTACTCTCGTACATGTACAATAAATTGATAAAACAACTCTATTAATACATGTAATAACACTCATGAAATGTCCCTTAAATGAATTGAGCTTGTGCATCAACGCTAAATGATACTTCAATATAAAGACTTTATAAGTATCACTTCAAATCAACTTAAAAGGATCAAACTCGATCTTCATATTCAATCTCAATATATAAAATATCACCCATATAAGGTATCTTTAAAATAAGATATAAAATCAACCCTTTAAAGTATATCTCAATCTCTTCAAAAGCATATCTCTAAAAATAAAGATTGTTAATCCTTGAACATTCTAGACTTTAACACAATTTTATTTCCTTTAATAGGGTATAATAATTATATCCTAATTTTTTTAAAGGAAAAATATTTTATTAAGTGAAATGAAAGTGAAAGAAACCAAGCATAGGAGGATGTACTAAACCTCAAGCCAACACCAACAGGCCTTACCCCATACACTCCAATCTATTATCCAACCTATCCCCTGGACTAAAAGAAACTGAATACAAAAAAAACTTAAACAAGGAAGGATATGATCCCAAGTTGCATGATGTGTTTATAACAAAGCTGCCCGAGCCAAAGAATGAGCGACCTTATTAGTACTTCATCGAGTCCAATGGAAGGACACTTCATAACGTTGATTTTTCAAAACAATGCAATCACCAATAACCATACCAAATTCAGATAGACTTACTAAGGAGCTTACCAAAGCATTACAAAATATCAAGCTATCTAGTTCAACAACAACCTTATTTAGCTGCAACCTTTTAACCTAAGTCAAAGCCTTGGTAATATGTAGCTCCAACAGCCCCGATCTATGGCCTGAAATAGTTGTAACAAAATGGCCAATATCAACTCCAAAAATCACTGCAAAACTCAAAGCTTCTTTAGTCTGAAAGGTTGCGACATCAGTATTGCATTTACACCACCCCGGTTCTGGAGGCATCCAAACTATACCAGCATCTAGTCCCTGGTGTTCTGGGTAAGGAAGTCGACGGCTCTTGAATCCTGTCAATTCTGCATGCAATTTTAGACATCGGTCAAAGCTGATAACATAAAATATACTATTAGCACCAAAGAAGCATGTTGCGATGGAACCATATTGAGGTTTAAAATAGTAGTTAACTGTTATAGTTAGTTGTTAACAGTTAGTTAGTTGATAGTAGGTACTGGTGTTAGTTAGCCTTGTAAAAACTCTATAAATACAGGAAGCTGGTTGTTCATCTGATTATCTTTTCTGAATAAAAATTCATTCTTTTTCTTGAATCGGTGTTTTCTATTATGGTATCTGAGCCATAAATATAAAGATTTTCTTTCTTTTTTATGGCCACTGAAGCTGCTTCTGGTAATAAATTCAAGAATCATCAGTCGTTTAACAACGAGGTTCCTGCAGATGGTTCTTCCGGTCCTAGCATTACTTCTTTAAGAAAGATTCAACAGTTTTCTAAGCATGATACTGTAAAACTTGTTGAACGTAATTTTCTTTTGTGGAAGCAACAAATTCTATTAATTCTTGAAGGTTATGGCCTCCATGAGTTTGTTCTTGGTACTGTTAGCATTCTTCCACAGTCTGTTACTGATACAGAAGGTAATCTTGTTCCCAATCCTGACTTCTTGTTTCATAAACAACAAGACAAGTTTTTAGCTTCTTGGCTGTTGTCCACCATTTGTGATGAGATCTTGGTTCATCGTACTAATACTCGGTTTAACTTTGATATTTGGAATACTGTTATACGTCGTTTTGCTTCAAAGTCGAGCTTAACAGTTCTACCTTGCGTCACTCCTTGTACTCTAAAAAAGGGTACAAGATTAGTATTATTCTTGCTGGTCTGCCTGTGGAGTTTGAATCTATTAGGATCGTAGCATCTGCAATGAGGGTTCCTCTTGATCTTCTTGCAGAAATGCTCACTGATTGTGAAGCTCGACAATAAGAGCTTCTTTCGAATGTATCTTTTTAGGCTAATCTTGTTCAACAGCATGAAAATACTGATGACACTATCAATAAGAGTGATAGGGGTGTTCGAACTTCTTACAGAGGCAATGAAAGGTTTTCTCGAGGCCGAGGTCGAAGAAGGAAGTTTAGTCACACTAAACCCTAATGTCAGTTATGTAGACGAGTTGGGCGTACTGTCCAGAAGTGCTATTATCGTTTTGATGAGAATTTTGAGGGTGTGTCTGACCAGTTTATGCAGGCTCATTGTCATCAGTTTTAAGAGCCTTCAATTTCTTCTTGTGCTTACTACTGTTCTTATGCGAGTGCTTCCACTGATGCTGTAGCTACTTCTAACGACAGGTCATTTTCTTCGAACTCTTTAAATTCAACTATGTGGTATCCCGATTCAGGAGCAACCAATCATGTTACTAATGATTTGGATAATTTGAAGGGTGCTGCACCATATACAGGTAACCATAAGCTTTACATGGGGAATGGGATGTCAGTGCCTGTAGCTCATATTGGCTCAGGTTTTCTTCCAACTGCTAGTAGAGTGTTTCAGTTGGAAAATATCTTACATATTCCTCGCATTTGCAAAAATATATTGTCTGTAGCTTAGTTTGCAAAAGATAATCAGGTTTACTTTGAATTTCATCCTGTGCATTATTTTGTGAAGGATGTCAAGACAGGGAGCGTTTTATTGGAGGGTCACATGCATAATGGCCTGTACAAGTTTGATATGTTTGCTTTCCAAAAGTCCAGCACTGTTGGTTCCTCTCCTGCCATTGTTTATGTTACTAGTCTGGTGCCTCCTGCTTTCAGTAATAGTGTTTTTGATTTGTGGCATCAAAGACTTGGCCACCATTGTAATAGAACTGTTACTACAGTACTTCAAAAATGTAATATAGTTGCAAAGAAATCTTAGCTAAGCTCAATATGTTCTGTGTGCCAGCTTGGAAAATATCATAAGCTCCATTTTCCCCCTCTACAACAGTGTATTCAGCTCCTTTTGAGCTCATTGTAGTTGATCTTGGGGGCCAGCTTCTGTACCCTCTGATAGACATTCGTACCATATTTTGTTTGTTGATGCTTACTCCAGATTTACTTGGGTTTATTTTCTTAAACATAAGTCTGAGGCTCTTGTAAAGTTTCTACATATTAAAAAGTTTGCTGAAGTTCAATTTGGTGGTAAGGTGAAGGTACTTCAAACTGACTGGGGAAAGAGTTTCGGCCCTTCTTGCCCGCATACCTCGGAGCAAAATAGCTTAGTTGAAAGAAAACATAAACATATAGTGGATGTTGGCCTAACTTTGTTGGCTCAAGCGAATGTTCCCATGCATCTATGGTCTCACGCCTTTATCACTGCTGTTCACATCATTAACAGGCTACCAATACCTGTTCTTAATGGAAAGTCTCCATATGAGATGTTGTACAAGTTTGTGCATGCTTACATGCACTTAAAAGTTTTTGGTTGTCGGTGTTATCCTTATCTCAGGCCATTCAACTCTCATAAGTTGCAGTTTCGTTCCAAGCCATGTGTTTTTCTTGGTTACAGTCCTAGTTACAAGGGGTACAAGTGCTTTGATGATAGTGGGAAGTTGTTTATCTCTCGCCATGTGACATTTGATGAGTCTTGTTTTCCTTTTACGGATTCTGTCAGCTCAGCTAGTAATGCGAATCTCCATGGCTTTCAGCCTCAGTTTTTGTATCAACAGTCGCGTGTTCCAGTAGTGATGCCTACTGCTGTCTGGTGTACAGTTTGGGTACAATTTGGGTACAGCTACTCCGCCTGGAACTGGTAATTCTCCTGGTGTACAATTTGGGTCTTCTGGTTTGTCTGTTTCAACTGCTGTAGATAGCGAGAGTAGGTCTATATCTTCTTCATCACTTTCTCCTCAAACTGAAGTAGGTTCTGGTTCTCATGTTAGTGCTCCAGTTGTTGAGGAAATATCTGCTCCTCCTATCAATGTTCATCCAATGCAAACTAGGGCTAAAAGTGGTATTTTTAAACCTCAAAATTTTTCAGCTGAGTTGCATGTTCTTGAACCTCTAACAATTGATGAAGCCTTCTCTTCTAAGGAGTGGACTCGAGCTGCTCAAGAAGAAAATGATGGGTTAATAAAGAACAATACCTGGTATTTGGTTCCTCTACCTGCCAATAGGAGAGCTGTGGGGTGCAAGTGACTATTCAAACTTAAGCGTCATTCAGATGGCTCTATTGCTGATATAAGGGTTGTTTGGTGGTAAAAGGATATCTCCAGGAAGATGAAATTGATTTTTATGAAACCTTCAGCCTAGTTGTGAAGCCAGCTACAATTCGTGTTGGTCTAGCTTTGTCAGTGAAGTTTGGCTAGCAGTTAAGGCAAATTGACATCAATAATTCCTTCCTTAATGGGGACTTAACTAAAGAGATCTTGTTGGTGCAACAGCAGAATCAAACAGACTCAGCAAGTATCTTGTCGAGCAAGCCTCGAATCTTGTTGAGCAAACAAACAATTTCGAGTTGAAGAAAGAAGAAAATAAGCTGAGGAAATTTTAGAGAATATTGATGAACAAAGCTGATTTCATTCATATGTTGAACAATGGCATAATGCCAATACATAAACCAAGCAATTTGCTTGTCAAAATCTGCATAATGATACCTAATCATCACCTACTACCACTAATACATTGAAACTTGAAAAACTAAGCTTACACACTTAAACAAAGCTGACTTAACAGCTCAATTGTCATCAAAATTACATCAATCATAAACCTAACATAGTTCTAAATGAACTAAAGTACATTACATTAACTTAAGATTACTAGATGAACAAAATAGGAATAGTTCAGCTCGTTCCAGCAGCTCCTGCACGATTTGGTCTTCATGGCCTGCATGCTGTCGAGTTTGCTGCATGCTGAACCAACTTCATCACTCCTCCTTGGTTTGCATGGAGCAAACACCTAGCTTCTTTCTTAGATATTCAAACCTTGTGACACTAAGAGCTTTGGTTAAAATGTCAGCAAGTTGATCTTCTGAATTACAGTGGATCAGCTTTACTTCCTGAGCTTGCTCCATTTCTCGAACAACATGCAACTTGATGCTGAAATGTTTTTTTCTTCCATGGAACACTGGATTTTTAGCAATTGCTACTGCAGATTGGTTGTCACAGAAGATCTCAGTAGCTTCCTCTTGATGCACATTCAAGTCAGCTAATATTTTTCTTAGCCATATGGCTTGGTTGACAGCACTTGCTGTTGCCACATACTCTGCTTCAGCAGTAGATTGAGCTACTAGACTTTGCTTCTTTGAGCTCCAACAAAACATGGCTGAACCAAGGTTAAAAGCATACCCTGAGGTGCTTTTCATGTCATCTATCGAGCCAGCCCAGTCACTATCAGTGTAGCCAACCAGCTTCAGATTTCCTTCTTTGCTGTACTTCAAACCATAGTTTAAAGTGCCTTTGACATATCTCAGCACTCTCTTTACAGCTTGGAAATGCTTCTCATTGCAGCAATGCAAGAACCTTGAGAGCAATCCTACAGCATACATAATGTCTGGTCTAGTGGCAGTCAAGTATAGCAAGCAACCAACTAGACTCCTGTAGGTTGTTTCACAAACTTTCTTAAAATCACCTTGGCTCGATAGTTTTTCTCCAACAGCAACAGGTGTTTTAGTTGCCTTGCTGTTTTGCATGGAGAACTTGGTCAGAATCTTTGTGGCAAAGCTTCTCTGGCTTAGAAATATCTCATTCTGTACTTGAGACACCTCCATTCCAAGAAAGTATGACATCTCCCCAAGATCAGACATTTCAAACACTTCCTGCATCTTGGTCTTAAAATCAGCCAGCACTACTCGATCTCCTCCTGTCACCAGAAGATCATCAACATACAGGGACACAATGAGTTGTATTTGTGTCCCTTATTTCTTGACATACAGTGTTGGCTCACTCTTGCTTCGATCAAATCCTAGATCAGTCAAGTAGCCATCAATTCTGCTATACCAGGCCCTTGGAGCCTGCTTTAATCCATATAGGGCCTTCTTCAGTTTGTAGACCATATGCTCTCTGCCAGCTATTTCAAACCCTTGTGGTTGTTCAACATAGATGTCTTCATCTAAGAAACCATTCAGAAAGGCTGATTTCACATCAAGTTGATGGATCTTCCATTCAAGCTGTGCTGCTAAGGCAATCAGCAGTCTGATGGTGTCGAGCCTGGCCACTGGTGCAAAGGTCTCCAGGTAGTCCAAGCCATACCTCTGACTGAACCCCTTGACAACTAGCCTTGCTTTCAGCTTGTTCAAGGTACCATCAGCATTCTGCTTGGCTTTGTACACCCATTTCACCCCAATCACCTTCCTTTTGACTGGCCTTTCAACCAATTTCCAGGTCTGGTTCTTCTCAATCATGCTGATCTCCTCAGCCATTGCCTGCTTCCACCCTTGCTGAGCCTCAGCCTCTTCAAAGTTGCTTGGTTCAGCTATGGCTACATGAGCCCTTTCATAAATTTCAGCCAATGGCCTTGTTCCTCTGACTGGTTCATCATCAATATCCATTTCAGGGACATTTTGGTCTGGCTCAGCTTGGTCTGCTGCAAGTTCTTCAGAAACTTCTTCAGGTTCATGTCTTTCCCAGTTCCAACATGACCTCTCATCAAATACCACATCCCTGCTTACTGACACTTTGTTTGTTGAAGGATCTAAAATCCTATAGCCCTTCTTAACAGTGCTATAGCCCACCAAAACACCAGGTCGAGCCCTTTCAGACAATTTGTCCCTTTTAACAGCAGGTACATGTGCATAACAGATGCATCCAAAGACCTTCAGATGAGCCAGTGATGGCTTAAAGCTAAACCAGGCCTCGAATGGGGTCTTTTGATCCAAAGCCTTGGTTGGAAGTCTATTTTGAATGTATGTTGCAGTGTTAACTGCTTCTGCCCATAGTGCTTTAGGCAGATTCTTCTGAATCATCAAGCACCTGGCCATATCCATCAAACTCCTATTCTTCCTTTCACTTACCCCATTCTGCTGAGGTGTATATGTGTTGGTAAGTTGATGTTTGATGCCTGCCTTATCACAGAAGGCTTGGAACTGAGCTGAGGTGTACTCAGTCCCATTATCAGACCTTATGGTCTTCACCTTGCAGCCTGTTTCAGTCTCAGCAGCAGTTTTGAACTTCCAAAACACAGTGGCCACCTCTGATTTTTGTTTTAAGAAGTAAATCCAGTAATATCTCGAGAAATCATCAATAAACAGTATGAAATACCTGTTTCCACTCAATGACTCAGTCTTCATAGGTCCACACACATCAGTATGCACCAGTTGGAGTTTTTCAGAGGCTCTCCAGGCTTGATTCGAGGGAAATGGGAGTCTGGCCTGCTTTCCTAGCTGACATACTTCACATACATCATCATGGTCTACTGAGTTGATGAAGTTTTCAGCCAGGTCTTCTCTGATCATTCGGGCCATCGATCTGAAGTTGGCATGTCCCAGTCTTTGATGCTACAGCTTGGATTCATCTGAAGTGGCTGTGTAGGCAATGTCTGACTTTTTTGTCCAGTCAACCACAAAGCTCTTATCAGCCATAGGGACTGCCATCAGTTTGGATCCACTTGGATCACTGATTTGGCATTGGTGGTCTTTAAACACAACTGAGTAACCTTTTTCCAGCAACTGAGCTATGCTGAGCAGGTTTCTGTCAATTTCAGGCACCAACAGCACATTTGAAATCACTTTGGTACCTGTAAGGGTGCATATCAGAACATCACCCTTGCCTTCAGCTTGAATAAAATGACCATTTCCTATCTTGACTTTAGTTCTGCAGCTTCTGTCTAAAGACTTGAAGATTGCAGCATCAGGTGTCATGTGGTTGGTGCATCCACTGTCTAGGAGCCAACCAGATGAGGACCTTTCCTGAGCAGCTGAGCATGACACAGTAAAGACTTGCTCCTCTTGGTCACTGTCCTCCTTAGCTACTCGAGCCTCAGCTTTCATCTGTTGAGACTGATTGCGCCTTGATTTGGCCTTGCTCTTACAGACTCTCTCAACATGACCCTTTTTCTTACAATGCTGACACACAGCATCTGGATTAAACCAGCATTTTTCTTCTGAATAACCAGCCTTTCTGCAGTTCTTGCAAGTCTGACCTTCTCTCCTTGCAGCATCATCCTTTGGCTTGTCTCTCCAGGCCTTCTTGCCTTTGTAGGCAGTATTTGTTCTTGCCTGAAAGGCACCTTCTTGGTGCTCCTCCAGTCTGCTTGCTCTCCTCTGCTCTTGAGCATATAGAGCATTGATCAACTCTGTCAGGGAGATGGTGGACAGGTCCCTTGAGTCCTCGAGAGATGAGATTTTTGCCTCATACCTCTCAGGCAGAGTTGCTATAACCTTCTCCACTATCCTAGCTTCATTGAACTGCTCTCCAAGGAGCCTGATGCTGTTAACCACAGCCATAATCCTGTCAGAATATTGCTTGACAGTTTCTTCTTCCTTCATCTTCAAATTCTCGAAATCTCTCCTCAAGTTTAACAACTGTCGTTGCCTTGTCCTCTCAGTCCCTTGAAACTCTTCCTGCAACTTGTCCCAGGCCTGTTTTGGTGATTCACAGGCCATAATCCTTGTGAAAATCACATCAGACACTGAGTTTTGGATGCAAGACATAGCCTTGTGCCTCTTGGTCCTTTCATCAGCATGCTGCCTGATCTGAGCCACTGTTGGATTAGCTCTAAGTGGCTCTGGTTCAACATCAGAGTTGACCACCTCCCACAGATCGAAAGCCTGCAGGTAGGTCTTCATTTTGACCACCCATATGTGATAGCCTTCTCCATTGAAAACTTGAGGTGCAGCTGGTGAAAAGCTTGATGAAGCCATGGATTTGTATAACAGGTCCCTTAAGAAATAAGCTCTAGATACCAATTGTTGGTGCAACAGCAGAATCAAACAGACTCAGCAAGTATCTTGTCGAGCAAGCCTCGAATCTTGCTGAGCAAACAAACAATTTCGAGTTGAAGAAAGAAGAAAATAAGCTGAGGAAATTTTAGAGAATATTGATGAACAAAGCTGATTTCATTCATATGTTGAACAATGGCATAATGCCAATACATAAACCAAGCAATTTGCTTGTCAAAATCTGCATAATGATACCTAATCATCACCTACTACCACTAATACATTGAAACTTGAAAAACTAAGCTTACACACTTAAACAAAGCTGACTTAACAGCTCAATTGTCATCAAAATTACATCAAACATAAACCTAACATAGTTCTAAATGAACTAAAGTACATTACATTAACTTAAGATTACTAGATGAACAAAATAGGAATAGTTCAGCTCGTTCCAGCAGCTCCTGCACGATTTGGTCTTCATGGCCTGCATGCTGTCGAGTTTGCTGCATGCTGAACCAACTTCATCAGATCTACATGGTTCAACCTCCTGGTTTTGAGCAGTAACATGGTAGCCAAAATCTGGTATGTAGGTTAAAGAATGCGTTATATGATCTTAAGCAGGCACCACGAGCCTGGTTTTCTGAACTTAGAGACTTCTTAATTTCTTCTCAGTTTTTGTTAGCAAAGTCAGATGGTTCATTGTTTGTCAAGAAAGCTGGAGGTGTGTTGCTATAAGTACTTGTCTATGTTGATGACATAATTGTCATTGGTAGTCATCAAAGCAACATTGATGAATTTGTTCTTGCTTTATTGCAAAGTTTTCTTTGAAAGATTTAGGGTCCCTTAGTTATTTCCTGGGTATTGAAGTCCTGCCTACTACAAATGGGTTATTCTTGAGTCAACAAAAATATGTTCTTGACCTTTTGAAGAGAGCTCGAATGGATTGTGTGAAGGGTTCTCCTATGCTTATGACTACTTCAACACATTTGTCTCAGCATGAAGGGAGTGCTATTGAAAATAGGTCTGATTATAGGAGCATTGTATGCGCACTTCAGTATGTTTCTATCGCTCGGCCTGATATTACATTGTTGTAAATAGAGTTTGTCAGTTCATGCATCGGCCTCTTGATCAGCATTTTAAGGTTGTCAAATGAATTCTTTGATACCTTCAAAATACTGTGGAGTATGGCCTTCATTTTACTACTGCTGCCAACTTAGATCTCGTTGGTTTTTCTGATGCGAACTGGGGAACTGATGTCGACGATAGGCGGTCTACTTTAGGGTTCTGTGTGTTTTTTATGGTAATCCTGTGGCTTGGGGATCCAAGAAACAACAGGTTGTCTCCCGATCAACTGCAGAGGCTAAGTATAATGGACTTACTCATGCGGTTACTGAGGCTGTGTGGCTCGAGTCTCTATTGTCTGAGTTGCATGTTGTTCCTTCTAAGAGAGCTACAGTGTGGTGCGATAGTACTGGGGCTATTGCTGTGTCCGCCAGTCCAGTGTTGCATTCGAAGTTGAAGCACGTAGAGTTGGATTTGTTGTTTGTTAGAGAAAAAATTACTACTGGACAGTTGATTGTGGGGCATGTTCCAGCACAGGATCAGGTAGCCGATATTTTCACAAAACCCTTGTCTGCTTCCATGTTTACAAAGTTTCGGACGAGTCTCAAGGTTGTTTCCAAACAAGAACCAGCAGCAGAGGTCAAGTAGCTGGAGGCATATTGAGGTTTAAAATAGTAGTTAACTGTTATAGTTAGTTGTTAGCAGTTAGTTAGTTGATAGCAGGTACTGGTGTTAGTTAGCCTTGTAAAAACTCTATAAATACAAGAAGCTGGTTGTCCAGCTGATTATCTTTTCTGAATAAAAATTTATTCTTTTTCTTGAAACGGTGTTTTCTATTAAACCACAAGTACCACAAATAAGCGAGCAAATGATGACTAATCGTACCATGCCTCCCCTCCAAACAATCTTCAATGAAGCTCACAATTGAGACATTATCAACCGTAACACCCAAATCATCCCACCCCTTTCGAGCCTCAAAACAATAAAGTAAAACATGATCTATTATTTCAATCTTACCACACCAGTAGCAAGTGTCGATATTCAAGCCTCACATTGCTAATAAAACCTTACAAGGGATAAAATTTCACAGCATTCTCCAACATAATTGCTTTACTTTTAGAGGCAGCACATTACTCCAAACCGAAACTCAATGCCCCTCGACTATTTAATTTGTGATATTTGTAAGCATTTTGACAACAAATTGATACCCTGATTTAACTGTGTAGGTACCATTGTTTTCAAGATGCCATATCCATTTGTCAAGCGACTTACTCATATCGATAGGGATGCGTAAAAATTTTTAAGCATTAGTTGGCGCAAACAATCCCCAAACCAAATCAACATCCTAATCCTTCCCTTGATCATTTAAAAGAGCATTAGCGATGAGGTTTTCCATGTTGGGAAATGTGCCCATATTGGTAAAAATAAAGTTAATTTTACTTTTTAATATTATATCTTTTGTGTTTCTGTCTTTCATATTTTTCATATATAGTGAAATTTTGACAAGAAAATGTTACCTCATTAATTTTCTAAGTTCAAATTGATGATAAGATGCACTGTTAGAATGTTTACATTACGAGAAAGACATCTTACTTTAGTAGATAATCTAAACAAGTCTATAATACTGTAAAAGAATCAAAGTAAGCATTTGATTCAAATACTCAGAAAGATCATTATGTCATCTAAAATTCCAATTAGGGAGATGAATATTCTTGGCTATCGAAGTAGTTGACTCCACGAGTAAAGACATAAATGTACTCATTGAAAGGATAATAAATTGTACTAGACCCAAGTTGAATGAATTCTGAATCTGTTTATGAATTAATTTATTTGTGACGTTCATGGTGTGACTTACCTAAATCTTGAGTTAGCCACTGACCATGCGTATGTAACTCATATGTTTTGATATAAGTGGAGGCTTATGCTTTAAAAAATGATCGAGTCAATAGCCAATTTGTTGGGTACATGACTTATATATGACATGACTTTACTAGCAACAACGAAAATCAAAGCTTGATTAAAGAGTTAACGATATCCTCTTATTAGCATTGTGTAGATTGATAAATATGGAACGTGACCATGGGTTGCTTATTCTCGAATGAGCAATTTATCACAGTCATTAGTTGACAGTGATAATGTTAATCATTAAGAAGACATAATGGTGACAATATGATAAAATAAAATTTTATTGAGTGAATGTATTTAACTCAAAGGAATCAAGGTTATCATATGAGGGTAACATACACATGGTAAGGTCATTGGACAAAGTAGTTGGATGAATTGCGTCACATCCCAAAAATTGAGTTAGTAAAAATTGGGTTAGTGAACCGAGAGAGTGGTCACGCCTTGTTTTTTTTAAAAAAATAAATGTTGTGAAATTGTGCCAAGAGATATAGTTTAAAGGTTGAGTGTTGTGTTTGTGTTTGTGAGGTTCTGGGTTTGAATCATTTCCCTTGAACTTTTAGTATTTTTATTCCAACCCCTGAATTTGAATATTTAGCTTATATAGTAATTTTGTTCAACTATTGACAAGAATTAACCTATTGCTCCAGTGGTAAGATTTCAACTTACGAGGGGTCTCGTGTTTAAATTCTATGTGTGCAAGCTGAGAATATTTTTTCTATTTCTTTACCTGTGCTGTCCATATGGTAGAATTTGAGTTGAGTTTGAATTCTAACGGAAATTTGATAAGAGGATAGTGTATCAGTTTTAGTGGTGATATGGGTAGTTATCTAAAAAAAAAACCTTTTTGAAAATTATTTTCCCAAAACTCTTTCAGCCATTCCATTCTCTCCATTTCTTATCTTTTTTTGTCCCATTTTGTTCATTCTCTCTGTCACGTTTGTTTTTTCCCTCTCATTCTTTCTTTTCTTTTGTTATAGTAAACCAATGATAGTGTCGTTTTCCTTTGTTTTTCCTAAAAATTCTTTTTAATTTTTCCCTCATTGCCTTCTTGATTCTCGTTTTCATCTTGCTCGGTGGTGTTGATTGGTAACACCTCGTTGTAGTGTGGTCGAGTGTATGTTAGAGGTCTAATAAAGTCTTCTAATTGGTGGAAGAAGGTTGTGTTTTATAAGTTTGGAAATTGAGTTGTTATGTTGTTGATTGATGTTGTTGTTCGGTTCTGTTTAGGTAAAGATTTGGTAACGATTAACTTCCTAAGGCTGCAGCTTCTTTCAAGGGTAAGTGATTAAAGCTTTCGATTAGGGGTTGACTCATTTTGTTAAGGCCAAAGGTTAGTGGTTGTGGCTGAATTAGTATCATTGCTAATTGTTCATTCTTAATGTTGTTCTTAGGTTCTGGAATCTTCGTTGTGGTGTTAGCATCAAAAAATGGTCAGGTGTATAATGATAATCTCTAAAAACAACGAACAGTGTAAAGCCAAAAAATTTACTGTTGACGCCACACGGTCATGTGGGCCACACGAGCTAAGTTAAGTAGGCCATGTGGGCCATACGAGCATGTGTGAAGCCGTGCGCCAGACCGTGTGGGCCATATGAGATGGTCCAGTTAGGCCATGTGGGTCACACAGGCGTTTGGGACCATTTTCAATAAAATTTAGTTAGGGTTGTGTTTTGACGTGCGGTTCAAGGTCAGTGATTTCATAGGTTTTGTTAAGTGATATGTATAGTGTTTGTTTAATGAAAATTTTTGTTTTGATATGATTGCATAAATTCTAAAGGTATGCCACCTTATAAAATTTGGTTTTGATATCTAAAATTGTGAGCATCGTTAGTGTGATTCTGATTAGCTAAGTATATATGTTTATTGTTGAGTTATGTTTGTTCCAGTTCTCATGGCATGTGACATTGTGGCTATTCTAATTAAGGTGATTTGTAATTATTGAAATCTGACATTTTTTTTTGCAAAGCATAAAATCTCATGCCTATCGAATTCTATTAAATATACGATTGCATGTTCAACATGCTTATTGTTCTGATTCTGTATTTGCATGCCATGTCACATTGTATAAGGTTGGGATAATATGGTAAGGAGGAAGTTCTAGTAGTTTAATGATCTACACTATCTGGTGGTTTATCCATGTATCTATTCTGGCAGCTTGTTTGCAATTATAGTGACACGACCACACATATCTGTTTTGGCAGCTTGACTGTAACAGCCCGAATTTAGGGCTAGTCGAAATAGTGGTTTCGGGATCACAAATTTGAGGAGAAAAAAATTTATTTTCATTATATTTTTATGGTCTACAATTTCACAAAATAATTTCGTGAAAATTTCGTTTGAAAATTTTGACGTTTGGGCTCTCAATTTAGTCAAAACGACTAAATTGTAAAAAGTGTAAAATTTGAGTTCTATATGTTAGAGGTGTCCAATTGTTATGAAATTTTAAATTGGAGGTCTTTCTATGGTAATTAGACCATTGGTTAAGTTGGTGAACAAAAATGGGTATGGTTAGGCCTGTTTCCAAAGTTTTTCATTAAGGGCATTTTAGTCATTTAGTTATTAAAATGAATTAAAAACAAAATTAAAAGCCAATTTTTGTCCATCTTTAACCCCTAGGCCAAAAATTTCTTCAAGCTTCCAAGCTCGATTGTAAGTCCGTTCTATCCCGGTTTTTAATGATTTTTATGTTTTTGAAATCCTCATAACAAGATTTACCTATTTTTACCATTGTTTTGAACTAGAGTTTGTGTTTAAAAATTTACCCATGAATGATATGCATGTATTTTGATGTTTTATGGAAGAATATGAATGTTTGGAGTGTGATAAACGATTTGTACTAAGAAATTTTCGATGAAAATGCCTAAAAGGATTAATTTGTAAAAGTTATAAAATATGTCACAAGTGTGTGAATAAGTGAGTACCGTGGACTGCTATAGTTATGAAAATGGTTCAACTAGGCCTAAAATACAAGGAAATTGAATAAAAATTATTTTACGAGCCTAGGGGCAAAATTGTAATTTTGTGAAACTTTAGGGGCAAAAATGTAATTTTTCCAAAGTATGATTTTTGGACTGGAATGAATAGTGTGAAGGTTATATAAGTTAAATGTATTGTTATAAATCAAGAAAGACGAGAAATTGAAATTGATCGATAAAAAGAAAAGTGAGAAAAAGTGAAAAATTCTTGAATGAACCTTTGGAATAAAAAGGGATACGAATGAAGTGACAGAAATGATCACATGTGTGGCACAGATTTTGCGTAGGCCACTATGTAAAAGTGAAAGTGATGGTTACGTGTGTAGTACTATGTGCAGGCTACTACATGTACCGGAATGATAGGTCGCATGTGTAGTACTATGTGCAGGCTACTATGCGTACCGGATAGTTTCGATCACGTGTGTAGTACTATATGCAGGCTACTACATGTATTGGATGGTAATGGTTACATGTGTAGTACTATGTGCAGGCTATTATGTGAACCGAACATCATTGATTAATAAGGTGGTTGCTATGTGCTTAATCCACCGAATATCTCTTATTATTCCGAAGTGTTCGTCAGGAAATTGACTAAGTGTAATTGAATAATGAATATAGGTGTGGAATTGAATTGAATATCGACTTAGAAATAGAAAAGTGATTTTTGAATTGAATTGTGATTGAAAGTGAAAAAGTGAAATTATGAAAGAGTACATTTAGCAATAAAACAATTTAGACAGCAACAGTTGTGTGACTTTGAAAAATCACCAAAAATGGTGGAGATTGAATTAGAGGCTGAATAATATATGAAATTGAAGATGAATGAGTCTATTTTTACATAAAAGAAACAGAGCAAGCAAAAAAGTTATATATTTTGAGATATTTTAAGTTCAGTTAGATAGAGTCAGAATGAGTTTGGAATCCCCTATTCTGAATTTGGAAAATTGTAAAAAATTTTACAAAAATAATTATGGGATACAATTTATATGTTTAGAATCCTCAGTGAATCTATTTTCAAGAGAAACAAATAGAAACAATATCCAAATTCTGTATAATGAGATAATTAATTTTTAGTGAAGAGAGGCAGAACTATAGAGCAGTGAAACAGGGGAAATTTAAAGAATAAACTGTACTATTTGGGTAAACAAAAAATTCTAAAAATTTTATGGTAAGAAGATATGTGAATCTAGGTTTGGGGAAAATTTACAGATCTTAATTGGGAGTTCTGTAGCTCCGAGTAAAAATAATTTAGTGACTCTGACTTGAATAGACAACTTTGAATATACATGTGAGTGAATAGTGAAATTGTAGTTAATGTTGTTTAAGTGTGTTATACACATTAAGGATGTGGAATGGAGAGGAGGAAGAGGAAAATTGGAAGAACATATGAATGATTTGTGTATAATTAGCCATATGCTCGATTATAATCGATAAACGATTGAAAAAAAATGATGTTTATAATTGTGCATTATTAGTTATAGTTAAAGTTCATGTGAGAAAATAAAGTTTCATAGTATGTGTATGTGGTATACTTGGTATATGATTTGGTATGTAGCAATATCATAAATGGTTTATGAATTAACTCATGTTGATAAGTTTGATACATAAATAAATATGGTGCTTATCCATGCTTATAATGCTTATACTATATGTTTATTTGGCTAGCATGTTTAGTGTGTATGCTTAGGCTTTGGCCAAGTTGTGGCTGGATTACGCCATATTAAATTTATAAAATTATGCATTGAGATGGTAAACGTTTAGATGGAAATATGCTTGTGATCATAAAAGGGTGGTAAGGTTTAAAGTTTGTAATCTTTATTAAAATGGTTTATCATGTGGTTAGTCTTAAAAAAGACTAGCTTGCGACTATGGTTGAGTGTAATGTTTATATCTTGTGTGATATGCATAAGAAACGGGAGTGGAAAGAAAATGAAATACTAGGTTCATGCTTGAAGTGTAAAATGATGCAAATAGGGGACGTTAAGTTAAACGATAAATATGCAAATTAAATGGAAATTGCAAATGATATGATGTGAATTAAATGAATTATTGTGGTACTGAAATGTATATTGGATTTAGAAATTGAATTGAATCGTGAACATGAGAATCGTGAATTAAATGAAATGGAAATGAAGTATTGAATTGCATGAGTATGTATTGGGTCTCAGAAACCCTATTTGTTACAAATATAGTATTTTGAAGTTATAACGTGAAGATTTATAAAAGCCTGTTAAAAATTTGAAGAGTTTAAATTTGAATGAAATTTTATAACTCGGTTTAACATGTTTATAAGTGTATATGTTTTGGTCAAGCCTCGTACCCTATTCTGGCGTCAAATACGGGTAAGGGGTGTTATAATGTGACATCGCTAGATTCGGCCATAACGTTTATGCTGGGTTTGGGGTGTTACATTGACTGCAATATAGTGGATTAACCACATATATCTGATTTGGTAGTTTAACTGCAACTCTGGTGGCATTGTGCACAATTATCTGTTGGTGTGCTTTTGGATGGACGAGTTTTGGGGAACTCTATTTGATGTGTAACGGAGTTGGGTAGGAAGTTTTCTGAAATATCTGCATTATGTTTTTTTAAAATACTGCATTGACATAACCATGCATGCACAATTTTTCCCATTTGAATTTGATGAAATTCTATGCAATGTTTTGATTTGTTTATTATGTTATTTGTGTTTTTGTTTGAGTTAAAGTTACACACCAAGCTTTATAGTTTACCCCTTTTCATTTCCCCATTTCAGGTAATCAACAGAATTAGGAATGGGTGACATTTAGGAACTTGCATCGATTTTCTCGTATAAAATGGTTTGAATTATTAATAATTAAAATTTTTGGACTTTTAGTTTTTGGACTAATTTTTGGATTAATTTCGGTTTCGGGTTTTCTGTGTGCAGGTTTTTGTTATTTAGTTAAAGGTTTCTACATGATTTCTGTCAATTAAAATAAATGGTTGGTTTTTCAAAATTAAACAATCTAAATATTTTTCCGCTGCAAAAATTAAGTATAAAATTAAGAGTTTTTTTGTAAAATAAATAATTTTTGCGTGTGATTTTGTAAAGAAAAATATATAAGAGTATTTCCAAAAATAATATTTTCAGATCATACGATTTTCAAAGCTAGTTTTTAGTTTGAGTTTTCAAACGAGAAGCGTAGCCATAACGACTAGGCCAGGTGTGGGGTGTTACAAATTGTTTTGGCAAAAAGTATATAATAAGGTGTTTTCAATCATGATACTTCTTGTGGACTGACTCCATGATTAAGTAAATTGCAAATTATCAGAATGATACTTTTGGATGTAATTGTACTTATTCGAGCCTAATTGCATATGTTCGATTTGTCCCTCCGCTAGCTCAACAAAAGGTCGGTCAGACTGTATTTGAATTAGAAGAAAATTCTACGATTTTGGAAATAATTTAATTAAATTGATTTATTTGATGTGAAATTAAATTAGATGGTAGTGAGAATTGTTCAAATAAAGAATTTGATTAATAAATTTTCTGAAAAAAAAAATAAATTTGAAAATTCTTAGTGATTTTAGGAAAAATTAATTTTGATTAAGTAAAATTAAAATAATCAAATTAATTAAAATAAATATGATATTTTTGGAAATTAATTTTCAAGTCAGACAATTAGCCCAGTGGGTAATTGAACTTGAAAATTAGAGACGAGATTGAAAATTGAACCCGATAACCAAAACTCGAGACTAAAACTCAAAAACTGGTTGAACCGATGGTCCAACTGGTGGCTGGACTAGATTAGTCAGCCCGTTATTATCCTAGATCAAACCAACAATAGTCGAACCGGCTAGGCCGATTTAGGAAAAATGACGACAGTTCAGGGTGCTAGGGGAGTCACATCAGTAATGGCACCGTTGGACATGCCGACGATCTAGCGATCAACAGATGGTCGACAGCGGCGATTTTTCGATGGTAAAGCAGTGGAAAAATTAGACTCCTAGTGGGACTCTACTAGTTAACTTGATTTCAAATTAACTTTTCTAAAGATAATATTTTATTAATTTAATATTAATGTGATTAGTTTTAATCCTAGTTGAAATTTCTATAAACTCTCTCTATATAAAGAAAGCATGAGTCATTATTCTCATACACTTGAATTCAAGAAAAGTTGCAGAAAGAAATTATTTTATGAAAATTTTTCTGATTCTAAGCGAGCCCACACTCGACGGACATGAGGTTGGGGATAACGAAGAAGACTACTCGGTCGAAGCATTTATCCTAGACAAATCATAAAGGTATGATTTTGATCAAGTGTTTATTACTTTAGATAATACAACCAAGTTTCATTTTTGGAAAAAAATTTAAAATTCTGGTTTTCCCTTAAACCTATTTTCTGCTGCATTTTTCGAACCCGATTTTCCAACATTCTGTACCACTGAAAGGGCCAGAGGTAACATAAAAAGTATTTTCATTACAAAGCTGAGGATCTTGATAGACATGAATTGATTCCCTGTTTCCAAAAGTCCACCGCACCCCTCTACATAATAGTTGTTTAGACTTGTACAAGCTCTTCCACACATAACTTGGGTTAGTACCGTTAATCGAATCAAAGAGTCTACAAGTAGGGAAATAGCAAGCCTTAAATATTTGGCTAACAAGAGAATCCAGAGAAGAGAAGAGTTGCCAACTTTTTTTACATAGCATATCAAGATTAAAATAATAGAGATTGCGAAAACCTATACCACCGAGCTTCTTTGGCATGCATAGTATTTCCCTACTAGCCTAATGGATCTTCTAGCATTCTCCTTGAAAACCCACCAATGTGAGTTCATCATGAACTGAAGATCCTTACGAAGCCCCTTTGGCACCAAAACACACTCAAAGTAATAATTGGAAAAGTCGAAGACACATTTTTTATGACAAGCTCTAGGCTAACTTCGGAAAGGAACCTGTTTCTCTAGCAAGAGAGTCGAGTCTTCAATCTCTCCTTGAAAAAATAGAAAACACTCTTCTTATTACGGCCAATAAGTGAGGGCAATTTGAGATAACGACCATGATCAAAAGGTGTAATTGTCCAATTTTCAGTGGTACCAAAAAATGCAGTTTCAAAACCCTATTTCCTGCAAACTGAGCCTGTAAATATTAAATATGAATATTTATAAAGATAATATAAAAATATATTAAATATTGGTTGAGTAATTTTGCCGAATTAATTGTTAATTAATACTTAGGGACTAAAATTGTAAAGTCCAATCGCTATAAATTATTAATTTACAAAAGAATTAAGTATTGAAATAGAAATTAAACGAAGGTCTTAAAATGATAATTAAACCAATATTTAGTGAATGTTAGTGGGAGATGATGGATATCTCCCCTAATTGAAGTTAAAATGTAATTACGTTAATTAATTAAGAAATATTAAGTTAATTAAGCATTAATTATCATGGCTAATTCTTCATACGAAGGAAAACACAAAAAAATCCTTTTAAGATTTTGACATTCGACCAAGCAAATTAGTATGTAATTCAGGTCCTTTTCGTATAACTTTTATAATTTTGAAGTTGTGGGAGCTTTGATTTAGCTAGCTTATGTACCAATCCATAAAGCTATTAAAGTATTTTAAAGTTTCCATTATTGATTTTTTGAAGAATTAGGCTTGAAATTAATAGGTTTTAAGCTTAGATTATGAAAATGACTAGATTGTAAAGTTAATTTAGTTTAATTGTTAACTTTGTTACATTAAGGACCAAACTAAATAAAAGTAAAATTTGTCATGAAATTATGTTAGAAATAGAAAGTGTAAGGTCTTTAATAAAAGTATGTGAAATCAGATTTTAATCCAAAGCTAAAAATTTAAAGTTATACTTATCCCGAGTTCAAGGACTAAATTGAATAAAATGTAAAATACTAGAAATTTTGAATAATGGAATGATATAGGATCATGCATACCATGGTATATGTGAAAATATTTGGTATTGATTGGTTATATAAAATAATTGTATAGATCAAGATTTGGATCAAATTGGAGCTAATAGGGGAAAAGTTAAAATTGTGGATTAATCCCTAAAGCATTCAATCTTTTCACATTTTGAACAAGTAAGTTCATATGGAACATACTATTTCACTTTTTATTATAATTGTATGCTTGCATTTAATTTAATATATGAATGTTTCTATATGGCTGCAATATTATGGAATTTGGCACGTTTAGCTAGTAATGTATTGAATTGAAATAGTGTGTGGTGATTGATGATTATGAAATAATACAAGGTACAAATTTGAAAATACGAATGATGACATGATATAGAATAAAAGATGTTACCTTTTTTATAGGGTGTCATATGCAAATGTAAACGAGTACAGGGATTATATTGAAATATGTGAAAATTGGTGCCCGTGTGAACTTAGTAAAGGTTAGGATATGATTAGCATGTCAATAGGGTCTTGTGTGCACTTGCACGAGATTTATTGCAGATGCTAATGAGGTCCAGCGTTTGTTGCAAATTCTCAAGTATTATATGACACAAGTTTAGCTCAGACGAGTAATCTGATGTGTCGTTATAAAGGTTTAGCCCAAACAGGTAACCTGATGTATATATATACTTAGCTCAGATGAGCAACTAGTGTGGTGTAGTTTACTCTTGTATCTGTGTCTACTTACTAAGGTTCATCGGGTGAAACGTTATAAATGAAATTGAAATTTTAAAAATGTGATGAAATGGACTTGATATCCAAATTAAAAAGTTATTGAAGGGATTGAATTGTAATGGTATATTCTTATGATTGTTGATGGCAAAGGTGATTGAATTGAATTATGTTTACTTGGTATAATCTTATGATCTGTTGATTGAATATGCTATTTTGATAAGTTATATGAAAATAACATGAATTTTGAATGTTAATTTACATGTAATACTTAATGATCATGTTATAGATATTTGCTCACCTTGTTTATGTTTTGAGTGTCATGTTCTAGCCAAACTTTTGTCAATCTAATTTAGTTTTAATGCTTATTGTAAAAACAATGTAAGCTTAGTATTTTCCATTTGAACTTACTAAGCATTTTAAATGTTTACTCCTATTGTGTCCTTCCCTTGTAGATCGTTGCCTTACAGAACTAGTTGACTTAGATCAACGCAAAGCTCACACTATCAAAAGATGATAGAATTATGTCCATTTTGAGTCTAATGTTGTGGCATGTATATAAGGGCACTTGTTGTGCATATAGTCAACTTTGAGTGGATAATTATGTAGTATATTTAAGTATATTTGAACTTGAGTATTAAACTTGGCATGTGGTCTATTAATGCATGGTTTGGACTTGTTTAATGTTAGTATATGAGTGATTATGCACTTGTAAGAAATTGAGATGCTAAACGCTACATAAATGGATTAGTTGAATAAGTCAAGTTGATGAATGACTTAGGGTTTCTACAATTGAATGTTAAGCATGATGTATAAGTTAGGTTATGTACGGTTTAGCTCAAATTGTGGACATATATGTTCCTAGTTTAAAAAGGGCTTAGTTAGAAATGAATTTGAATTTAAAAAAGTACTTTGGTATCATAAATATTGAGCATATAACTTGGATAAGTTTAGTTGATGTTCTTGTAAAATGTATCATGTTAAAGGTTGATTTCAAATGTTAATGTTATTGATTTGTTATCTTTTGACATGGGTTGTGGTTGATTTAAATTGGGAAAGATATCATGTAAGCATTAAGGTATTTTTTGGAGGCTTGAAATAGGTACCAAATGTGCATTTTACCAAAAATGGGGGTGACGTTGCAACTACGAGGCCCCAACGCCGCAACAACGTCCGATAGTGAGTGATGTCGTGACATGAATATTCATGTCATCACGACATAACTCACTAATTTGATGATGTTGTGATGAGAAATTTATGAAGTTGCGACCTCGGCCTGGGATTTTGAAAACTTTAGAATTTGATCCCAATTTATGCTCAGGTTAGTAAAAAAGCTTTCGTAAGCTCGTGTGGGATCCGAAATTAACTGTTTAGCATAGAATAAATGTGAAATACATTAATTAGTTTTTTTTTGAATGGTTGTATGGTGAATTTGTGATTATAATTACTCCGAAAATGGTTGTAAAATCTCGTAGCTCGAACTTGATGATCAGGTCGAGTATAGGGTGTTACAAAAGGTGCATTCACTCCCAATAAAGTTTTAATACTAGCGACAAGATGAGGCACCATATTAGGACTGAAAAAGATCCCAAGTTTCTAATAATTGTTCGCTTGGCTAGACAATCACTCATAAACATTTAGAATAGATTTATCCTTCTAACTCTCATCCATCGTAGCGTAAAAGAAAAAAAACTGTCATAAACGAAAAATAGGTGTGACACTCAATGAGCTCCTCTACACACCGCAACCCATGTATACTATCACTTTCCTCAACTTTTTGAAACAAACTAAACAACCTTTCAACATAAATAATAAATAAATATGGCGAGAGCGTACTGCTTTGTCGCAACCCAACGATACTCAGTACCCCTCATTTTATCATTAAGAGAAATTAAATTATTGTAGTCTCTGATATAAGCCCAATGGTGCTCATTTAAACCAACCAAATAACGCAACAAGCTCTACAAAGCTCTTTTCCTACTCAACTAGAAACCCATAGAAATTTGTTAATCTCCACCGGGGGCAACCTACTACATCCACAAGCATATCAACATAATTAGATGAATAACTCAAAATAGAAACATCCACCATGCGCTTACAAAGTACAACTAAACCACCACTTCTACGTACTCTATCATAAAATAAGAATCATACTTGAACCAAACACAAAGCTCTTCCATTCTACTAGCATCCACCATTTCCATCAAAAAACCAATATTGGGTTTATTCGAATTTAACAACTCAATGTGAGCTAACACTGCTCAAGGATTCCCCAATCCTCGACAGTTCCAACTTAGGCTATTCATTGTTGCCGGTTGACTTACTGAACAAGTCCATCTGTAACCAAGTTTGTAGAAGAATGAAGAGGGACCGAAGAAGAAATGACTCTACCACACAACTTTTAGTCGGTAAAAGACCTGTTTCAATAAAAGGACGTTTCTTAATGAAATTTGTATCCATAACCACTTTTTCATTTTCATGCAAACTGTTCTTAGGATTCTTTATGGACCCCAAAGAGAACTAATAGTTATAACCACATTTGAATTAACCTAACCCCTTTAGTAGTAGTAGTTGAATTAACCTGAAATTATTTTGAAAAGAAATCAAACTGATTCTCAATCCTTAAATTACGCCCGCTAGTACATACAACATTCATTCTTTCTTAAAAAATCGCCATTAATCTAACAGTGGACTCTTGTTGCATCTTACAACACCAAGAGACCGATTATTTTCGTGACACAATTCTCGTTTCTGCCTGGATTCTTTTAGGCCACTCATAGACAACATTCTATTCCCCGATCTTTATAAGCACATAAAAAGCAAAGAGGGATATGTTCATAACTAAAACTAACCTGGAAGAAATCATCACCTTGCTTAAGAATCTTCTTCCAATGCAAAAAAGGTTGTTGAACATCCAAACGAACCCACAACTATATATACATATTCCATCCACCTCTACCTGCTGACGTATCATAATCTAGGAAAGACCTCATGTTATTCCCCAGCCTCTTTGCCAGTGATTCCAATGTAAACCCCAGGGTAGGTCATGCACCGAAACCCAAAAATCTATAAAATAGAAATTGACATCCTCCAGATTCTCTCTCTTTTTCAACTGATGAATAAGAAAAACAAAATTATTAAAAGTCCAAGGTCCCCCACAAGCCATTCTTTTCAAGTTGACTTTATGAAAAAATTGAAACAAATAAATATTTTCACCTAAAGGTCGAACATGGGCACATTGGATCGACCTCTAAATATTAAGGAGAGTATGCTCCATTGCATTAAAATTTATCATTCGTTCACCCAAAAATTTTCCTACCACACAAAGGTCATAATCAGTATCAATATTAAAAATTTCCTTTGCTTGCATAACCAACTCGTCTTCTTCATTATCTCTAATTGAAAGGTTTTGAAACTTAGGATCCATACCTAAAATCAAACAGATACTTGACAGAGCAATATGAAACACATGCACAAAGCAAGATGACAAAACTTGTACTTTACAAACCCTAAAACAATAAAATCCTTATAGGGAGGCGCGAGAGAAAAAAAGCAAGGCGTGAGAGGCAAGACTAAATATATAGGAATAAATTATTATCCTAAATTTGTTACACTATTACAAATATAAAACATGTAAAAAATAGTTAATTTAAAAATGTAACTTTGTAGCCAACAACCTTTTGACCTAGTGACAAGAGTATTATGTTGTAAGCATGATAGCTTGTTTTTTATCTCAAGGAACCCCATTCCCCTCCCCTAATTATAAAAAAATACAACTTTGTAAATACTTGTTGTAATGTTTTTGAAAATTGATCCATTTGAAGCAACTTATCTTAATGATTGGATCAGATCAGATCAGATCAAATTGAATCAAGCAATCAGATCCTTTGAAATTAGGAAATTGGATCGATACTACATTGAAGACGTATCCTTAATATCTCCTCAGTATCTTGGACTTTATTAATATATTGTATATGTTGTTTTAGTAGCTTTTTAGTAGGGAAGATTGATTAGAAAGTGTTCTAGTATGTTAGTAAGTTGAAACTAGTATATATGCTTGAGACTTGTATAGGTTTTGTATCGAGAGTTTTAGAACTTATATGTTCACTAAGGAACGTGTTAGTAAAAAGGGCGTTGCTAAGAACACAAACAAATTGGTGCATAAGTTGGTGGACACTTCTCTAGACACTAAATGAGAAAACAGAAAACATACAAAACACAAAAAGATGATTACACAGTTTGGTTTCCCTACATATACGGGCTCTGTAAGAAATATGCACTCTCTTCAACAATTACAAAGTGAACATACTCAATCACATACACCGTGATTGTTTCCCTCACCCTTGCACTTTGAAGATACAATACTCTCACCACTATGAACACCCCTGTGATCACAACAAGTAAAACCACACCAACAGGTTTTACTTTAAAAATATCACTCTTGTAAAAATATTCTCACAAGAACAATTTAAGTGCCTAATAATTAATACATTTTCCTATGCAAGTCTCTTAAATATATAGACATGATTTCGAGACTTGCTTACAATAGAATATGTAATACAATCCCAATAAAATAGTAATTCCATCAATAGTAATACAATATGCTAACAACATACATGATAATTATAAAATCTTGACAGCTCAACATCAGAATCATGATTCAATCTAAAGTCCATAATCCAAAGGATTGCTTTGAGGAATTTTGATCCAAATCAATTACCAATATTTGTATTCCATAGTAACATGATCTTTCATAATGAGCTAGATATTCACCAAGTAATCAGCATAGTCCAAATATAAGGTTCGATAAATTGCCAACACCTAAATATGGAAATTGCTTCCATAAAGATTTGGTGGGCAAAGAAGTAGGCACTTCCTTTGGCACCAAATTGCCAATTTCATATTTTTCAATTGAACTTATAATTGTGAGTGCATTCAAAGTGTAAACAAGTGTTTTACTTAATTTACAACCTATGTTTTCAGAGAGGAACTTAGAGAAGAGTGATCTAGATTTTTAGATACAAAGGTGAGGTTGTTAAACCGGTGTGTGTTAAGACTTAAATCAATTGTATAAGGTTGAAAGATAGTGGATTATCTCTCTAAATAAGGACCCAAAGACGTAGGGAAACTGAACTTTATAAGCAACTCACTTGTATTCTTCATTGTTTATCTCAATTACACTCTCAATGCCCACTACTCTTATCAATGCCTACTTCTTCTTTTTGATATAAAGCCTAGAACTACCCATAACCCTTCTCCAACATTAAATAAGAGAATAAACACTGCTTACTTTGTTCTTACAATCATTGATTTATCTCTTCAAATGTATTAAAATATTTTTTATTTAAAATAAATACAATTTATAAATACATTAATTGTGTGTTAGTTAACAATAAACTAACTATTTTTCATAATAAATATTATTGGAAAATACTAAAATTAATAAAACTTGTATTTTATTTGATGAGGTTGATTTTGATAATTATTATAGCATTCTTAATAAAATATTTATTGAACTAAACATATCAATTTAACTTGTTCAATATTTTAATTAGTACATTTTTATGTATGCCAAATATTATAATGTTATTGCTTATCATTCACGTCATTAAAATTATCATTTGAAAAATTACTAATTAATATAGAGAGATGATAGATGATATATTGCATTAATTATTACATAAAAATTAGGTTTATGTGAGGGGACCAAATTATGATATTGATTAGCTACATTACTTAAATATATATAAGAAGAAAAAATCGATATTGAATTATTAATTTCATTGAATTTTTACCACAAGATTAGAGGCTACTTTAAATTTTATTTATTTCTTATTAGTTATACTTTCATGTCATACATTGGTTATATACTTATATTTAATTATTTAGATAATTTGATAATCTTTGGTATAATAACTCTCAATACTCTCTTTGTTGTGACAAATTTTTTATTTGGTCTAGATTGTTGTGATAATCTTTTATATACACACTTTCTTGGCTAAGCGAATTATAGTATATAAAAAATTACTAAAATTAATATCCAATAAATTTAAATTTGAATACTAGTATATGTATTTTTTTTTCTTAATCTTAGACCAGGTTTATCGTTTTATACCAAAATATTAAAAGCAAGCACGAAATAAGTTGAAAACAACTGACAAGCCAACGTGAAGTTAAATATGTGAAGTGCCATCTGTCGAGTAGTGGACTTGATCCCCAACAATCAAAGGTATTGTCCCAGTATCAAGATTTTGTCACCCATGCTTTCCCAAGAGCCAACGTGCCGTGAGTGGCTATCTGGAGGGTTTGGTTCACAGGGTCAAGAGTGCCTCATTTAGTAGTTGCCGAGAGCCAGCACATCGTGAGCGACTACTCAAAGGGCTTAGTTCACAAAGCCGAGAGTGCCTTGGTTGGTTGTACCTGTAAGACTTAGGAGTGGTGTTAGTATTATGCATGAGAATAATTATGAAGTTACTTGAGCGCAGGACAACTTGAACCACCAACCTAAGGCTTATATCCCACTTACCTACAACCATGGTACCACTTGGGCTACGTAACTTCATAGATGTTCTCATACACAATTCTAACAACTCTCCCAACTCTTGCAAGTGCCACCAACCAAGGCACTCTCGACTCTGTGACCCAAACTCTCTGGGTAGCTGCTCATGGCACGTGGTTCTCGACAGAACACAAAAAATAAAATTCCAACATGAAAACAATACTTTTAATTATTGGGATTCAACCCATTACTTAATAAATAACAATTTAAAAACTTCTCTAAAAATTAAACCAAACTCATTCACCATGACACTTTGGAAGTATCTAATGATTGTAGTCTATATATGCGATTGGCTACAAGCTTTTGGAGTTCCAAAATAATTGTGGAAAAAGTTATTTAAATCCTAAGGTCATTATACCATAGCTTTTTCTTTTATGATTGAAATTATTAAACTGAAAAATCCTATGTTAGCATCATCTTTAAAAGTGGTCCATGAAGTCGAAACTGGTCCTCAATATCTATGTAATTTCATGATGATTCAAGATTTTTACCCTCTTAATATCCATCTAACATTATTTGATTTCTAGGATTCAAGTTTAAACAAACAATTTTTTTAATAAATACCCAATCTAATATATAACTAGTAAAATTCTCGCAATTGATGATGAGATTAACTATTTTCATCAATAAATTATTGGTTTAATTTACGATTTAGCCTCAAAAGTGTATTTATTTTCTCACGTTTGTATTTAAACTTTTTGTTGTCTCAATTTGATACTTAAAGTATGTCTTTGTTATATTTTTTAGCTCATTTTCTGACAGACATTAAAAAAAAAAATTTATAGTCAATCACAAAGCGTCACTTACTATCTTTATGTAAAAAAATAAATATTTTCTTTTAAATAAATGTATATACACATTAAAAATATAAAAATAGAAATAAATATATAAAATGCTCAAATATATATAAATAAAATCTAGAAAATATATAATTTATTAAATAAAATTTGCAAAAAAAAACACGATAATTGATAAGATATTAGCTGAAATTAAAAATATTATTTCAGAAAATGTAAAAAAAATGTTAAAATTTTAAAAATAATTTAAAATATTTTTTTATAAAATTCTAAAATATATAATTCTAAAATTGTATTTAGATTTCAAGTTTTTTGCAATTACTTGAAATTTAAATGCATTTTTAATTTTTATATATTATTTTGACTTCTTAAAATTTATAATTATATATTTTATAATTTTATAATAAAAATATTTTTTAAAACTTTTAAAAAATTTCTTTTATATATTATATATGATTTCTTTTTACATTTTTAATCAATACAATATATAATACTAAAAATAAAAAGGTAATGCTCAGTCAACGACCGGTCAAAAGTTGGTCAAAGTCAAAAATGTTTTTTAATATTTAGGTATCAAATTGGGACAAAAAAATTTAAGTACCAAAGTGAAAAAATAAGTATACTTCAAAAGCTAAATCGTGAATTAGAGTTAAATTATAAAGTAAAAAGCAATTTAGTTTCTATCAAAATAAACAAGGAAATTTAATCATTGCAGTATTCGAAACTAAGTAAATAAAGGCAATTAATGTGACCATTACTAAATGTTAATGTGATTATATATTAAGGTTATTTAAATAGAATCGGAGTGGCACATCGAACCGATTGAACCAAAAATCGACTAGAGTATTTGTTTAGAGAAGGGTATTGAACTAGTTGACTTGGGAACTAGTATGGTCCGGTCAAAAAACCATTTGCATCAGGCAATTGAATTGGATTTTTAATTTTTTTTATAAATTTTTTAATGATTTATTTAATTGAATTGATCTGGTTTTGAAAATTTTAATATATATATATATATAAGTAACTACTTGTAGAAGAACAAATGGTTGAATTATTTTTAAAAAATAACTAAAGTAAAGAAACCTTATAAAATATTCTACAAATTCAAAAAATTCATAAAACAAATTTGAAATTTCAAAGTTTTGGAAAATGAAAATCTAAAGTTCTTTAAATCATTATAAAAAAGGGATAAATTTAAAAACTATAAATTTAAAAATTATGTGTGAACTTTAATTTAATGTAAAATATATAACACGAACTGATGATTTGACTAATTCGATCATTGATTTGGTTTTGAAAATTTTGATATATATATATATAGCTACTTGTAAAATAACAATTGTTGAATTATTTAAAAAAATAACTGAAGTAAAGAAACCTTATAAAATGTTCTACAAATTCAAAAAATTCATAAAAAAAAAATTGAAATTTCAAAGGTTTATAAAGAAGTTTCAAAGTTTTGGAAAAAAAATCTAAAGAAGTTCTTTAAATCATTATAAAAAGGGATAAATTTAAAAATTATACGTGAACTTTAGTTTAATTTACAATGTGATACATGAATTTGGTTTATGCAATTTTAGTTTGATTCAATTCTCGTATATTACTGGCGCAATTATTTTCATGTTTAATACTCACGAAAGAAAAAACATGTTATTTTAGGTAATGGATTTAAAAGTTACTATTTAAGTTAAGACTAAAATTTTAAAATCCAAAAAGTATGGTGGAGAACATTGACTAAAGTCACAACTTGTGGATTATACGAGACAAATAGCATAATTTGACCTAACATATTTAATTACTACCATTTTAATCATGTTTGAAATTTCAAAATTCAAAATGCATATGAAATAAAATTGACCAAATTAGAGCACACGAACTAAATCTACAACTTATTTATATAAACTAATAGAAGAATTTCACCAATTTCAAATTGATATTTGGGTATTTGTTATACCAACCTATTTGGGTTTGAATAGTGTTAATATCTAAATATATTTTAAAAAATATGAAAATGATAATTGAGAGTCTAAGAGAGTTCTCACTCCTTAGCTCATCAATGAAGATCATCTCACTTGAGGAAATACATTTGGAAGATTGGACCAAATCAGATCACCCTATCTAATCCATTGGGTCTTGAATTTTGAATTGAATTAGAACGTTATATTCTTAGATGTCAAGAGTCTATATTTACCTTGTTCATTATTATCATATGGCTTAAATATAAATTTGGCGTCTGAACTTGTGCACTTCTCTCAGAATGACGCATACGATTTTTATGTCTTAGGTTGGTATCTAATCTTCAACTAATTTGATACTCTTTTTAACAATATTAAATTTGGGACAAATGGCAATATTAGACAAATACACTGTCATTAGTACCATCAAAATGATGTTTGAATATAAAAATTAAATAAAAATTATTGAAAATTTTAAAAGTATATATATAAATAATAATGAATACATAAATAAAAAAAACATTACAAAATTAAGAAACATATAAAAAGTTGCTTCATCTCATCTTGGTTTGTTCATGAACTTGTTCATCTTCATCTCTTAATATTCTTCATTTTCAAAACTTCATTTCTTTCATCATTGTCTTCTTTCTTCAAAAACCCATAACTTAATCTTCAATTTTGCTTCGTCACCATTATCACTCCAAACAACTCAGAACCAAAATAAAAAGACATTTCAGATTCGGACTCAGAACTCAAAACTTTGCAAATTAGAACCCAAACCCAAAAAAGTCAAAATAATCTAGAACCCCAATATCAATTTTTTTTGGTAAAATACTCGGTCAAATCTACAAAATCCACACATAAATGTTTATACAAAATTCCACGGAACCATCAAGACAATCGCAAAAATCAAATTTGAGAATTAAAATTCGACTTTGATATACCTCAGTATATGGGATGCCCAGAAAATTGCAAGCACAAGACCAAGAGAGTATATTGTTTCTGTGATATGCATCCTTTGGCCCTTCAGCCCACTCCCAGTCCCACAAGCAGATTCCCTAGCCTGTGGCGGAGATCGAAGTTTTGAAAACCCAAGGATCAATCTTTGATTTTTTCGGCTTTGAAGAGATTTCCTTGGAAATACAAGGCAGGATTTGAGACGAGGTTGAAGAGAGAAATATTTTGGTGGTAGGATCGGCCGGAGAAGGCCATGGATGGCAGTGGTTAAGGTATGAAGAAAGAAGAGAATGGAGAAGATGAAAGAGGAAAAGAAAAAAAAGTCAATGAAGTGAGAAAGAAAAAGGTTTTTTTGTTATTTTGATTTAATTTTTTGGTAACTTTGTTAGTTTATAACTTTTTTTAAAAATTTTATTTAATTTTTAATATTTATTGATTTTTTTATAATTTTTATAACTTCTAATCTATTTTTAGATTTTTTTAAACATTTTAAAATATTTTTTTTAAAATGATTATATCATTCATTGACACGTGGCATAATTTCATAAGGCCACATGTCTCAAACTTAACACCATTACAAAAAAAAAAGTATAGTGGACAAAATGAAAATTTGAGTACCAACTTAAAACAAAAGAAAACTTAAGTACCAAGTTAAAAAAATTGGACAAATTTATGTACCAAATTTATATTTAAGCCTTTATTATATTTCATTCTGCCTTTATAATGGTTGTTTTATAGGATTGATATAGATCTTCTTATGTTATCAAGTCTCGAAATATCCTATATAATTAAGAGAATGATATATGTTATTGTATTTAGAGATTGAGCACTTAATCTATTCTAGTAAGGAACTTTGCTTTGTCAGTGTATTTTGATTGTAAAATCTTTTGTGGTGTGGTTTTACTTGCTTAATTTATAGGGGTGAATTTAGTTATGAGAATATCATTCTTCAAGGTGCAAATGTGAAAAAATTCTCACAGGTATGTGATAGATTTAGGATCATTTATTATAAGTATTGAAGACTGTGAATATTTTTCACTAAGTTAGGCTCCACAAACATAAAGAAACCGAATTGCATAAACAAACTTTGTGTCCCCTATTTATTTTTTGGTTCACGGAAGTGCTCACTTTTTTAGCCACTCTTTCACTCAGCAATTGTTTTAAAGCTTAAGGATGATTTGATTATTCAAATTTAACATCTATTTATATCTTTATTTTTTATTAAAATTTTATTCAATAAATATGAGTATGTTATAAAATAAAAAGACAAAAAGTAAAGAACAAAGAAAATAGGAGAGCAAAAGAGAGAGCGTATTTTATTGATAATAGGAATATTTCTATTGTAACATCCCAAAAAACGGGTTAGAAGAAATTGAGTAGTGAAACCAAGGGTGATTATGTCTTGAATTTGAGTTAAGGTTGCAAAATTATAATAAGTAAATTGATCTGGTTTAGTGATTAAGTGTTTTGGTTTTGTATATGAGGTTCTAGGTTTGAATCTTGTTTCTTGAAAATTTTGTTATTTTTGCCTAAACCCTTTGAACAATTGGGTTATAAAATATTTTTGAACTAGCATGTTGGTTCAATGGTTAAGTATCTGTAAACTCTTTGGTTTTGTGTTTGAATATCTGTGCAAGCATTAAGAAATTTTTTTTTGTTTCCTTTGAGAGTTAGTTTTATTTTTTAAAAACTAACTAAAATTCTTGATTTTAAAATATGTTATTTTCACGTTTAGTTCACCCCCAACATTCTATTAATGTTTCTTTCTTTTGCTTCTCCGTTCTTTTTTTTCTTTCCGTTCTTCCGTTAGTCTAGTGCGGGATTGTCGAAGAATTGGATTGTTCTTGTTCGATTGAAAGGCTATAGCATAAGTTCCGTCGTTGTTTTCTTCTGTTACTGATTGATTTTGTCTATACCTTATTGAGGTTTAAGTTACTATTGTTTCATTCGGAACCCCCATTAAGTATTCGATTGATTTTGCTTTTAGGCAAAGAGGTTGTTAATCAAGATCCTCCAGTATTTTAAGTTTTGTGTTGTTGATTTCGTGCGAGGGTAAGTGTTAGTTTTTATTTCGAGATTTTGTGTCGAAGTCCTTCGGCGTAGTTTCGATTTTGAGTGCTAGTTAGCGATTTGATTTGATGAGTTCTTTAATTGATCATTTGAACATCGCTTTTAGGTTCTGGTATCATCATTGTTGATTCTACATCGAGATTGTATCAGGCGGGTAAACCGAAACCCAAATTTTTGTAATTTGCAAATGTCGAGAAACATGGCCTTCGATGCCATACGGGCGTGTGTCGGGTCGTATGGTAGATCGTGTAGGCACTGTTTTGTCCAACACGGCTAGGGACACGGACGTGTGTCTAAGTCTTGCTCGAGACTGTTTTGCATTAAAGACACATGGGCCAGGGACACGGGCATGTGTCCAGGCCGTGTGAGTGGATTTGGGGATTTAGTCACACGAACGTATACTAGGCCGTGTGAGAGACCGTGTAACTCACTACTTTGGGTTACACGGTCATGTGTCAGGCTGTGTGTGATCATAAATAGGCCACACAGGTGTGTGCAAGGCCGTATGGACTACATGGGATAGTTAACCAGGGCGTGTGGGTCGAGATTCTAAAATTTTCCTTAGGACCATGATCATCATTCAGACCAAACGTAAGCTTTCCACAAAGTCTATATGATTTGTATGAAGCTATAAACCTCAGTATTTGTTGATCCATTAGTGTATAATATGTTATCTGTATGTATGTCTATTCTGATATAAGTTAAGTAATGATGACTTGCTAATGTATAATGTGCCTTTGTTTAGATGCGTTAAAGTATGTGTCTTACCCAGGTACGTTTCATAATCTGTTAAGTTTGTTGGTGCACCTTTGCGTCGCTCTGTTGATTAAGAATATGTGATATCTGAACGTGTTAAATTGATTGATATTGATTCTGGTTTTGATTTATAACCATGCATGCGACTTCATTGAAAATATGATATGATTTGTTAAGGTTTAATAAGTATGTTTTACAAAACATGGAATCACATGTCTACTGATTCTATTATTGAATGGTAGTATGACTTACATGCTCATCACTCTGATTTTGTATATGCATGCCATGACACATTGCATGGGATTTGGATTGATGTGAAAGGAGGAAGTTTCTGACAGATTAATGATCTGCATTATCTGGTGGTTTGGTTGCAATATAGTGATTTGACCACATATATCTAGTCTAGCAATTGTGGTTTGACCACAAGCTCAAATATTTAAACCATATATCAAGTTGATTTAATATTTAAAGATGTACTTTTTTTTCTACGTTGAGTCTTGATGATTTTATCAAGAAGTAAGTAAATTAAAATCCAGTAATAGACTTTGAATCCAATCAAAATCTATTAATAGCAAACTTTGAGAGTGAATCTTATTTTCCAAGTGTACAGGTACATAACCAATGACTTTTCATACATAAGTTTTCTCTCTTGCAAGTTCTCATCAATAATATTTTTCTACATAATCTTAATTGAAAACTTATTCTGAATACTATAGAGTTATACTCACAGTTTAAAAAAAACTTGCAACTTTAGGTGCATCCAACCGTAACGAGTTTTATATAGAATTACAATATTTTATTGCTCATAAGTAGATCCACAGTCAAATATTTTGCTTTGAACCCCTTAATTGGGATGATGACAAAAAAAGATCACAAAGATAGTCACAATCAGTTCAATATAATAACAAGAGTAATCAATAACTTAATTCTCCCTCCTTTTTTTTTCATTCTGTTAAAATAGATATTTATAACAATAATGATTCATATAAAATATAATCTTTTCTTCATTCACAATCTCAATATAAGATCTATTACAGTGAATATCTTTTAAAACTAATGGATTAACCATCACAAATTTTGTGTTTTTTTAAATATTGATATATTAGCTCTTCTAGAGCTTTCAACTAATTTTGTTCTATCAAATATTGGAATAATATTTGTTAGTTTCAGTACCAAATAAGATAAAAATTTTCTATCTGTAATGATAGAATTCATTAATGTATTCTCATATCTTTCCTCAAAGAATATTAACAGAAAAAAAATATTTGGGTATACGCCACATATGCACTACACCAAAACAGGCTTTTAGCGGCGTTTTTAGTGGCGTTTTGATAAAAAACGCCACTAAAAATCAAGTATTAGCTGCGCTTTAGAAAAAACGCCGCTAAAAATGAGCATTAGCGACGTTTTCCAAAAAGCGCCGCAAAAAACCTAAGCACAACGATGTCGTTTTTTGAGTTTTCGGGGCGTTAGCGGCGTTTTTGAAGAAGCGCCGCTAATGCTCGGGTCTTTAGCGGCGCTTTTTAGGAAGCGCCGCTAATGCTCAGGGCTTTAGCGGCGTTTTTGAAAAAGCGCCGCAAAAACTTTTTTTAAGTTTTTTGGGTACATTATTTAAAATACTATTATTTAAAATAATTTTTAAGTTTTTTGGGTACATTACTGAGTGTTTTTTTAATTTACATATTAAATAATTTCTTATACAATGTAATAAGCATATCAAATTAGCAAGCTGTGCAGTTATTTCAGAATCATCAGTTTATAAATCAGAAGCCCACATTTGAAATTTTTGAAATGTTTAGAATTTTTTAAATAATTTGCATGAGTTTGCACTTTCTGTTGTAAAAGATTGCATAGTTAGAACGGGCCATTGCTTTTAACTCTAATATTAGAAATATAGAGCAACTCCCTTTTCTTTACTTTTTTTTTTACAAATAATTTTATAACTTCAATGTTGATGTACTGATGGTATTTCTGTCTCTAGATTTATGTTTTCTTTCCTGCAGAAGTAAAGGTTGGTGTTCCTATGGTAAGAAACTGTGCAAAGTGTATGCAAGCAGATAATGTTTATAATGCTATTTTGGTCGTTCAAAGAGCTTTGACAGCCCCTACAAAAGCAGCGATAAATGAAATTAATTCATACTTCCGCATGGAAGTTTTTGAGGTGAATATAATTATTCTTTGCTTTGTTCATGAGCACTGCTTAGCTTATTAAATTAGATGCATTGTCTTTGTTTGGTCTTATGTTAACCATCCATTGAATCTTAATGGTTGAATCTCTTGACTGTGATTAACTCTAAGAAGTATTAGAAGAAATATATTAATAAAAAGTTCACAAGGTTAAAGTTTACAGAAAGTTATTCCACTTAAGTGGTAGACTGATCTCTAAAATAAATATTATTTTTCCATCTGTCTGCTAGGCTAGTTACAGAACTGCTGAATTCTGGATTGAAATCCATTTCTTTAAAGAACTACTAGAATGATGTCCCTTGAAAGTGCTTGATTAATTTTGCTATATATCTCTGATTCTTGTTAATATTTGTGATTCCAGCTGGCATTGATAACCGTAAGTAGTAGATCTTCATAAGCATTGGTTAATTCACAAAAGACTTGCAGTGCTTGAGTATATGAGGTTCCTATAAGTGAAATAAGAAATAGTATAACTATCTCAAAGTTTTAAGTGTCTATGACGTGTTTGATATTTATATATTAAAAATATCTTATATAATCATAAAAGAGATAGTATTAATTTTAAAATATTGAATTAATTATCATTATAGTTTAGGGATTATGGGTTTAGGGATTATTGTTTATGATTTACGGTTTAAGGGTTGGGGTTTAAAGTTTAGTGGTTTAGGATTTAGGGGTTTATGTTTTATGATTTAGGGTTTAGGGGATAAAGGTTAAAGGTTTAAGATTTAGGGTTTAGATTAATTAGTTTTTTTAATTTATATATTAAATAATTTATTATATAATTATAAAAGAGATAATTTTAATTTTAATATATTAAAATTATGATTATAGTTTAAATTATTTAAGAGATAATAAGTAAACTTTATATATATTAAATGAAATTTTATATAATCAATTAATGCTTTTATATTTAAAAATATTTAATCTAAACCATTTTATATATCTAAATATTAGATTTTAAAAAAACATTGATAAATAAGAAATAGTTAAAATTTTTAGCAGAGCAAAATGATATCATTTTATTTAAAATGAAATAATAAAAAAGTAAAAGGCAAAATCATTTTACTTTAAAAAAAATTGCGCCTTTTTTTCCCTAAATTCCCCCCTAAAACCCCTAATTTTTCCCCCTAAAATTTGTATCCTCAAAGCACCCTTTAGATGTTTCTATCCGCCACCACGCCTTCATCATCATCGTCCCTTACTTTTGCTACTTTAAGCTCCTCTTCTTCTCAACCACCGTCTTTGTTTTTCTCTTGTTTATCCGGTCGGTGTATTTTTTATGAAAATCCAAATTTTCCCGAAAGATTTCCCGACCGATGATTATTCCATCTTTATCTTTTCGTCAAAATCTCAAAAATCAAAACAATTCCGGTGTTTTTGTTTTTGAAGCTAAAGAGTCATCTTGTTTTCCTTCTCCGGATCGCTTGATTTTGCCGCTAAACCTCTTCTGATTTTGCAGCTAGGTACACTGTGAGATCTTTTGGAATCAGGCGTAATGAGAAGATTTCTTGCTACGTGACTCTGAATATTTCAAGTACAAAAGATGAAAAATAAAGAAGAATCGTTTCAAGTACTCATCTATCTTTTTTTCCTTCTTACTTTCACTTTTTAGGGTCTGAAATTTCTTGAACTTTTTTCAATTTAGTCGAATCTGAACTGCACTATGGATGCTTATCTGTATGCAAATCAAAATATTATAGTCTATAAGTTTAAATCGATATAAATAAATATAATTTTCCTTTTAGCTCGTTTCTGTTTGCCTTATAAATAAATATAATCGGTATATTTATAAATAAATATAAATCGGTGTACACGGGATCTACCATAGTTGGCGCAGAAATACCTTTGCTGATATTATCAGAGGTCCACAAATTGTTTTGCCTTTGTTTCGTTTTTCGTTCATCTATTCCAACAACATATTGAACAATAATTGCTTGCGTCACAGTTATTTCCAATAAATGTAAAAGGTTCAGCAGGAAGCATATGTAATTTTATGGGCAGTTTCATTGGTTGGGTTGTTGCATACTACTTTAACTTCCTACGTGAATGGAGATCAACAGGTGATTCATGCCTTGTTCATTTTTGTCATAATATTTCTCAAGCGTCTTTTATCTTACAAATGGCTGCATTTCTTTTGGCATTGTTTCAGGGACATTATTTATAGTTTCATCCTTTTGCTGTGCAAATTTCATCCTATTAGCAATAATGGTGCTCGAGACTAAATGACGAACACTGGAGGAAATACAAGCATCAGTTAGTCATTCTTCAGTTTGAAATACCATCAGCAATTTGCTTTAAAATTTGATCTGTCTTGCTGGGTTTTTGTGCTGTGTTTTTGCAGAGTATCGGGTAGTCCTTTCAATTCTTAGCCATGGCGGAACAGGTCCACATTCCTCTTTCTCTGCCATTTATCTATCTTATTTTTATGTGTTGAAACTGCTTTGATCTTTCTTTTTATTTTATATTAGACGGAGAAAGCATTTCTCAAACACCCCAAGGTGTTTTTAAGGTGAACTAGCTTCTTCCATGTCTTTATTAATTCTTGGTTTTGTTGATTTCATTTTTAGATTATTGTTTTTCCCCCCTGTTAAATGATGAATCCATCTGTTACAAATCTGTTTGCATTGTTCATCAAATAACATGCACAAATATTATTATTTGTATATATTTTGAGGAAAATTATAATATTATTATATATAATCAATGCAAAATTTTTATGGCACCTTATTAAATACGAAATTTATAGGCACGAAACTAAGAATGATTGAAGCTTCTGCAAACTTTTTTGTTGTCAACATGGCGACTTTAGCTTTCTCAGCATCAATAATTACTGAACTATTAACGTTAATCTCCTCAAAATCACATTCCTTAGCAAGCTTCATAACTAGCTTAACGACACACTAATCTCTTAAAAGAAAAGAATTTAATTGAAGTTCATATTTTTGCAAGTTAAATTTAGTAGAGTCTGCCATCATTCATTGTGTGGTTATTTGTGTTTTTCGGCCACTGTATGTTGTTTTTGCTTTTTCCTTTTGTGGTGCTTTGTCGCAAAGCACTTGGGCTACATACCCCCACGAGTTTGAAGACTTCGCTACTGGTCTGCTTAAAATTCTGTGGAAGGCAAATTTCTCTATAAATTATGAAATTGTTCTAAAAGAAAAGAAAGAAGCTTAAAATGTGAAAAAAAAAAGAACTCATCAAACTGTTCTTTTTTGAACATTAAATACCTCTGCTAGTAATTTTGGATACCGCTTCTTTGCTTCCAATCATACCTTGTTTATTTCTATTCCAATTAGATTACACTGATATGAGCATGCTTTATCTGTTGACACCTTTCATAAACTAGTTTCTGCGCAAATCACGTATCCTTTTCATAATTCCTTGAAAAGATTTTATATTACAAAATAAGATCATTGTCTATCTTTAAGTTTTGTTCCTCATGAAGTTTGAACATAGATTTGTTGACCAGAATGTTGTGTTTCATGTTTTCACTTAGAAATACCCTTTGTAACTTTTTTAAACATTTACCTGATTTTGGCCAACCGAAATCTTATTACTTCTTATCTACATGTTTTTTATTCAATTATTGGATATTCTGTTTGATTCCGTGTTAAAATGTGGAAGGTGTTACTGGATTATGGATTGGCATTCTGTAACTATTTTCCTTGATAAACTTAGAAATAAATCAATCACATTCACTATTTTTCAAGCCTTTCAAGCCACTTGCGTCTTACTCCTCTATGTTGAATCAAATTGAGGAATTGCTAAGTGCTAGAGACTATAAAGCTGCCATGCAGCTATCAGAAAATCTAAGAAGCTTGGCACTGAAGGGACTTCTTTATTTTCAAACTTTTTGAGGATTCACTTCGGCTTTCTCTTCTGTTTTTGCTTCTTTGATTCAGCTAATAGGTGCGTTACTATAAAAGTCCCTGCTTTGTTTCTCTTGCCATACCTGTTTATTTATCGGGTTTTTAACCATGATTTTAAACTTTTAACTAATTTTTAAAAAAAACTGTTGATTAGATAAATTTAGATTATCTGATCATTGAATCTATATGTTGTTGGGCTGCCCAGAAAAAAAAACTTGAAATAGGTTTACTTAGTACTAGTTAAATCGGACTTGATTTTAGATAAATCTAATTATTATCTTTAAGCATGATATGTTCTAATACTTTGATTTAAGCTGTTGATGTATGTATTCTGACTATGGAATATCATGTTCAAATATTCTACAAAGAAGCTAATTAGGAGATTCTACAATTGTTGATGGTAATTGGAATTTAAGAATATAGGCTTAAGGGTTTAATTGGAATTTAAGCATGATATGTTCTAATATTTTAAATTTATATTGATGAATACTTTCCACCTATATTAACTTAAGTGAGTAGATATATCAGTAGTGTACATTTTTTTATTCCATAAACAATCTTAAAAAGTTGAGATATTATTTTTTTTAGATGTATTTGTTAATAATTTACTATAATATTATAAAACAAATCTAAAAAAGTTGAACCGATTTACTTATCTTTGCCATGTTTACTATGGTTTGAACAGATTAAGGGTGAGTTTGGATGGGTGGTGCGTTTAGCTGCGGTTAGTGTAAAAACAGCGGTGGCGGTGAGATTAGATACTGTAGCGATACTGTAACGTGAGACAAAAAGTAAGTTAAACGCACCGCACCGCAGTCAATCGCCCATCCAAACGAAGCCTAAGTTACTCTTATTTTCATGCAGAGCATGTAGGAACCAAATTTGCAGTTCAAATTCGAAGCCATGCTCAAAAGTTTTTCTCTAAGGCTCATTGCTTTGAGTTCATTACAAGATTTCCTTGATTAAGTAAATGTATTGTATATTTTATTACCTTGCATATGTATTATTTATTTTAGCTTTGATTCTAAATTTTTATTTTTACTTAAGAGCACTTTTGGTTCGTTGTATTAGATTAGAAGCGTAATGGAATAGAGGTGTAATAGCAAATCAACTGTTTGGTTGAATGTAATGGAATAGAGGCGTAATAGTAATCTTGTGTTTGGTTGAATGGAATAGAGGTGTAATAGCATAATGGAAAAAACTAAAATGACTAGAATACCCTTAGCATAAATTTGTTTTGGTAAATGATTATTGTTATTGTTATTTAAATTTTAATAAGATTATTATTATCAATAATAAATAATTTAATCATATTTAAGCATAATTATAATTAAATATATTATAATTTAATAAAATTCTTATATGAATTTACTAAAATTATAATATATAATAGTATAAAATATAATTTAAAATAATAATTATTAAATATAATTTAATAAAAAAATATAATTTAATAAAATTCTTAATATTAAAATATTCTTATATGAATTTACTAAAATCATAATATATAATACTATAAAATATAATCTAAAATAATTATTATTAAATATAATTTAATATAAATATATAATTTAATAAAATTCTTAGTATTAAATATTCTTATACGAATTTACTAAAATCATAATATATAATACTATAAAATATAATCTAAAATAATTGATTTTGTGGATTTGATTAATTGATGACTTAATAATTATTATTAAAAAAACCCATTTGAATAATATAGTGTGTTAAATATCTTTCTTTTTTTTTAAAAAAGAAAACATGATTTGTTTGTAGCATTTTACTTTTTTTTTGTTTCGTTTGTTGAGATAATTTTTGTAGTGTTAATTATAATTGAACATAATTAAAAAATTAAAAAAGAATTAAAAAATAAACTCCATCAAACCTGTGAGCCATTCAAACTCCATCAAATTCTATTAGTATAAGACTCTTGTAATTCTACAATAACAAACACAATGATACTATTTATTTTGTTACAAGAAAATTGATCAGAAAAGATCTCTGCTTGGAAATGAAAATAATTTAGATGTAGATATTCAAACTCCAAATCTACTTGATAACACATAGTACATACTCAAAAAAAATCAAGGACTAACTGATATTTAGGAAGAAGCTCTAGGTAAAGCACATTCTACATTTTTGGATATGTTCCCACAGCAATATCGGTATATTGATCTTTAGAAAGAAGCTCTAGGTAAAGCAAACAGTTCTAGTGCATTCAAGATGAACATGAAGGCAACATATTTGTAGAATGCAGGTCTTGCTGCAGAAGGACAAAGAAGCAACAGTAAGTCTATGATTAATCAACTTGCAAAAAATGTAAGTAACTTAGATGAACATACCAGGTTACCTTTCTCTCCACTTGGAATTATGCATTTAGTGGATTACATTTGTGCTTGTATGGTTCTTGAACACAACATGATTCCAACAAATTTTAGGCGCTACTTATCGCAAGAATCACAAGTTACAAATGCATAAAACTGTAGATCCTTCGTGCATCCTTTAGCAGCTTCAGAAAAAGAGAGCAAGATCTCTGTCTACAAGTTTTCCAAACAGAACATATTTTAACTTGAAATGTAAGGCATGAACGATTATTTTTATATTTATTTAACACCATTAGCATGAAATTACATATTTTTCACAGCAGGAGATGCATGCTTCAATATAAATTTATAATCTGCATCAATGGCAAACTACTTACTGATTTAAAATGCAGAGTCCAATACTATATACCAGCGGAAAGAAGAAAATAATACCTGATGGCCATGGCATGGCACAATCCCAACTTGAATTGTCTGATAGTTAATGTTTTGGTCTCGGGATATCTTGTATCTTCATCATATTCACCTCTGGTAATATGCAAGTCAGGACAAAGTGTCTTCAAGTAATCTTGAACTTCCTGAAATTTTAGTCCGAATTAGCTGGGCCAGTGGTAATTTTAATAAGAAAAACAAAAACCGTAAAAGTTCAATTGGTAGAAATACTATGGCATAATTTCCATAAAGCTAAAGCTAACAAATCAGGTTCATTTGATTTGTTGTTGGCTATGCAAATAAGAGAAAAATAGCTTTTCAAAAGTGCTTTTAGAGCCATAAGCAATACTAAACAGATAGTAAACTCTTAAATTTTAGACTAAGCTTTTCAAAAGCATTTTTCATAAGCATTTTTTTGCAGCACTTTTCAAAAGCAATGAGAAACTAGCCCTTAGTGACTAACTTCCTACATGTTTCTAAGTTCAACCAAATATGTACTTCAATCCTACTTAATGCTATGCTACACGGACTCTTCTCATTTTCTCAAAAGTGGCACATATGCCCTACACATATTTAAAGGATTGAGATAAAATCCTTCAAACATACGGAAAAGCTTCGAAAATTTTGAACATACTCATGTCAGAGTTGGGCACAAACTAGTATCTGACACGTGATTATACGCATTTCAGATCAAACATGACAGGAATCATTCTTTGCATGTATAAATGCAAGGTAGCAGCAATGGCTATTCGGATCAAAATTACAATTATCAAATAAAACAATTGCTGGCGATCATTTAAAATACTGATAATTCAGGTATGGTAGCTTCTGCTGCTTTTCCCAAATTCAAACTAGCAAATAATATCTCTTCGCATATTACAACTCAAAGAGAAAATAATTGGGCAAAAACATGAAATCCAGATTAAATTAGGCATAAATTTAGCATAACTACTACAAAGGAATGAACAATCCATAGTTCCAAAAAAGGAAGAGAAAATTAATATATTCAATTGCTTGCTGAGAAACATAAAACCCAAAGTGCTAAAGAAGTGGAACCAAATTCAACTATGATTTCAGCTACAAAAAAAAATCCAGAAAGGAAAAGAAAGATGGGATACCTTGATGCAAAGATTACCAGTGCAAAAGACGTGTTGGGTCATTCCAGGAACTAGCATGGACTTGAATTTGGGAGGGAGATCAGCCGCCCGATGGGGTATATGCAAATCCCCCAAAGCCAAAACCAGCACTATCGTCTTCTAATATCTACCAATAACTACAGCAATTTGATTCAGAAATTTTGAAAGAAACCCAAACAAGGAAACATGAGCATGAAAAGAAATTGTATAAAAATGATTGATTACCGGTGAAAGATTTGGCTTTCAATTTTGGGAATGAAACCCAAAAATGCACATAAAACACTATAAATCGGGTGAAATATCAAGTAGTTCCAGAAAAGAATAACTTCAAAATCATTTCTTCCTAAGCACCCAAGCACCGAAATATAAAATCAAACAATAAATCGTGAAATGGATGTGAGAAAAAGGGGTGACCTTGGAAGGATCGACTTTGGGGAAGCTTTTGACAACGTCGAGGACTCCGTCGATTACTTTGGGGAAGCTTTTGACAGCGTTGAGGACGAGGGCAGAAAACGGAAGAGAAAAAAGGGAAAGACGCGGAATGGGTAATCGGCGCTGAGGGGCCGTAATGCCTATTACGCGCAATCAATGTAATGGGGGAGTAACCGATTCGGCGGGGAATGGGAAAACAGCGAACCAGACAACCGTTTCCTGGTGGGCCTGCTGCATAGGGGGGAATACGCATGCAGAGGGGGGGAAAACAGCGAACCAAACACGCTGTAAGTGTTCTAACTTTTGGATTTTAATTGTGTTATTAATTTATTATTTTAAATTCTAAATTTAAATTCATTAATTTTTATATTTATATTTAGTTTTAAAGTTAAAATTTTCGTAGAAAATTTAATTTAAATAATAATTTTTATTTATCCTTAAAACATAATATAATATTTATCATAGAAATAAATTTTATTTGAAATTTTTTTTTTAAAAGATATGTTTTAGCAATGTTTGTGTGAAAAGCGCCGCTAAAGGCCTATTCTATAGCTGCGTTTGTACGAAAAAGCGTCGCTAAATATCTGTTTTATAATGGCGTTTTTCAAAAAAGCGCCGCTAAAAATCATGACCTATAGTGGCGTTTGTGGGAGAAGCGCCGCTAAAGCTTATGGTCTTTGGCGGCATTTATGGGAAAAGCGTCGCTAAAGATTATGGTCTTTAGCGGCGTTTATGGGAAAAGCGCCATTAAAGGTAATGGTCTTTAGCGGCGTTTGTGAAAAAGCGCCGCTAAAGGTCATGGTCTTTAGCGGCGTATTTGGGAGAAGCGCCGCTAAAGGTCATTACCTTTAGCGGCGTTTATTTCTAAAAACACCGCAAAAGTTAGCGACGCGTTCAATAGCGGCGTTTTTTGCGGCGCTTTGACAAGCGCCGCTAAAGGCCTGTTTTGGTGTAGTGATGTGGCCAATAATCTTTCATATCACATTGATAACATAAGTTATCTTACTCTTAAATAGTTATCTTGAGAACCTCATTGTTCTCTTATTTATTACTATGTTCCCACGTTTATATCTTTTATTTTCTTTATATTTGCATTCACTTCGGGGAATGCAACAAATTTAATAGGACAGACTTCTAAACACCTCCATTGATTCTTTTATTTTATAATTACCATCGCAAACATACGTGGATTTCAATTCAAAATCTATTTATTCATGTTGTCATGATTAGTCTTCAATTCTAATAAACATGATATAATAAATAAATCATAGTAAAATATACTTGAAGATTTTTAACATCATCGTCATCACGCACATAAGGATTATATAAATTTGTTTGGATAATGATTACCCATAATGTGCAATCCTCAATTGAAAACTGAAATTGCAATATCTCTAGAAAGCAATCGACAACAACTTTATAGTAGTAGGTTTGGAGTGGTCGTATTATAAAATAAAATAGAATCGTGTTGATAACATATTATAAAATAAAAAGACAGAAAGTAAAGAACAAAAGAAAATAAGATAGCAAAAGAGAGAGCGTATTTTATTTATCAATGGGAATACTTCTACAATACTTCTCCAAAGTTTATATTTATAGACATAATAAGTATAAATGAAATAGAACTCTATTTGTAATGACTATTAGAATTTAAAGTGTATCAAAATTTATCTAGATTTTAATGGAAATTCACTTAATAATAAAATATTCATAACAAAATATAAATTTTTTTCAAATAATAATATTTCAATAGTAAACAAATTATTGATTGGAAAACGAAGTTTCTATATAATTGAGTGTATTTTGTCCTCAAGTACTTCCAAGTTTTTGAGATTTTTGTTCTACTTTTTAAAACAAAATTTCTAAAATTATTGCATGGTCCCTGCTGGTAATATACCAATCAGATGGTCCCCTAACCTTATTAGCTTAGTCTCCATCCCTTGTCTGTCCTATGCAGGGTGGAAATTTTGGGATAAAAGATTCTCTTCTTTCTTTAAGCATTGAAAACTTGGTTAATTCTTAAATAATATTGGTGGTAACGATGTTTTCTGGAGAAATTTGTGTAGTTTATTCAGAGTTGACGGTTCTTTAACACATTCGATGTTGTTTTTAGTAAGGTTTTATCTTTCGATTTTGTGAAAATCTCAAATATTTAAAAAGGTAAATTGAAGAGATTGTAAGTTTAATAGATTGAGGGCGTCTCATTGAATTCCTAATAAAGTGACTGTAAGATTTCATTGGGGTGACAATATGGGCCCGTGTGATTCATCTATCACACCTTACAAGACACTTCCACTCTATTAAACTCGTTAACTCTTTAAGTTATCTCTTCAAGCACTTAGTCTCTTTGTAGAATTGGGATACAAATCTTCACTAAAAATAATACTGAACATGCGAGCGGACAAAACTTAACAAAAATTAAAATAAACAATAAAGTATAAAATGGTACTTTGTTACACGTCTTAAGAATAATAATTGTACTATGTTACATGCTATAACAATAAAAAAAAATTTTAAATCCAGCATAAATGCATATGATATATTTGATGTATTAAAAAATATACATATAAATTTATATATTTTCAATAAATTAGATAACATATGTATTATGACATAGAATATAAATTTTATTGTTGAGTTTAGGGGCATAGTTAAGGCTCGCATGGCCTCTACTCTTTAAAATAGAAAATTTTTCATTTATGTTAGTAAAGATAAAATTGTACTTTGAAAAGTGATAAAAATTCAATTTAATCATTTAAAAATTATAAAGATATAAGGTATTAAAATGGCGAAATTACATTTTTATTATCGTAAAAACTACAATTTAATTTTGACCCCTAAAAATTTTCTGGCTTCGCTCCTAGTTAAGGTTTATATAGTTAATGTCCTCAATAATTGTGTAAGTTATTTTTAAAAATAGTTGATAATGTGTCATTGTTTAATTTAGTTAGGTGGTATAAAATTATAAATTGTAAGTGTACTTTGATCCAAAATTCTATCAATCAAATAATTAGAATGTATATTCTTATTAAATGGAAACATATGGCCAAAAAACAAAAAATGAGAGAAATTAAATTGCTCTATAAAAGGCATGTTAAAAGCCAAGCATTGACAAGCCATTCTCCAATTCACCATGGCATTGATTTCCATAGATGTTCAATATTACTTTCAATGTTTCATTTGGTTCATCACTGTTGTCCTACTCCACTCTTTCATGAAAAACATTTTGAAGCATCAAGACCCCGAGCCACCGAGCCCGTTTTCTCTCCCTTTCATTGGCCACCTCCACATGGTCACCTCTGTCCTTCCAAAATCTTTCCAAGCCCTAGCTAAACGCTATGGCCCTCTCATGCGGATCCGCCTCGGTGCATCATCTTGCGTTGTTGTATCCAACGCCATTGTTGCCAAAGAAATCTTTAAAACCCAAGAACTCAATTTTTGTTCTAGACCCGAATTTGGTTCCTCAGAATACTTCATTTATAGAGGCTCAAGGTTTGTTTTAGCTCAATACGGTGATTACTGGCGTTTCATGAAGAAACTTTGCATGACAAGGCTCTTAGCCGTCCCTCAGCTAGACAAGTTCGCTGATATCCGAGACCAAGAGAAGGTGATGCTGGTGGAGTACGTGATGAAGCGTTGTAAAGAAGGAAAGCCCTGTGATTTGAGCAGCGAGTTGACTACCTTGACAAACAATACCATCTGTAGGATGGCGATGAGTACTCGTTGTTCAGGGAATGATAATGATGCTTCTGAGATTGAAGAGCTGATTAGGACATGTTTGAAGCTTTCAGGGAAGATTAGTATTGGAGATGTGTTGGGTCCTTTGAAGGTATTGGATTTCTCGGGGAATGGGAAGAAGCTTAAAGCGGCTTTGTTGAAGTATGATCGTTTGGTGGAAAGGATCATTCAAGAACATCAAGAGAAAGCAATTAAGGGTTATTATGATGAGAATCAAGAGCAAGATTTGTTGGATATTTTGTTGGAGGTTTATAGAGATCCTACTGCTGAAGTCAAGATTTCCATGAAGGATATCAAGTCTTTCTTGCTGGTAAGTTATTATTGCTTTTAAGTTACTAAACTATTAGTATTTTTATGGTTTGGTCATTTTACTTCAATAAGTTGCAAAATGTCACTAAATTATTTAAAAAATTTTATTTAAGTTACTGGATTGTTAAAATTATTACTGCATAGCCTTCTTTATTCACATTATCACTTGCACCAATCGTGAACCTCCTTTCATTTCTCTTCTACAATTCAGTTTTTTTTTATGAAATAACTTTGAACGTCACGAATTTACGAATTAAAATTCAAACAGTTTTCTTCTACTTGTCGATAGATACTAATCCACCATACCAACCCTCTCGCTAGCTGGACTTTTTTTCTTAAAAAACTAAATAGCCCAATGACTTAAATAAAAACTTTTGAATAGTTCAATGACCATTTGGTAACTTTTAAAAATTAAGTGACGAAAATATATACTTACTGATCAACTTGGTGGTTTACCCTAGCTTTTATTAGGTGCTTAATTAATTAAGCCGTGAAAGTGCTGCCTCTAACTTGATAATTAATGTGCAAAAAAAGGATATTTTCATGGCAGGTACTGATACATCATCGTCAGCCATGCAATGGGCAATGGGGGAGCTCATTAATAACCCAAAAGCCTTTCACAAGCTTAGAGATGAAATCAATACAATAGTAGGACCTAACAGGCTAATCAAAGAATCTGATATCCCAAATCTTCCATATCTTAGAGCTGTCATAAGAGAAACTCTAAGGCTTCATCCTTCAGCTCCCTTGATCATCAGGGAATGTGGTGAAGATTGTACTGTGAATGGGTTCATGGTGAAAGCTAAGACCCGAGTACTGGTCAACTGCTATGCTGTCATGAGAGACCCTGATTCATGGAAAAACCCTGATGAATTCGATCCTGAAAGGTTCTTAGACAGCTCTGATGAGAAAATCGGAGAGCATCAAATGGAATTCAAGGGTCAAAACTTTAGGTTCCTTCCATTCGGGAGTGGTCGAAGAGGATGCCCAGGAGCTTCACTTGCCATGTTGGTGATGCATGCAGCAGTAGGGTCGTTGGTTCAGTGCTTTGATTGGGAAGTGAAGGGTGGTGAGAAAGTTAATTTAAACCCAGGGCCAGGGTTCGGTTCAGAAATGGCTCAACCACTTGTGTGCTACCCTATACTACGTTTTAATCCCTTCTAAGCAACACCATATTTGTGCTTGAAATCTGTAGCTGCTGAGCAAATAAAATAAATGTAAAGCCTGTAGCTTACATCTTACCAATTCCAATCACACCAGCGGCACATCAATACTATTCTCAAACAAAAGTAAATTAATAAAATAGTCACTTAGGTTATTATTTTATTACAAAATAATCATTCTATTATTAAAAAATATTACCTCCCAAACTGCAATCTGCAATCTGATAACTAGGGCTTTAATTTTCTTTCTTTTTTTTTTGAGGTTTCGATTTTAAATATTATATAAAAAATTGATAAATTGAAAAAATTAAAATATATAATTTCTAAAATATATAGATTCTAAAAATGTTAGTTAAAATATTACAAAGTGGTAAAAATAAAAATATATATTTTAAATATTAATTTCTAAAAAAAAAAAGTATAAAAATATTTTAAAAGCTAGAAAATGATTTGACTGGCTTTGATCGTGATGACCAACATCGATTATCAATGTTGACCGACGATTAGAATTCGTTTTCAGTCAATGTCAGCCAGTATTAGTCAAAGATGGTCAAATTATTTTTTGAATTTTTATACTTTTTAGAGATTATGTATTTTTTTTATACAATTTTAACCAAGATATATATTTTCTTCAACTTATAGTACTTTTAGAATATATATTTGCATTTATTCGGTTTTAGAAGATTTTTAAAGACTGTTTTTCTTTCTTTTTTTAATTTCTTTTCTGATTTGGTCCAAAGTTTTGATTTGTCTACGGGCCAGAACTTGCATTTAGTTTAGCCTGGACCTTCTGTATTTTTTTCTTAAGTTATAAAGCCCAATCTGAATTTGTTTCAAAAAAATATATATATATATATATTTGCATTTTTATAATTTTCCTAATATTTTGTAATTTATTTTAAACTTTCTTTTTTTTTTGTAATTTTCTACAATTTTAACCAAGATATTCTTTTTTTAAAATTGTAATTTCTTCAACTACTTTTTGGATATTTGAATTTTTATAAAATTTAATTTTCTTGAATTTTATAATTTTTAATAAAAAATAATTTTTTTTATAATTTGTTTTAAACTTTCCCTTTTCTTTTGAATTTTCTAAAATACGTGCAGGCTGTGGGGTTCGAACCCACGCGCACTTATGTACAGAAGATCTTAAGTCTTCCCCCTTAACCTCTCGGGCAAACCTGCTGTTGAGCTTAAAGGATCTGTAATCTTTATTTGTCTTTTTGGTTTAAAAAATAAAGAGCCAATTATATCTGATGTGTCTTTTATCTAGTCGAAAGCAACAAGATGCCAATCAATATTTTGATAAATAAAAAAGAAAATCATAATTTTGTAAGCTGTACCACCAAATGCTTGAATTTACTTTTTCTGAAATAATAACGGTAAATTCAGTTTTTCAATTAAAAAAATCAGTATAATTCTGAAAATATCATTTAAAATAAATTATTTTTTAAACAAAATATTTAAATTATTTTCGAAAATCATTTAAAATAATATTAATAAAATTAAAATTATCAAATTATCAAATCCTATATATCTTATATATAATATTTAAAGCGGAAGCTTTTACAAGAAATAGAAATAGGATAACAAAAGCCAAGACTTGAAGTAAAAAACCTTGTTATTTCCTATACATTTCTCGTTTTATTCCATATTATTTCCTCGAAGTGGGAAGCTCTCTAAGCTTAGGATTCGAGTCTTGTGATGAAAATGCAACCAAACGTTTTACATTCCAAAAAAACCCGACAACAACAACTCTTTCATATCAAAATTCTGCCTATTTTGACTTATACGGAACAGTGATTAAACTTCTTGTCAAACATTTATTTGATACGGATTCAAATCCTATCATCTCATCCTCCATCTTTAATATTATATCAGAAAAAAATTCTGCCCCACTTCTCTCCATCCTTGTCGATGATGGATCTTTCCCACAAAAGAAAAGGAAATCATAAAATTTGATTAGGGACTGTCTTCTGAGTATTTAAGCACTTGCAGTTTGCACGATTGTCACTTAGAGTCTGCAACAAAACCATCATCATTGCAATTGTAAGACAATGATTATAAAAGTTTTTGCAAAAGAGTAAAAAGGGTGTCCTTCACTACGTACCTTGAACTGTTTTTGAAGGTCCTTGATGTACTCCACAGCCAAATCCAACATGTCTGCTGTGTTTGTTTGCTGCCCAAAATTTCATTTCAGTTTCTAATTACAGACACTATATATTCTGTCCAAAACTGTGACCAAAAACCTCTTACCTTGTCCATGTTTGGAACAAGCTCTTGAAGTTTTCTCATCCGTTCACTGATACGAGTTCTTCTCACCTGCAAAAAGTAATTTATTTTAACCCTTTACAATCCACATTAACACATCTCCAAATAAGGTTGAATTACCCTTTCTGCAATGCTTCGAGGATGAGTAGCACAACCACGCTTAGCTCTAATCTTACAAGGGACTGAATCTTGGAACTGTAGATACTTCTCCATGACAGCCATCTCGTTCGAAGTTTTTGGCAGACTCAAATGGCGCGGTAATACATGAACACCACTTCCAATATCTCCATTCTATTTGATAAAAACAGTCACTAAATGATATAATAATAAAACTATGTTGAGGGATTTAAGAGAAAGATGCATGTTAGTTGATATGAAACTAAACAAATATACCTGGTTATTGGTAAACAACTTGTGCTTCTCAGTCAATTGTGCAGATTCATTCCAAGAACCACATTGGTATTCAGGTTTGCCACCATCAAAGCTATTAGCCCCAAGGTTTTCATTTTCGATTTCAGAAATCTGAGACAAAATGCCTAATGATGAAGGTTGTCTTGATGAGAAACTAATCTGATTCTTTAATCTATTTGATGATGGACTTAATTCTCCACTAGTACCATTCACCCCACAGTAGTTTCCCAAACCTTTCATGCCGGAAAACCCTGCAAGTTATTCAATCTATTTGGCTTAACATCACTAGATATACAGCATCTATACATTCAGGTTCTATAATGATAAAAGTAACATGGAGACCCTTGTACTAGGTATCATATTGCATTGTCCCCTTTACTCAAAAATTGGTAAATTAGTCTATATATTGGATCAAAGAGCAAACTGATTCTTTTGTTAAAGATTTTATCCATTTATACAGTTAAAAATTAGCTCATGTATGAGGTACACGTATTTTGTCAACCACACCAGTTTTTAACGACAAAAATGGATAAAATTATTAACAAAAAAAAGACCAATTTGCACTTTAATGTGACGACTAATTTTACTATTTTTTATTAAAGGAGTAAAATGTAATTTGACTCGTAATTTAAGTGTCTCTATAGTACTTTTACTGTTCCATAGTTTATAGATTAAGATGTCAATTTTTACCAAAGTCTGAGCTCGATTAAAATTGATATTGTTGTAACGTGAGTTTAAACATGCAAAAACATATTTATTTTTCTATTTAAGAGTTATAAACATTATAAAAAATATCAACTTTAAATCTGTGCCAAATTATAAAAAGGGAGTACAAAAGTCAAAAGCATAAAGTTTTCTATATATGCTTACTAAATCAAAGTGAAAACATACTTAAACATGACTTTAACCTTAAGATTAAATCGATAAAACATAAAATTTAGTGAGTCCGAAAGAAGGAATGCACTTAAACATGGTTCGAATCCTCGTAACAGTGCCAAGTGAGCTAATGTTAAATCCCGAAAGAAAGTGAACGCATCAAATGGTAAAACAAGAAAAAGCTAAGCATTTTTAAACAATAAAGAATACCATTTTGAACAGATAAGTTGGTAAAAAGCCCTGGAGGGGAGCTGCTTTGTCTCATTAAGCTAGAAGTAACGGGTTTCCCTTGACTGTGATGATTCAATCCCAATAACTCATATGAGTTATCCATTGCAGAACTCTGCCTCGGATACTGAGGCGGCAATCCTGAATAAGTCGGCGCCGAATTGGCATAGTTAACAGCCGCCACTGACCCAGATTTATCCTCGGTTTCGTTATCGCCGCCACTGCTTGAATTTATGAATCTAGACTCGAAACCACCTTTGTTGACGCCGCAATCTACGGTAGCGAGGAGAGAACTTGGAGCTGAACGAAAACGTAATAACCCAGAATTGGATTGGTTGTTTTGATTTTGATAGCTTTGATGGGTACTTGAATCCATTGACAACCTCTGTTTAATTTTTTTTTCTGCTATGTTTATGCTAGGAGCTAGAAAACCATTCTCCTTATCCCAAGTCTACGTTCTTTAAAACGAAGATGAAGAAGATTCTGAAGGAATTTCACCATGAAAAAAAAAACACTTTCAGCTTAGTTTATAAGCAGAGTTAGATAAGATCTTGAAGAAGAAGCAACCAAAAAGGAATAGCTCTGTTTTAAGAACTGCAAAACCCAAGCTCCAAAACAATACTAAGTTGACAAGAGAAGAAAGAAAAATGCCCCAAACTAGAGAAAATGAAAGCTTAAATAAATGGGAAGTTGAAGGTTTTAGAAGATTGGAATCAGACAAAAGAAAAAGACGGATTTGTGAAAGAACAGAGGAAAAGAGAGAGACAGATAGATGGAGAAGAGGCTGAGATTTGGGTTTCAGAGCAGCAAAAGCAAGGAAGATCTAGTTAAGACCCAAAAAAAGGAGCGGTGTGGATACAAATAGAAAAAAGTTAAATGAAGAAAGGTGGGTTTATATGTCTAAATTTAGATATATAATATATATAATTTATTTCTCATAGTGGAGTTTTTCTTTTAACTTATACTTCCTTAATGCTTTGTTTTTAAGATTTGAATCTAAATGTTTGATTAATGGAATTAATTTTTCGAAAAATCATTTTTAACTTTTCCAGAGTTTGATTGGCGGAAAACATTTTCCATTCGGAAAATGAACTCCAAAACAAGGGAAAATGGGTTACATTTTAGGAAAAATATCTTACTCTTTCAATTTCCGTAAGACATTTTCTGTGCTCTCCTCTCTATCGCCTCCTTCATTCCTTCCTTCATTTCCGGTAGAAAACTGCTTCTGTTTATCGATTTTCCAGTAACTTGCTTTTTTAATTATTCAATACTTGTTTTTTTAACACAATTACAAATAATTTATTTGATATTAGTTTTTTTTAATTTATAACTATTAATATTGTAGCTTAATAATTGAGTATTATTATAAATAAATCATTGCAATATATGTAAAAATAATTTAATATATAAAAATTTATTAATATATATTAATATATGTAAAAACAACTTTTTCGAAAAATATTTCTAGGAAATCTGCCAAACAGCCGAAAATATTTTACACAGATTCAATCAAACACCAGAAAATATTTTCCAGTAAATCATTTTACAGAAAAGTAAAACATTTTCCAAAAGTCATTTTACTGGCAATCAAACAGACCCGTCTTTTTTTAAATCGAATTTTTATTTTTAATAATTCATTTAATAGAATAGTACAAACTAATTAAATTGAAAAAAAATATTAGTCTGGCCAGTTTAACTATAAATTCAATTCTGATAACTTTACTTACTATTACACCAAATATTTATTGGTAACATTTGGTAATAGTGGAGGTTTTTTAGCTACACTGTGATATTAACAAACTGTTTTATGTCATTAATTAGAAAAATAGCGGAATTATGGGGCATCTTGGATGGTCTATCATTGATGTAGGAAAACTAATGAAATGAAGTGATGATACAAATAGACAGTTTCGAGACTATTGAAGCTATCCAAATTTCAAATTCAAAACCCTCGAAATCAACGATAATCAAGCACATTCACCTCCTCTTGAAGACTATTGATAAATGGGCACTCGAATAGATCCCTAGAGAAGAAAACAAGGAAGCAGATCAAATAGTCAAAATAGCCTTTAATAGGGAAGAAGGTTGCATGTGTTCATAGCTTATGTTGTGTGATGACTTTTTAATCTCGCTTATACAATTAAAAAAAGTCTACCGTCAATTTATTAAATCAAACTATAAAAATTTAATATTTTGTCAAGTAAACATTTGTGGAGGGAAAAATTGCGATATAAACCCGTCCACCTTTTTTAATATAATTTTATTGGTGTTCTGTAAGTTATATTTTTATAATAAATCCTTCTAATTTATTTAGATTCAATAATTCAACTTACATTTTTACATATTAACAAAATGTTATAAATAATATAGTTATATAATTTAATACAATAGATTATATTTATATTAATTATATATTATCTATTAACTATTATGTTCAATTGACTTTTAAAAATAAAAAATCGAGTGAATAATTTAATTTACAATATATTAATATTTTTTATAGTTTTTACAAATTCTTTAAGGATGATTAGGTAAGAAATGTGAATTATCAAAATAATTAATATATTTTAATTATGTTATTAGTTATTATTTTGATTTTTTAGATTTTTTTAGATTTTATTTATCGGATTTCACTTCTATAACGGAGGTTGTTAACATTAATAAGTTAAAAGTATCTAAAACAAATATTGGAGTATTAAAGCGGAAGTATTAAATCACATTCAAATTACGATCGCATCATAGAGAAATACAAAGTTGTTTTAATCGATGATGGGTTAATATTATTATGTTCATTTTCTAATTTATTTTTTAAATTTTTTAAATTTTGTTTTCATTCAAATTATTATCTTAGAGAAGTGGCCAATTTCAGTTTTGGTCCCTCTATTATGATTAAATTAGAGATTTAATTTCTATAATTTAATTTATAACTTATTTTAGTTTTTATATATATTTTTTAAATGAATTTAGTTTAAATAGTGAATATTGATAACTATTTCAATAAATTGTTAACCATTTTTTAAATTACTATTCTAACCAAAAAACATTCGATAATGAGTTAGAATAAGTGTGTTAAAAAAATCCACATCACTCTTAAAAAATCATTAAGAGTGCTAACTATGTGGATAGGCTAATGACGGAAGTATTTATCTTCTCTTTTTTATGATCATTATAAGATAACGGTAAATTTATAGTTTTGATCCCTCTATTGCTGTTACATTTGAGATTTAGCCTTTATATTTTAATTTGATGCTCCATCTACGACGAGTTTATTATTACTTTTTCCTGAATTGTATAGCTCCATTCATTAAATGAATTAATGAATTTAACTTTCAAAAAAAAAAGTTAACATCTTCAATTATTTCGATTAAAATGATAGCATAAAATTCTCATAAAAAGACCTTCCTAACACACACACCCAAAAAAAATTATTTCCAAATGATACGTTGGAATGTTTATTTCTAACAAAATATTTGTCCTCAGCATTTAAATTAGAATAATTAAATGTGTCAACTATTTCGACTGGCTAATGGTATTATACATAAGAATCAAACTATTTCAATATAAAATATAAATATTAAATTCTAAATTTAAATAGGGACCATTATATTTTAAAAAATAAATTAAATTAATCTAATCTAATTGGTGCAAGTGATTATTGTTAAAGTAAAAAGCTTAGAGGGTGATATCGGTTCGATTCAATCAAATTTCTTAGATTTTTTGAATCGTCCATCATAATTCGGTTCGGCTCCTTCAGTTTTCGGTTTTTTCATATTAATTTTTTGTTTTGATTTTTTGACTTATTTTGATAAAAATGAACTTTATTTTATGACTTTTCAATATTATTTAACAAAATTTCAAGTCTTTTTCATAAATATTTCTAAAAAACAATAATTTATATTAATTTCACCTTTTTTTAAATATAAAATATTTACTTTTAAGGTAAAATAAAAAAAAGTCACTTTTGTTTGCCTCAGATTACATTTTAGTCAATTATGTTTGAAATGCTACGTTTTAGTCACTTACGTTATCGTTTTGTTACAAAGTAGTCACTCTACCGTTAAGTTCCGTTACCTCCCTAATGGCAGTCCTACGTGGCAGTCCAAATGGGTTTTAAATGCCAACTTGGATGTCCAATTGATGGGATGAAAAAGGTTTTTAATTAAATAAATTTAATTAAAATTGCCACATAAGACATCCAAGTTGGCATTTAAAACCATTTGGGCTGTCACGTAAGACCGCTATTAGGGAGGTAACGGAGCTTAATGGTAGAGTGACTACTTCGTAACAAAACGATAACGTAAGTGACTAAAACGTAACATTTCAAACATAAGTAACTAAAACGATACGTGGCAATCCAAATGGGTTTTAAATGACAACTTGAATGTCTAGTTGTTGGGATGAAAATAGGTTTTTTAATTAAATAAATTTAATTAAAACTACCACGTAGGACATCCAAGTTGACATTTAAAACCATTTGGGCTGCCACGTAAGACCGCTGTTAGGGAGGTAACGGAACTTAACGGTAGAGTGACTACTTCGTAACGAAACGATAATGTAAGTGATTAAAAGGTAACATTTCAAATATAAGTGACTAAAATATAATCTAAGGTACACAAAAATGACTATTTTTATAGTTTTCCCTCACTTTTATAATATAAAAAATTAAAATTAATTATATATTAAATAATTTGATGTTATAATTTTGATGAGTTATTTGTGAGCCCTAATAAAAAGGGTAAATGTTTGTGTGAAAGGAAACAAAGACACGTGAAAACGCACATACACTCCGCCTTCAAGGGGTTTTGTTTTAAGTGTAATTATTTATTGGGTTGATCTTTGTTTTACTGATTTTAATTAAAATTTACCACATCTCAACCTCTTATTTATTTTTACTGTAATAAAATGGGTAAATATTATCTTTTTTAATTTTAAAAATAATTGTTGAGTCATTTTTCTTAATTTGGGTTTTTATTATATGTCCAAAAAGGGGTGGGTTTAATATAAAGAAAGTGCTTCTAATTGAAGCAAACATCTTTTTGGCTTTTGTTTCACCTTTCACTTTCCTTTCCTACTTTTGAGAAATAAAGAGAGAGAGATGTAAAGTCACTGGGCCCTTACTTTCCTTTCAAACTTTTTTTCTTTGGGATAAAAAAGTAGTTATTTTCACCTAACTTAATTATTATTCAAATATTTGTATAAGTTGTCAACTTACTCTTAGTTCAATTGGTATTGGTATTCTTATTAGTGTAGAAGGACGTGAATTTAAGTCTGCTAAAGTGTATTATCCTCTTGTTTAAGGGTTGGGGAGGGGTTATGAATAATTCTAAGCATTGTATTAATTGTCCTTAGACGCTCACTTTCAAAATTTACAATGATTAAGTTTTTTTAATCTTTTTAAATGGAGCAATTTACATACTTTGAGAAAGATAGGAGAGGTTTTTTTTTAATATATTTGGGTAACGAAAATAAAAAATTTCTAACCATGATTCAATCAGTTCTAATCTATGTACAAGTCTATGTAAAAATTACCCATAAATCCCCAAATCCCAATTAATTAAACTAGAAGATATTACATGCTTAACTGCAATCGAACTCACAATTACAACAACAATAATGCCAACCAAATTAGTATTTTGTTGGCACTTTTAATTGTTGGTAAAAAGAGTTCAAAAAATGGAAGTTACAAATTAGTACGATGAATATGTGTTAAAGGATAAAATTGATGGAATTTGCAAATATAGAGGGTTAAATTTATTGAAGTATTTAGAATTAAGACCAAATTGATAGAATGTGCAAGTGTTTAGGGTTAAAGTAGTTATTATATCAATTTAAAAAGGTCATCTCATCATTCTAGTTAAGGATTTAACAAAGGGTGACAAAAAAAGAATTGATCAAAAATGTTAGTGACAAAATTAAAAGTTTCTGTAATACCCTGATACCTAACCCGATTGTCGGGTCCGAGCTACAGGATGTTACATTCGTTTCGGAGCAACTACAAACAATTACATTCAATTTAGAATCATTAAACATCCAAATATGAGTAGTACCCATGTATAATATGATATGTAATCATTTTCGGGTCTTATATGAGCTTACGAAAACACTTTTGCGAACTTGAGGTCAAATTAGGGCTAAATTGTAAAGATTTCAAAGTATCGGGTTGACATCATGACTTTTACGGTTTCTCGTCGCGACACAACTCATTGATTAGGCTTCGTCGCAATGTGACTCACTGTTTCCAATTGGGTACCTATTCTCTGATTAGGCTTGTTTTCAATGAAATCGGAACAGTAGTTTCGGGATCACAAATCTGAATCCAAAAAGAAAATTATTTTAATATTATTTCATGGTCTGAATTATAATATGAAAACCGTATGAAAATTTTTTTAAGAAAATTTTACCGATTACATGTCTAATTGATAAAATGACCAAATTGCATGAAATGCAAAAGTTGGGTTCTAGTAGCTATAAGTATCAAATAGCTATGGAATTCAAAGTTTGAGGTCGTTATATGGCAAATATACCATTAAGAGAAGTTAGTAGATAAGGATAATGATTCATCCATGAAAATTTAATTAAAGAAAAAGATGAAATTGGAAACAAAAGATTTTAAAATATGATAAATGATTAAATAAAGAAAATATCATCATTATCATCATCTTTCCCAAATTTTTTATGGAAACTCCAACTAAGAGAAAAGATCTCAATCAAGCTTTCTTGGCATAATTAGGTATGAATTCTTGTCCCGTTTTTAGTAATTTTTATGTTTCCGAAATTGTAATAGCATAATTAAGCTATTTTGGGGATTAATTTGCAAAGCTATCAAAGTTCTAGGATTTTTCCATGGATGAATATAGTTGAATTATGAGTTTTATGGTAGAAAATGAAAGGTTGTTGATAGATAAACAACTTTTGTTAGAGGAATTTTGAAGAAAATGTGATTTAGGAACTAAATTGTAAAAATGTAAAATCTATGGAAAATTTTTTATTTTTGTGAAATACATGGGCTGTTATTGATACATGTAAAATTCGGCTAGGCTTGGAATAATGATTAAATTGCATGAATTTCACTTTCCGAGCCTAGGGACAAAATTATCATTAATTAAAAGTATAGGGGCAAAACGATAATTTTGCCTAAGATGTGGATTGAATTGAATGTAAAGTGTATCAAACTGATGTTAAATTTAATCGTATAGATCAGGATAGATCAAAAACGGAGTTAGATCATGGAAAATAAAAAGTATCGAATTAGTAGTTTACAAGTCACAAACAATTGTCGAGATAAGTTCGTGTAACTTAATTGTGTAATTGTATGTTCGAATTGATTTGAATGATTTGTATGTGAATTGTGTATTAGCCATGTATATGAAATTTGATCACATATCTGGAAAATACCCGATAAATGTTAAATCTCGTTTGAATAAATGAAATTTGATTGGATACAGGGTTCTATTTCCCGAAATGGTAGTGTTCCTGCATATGTTGCGGACGTACTATAACTCAAAAGAGCATCCCGTTATAAGCCCTCTCAAGCTCCCCATTATATAGTGTTCTTGCGAGCTTCCCGTTAAATACTTTTTGAAGCATCCCGATCGGTTGTGACCCTACATGTGTTGTGGGCACACCACAGCTCTTATGAGCGTTTTGTTATATGGCTCTTCGTGAGCTTCCCGTTAGTGCTTGTTTGAACTTCTTGTTATATGACTATCCGGTGCTTCCCGTTAAATGCTTTTCGGAGCTACCCGTTAATTGCTCTTCGGCGCTACCCATTATAAGGTCTTTGTGAGCTTTTCGTTATATTGTCTGGATAAGCTTCCTATACAAGGCTTAATGAGCTTCCTGTTATAGTGCTTGAGAGAGAGCTTTCTGTTTCACTGCTCATAAAAGCACTCTCGGATATGAATTGACGGATTTATAGTATTGTACACTTTAGGTGTACTACCCAAGTATCCATCGGGATTTCAAATGATTCAACAGTTGAAATTCTGACATGAGAACATGTGAAATTAAACTGAAACTATTATCTGTATATGCATAAAATACTTGGAAACTCGATACCTGATGATCTCATCCTTGTTCTTGTTATTCACATGAAATACATGACTAACACGTTTGTTGAAATTATATGTGTTAGGCTAATTGCAAAATTGCTTTGGATGTATTATGCATGTTTATTGTATGAGTAAATGAATGGTAAGATAATTTCTTGTTATACGAACTTACTAAGCATTAAGTTCTTACTCAGTTGTATTTCCTCTGTTTTATAGTACTCGGAAGCTCGTTGGTTTGGAAGCTTGGCGGAGATCACTCACACTATCCACCAGCCCATTTCGGTACAATTATGAAACTAATTTTCGTTATAATGGCATGTATAGGTTAACTTAGCCATTGTTGGCATTTTAAATATTTTGGTTGTAACTAGCCATTGATATGGCTTGTGTTTGGTATATTTTGAAATATATATACGGCCTTAACATGTTTGATGTGTGAAATTGAAATGGTTTAATGATGGTAAGCATATGGATGAACGGATGGAGTATAGGAATTTGATCAATTAGGTAAGATTGAGTATAGGAATACATGTGATGAAAATATCATGCATATGACTTGGTTTTGGCTTGGTTTAAATGTCTTGAATTAGATTGGGGATGTGTTTAAGTGTTAATGTAAGTGGAAGACAATATTGGGTGAGAAATAGGGCTTCAAAATGGCCTTATTTTGTCCACACGTGAAAAGACACGGGCGTGTGTCTCAACCATGTGTGACACACGACCTAGAACATGGGTGTGTGTTCTGGCCGTGTGTCCCCTGCATCTTAGAAATTCAAAACAGAATGCTCAAGAATTTTCACACGGCCTGGCACATGAGTGTTTGGCTTGGCTGTGTGACCCCTGCACTTAAATGTATTGCAAGTGAGAGTGTTACACGGGCTGGGGACACAGTCGTGTGCCCTACTTCAAATACCACACAACCTAAGACACGAGCCACACGGCCTGACCACACGGGCGTGTGACCCCTGTATTTAGGAAAATTTTTAAAGTTTTGCGAAAAAATTCTCTAAGTTACCGATTTAGTCCCGACTTGTTTCTAATATATGTTTTGGGCCACGAGGGCTCATATAAGAGACAATATAATTTATAATTAATTTCTGATATGAATGTTAAGTAATATAAAATATCTAAGTTTGATCTAAAAACTCTGGTAATATTTTTAAACCCTGTTCTAGTGACGAATACAGGATAGGGGTGTTACATTTGTTAGTATCAGAGCTACGGTTTAGCCGATTCTTGAACTAACCTAGCATGTACGAGTCTAGCTATACATGCCATTATATAACATGTGATAATGTGATATCTCCTGACCATTTTAAACATGTTTTTCATATAGTAATGTCATCCAACCAAGTTGAATCCGAGGAAGTTGAGAGCAATGTTCAAGCTTCAATACAAAGAGCAGCCTCGAGTAGTAAAAGGCCTATTTTTTAGGGACGAAAAGGAGAGGCTAAAGAAGCCTTCTTTCAGATAATGAATGAATTGTTTACTGAATTTGTAAGAATAAATCCGGCTATACAATAACCTCCACCCCTCCTGTTTCTCAATCGGTTCCCAACATGCCACAAGGTGCATAACTTGTTAGAACTGGTAAACCTTCTGGTGATAAAATCCATAAATATGGGGTAAAAGAATTTAGAGAAACAACCAAAGATGACCCTAAAAAGGGTAAATTTTGGCTAAAAAATACTATCAGGGTTTTGGATGAATTATCATGTACATCGACCGAATGTCGGAAATGTGTTGTATCTCTGTTAAAAGATTCGGCTTATCGGTGGTGTAATACATTGATTTATGTTGTGCCAAAAGAACAAATTACATGAGAATTTTTCCAAACTGAATTCTGAAATAAATATATCAGCCAGAGGTTTCTTAATCAGAAACAGAAAGAATTTCTGGAGCTCAAACAAGGGAATATGATGGTATCCGAATATGAAAGAGAATTTGTCTAACTGAGTAAATATGTCAAAGAATGTATTTCGACTAAAATTGCCATGTGTAAGCGGTTTGAAGAGGGTTTAAATGAAGACATCAAGTTGTTAGTTGGGATTTTGGAATTAAAAAAATTTCTTGTACTGGTTGACCAGGCACGTAAAACCGAAAAATTAAGCAAAGAAAAGAGACAAGCAAAGATTGAAGCCCGAACTTCAAGTAAAAGACTTACAGGAAAGTCATATCCGTCGGCCTCAAACAAATCAAAGAAAAACTTTGATCATTTTACTACCTCTACGGTGTATTCTGGGAAAGATAAAAGTATTCAACATTCCAATTAAAGATCTCGAGCTACATCTGTAGCAAGTGTTGGTAGTGTTGGAAATCCCAAACCCCGGTGCAAACACTGTAATAAATTTCACTTTGGAGAGTGTCGCATGAAAAGCGGAGCATGTTTTAGATGTAGTTCTTTTGACCACTATCTCAAAGACTGCCCGAAAAAGTCTGAGAACGATACTGTATAGACTTCAAGGCTGAGCAACCCTGCCTCGAGAGGTAGACTACCTCATAACCCTAGTAATGTGAGTAGTAGCCAGGTACAGCAAAAGATTCAACTATCAAATCTGAAGCACGAGCACCGGTAATAGCATATGCTATTTGTGCACGTGAGAATGCCTCTACACCTGATGTGATTACTGGTACTTTTTCTCTTCTTGATACTTATATAATTACTTTAATTGATCCTAGTTCAACTCATTCATATATATGTACGAATTTAGTGGATAATAAAATTTACGGCCTGACCACACGGGCGTGTGACCCCTGCACTTGAAAAAATTTTTAAAGTTTCACGAAAAAAATTCTCTAAGTTGCCGATTTTGTCCCAACTTGTTTCTAATGTATGTTTTGGGCCTCGAGGGCTCATATAAGGGACAATATAATTCATAATTAATTTCTGATATGAATGTTAAGTAATATAAAATATCTAATTTTGATCTGAAAACTCCAGTAATGCTCCTAAACCCTGTTCCGGTAACGGATACGGGATAGGGGTGTTACACTTTCCTTCATTCAAACAAGCAAAATACTATAATCCAATGCTTATTTATAAGCATTAACACAACTTACACATACACATTATATCAAAACACCATTCCAATTGATTTACCAAACACATTTTCTTCATCTCAACTACTGGTTTTAAGGTACCAACTCATTTCATTCACTTCAAAACTATATATGCATATCAACTTCTTTTCATTATCAACAATTTCAAAACATGATTTGAACAATACTAGTATTCCATATTTAGCTAACCATTACTAGCTCAATTTCAACATGATTATAATATGTACACAAAATAGACTTGAGACTTAGGTACATACCAGTTATCAAAACAAAAGGGATTATACAAACATTGTCAAGTTGCAGATAGCTTCCTCGAGGATGGAATCACTTCTTGGGACCTCAAGATGAACCTATACCTAAAGGTAAGCAAAACTCGATTCAATTCGGAAAAAAAATCAAATTTCGAGTTATTCAAATTGAGTTATACGAGTAAATTAAAATAAGTATTTTGAGTTTTGAGTTCGAGTTGAGTCGAGTCGAGTTTAATTTTACAACTCGAATAATTTAAATAACAAATTGGTGTAAATACCTCTTTAGTCCCTGTCAATTTGAAAATGAGCAAATTGGTCTCTTTCTCTCAACAAAAATTACAAAAAAAATTTAAAATTATTTTCAAAAATTCAAAATATTTTTTTAAAATACAAAATATTTATAAAAATTCAAAAGAATATATAAAGAAAGTTAAAATTTTAAAATTTTCTAAAATAATAATTTTGGGACCTAAATAAGTTAATTAATTATTCAAGTTTATCAAACTAAAGTATCTTATTTTTATTTCTTATTTTACTTTGAAATTTTTTTCAAATATATATAATTTCAAATTTATGTATTTTAATATGGAATTAATTATATCATAACAAGATTTTAATTCGACATATTTAATTTTTTAATTTAACTCAAAAATTTTCCTAAATTCAACTCGACTGGATTCGAAAAAAATTCAAATCAAGTTAGGATGATAAAATAGGACTCATCAACTCGGTTAATTCGAAATTTTTTCACTTGATTCGATCGAATGCTCACCCCTACCTATACCTACGCATGGAGAAAACAAATCGTACACTGAGCGATAAAGCTCAATGGTATTTCCATGATTCAAGTCAAAGCATTACAAGTTTATATAAATTGCATACATCCAATTCAAATATCAACAACCATTTTACGTTGGAAAATCAAGTTTAAAAAACGAAAAATAGGTCTAAGGGAAAACCAGAGTTTTAATTTTTTTTCCAAAAATAAGAACTTGGTTGTTTTATCTAAAGTAATAAACACTTAATCAAAATTATACATTTATTATTCGTTTAGGATGAATGCTTTGACCGAGTAGTCTTCTCTGCTATCCTCAAGCTCCTGTTTATCGAATGTGGGCTCACTTCAAATAAAAAATTCACAAAATTACCTGTAGGGAAATTTTGTAATTTCTCTAAACTTCTAGGGTCAAGATGTAAATGACAAGAATACATCAAATTTTGTAATTACAAGTTTATATAAATTGCATACATCCAATTCAAATATCATTAACAACCATTTTATGTTGGAAAATCAAGTTTAAAAAACGTAACGAAAAATAGGTCTAAGGGAAAACCAGAGTTTTAAATTTTTTTCCAAAAATAAGAACTTGGTTGTTTTATCTAAAGTAATAAACACTTAATCAAAATTATACATTTATTATTCGTTTAGGATGAATGCTTTGACCGAGAAGTCTTCTCTGCTATCCTCAAGCTCCTGTTTGCCGAATGTGGGCTCACTTCAAATAAAAAATTCACAAAATTACCTGTAGGGCAATTTTGTAATTTCTCTAAACTTCTAGGGTCAAGATGTAAATGACAAGAATATCTCTAGGAATTTTCTGAAATAATTTCTTCAGTTAATTTTCTCTTTCTACAACTTTTCTTGAATTCAAGTGTTTGAGAATAATGACCAATGCTCTTTTTATGTAGAGAGAGTTCAACTAAGATTAAAATTAATCACATTAATATTAAATTAATAAAATATTATCTAGATAAATATTTAATTTAATTTAATCTCATATTAATATTAAATTAATAAAATATTATCTAGATAAATAGTAAATTAAATTTAATATTAAATTTATTAAAACAATATTATCTTTGGAAAAGTTAATTTAAAATCAAGTTATCCGGTAGAGTCTCACTAGGAGTCTAATTTTTGCACTGCTCAACCACCGAAGAACCACTTTCGTTGACCATCCGTCGATCATTAGATCATCGCCATCGTGCCCAACAATGTCATCGCCAACACGACTCCCATAACACCACGAATAGTCTCTGTTTTGCCCGAATAGGCCTGGCTGGTTCGGCTGCTGCCGGTTCGATCCGAGCAAATGACGACTCGATTAGTCTAGTCAAGTCACCGGTTGGACCACCAACCCAGTTTCACACACAGGGCCCGGTTCAGACAATTTTTAGGTTTCAATCTCGGGTTTTCGCGATAGTGAGGCAAGTTGGAAACCTGGTAAGGCCTTGTGACAATTCCAAGGTAAGATAAACTAGTTTCACGCGAAGGATGCAACGAGGGCGTCGCTAGAACAGGTAGGGGAGAATATCATGGGTTGAGTATGGGAGCCCGCAACCATGACACACTTGTGTGATCCATCAAGTTCAAGGGAGGTCATTTGGCCCAATCGAACTAATTCGTTTCTTAGAGAGATTGAAAGTCCATCTACAAAGCTGGCAAATATGGAACGTAATCTTCATATATATGCAATCTTAGATATGATATGTAAATCTTAGAAGATATGATTCTGTAATCTTAGAAATTTAATTTGTAGACAGCTTTTAATATCAGTCGTTGATGTATTTTGATCTGTACCGTTGAATTTGGGGAGGCTCAACTATAAATAGAGGCCTCTCCCCTTCGTTGTAAATCATTTCATTCTTGAGTAATAAGAATTCTTGATAGCATTCACTCAAAACTTCTCTTCTGTTCTTAGTTTTTCTATGTCTTTGTTCTTTGTTCATCTTTATTCATCTTTGAATTGCTTCCGCTTTGTGTTGGTTCCTTGGAGGAATTCTGCTGAATCCTTAATTGTTTGGAGTTAGGCTAACTTAGGCGTTTTTGTGCAAAAGAATTACCTAAATCCAAGTCCGTGACACTAGTGGGTCCTTAATTTTTTTTTAACCTAATTGATACCTAAACTTGTATTCTATCAAACCAAGTTGGTACCACTGCACTAACATCATTAGTTCGAGCTGACGTGGCATTGTTAACCAATATATAATGGTGCACGTGGTAGCCTCTCAGTATACCACATAGCAAACATAAATTAAATTTTTTTAAACTTTAAAAATATAAAATAATAAAAAGTATACATTTTTCACATCAAGAATAAACATGGACAAATTGTTTTCTCGATATATTTGTATTTGGACAATCATTTGTCCAGATTCATTCTAGTTGTGTTTTTAATAATTTTATATTATTTATATTATTTTTAAATTAAAAAATAAAATATATATACATTAACAAAAAGTATAAAATTTTATTTATATTAAGAATGAACCAGAGATTTGGTTGTTTAGATTCATTCTAGACATGCTTCATAAAAATAAATTTATAAATTATATACTTTTCAAAATATTATACGCTTTTTTATATATTTTTATATTTTCTATTTTTTTCAAAATAATAACATAAATAACTTGATATTTATAAGAAAAAATTAAAAATATATAAAATCACTAAAAATGCATCAAGAATCAATTTGGACAAATGATTGCCGAGATACAAATTAATTTATATATTTTATAAATATTTTTATATTTTCACATTTATGTTTGCTATGTTGTATACTAAGAGACTACCATGTCGCACCACCAGATTGTCTAGCGGTGCCACGTGAGTACAAACTAACAGTGTTAGTGCGAAGGTACCAAACTGGTTAATAAAATACAAGTTTAGGTACCAATTAGGATAAAATACAACTAGACAAGTTCAAAGCACAAAATATATATTAACCTTATTATTTTTAAATATTTAACTAAGTTGGTGTCATGAGTTAACTCCAAACTAATTCGGTCATGGAAATTACTTAAAAATTGGGTTTTACTAGAATAATGAATATGAATATGAATATGATTATGTTTTCGTCTTTTACTATTTTTATATGAAATGCTTAAATAAAACAACTAAAATAAAATATCTATAGATTGAACCCAAGCTTAAAGAAGACTTATTCATTTTGACACAAGTCACATTTATTTATTTTTATCTTTGTTAAATATAATTTAAGAATATATGACAAAATTTCAATTCACGTATAGAGTTTAAACTTTTCACCACCAATATATCAAATAATTATCCTTCCATAACCAAGTGAGATAGAATATTATGATATGCACTTACTTTCAAAAGGAATTTATATTTAATACAATAATTATTATCATTCAAACGTATAGGATTTGTCGAAACCATTTTTTAATAAAAGGATCGACTTAGATTTTGAAAAACAAAAAACAAGAGTCACCACCGATATATTTTGGGTGTGATCAGATCACCTTGCGATTCAATCGTTTTAATAAAACGTTTTGATTTTACTAAAACAATAATTTTGGTCTTCGGAATTCAAGAAAAACAGGTTCGGAAGTCGGTTACATGCGAGGAAAGATTAGCACCCTCATCATGCCCAAAATTGGTACCTAATCAATTAATTAATGCCTTAATGTCGAAAAATTAAAAATTCGAAAAGAAAATTAAAAATATGATCCTTTTTAAAATCACTTAATAAATTAAGGAATGGTGTATTTCACATTAATCGAGAAAAAGAATTATATCCTGTGAGTTAGGACACAATACTTTAATCCCGACATGAGAATAAACACAAAAAATTTATTTATTTTTTAGAAATTTTGATTATCTCGATTTTAAAAAAGATCATATTCCGTAAGTTAGAACACGATCCTTTATTGATCCCGAGATTATTTTAAAAATGTATTTTTAAAAAATGGTTCGTATAATCGGATTTTTCGGAAAATTGAAACCCCGTAAGTTAGGGAACAACTTCTCGAATTCCAAAGATACGAAATATTGTCTTTGCTTTTAAAAAATCTTCTTTTCGAATTTGGACGAAAATTAATGCAATGTTTAAAGTGATATGCGAATAAAATATCAAGTTATCGAACGATTACAATGAATGTATTAATAAGCAAATCGTTGTACATACAATAACGATAATAATATAGCATACATCATTTCAATGCTAATATTAACAATCAACAAGTAAATAATAACGAATCAACAACAACCACAATAACCATAACAATAAGTTTAAAACTTGAAGGTTTTTTTAAAAAAAACCAAATAAACTAACAATGGAATAAAATAACACTAATAATGGCAAAACAAAATAAAATAAAATAAACAAGCCAATATAAAAAAATAATGATAAAATAAAAACTAATATAAGATGGATTTAAAATTGAGAGTAAATAAATATATATATATTAAATATTAAATAACACAGTAAAAAAATGATGAAAATGATGGTGATAATAATGACAATAACAATATTGTAAAAACAAGATAATAAATACGTAAATAAAGCATACATATGACTATATTTATGGATTATAAAAGAGAAAAAAAATTAAGATTTAAATATACATAAAAAATATATAAAAAAATAATATTAACTAAAAAAACGAAAGAAAAACAAGACAAATTAATAGGTAAATAATAAAGTAAAATTAAGCAAAGGACTACATTGAAATCAGAATAAAATTTGAAGTAAAATTCGTAGCAAATTTAAAGATAAAATCGATATAGGATTAAATTGTAGCACGCGCGAAGAAACGAGGGCCAAATGAGCAATAAGTCCAATTCCTGGACACGTGTCACTTCCCAGAGGATTAGCGCGTCAGGGACTAAATTGTCAGTCGAAAAAAACTTGAAGCCCAATTTGAAAATAAAGGAAAGAGTGCGAAAAGGGCTAAATTGAACAGATCAAAAATGGAGAAGGACTTAAAACACAAATAACCCATTAATAGAAAAAATGCGGATCCTTTCCCTGGTTAGGTCACCGCGCAGGTCAAAGGGCAATAAAGGTCAAAACAGCGTCGTTTTGGCCTCTGAACTTAAAACTCAAAACGGTGTCGTTTTGATATGGGTATTTAAGCCCAAATTTTTTTAAAAAACTTCATTTCAGCCTTTGTTTTTTAAAAAACTTCAAAAACCTCTCAACTCTCTCTCAACTCCCCAGAATCCGGCCAGCTTTGGTTGCCGGACCACCGTGGCAGCCACCGGCAGCCGGCGATGACGCTGCAGTTTGCAATGGCCAAAAAATCGAAAACGCCCATTTTTTCGGGCTTTTCGACTCCCCGACTCAAAAAACACCGATTTTTATCGAAATCGGCACCTCCTCCGCAAAAAGGTACGATTTTTATCCTTTTTATTTTCAGTTTTTTTAAAGGAAAAAAAAGTAAATAAATAAGAAATCAGAAGGTAAAAGATCTACCTTCGAAAATGGCTTGTATTTGAACTGACTTTTTTCCGTTTTCTTTTGATTCATTCATAAGTCAAATACATAAAATCGGGGCTCCTTTTATAGCCTGAAAATACCACTTATTTCTCTATTTTTTCTATTTTTTACACTGTTTTTTTACTTTTTGACTCTCCTATTCCGTTTTGCAGGTACAGACATGGCGGCACACGTGGAGGAGGTAGCGCGAAGGGCGTCTACTGTTGCGGCGTGCGGCGGCTGCTTGTGGTTGTTGTTAGGGTTTTATTTTTTGTTTCTTAAAAACATTGTGGGCTAGGATTAGTTTTTAGGTTATTGGGCTTGTTTTGGGTTTGGTAATTTGGGCCTTTTTTGTTGTAAATGGACTGAACATTAATTTATTGGACTTTTATTTTTCGTTTGGTTTATTATTATTTTTGTTTGTTGCTTCTAAATGGGCTTGGGCAGAATTTGGGCTTTACAGGATTTATTGGTTGAGTCTTAGCTCGATTGTCATGAGTATTGTTGTCAATGCAAGAAAACGTTGGTTCGAGTGCGTTGAAGCTTATTATCCTTTTATTTATGAGTTGGAGAGAAGTAGAACCAAACCATTCAAGGCTACCTCTATTAAAAATGTCTTTAGAATTAAGTTATTTGAACTTACAGTATATATTCAGAATTCAGAATTCAAGGCTGCTACAATTTTACTTATTTCCTTTCTGCTCTTTAACAAAACAATTCTACTTATTTCCTTTTTGAATGCACCCATCCTTTTGAGTTAGTTGATGTTTCTCTTAACAATTTGCCTTGCTTTAAAAATCTAAATCCTCTAGGAAATGAGATGATCGGCATTCAAATACAGGCTGATCGAAAAACATTCAAAGGAAAACGACACTTTATTACAACAATTAATCTAACAAGTCCTACATCCAAAGTGATCCAGCTCCCACAGCTTCCACTCACCAAAACAGCTCTCCCAGCAAAAAAGATGGAAACTTCACACAAATTACAAGTCCTGCACATACTTTTTTTTTACTGCAATTTGATACGATCGAGACTTTCCGACACCGTTCTCATCCTAGGTCGCAACTCCGGATCAAGTTCAGTGCAATTGAGTGCAATGTGAAATGCTGCAACCACTTGCTTTTTTGCATAAACTTCTGTTAGAAGTGTCGAGTCTATGATTTCAGACAAGGGACGCTCTTCTCGAAATGCTTTCCTCACAAGACCTTCCAATCCCTCCTCGTCGTTTTCAGGTCCAGCATCAGGAAGTTGGCCGGTTAAAACCTCCAATAGCACAATCCCGAATGAGTACACATCGCATTTCTGAGCAAATTTGCTACCGTATACTCGAGCCTCGGGTGCCAGGTAAGAATTAGGAGTTGAAATTCTTGAACCCACTGCAACAGTTTGGGTTGAGATCAACTTTTTGGTTATCGAACTGGCATATTTCGAAGTCCCAGAGACAAGGCGAGTGAGTCCAAACCCGGAGATGTAAGGCTGGAGTTCCTTGTCAAGAAGGATTTTCGTCGATTTTAAATTGCCATGAACGTACTTTCGAGGGCTGGACTCATGGATGTACATTAAACCCCTTGCAGTTCCTTGAATAACTCTCAACCTTGCAGCCCAAGAAAGTGGCGGCAAATTATCGGTTGGTCCTCCTGCATTAAATTAAGAACCACATTAGAATGGCTAATAAATATAAATTGCATTCAAGATAATAACAATGCAAATATTGTGCAAGTGGTCCAGCTTTTATTAAATGTCATCAACAAAAAACATGATGTATAAACAAAAAATGCAGCTGACAGTCAACTTGATAGGGTCCATTCAATTTGTATGAGCATAAAAGCAGCAAGGACCACACTATTATATATCATATATGTTCTAAACTTGATAAAGTGAAAATGATTCCAATAAAAGGCATGCAAGACAACTCTTTTAAAAGAGAGAAAAAATATATCACAGGTGACCCAGGGCTGAGTTAATACATGACCGATGAGGACCAACAAACTCTCTAAATATATAGACTACGTGTGTGTGTGTGTGTGTGTGGGTCAGGAATTGAAGCAACATTTGAGTAAATGCACTAAAGCAAGAATGCTTCTATGTTAACCAATACACCGGTAGAAGTATCATGGAAGCCCTTTTACTAGGTGTGAAATTGCATTTTGACCCCTCTGCTCAAAAAATAAGCAAATTAGTCCCCATACATTAGATCAAAGAGCCAACCTGTCCTTTTTGTTAAAGAACCAAATAGTGGGATGTGGTCTCATGCTGAGATACAAGGACCAGTTTCTAAGGATAAAATTTTTTACAGAAGAACCAATTTACTATTTGATCTAACGTACAAAGACTAATTTGCCCATTTTTTTAGTAAATGAGACAAAATGCAATCCAGCTCCAAGTACAAGGCCTCCATGGTAATTTTACCTTGATACACCTAATATATTAGATGATAAACTATATAATATTAAGGAAGATCATGTACTAGAAAATGAGTACAGATAAATTCTAGACTTTTGGTCAAAAATACATTATAAAAGTGCCTCAAAAGCGTTATCATGCACAAAAACTCCGATCAACACTTTGACCAGATCATAACCTATGAGCAGAAAGTTGAAATTGAAGCACTAAAAGTTGTTTTTCTTCTGTTATAAACTACAATAACCAACAATTCTATCCACAATTAAGAGCCAAACCGGGATTTATCGACACAATGCCATCATGTACACAAAATAACTACTGCGCATAATGCAGATTCAGGGGTACATTCATAGCAAAACCATAAACCAACATTGAACTACAAAACATGTTCCACAAACATTGACATATGTTGTAGTACAAAATGAGAAGTCAAAGAGGGGAATGTTACCATGTAGTGCAGCATACAAGCTTCCATTACGGATGAAATCAGTGACCAGCAATTTCTCATCATCAGCATAATAGTAAGCTCTCAACCTTACAATATTGGGGTGATTAACTCTCCCAATAGCCTCTACTTCGGCCTCGAATTCTTTAAACTTCAATGGGGCATCGCCCTCGCTCAACCTCCTCACGGCAACAACCGTACTCCCCAGCGTGCCGGATCCCCTCCCCGCCACCACTTTATACACTATACCACTCCTACTTTTCCCCACTACATATGCGGATGCCCTTAACAAATCCTCTAATTCTAAGGCAAACCCTTCATCAACCACCATGAATTTACCGTTTTGTCCTTCTTCTTCAACCTCCTCCCTCTTTTTCTCTTTCCCCATTTTGTCCTCCCCGGTTTTCCATTTCCTCCGAACCAACCAAACAAGTACTGAAACCGCTCCGATCACCACCGAAACGCCGGAGATCAAAGGAGCTGCCACCGACCCAATTTTCTCCTTGTGTTTATCTCCATTCCCATCATAAAAAACAGGGGTTAAACCTTTGGGATTTTCTGGGTTTTCTTCAGGGTTTAAGATAGCTCTAGGGTTTTGAGCTTCAGGGCAAAGGTTCCCTAATGGAAACCCACAAAGATTAGGGTTTCCTGTAAATGCGGTGGGACCTTGGTTCACCAAAGAACCAACTTGAGGCACTTTCCCTGTTAAATTATTGTGCCTCAGATCCAAGCTTATCATAACCGGAAACTCTCCATAAGAAGCTGGAATTTCACCTGAAAACTTGTTGAAAGACAAATTCAAGGTCCCTCTCAAGCTTTTAAGCTCAACGAGTGACTCAGGGAGTGACCCATTGAGTGAGTTGGAGGAAAGGTCGAGGTGGGTTAAGTTTTTAAGTGATTTTATCTGTGGAGGAACTGATCCAGAAAGCGAGTTATGAGACAGGTCAATATAGACAAGGTTTGTGGCATTGAAGAGATGATACGGAATCAGTTTTGAGAAATTGTTTTGAGCAAGACTAAGACGAGTCAACGAGTCGAGAAGACCGAGTTCCGATGGGATATAACCAGTTAACCCTTTGTTCGGAAGAAAGATCGAAGTGACTCGTTTCCGAGTACAACCGATTCCTAACCAGTGACATGGGGTTGCATCAGACTCGGACCAACTTTCAAGACATCGATTTGGATCAGATTCCACAGCTGCCTTGAGAGCAAGAAGAGAAAGACCATCAGAATTAAGAGACGAAACCAATGAAGTAAACAAAAACAAAAAAGAAACAACTTCAAGAACTAAACGTAACATCATTTTGCCACTCTTTCTAACACTTCATTCGATCATTTAATCCCAAAAAAAAACCCAACTCAACTCAACGCAACGAGAAGTTGCAGAAGAAGAACAAGCGACAGGACAGTGTCTGATGTGGGGTTGTGTTTTGTATAAAAAATAAAAGTTTGAATTTCTTGGTGAACAGTGATTTTTCAAAAAATATTATTAGTTTATTGAACATCAGTCACATTCTTGTTATCATGAAAATGAAAAGAACACTGACAAATACCATCATTAAGTGGATGAGACATTGGAATATTAATGGTTTGATTTACCTTGAAAGTTGTTCTTTCTTTTCTTGATTCTCTAAATATTATAATAATAAGTTTGTTTTTGAAAACATTTTGAATTTTTGTCTTGATCCAGTTTTTTCATTAAAGGAATTTTCTTAAAAGAATTAAATGTTTTAACTTAATATCAATTTGGGTAAATTGTAATTAGCATGTTTACCTTTTGGTGATTTAATTTTAATCTTTTTTTTATTTTAAGTCGCTGAGTGTGGAAATACATGCCGCTTAGTCAAAGAAAGATGATGGATAGTTGGCTGAAATGGGTACTAAATATTTTGCGAGAGGTTTCCTCTAAATCACTGGTATGGCTATCGAAATCGTGAGCATCGACATGTAGGTTCCAGATCCAAGTGGTAGTATTGGGTCCCTTAGCTATTGTTCTTGAGAAATGGCTCGGCCTAGCCCTTTCCTCGAAAGAAGTTTTTACAGGATCCCTATCTACCAAAATTTTCACTTCTGGTTCTGGCGAATGAATAATCATTGAGTCCTCCTTTTTCCGGAAACACATACAAAGAGACCCACCAACAGTCAGTAATTAGTGAACCTATGAGAGACGCTTATAATTAGTTTCCTTCTCTTCTATTTCTCATCTATTTCTATTTTAGTTATTCACTAGAGCAATTATGATCTGGAAGTCAATTTGGGGCAAGTGTTCGAATCTACTATGACATATCCATGAGGCGCTCAACGGACCTTTTTAATATTATAAAACCTTTTATGGACTTTACTTATATTGGTGCAAAACCCATTTATTCGTGCAACTGGTGTAGTGTATTCATATCTCAATTAGAAGTTCCAATGTGGAGTTTTTTTGTTTTACATGGATGGAACAAATAATATTACTCTATCCCAAATCACGTGCACATTCATTATTACGGGATACTTGAGTATTGATATTTAGTCATTTAAGGGTTTTTATTAGTTTTAGTTTTAATAGAACTAGAAGCAGAATTATATATTTTATTTTGCTGTATCCGTGTATTACTTATCCTTACGAAATATCAAACGAAATAGAACGATTTGAGAAATGATATTATGAAATTCTTTGATTGGTTTTTCCCAAAGAGAGAAATGCTCCATTTTATTTGACCCATAGGTCAAACAAAATCAAACCATTACACAATTAACAATTCCAATTAAATTAATATTTTTTACTATTTAAATATTCAATTTGACTAGAAAATCGAATTTAATAATTTAAATGGTACCGTAATTTATTTAATTAAATTAAATATTAAATAAATAGATTTAATATAAATTAAATAGAATAAGAATATAATATTAATATTAATATAATTTTCTAATTTTTAATTCAAATTTCGAATCCTAAAACTAAAATAATAATAAATAAATAGAGAGCTCTTGTTCTTATTCGAAACGACGCGTGATCTTTAACTAAGGGTCTGTTTGATTGCCAGTAAAATATTTTCCGTAAAATATTTCTGGAAAATGTTTTACTTTTCTGTAAAATAATTTACTGGAAAATATTTTCTGGTGTTTGATTGAACCTGTGTAAAATATTTTCTGCTGCTTGGCAAATTTTTTGAAAATATTTTTCAGAAAAGTTGTTTTTACATATATTAATATATATTAATAATTTTTTATATTTTAAATTATTTTTACATATACTGCAATGATTTATTTATAATAATACTCAATTATTAAGCTACAATATTAATCGTTATAAATTGAAAAAAACTAATATCAAATAAATTATTTGTAATTGTGTTAAAAAAATAAGTATTGAATAATTAAAAAAACAAGTTACTGGAAAATCGATAAACAGAAGCAGTTCTCTACCGAAAATGAAGGAAGGAATGAAGGAGGCGATAGAGAGGAGAGCACGGAAAATGTCTTACGGAAATTGAAAGGGTAAGACATTTTCTCTAAAATGTAACCCATTTTCCCTTGTTTTGGAGTTCATTTTCCAAATGGAAAATGTTTTCCGCCAATCAAACGCTGGAAAAGTTAGAAATGATTTTCCGGAAAATCAATTTCGTCAATCAAACAGACCCTAATTTTGCGCTTCAGTATAATTACCAGGAATAAGTGCTATAGCATGTTTCCAATGCTCAGCGGCTTGATCGAACCAAGCCTCTGCTATTTTAGAATCCCCTATCGAATGGCCTATTCTCCCTGGTCGAAATAGGCGGTTCTATTTTCCGTTAAAATTATTGGTGTATGATCTTCTTTGTTCATGCTGCTTATATAGTGAATACCATTCGTGTATATTAATCCCCTTATCTTATTTTGATATTTATTTATTTTATAGTTTTGATATAAAAAACTCTCAAAATTACCTTTCTTTGTTAACATATGGTATATAGTTGTTGGTCTTTTACAAATTTAAAAAATAGTTAAATTTTATAAAAAAAAAGTTAAATTTTAATTTCAATTTTTTATTGTGCTTAAATTTAATATTTAATATTTATATTTTTATAATATTATTAATTAGTTTAAATAATTATTTTTATTAAATATTCAAATTAAAATAAATATATATATAAAAGGAAGGTGTTGACATGTGAGTACCCAAATTTTGCTCTCTCTATTATAGGAAAGCTAAAATTTAATTTTACTTCATCTATTATGCTTAAATTCAATACTTTAATTTTTAATACAGATTAGTCTTATATTTTTATTAAAATATTATCTGATTATATATAATTTAAATGCCTTAACGGTACACATGATTTTTCATTTATTTTGAGTTTATATTGTTTTTTTTTCTTGACATTACAAGACATTCGATTAAAAAAAACATTACAAGACAGTAGTCAAGTTTTAATTTAGCCACTATACTATGCTAAAATTTGAGATTTAATCTATATGCTTTAATTTTTATACAATTTGATTCATCTACTTTTATAATAACATTAGTTAGTCTAAATAGTTAATGGTGTTAACTATTTCAATTAAAATGTTTACATCGACTTTTCTGAAGAACACTACTCTAATAAAAAATATATTTTATCATGACGAGTTCGAATTGGTGCTTTAAGAAACAAGTATATATATACTATCAGTGTTTTGAACATTATTCTTGTTATTACGTTACTACTAAGTGAATATGTATATTAAATTTAAAATGCTATATCGATAAATTTAATAGAAGAATATTAACAACAATACCGATTGGTCCTGAATAATCAAATTCAAAAAATGAAAATACTAATAAGGTACTAAATTCTGAATATAAAAAATGTATAGAGACTTGAAACATATTTTAACTTTCAAAATTTAATCCGATCAAATATGCGAATAGATAGAATTGATTTTCAAGATTTTGAAAATTTTATAGAGATTAGTTTTTGTTAAATCAATCTACTTTTTATATATTGAAAATTTTATATTTATTATTTTATCTCAATCTCTTATTATGTGGTTTAAAGAAATCATTTGTCCTTTTTTAGATGTAATGAAGGTATAAATTTATACCAAAGAGAAATAAATCAAAGGTATGGATCTGTGTTTGGACGGTGAGAAAATAACAGCATGAAAGTATAGAAAATATACAAAGGATAATCTTTCCCAATAAACCTGCACTGATTTCAAAGGAGAAAACAACAGATGCAATTGTTATATCGATAAAATATATATATATTTTTATTTTGTCACTACCTGTATGTTGAAACTTATCTTTCCAAACAATTTTTTTGAAATATAATAAATTAATTATCTATAATTACTCGTTTTTTATTTGTTAAGGTATTTACGGGAGCGAGCTTGATAACTTTTTATGTTAAATTTTAAATGTTATATTTGTGCTTTATTAAATTTATTTAATATTGTGCACAACTTATTATCATTATTCAATTTAAAAAAGTGTGAGTTTGTGTCGAAAATGACTTGATATAGAGTCTAATTGTCTTCTCTGCGAAGCAGATTTGAAAAATGCCGATCATATATTCCGTAGGTGCCCCTTTGTAGTTGGTATTTGGGAATGTGTAGGTAAGTGATTTGGGGTTCAGTTTGATGACAAACATGAGTTGGTGGATTGGTTGTTCACCAACATCAATAAGAAGATTCGGGTAAGTCATGGCTGTAATTAGAATTCTTTATTTCCTTTATTGTTATGGAGTATTTGGAACGCTAGGAATGATTTAGTTTTCAATGCTAAAACCCCAAGTGCGGATGCTATTCTTGCTTATGCTACTAAACTTGCTTGTGAAGCGGGGCTAGTGTTTTCTTCTTCCGTGAGTTTAGGGGGTGCTTCAGGTCAAATTGTGAAGTCGAAACATCCTCCAGAGGGTATCCTTTTGTTAAATATCGATGACTGTAGACGACATGATAATGGTCATGCCTCGGTAGGGGGTTAATCCAGAATGCTGCAGGGATTTCGATGTCAGGGTTTGTGATCAACATTGTAGTGACGAACAGCCTTGAAGCGGAGCTATGGGGCATACGGCAAGGGTTATTACTAGCAAAGGAGAGAGGATTTTTGCCTTTAATAGTAGAGCTCGATGTATCGGTGGTTGTTCATTTTTTTAAGTCCACGATGATTGATTCTCATCCTTGTTACACATTAGTTAAAGATTGCTTGGAACTCATCAAGGGAGATTGGATTTTGGAAATTAGACATATTTTCTGCGGAGGCAATAGGTGTGCGGATCAGTTAGCGAACATGACTCATGATACCCCACATGGTATTACTATATTTGATGCTCCCCCTCAAGTCTGAGTTTTGATGGAGGAAGATTTGCTTGGCTTTTGCACGCTAAGATCATAGTTAACGCCTACTTATTCTTTTTATTTTCTTATTCTTATGTAGCAAAAAAAAAGTAGTAATGAGTTAATAGTAAAAAGCTATTAATTTTTATTTGCCAATTACAACAAGACAATAAGTAAAATTAATTACAATTTTCTATCAAGTACAACATTTAATTAAGTATAAAAAAGAAGCAATTTTAATCACGGAAGTTAAGGGAGTTGGCGAAAATTTCTCCTACCTTAATCAGTGATCGAGGGTTTGATCCTCGCTGTGGGTATGGAGCCACTTTAAAACTCTTTGTCAGCATCTACACTCTTAATAAGCCTACAGAATGTGGATGATTATTTACTAGGATCACTCCGATAAATACTTTGAGAAATTAAAAAAAAAAAAAGAAGAAGCAATTCTAACTATAACATAATGGAGCAATTAAGGTCTCCGACATTTCATTTATCAACGGTGGTGAAGCTAAAGGGGTTGACAGGGGTATCGATCTCCCTAAAATAGAAAAATTTTCATTTAAGTCTCTTTATAATTTATAAAATTTTAAATTAGCAATGATAAAATTACACTTTGGCTCCTAAAAAATTATAAAAATTTGATTTAATCTTTTAAAAATTATAAAAATAAAAATTATTAAAATAAAAAATTTCATTTTTACTATCATAAAAATATATATTTTAATTCCAATCCCCCTAAAAGAAATTCTAACTTCACCCCTAATTATCAGTGTAAAAATTCCATTGATGTAATCTTTGCCCAAATTATAATATGATTTTATACTAATATTTTAAAAAAATCCAATACGACATAATCCAAAAATGATAGAATGTTACTTCTTTTAAAACTTAATTCCAACCTTTAGATGCATTTGAATCTGAGTGGATCCACTTGAAAAAATCCCACCTTATGCCTCACCATTTTTATATATGACAGAAAAGCCCTCTAAATTAACGGTTGAATTTTTTGAATTTTATTGTCAGAAAATGATTCAGTGACTGCACGGTGACGGCCCCATTGAAATCTCACTTTTTGGAAAAAGTAGAAAGGGTCTCTTCCGGAATTTACACCACATTTTATTTGAGATCCAAAAAAATCTCTCTACCACCCTTCCCATCAAAAGTAGAAATTTCTATGCTCCAAACTCGCCTCTTATCTTTCTATATTTTTTAATCCAAAACTATTGGTGTATTTGGTTTGTGTGTAGATTCAATTATCGACATAATGAATTAATATTTATTGATGAGTAGAATAATATATTTTGGATCAAAGTTGATATGACGATTAGTATCGAAAATCATAGAAGAAAGTTGTTTAGATTTTGATTTATAAATTTGTGATGTTCAAAATTGTTTCATGAAAAAAAATTGAACTATAGAAGAGAAATAGAAAAAGAGCTTTTGATTGGCGCATGTGGTGCGAATAGAGAATGTCGTATAATAACGATGTTAACAACATAGTGACTTCAATAAATTTTTTTCAAATAATTCAGTGACTATTTTGTTACTTTTTTAAGTTGAGTGACCTTAAGTATAGTTTATTTTTTTTCTAACCTTTTCAAATTCAAATCCTCATTCCATCCTACCTAAAGGAGACTAACGATTTAGGGTGGGTTTGGATGGGCAGTGGGGTGTAGTGCGGTACGTTTAGTTTACTTTTTGTCTCATGATATAGTATCTAATCTCACTGTCCCGCTATTTTTACGCTAATTACAGGTAAATGCACCGCCCATCTAAATCTATCCTTAATCACTTACATATTCATTTTAGAGTAAATTCTATGGATAGAGATTTAATTATGAAAATATTTTTATTCTGGTCACTTAAGTCTTTTTTTTTTTATTTAGTCACTAATGTTTTCAATTTTTGATTTTTAGTCTCTTTGCCATTAAGTCGGTAACATAAGTTTGATGTAACCTACTTTTTATTGACATAATGACAAATTTAACCCTACAATATTTAAATATTTTATTAAATTGATCCTAAATCTAAAAAATTCAATAAATTTAATTTACAATATTTACAAAAATTATCAATTTAGTCCTAATTCTAAAAATAAAATAAAATAAAAGATGAAAACTTAAAAAAATGTAGCAATGAAGTACACTTAAGTTGTTAGAAACCAGCAAGATAACAAATCTATGATCCGACACCTCTAATAAATGTTTCATCCTCGTTGCATGCAAAAGTTTTAAGATCTAGCAATGAAATACACTTACGGACGGATATAAAGAGTATTCTCTAATCACAAGAGTGTTGCTTAGAAACATCTATTCAGCCACGAAGTTTTGTTCGAAAAATAAAAAAATTTACATAAAAATATAAGGTTCGAAAAATAAATTTAAGTAAAATTTAAGACCCGTTTTTTATATGAGTTTCGGTTTTAGGAAAATTTCTTTGGGTCCGAAATTAGCTCGATCTGAATACATTATGTTATAAAAATATTATATTAATTATATAAATCACTAATCCAATAACAATTAAACTCAACTAAATAACTCTACCCAAAATATAAAATTTTAAAATTTATATTTAATACAATACAATATTTATTATATTTATTCGTGTTTTTTAATATAATAAAACATTTATTATATTTATGGTAGTGTTTTTTAATATAAATATTCTTTAATGTATTTTTAATGTCTTAGAAAACTTTTATTTTAGCGTTTTTAGTGCCTTTAGTGTATTATATATTTTTAAAACTTTTTTAGAATAAAAACTAATCTAAAAAAACAAATATGAGTGAATCGAGTCGGATCCGAGTTTATATTTCTTAAATTGGATTGAGCTTGGGCAAAAAATAAAACTCATTTTTCAGGTCGGGCAATTTTGATCTAGATATCTTGCATGGGCACCTCTATTTATGTTCTTTTCTTTTAGTGTTGTAACTATTTCCTTTTTATAACTAAATGTGTTCTCTTTTATTTTATGGTCTAAACCTAATTTTATTCGGGTCGGATGGTATTTAGGTAAAGGTTCTCCCAACAATATTGTTTTCAAGATTCAAATTTAGTCTAAATATTTGGAGAATAAGTCCACTTTCGATTCTTCCAACCACTTGTAGGTAAGTGTTAGGTAAGTGTTGTGTTGTAGCTATTTTGACAATGTTATTACCTTTCTTGTTGTAATACAATTTACTTGAAAGTAAATTACACCCAAAGTCACTTTACTATTATTAAGTCTATGTTTCGATCATTCAACTTCAAAAAATTACAATATGATTATTGAGCTATTAGAAAGTTTCCATTTAAATCACTAAGACGTTAGCTTCTATTTAAAAAAAAAATTCAGCTAGTGAGTTTTAAGTGACGATTCTACGATAAGTACAGTTGATCAATACCTATTGACAAGTAGAACATAACTTAGATCCAAGTTAATCTGACGATCAGTATCGAAGAATAGAGAAGAAAGCTATTTAGATTTTAGTTTGCACGTTTGTGACATTTAAAGCTATTTTATGAAAAAATAACAACTAAACTGTAAAAGGGAAAGAGAATGAGATCTTTTAACTAATACAAACAGTACGAACAAAAAAGATCATATAACAATGATTTTAACAACTCACTAACTTAAATGAAAACTTTCGAATAATTCAATGACCATTTTGTAACTTTTTGAAGTTAAGTGATCAAAACGTAAACTTACAAATAGCTTAGTGACCTTATCTAAACTTTGGCAAAAAAAAAGATGAGTAAGGAACAACATATCAACCAATGGATTTGGGTTTAGCCATCAATGGGATGTCTATGCCTTTTTGTTCCTCTAAATGGTTTTTATCCAGCTGACCTAAGCCGGATACAATGCATTCATTAAAAGAAGAAGAAAAGGCAATTCGCTTCTGTAGGAACCTTAGCCTTTTGAACCGGGTCCAATGCATTCATAAATATTGGACTTGAATTGCTGTTTTGGACTGGCTTTCAAATTAACCATTCGGGCTTTTCTTTATGGGTCATTGAAGAAAAACCGACTACCAAAACGAGACCGGACCGGAAAGGTTAATTTAGGTGGCCGAAGATGTTGTTATTGGGAAATTATTATAGTAATTATTATTAACAACCAATAAATTAATAAGTGTTAGATGCACTGGTGAAATACATTGCATTTTAACGAGACAATACAAGTTTAAATTTTGGAGACGATATTTTTAGATAGGACAATTACGAACTTCGAAATGAACCGTAAAATGCAAATAAATAAACGTGATATTTTCTAACTACCCTGAAACGGTTAATAAAACAGACATCAAAAGTATTAAAAAAATAATCATGGTATTTTCTAACTGAATGGACCCATTCATACATGATCTTGTTTACTTCAAAAAGGCTACTTACACACATTAAGTCAAACATCAAAGAATCAAGTAAAGCAAGGATCGGATTGAATATCTTTAATATAATCTAAATTTTCTTATATGGAAGATCGAATATTAAATAGAATTTGATACTAAGAAGAACTCTACCATCATGTAGATAATTGAAGACTTTTTTTTATATAATTATTTTAATGGATTAAGTGATTGTAATTGATTATAATTTAGCAAGCCATATTAACTTTTATGTATGCATGACTTGTTTATAGATATGTGAATCAGTGAGCATTATGCTTGCTAATATATAACTTATTTTATTGAGTCCGGATTGGAAGTAAATTGATTTGAGTTAAATAAATTACATCTAAGCTTTAAGGGGGAAATTCTCAAAGGAAGAGTGATTTAATTTGAGTATAAGTGTGAAGTTGCTACTTAGTGAATAGGTGAGACTTAAATCACAGACTCATTTAGTATAGTGGATTAACTCTCTCACAAGGCCTTGTATACGTAACAAGCTTCTAAACTGTGTGAACAAACTTTTAGTGTTTACATCTATTTTTACTACAATAGTCACTATGTCCAATTATAACTTAATGTATATCTTACAAGTCAAAATCAACGATCTTTCATTTGGTATCAAACCTAAACACTTGTCGTACTAAGTGGTAGTCCTATTGTTGATTTTTGTCTAGGATGGAAGGTTATTCAATGGTTAGACGCCCTATGTTGGATGGCTTCAATTATGCTTACTAAAAATTTAGGATGAAGACTTTCATTAGGTCCATGGGCGGGAAGTCTTGACGTTCAATTTTGACAGGTTGAGAACCTCCCTCTACTGATGTCTTGAGAGTAAAGACCCCCCAATCTAAGGTTACTTGGACGAGTGAGGAGGAAGAGCTTGCTAGTTGGAAACAATAGTTTCAGGGCCACAAATCCGACAAGTGGATTCGTAATATAGTATAATAAATTTTGATTTGATAATTTATGTTATTTAAATGAATAATTAAGTTCAAGTGGTAAATCCTTAAAGTCAAGTGGTTTTAGAAAAAGAGGTATCGGGACATCGTTTCTATAAACTGAGCTCCTAAATATTTATTGAGTGTTATTAGGGTCATATTAAAATTTGGTTAAGAAATTTTAATTTTTAGATAGTTAATTAAAGAAAAAGGACTAAATTGTGAAAGTTACAAAAGTTAATCGCTATAGACTTAATTGTATTAAATAGGTGAAAAAGCATGAAGTAAGGGCCTTAAGTAGTAATTTTACCAAATTTAACTATAGTAGATGATCATGGCTTGACATTTGATGAAATTTACTTTAATTTTAAAGGTTGATTGGGTAATTAGGTAAATTAAAAATAAAATAAAAGATGATAAGTAAAATATCATCATCTTCAACCTATTTGTTTTTGTTTGCAAAACCGAATGAAGCCATAGCTAGGGTGAGCTTTCGGCCAAGTTTGATTTCCATTGTATGGCATGTAATTTTACCCCGTTTCTTGTAATTTTTATGTTTTTAAATTTGTATTAGTTTAATCTAGCTAGCCCGATGATTAATTTGTAAAATTATTAAAGATTTAGGGACTGCCATGAATGATTTTGAATATGTTTTTAAATTAATTGGTAGAATATTAAGCTTGGTTGTTAAATACACATATTTTGTTAAAGGATTTTTAGTGATTTTGAAAGTTAGGGACTAAATTGTTTAAAGAGTAAAATTCATGGGATTTAATGTGAAATATTGATAAAAATGGGAAGGTTAGAAAGCCTAAGAAATTCGGCTAGCATGTTTGGTAACTAAAATTGGTAAATTTACAAGTTATGAGTTTAGGGACTAAACGCATAAAAGGAAAAATATTGGGGCAAATTTTTAAATTAACATTAAAATGGGTTATAGGCTTGAATTAATTTTTTAAAATTATTTGAATTATTTAATTAAATGAAATTATATTATTTAGTTCAAGAGATGCTATTATTGGATTTAAATCGAGGAAAAAACTAAAGTTTCGAACTAGTTGTCGACTCAATTTTTAGTAACTGTTTCAGTCGAGGTAAGTTCGTAGTCCTTGAACTCGAACTTTATTTATTTATGTAGCTTAATTAATTTAACTGTTACATGGCTATTTAGTTATATTATTATACGTAATTTGGTTATTCTGGATTGAATGAAGAATTATTAAATTGTGTATGTATATATGATCATGGAATGGATCAAAGAATGTCTTATAGTTATTTGTTGCAAATGATTGAATTATAAAATCAGGAAATTTGGATTTTGTAATTACGTATGTGATCGTTGGTTTATTCGACTAGTACTGGGTGCAAATCTTTGTTGATTTATTCTACTAGTGTTGGGCACACAATTAATATAGTCAGTTAATCTGACAAGCGCTAGGCGCAAATCTTTGTTGATTTATTCAACTAGTGTTGGGCACATAATTAATATCATCAGTTAATCTGACTAGCGTTGGGTGCAAATCTTTGTCGATTTATTCGACTAGTGCAGGGCACATCTAATGTCGAATTATCCGACTAGCGTTAGGCGCAAAACTTTGTTACAATTTATCCGTCAGGCACTGGGTGCCAATAACAGGTTGGTCAATATTAATAATGTTTAACCGATCACTTGAAGTTAGTTAGTAAATGAGAGATAGCTTGAATTGTGTATATGAAATGTTCATGAGGAACCCATGATACACTATGTGGTAATAACCATTTCAAGTTATATTTTTGAATTAATAGATTATTAAACACAAATGTAGTTCTTTGGATTATGAAATTATTTAGTATTTGATCATTCTTTTGTGTGCAGGTTAGGTACCTATATTTTGACTATCGATTCAACATCTAACAACAATCCCCAACTCAATGCTGGTGACGTATTTCTTTTTGTGTCTTAGCATGTACCTAGGATGATAATGTTTGAGTCAAGGTCTTTTGGTCTATAGTTGAATTGAGTGAAGGTTACTTATATTGAATGTCATGTAGACTTTTGAATTATGCTTTGCCTTGGAACAAATGCTTGTATATAGTTTGTGAATGAAATAAGTATGTTTCATGACCTTGACTCTTTTGGGTGTATATAATTGTTTATGTGAATAGGTAATATTATGTTCAATGACAACTTGGTGAGAATGGTTATATTTGGCTATTTTGGTCGATGTTTGAGTAGGAAAATGTGGTTAAGTTCATATGTTCTTTTAACTTGTTTATTTGAATGATTAATCTTTGTTTGAGGTGCCTTTGAATGGCATATTGGTTAAGTATAGGATGAATGAAATTTTGGCATTTTAACATGATTTTGAACCTAGGAAATTATCTAGATATAGTATGTCTTTTTGCACAATGAATGGTGTATGTAATGGCTTGATTTAGGGGTTAAATACGTTGCACACGGCCACGTGTCTTATTGTCTTTAGGTGCAGGTTTTACATGGCCTGGCACACAACCCACGACATGGTCGTGTGTCTTAAAATAGTTTATTACACGATATGAGACACAGCCTGCGACACGACCGTGTGACTTTAATTCGAATATCCACACGGGCTGGGACACGGCCGTGTGTCTTATTGTCTTTAAGTGCAAGTTTTACATGGCCTGGCACACGGCCCACGACATGGCCGCGTGTCTTAAAATAGTTTATTACACGATATGAGAGACGGCCTGCGACACGACTGTGTGACCTTAATTCAAATATCCACACGGTCTAGGACACGGCCGTGTGTTTGCACTTCGAATGTCCACACAATCTGGGATGTGACACACGGCCTTGCCACATGGCCGTGTGTCCCATGTTTTCAAAAATTTCAACTTTTTTCCTAATTTTTTTGTTTTGTTTCAAATTGAACCTAGAATGTTCCCAAACTATTTTTAGGGTCTCGTAGGCTCGGATTAAAGCTCGTAAGTGTATATTTATTATAAATTGAATGTGATTTGATTATTAGTAATTATAGTTGAATATTTGTGAGTTAGAAATGTTAAAGGTTAAAATGTTAACGTAATACTCTGAAACCCCAATTTGACGACAAATACAAGTTAGGGGTGTTACACTAGTAGCAACTCCAAGGCCCTAAATGTTATTTTCAATGGTGTTGATGCGTGGAAGTTCTAGAGAAATCTAGTTAATTCTTGAGATTATACTTGAATGAACCTTTAATGTGAAGTGGTCTAAGCTTCAAATGCCAACTACTAAATTTGAGGCCCTAAGAATGTAAGAAAACAAGTCTAACGGAATATTATACTAAACTCTATGATATCTTAAATCAAACATTATTACTAGGAGAGGAATATTCGAACTCAAAGCTTATGAGGAAATTGTTTCAATCTTTGCCTAAGAAACTTGAAATCAATGTGACTGCTATGAAAGAACTAAGGATATTGATGGCACGAGGAAGGATGAACTTATTGGTTCCCTGAAAACCTTTGAGATGAGCCTTGGTGAGTCAAGTAAGAGTAAAAACAAAAGTAAGAAGAGCATTACCTTGCAAGTTGCAACCCTAGTTGCTTTTGAAAGAGATGTTGCCATCGAAGAGCTACAAGAACAAATGGCTCCACTTACTTAGAATTTCAATATGACTTTTAAAAAGATATTCAGGAGAAATAAAAAACTTGATGCTAATAAAAACTCAAGTAAAGCCAAAGGGAAAGATACTGTCGACATATTTTATATTCTTCTTAACAACTTTCAAGCGAGACTCATTTGGTGATGTTTGATATCTTACATATATTCTAACATTGTGGCAAGGATCATATCTACTAGTTGTAAGATACAATAGGCTCCCAATTATGCTTCTCAACAAGGTCACATAAGATGCCACATCATGTTCATCCTTGGTGATTTTGTTGTTTAGTCTTGTCAACTCTTTTCACGAAGCCCTTGTCCCATAATTTCACAATGAGCCTTTCATACCAAGATTTGTAAGCTTGTTTCAGTCCATAAAGTGCCTTAGATGATCTGTAGACATAATTGAGGTTATCATGATCAATACAATCTTTAAGTTAAGCAATATATACCTATGCATTAATGATGGCATTTAGGAAGGCACTCTTGACATTTATTTGGGAGAGTTTAATGTCCAAACGACATGCTATAACTAACAATAACCTTATTGATTGAACTATTTTAACATGAACAAAAGTCTCATCAAAATATACTCTTCCAACTTATGTGTACCCTTGTGCAGCAAGTCTAGCTTTGTTTCTAACTATGTACCATATTCATCAATTTAGGTCTTGAAATTCCATTTGGTTCCAATGATATTGCAGTCTTTATGCTTTGAAATCAGTTCCCACGCTTTGTTTCTTTTAAATCAAAGCATCTCTCTTGCATGGCTTGGATCCAAAATTCATCCTACAAGGCTTTCTCGACTTTCTTAAGCTTAAGCAATCGAGGTTTTATCAATCGAATCCTTTTTTTACTAAAATCGTTAATTTATTCTTTAAATAATACATCAGATTTTATGTGATATGATTTAAAATATATTTTTTTTCAAAAAATAAAACGTTAAAAATGAACAAAAAAAGGGTAAAATGAAACTTAAATTTTGTTGCATAAATTTTAAAAGTGAAAAACCAATTTGTTTTTAAATTAAAAATTTTCATTTTACTGTTTTTACTTTTCTGTAAATCTTCATTTTAAATTATGCCACATAAGATTTGACGTGTTATTTAACAATTTTAGTGACAGAAGGACCTAATTGATATAAACTTGATAGTTTAGAGAATAAATAGAACATTTTGAAATTTACAAACCGATTTAAAATGAATGTCATAATTTGAGAATATCTAATGCAATTAACTTCTAACTTATGTATATTTGACATGATCTTGTTCATATATGCATGTTATGTTTATGATAGTTTTTTATTGTACTAAATTTATTTTAGAGATTCCGTTTAAAATACAATTTGTATATTCATTTTATGTTTGTAAAATTTTATAAAGTTTGTACATGTTAAAAATTCATTTTATGTAGATTTTAATTTCAAAACTTTGTCGATTAAGTCTTAGCTCGATTGGCATAGCCATTGTTGCTAATGCAGGAGGATGCGGGTTCAAGTGCGTTGAACCTCTTATTTATGGGTTAGAGAAGGATTATGGGTAGCTATAGACATTATGTCAAATAAAACAGATATTATTAGAACCCACAATTCATTCAATATTTACATAAAATTCTATAATAATTTACTTTAACTTGAAAATTAAATAATTGTTCCTACTCAAAATTAATATAATATAATATTCAAAATTATAATTCAATATTTTCGAAACAAAAGTGAGGCACATATTTCGATAACAATTAAAAGGTTAAAATATGTCATAAGTTTCTATACAATTAGTAAATTTGGAATTTAATTCATGTTATTTTATTTCTAAGAATTTAGTTCTTTTACTTCTCATATTTTAAAATTTGGATTCAACTGTTAACGCAATTAAAATTATTTTATTGAATTTAGATTCATTACAACGTCATTTTTTAGTTACATTATTATCTAGAAAGGATTGTATGAAACAGGGGTACAACATCATCATATATCTCTTTCCAATTATTTAATAACATTTCAACCATTTTTTTCATACTTTGTACATAATTTTGGTAATTTTTTAACCTAAACCGGGAACTCGAACCTTTAACCCTAAACCTTAAACTTGGCCTTTTGATTCAAGGTTTTAGGTTCGGATTCCATGTTCAGGGTTTTGGGTTTGGGTTTAGGATTCAACGTAAAAATATTATCAAAACTATGTATCAATGACATGAAAAAAATTATTGAAATGTCATTAAATAATTAGAAAGGGATACAAGATAACATGGCGCCCCTGGTTCATACAATTCTTTCTCCATTATTACCAAGTGAATTTTTTATTTTAAATATTACAAAAATAAGTTTAACAAAAGAATTAATAATATTAAAACAATTGATCTTAGATTTTAATATTTACGACATAAAAAGTTTAAATTTTTGAAAATAAAAATGGCTAAATTCCTAATTATTTTAAAATAATTGAAAAGGAGTCAAAGCAACCTAAATTGGGAGGTCAAAGGCTCTGCAATTCATGGAATCAAAATCCTTTTCAACATTCACAAAAGCAATAAATTTGTAAAAAAATAGTATAAATATAATAAAAAATAATATATTTAATTATATACAGTGCGAAAAAAATAATTAAAGTGGTCAATCCCCGTCCTGAGGGACCACTTTAATAATAAGAAATTAAAATATGATGTATATTTTATATTATATGCAAAATAATTAGTTTTGGTATAAAATAGAAAGCACTATAAATGTAATAATAAGTAAAATATTTCAATATATATAAGCAATATTATTAAGTCTGTTGGGTTAAATTAATTAACTCCGTCATTATATTAATGTCACTTAAATCGATTTAATTGAAAAAACCGATTAAAATAACTAATTGTAAAACTTAACTATAAAAATTTTAAATATATTAACTTTGTTAAACAGTAAATGTTAACTCTATTCTAATTTGGCTTTATTCCTTCTTTAATAGTATTGGGTTCAAATAACCAAGTGGGTACATTTTATGTTCAAGAAATTGAGCTGGGTATTATTTTTCTTTCAACATTGGGTAGTTCTTTTCTCGTCTTTCACATGGAGTCAAACGCAGGGACGACGGAGACCAGATCTAATGTAACGGTGCCGGATGGGGGAGAAGTTGCGGCATTCGAGTCGCTCCAATTTACCGACGAAATCCACCGTTTGATTTCGGCTCCGGGAACTGATAATGCTAGTTCCTTCACGGCTCTACTTGAACTACCGGCTACACAAGTCGTTGAGCTTCTTCACTCTCCCGAGTCGGTGAAGCTCATAGTTGCTTCGGCTCCGAACGTTGAAGATTTCAAAGGCAGCTTCCATTTTCCTTCTAATACTGGTTTGATTCAAAAAGATGCAAGGTTCTCTGTGTTTTCTGGAGAAGGTAACAACAAGAATGAGAAGAGCAACTCGCCTGAAATGACGTCGAAAAATTCAAGCGCGAATCTTGAGAAGGCGGTAAAGAGTGAGCCGGCAGAAACCGTGTCATCCCTGCCGTTGGTGTCTGATCCAACGATGGAGAACCGGAATATCAAGCGGAAAGATCGAGAAAAGAAGGTAGAAAACAAAAAAAAAAGGAAAATTTTGATCAAGGGTTTCTGGGGTTTTCCATTTTTGGTAAAATTTTGATTAATTTGTTCTCCGAGTGTTTTCAGGTTAAAGGGTCAACAAAGAAAAGCAAAACTGCAACAAATGAGAGATTAGAGGACGCCGAGAAACTGCCTTACGTTCATGTTAGAGCTCGCCGGGGACAAGCAACCGATAGCCATAGCTTAGCAGAGAGAGTAATTTACGAATTCCCATAATTGACTCCTTAATTAGTTTTGCTTATTAGCATTTCTTTCTTCTTCTTTTTTTTCTTATTAAGCTAATAATTTTGGTGTTTAATACAGGCAAGAAGAGAGAAGATTAATGCACGAATGAAGCTACTACAGGAGTTGGTACCTGGATGCAATAAGGTCAGTTCTGTTGGATTAATTAGTTAATTAATGATTTTATTTGGATTTTGTGATTATATTAAGAATATCTATCTTAATGGGGTATTCCATCTTTAGATTACTTTTCTTTAGTAACGGTTTTGTCCTTGTCACCTTTTGCACTCAAAAGTAATTGACCTTTTGTAGCTCAAGTTGCTTTAATATTTTAGCTGGTTTTCCATTGTGGGGGAGGGTTTGTTAGAAGTCCCTTTTGAGGTTAAGTTTGTCTTTTCGAGCGCAATTTCGTTGCTGTTTTGGTGAAGTTAGTAATATTGAAAGCTAGATTTTCTAGTTTTAATCAAATCTCTTGAATTTATGTTTTTAGATTTTGAATTATGTATGTGATGTGTATAGTTATAGTAAAATGACAATTTTAGCCTCCGACAATTGTCGATGTGGGAATGCTAGCTGGATGTTACCATGAAGTGCTCAGTAGACATGTCTAGTGCTTGTTGGATTAAATGTCTTTATGGGGTCCCATTTCATTGATGGAGAGTAGTTGCTTGCTTCTAGTTCAAGCTGTGTATCTGTCCTCTATGGGTTATGTAGAAGGGGGATGACAAAAGAAAATGTCTTTTATATGTCAAATGCCTGCCCAACTACACGGGGACTTAATTTGATAGTCCATGTAGAATTGGTTTAATTGTTCAAAGTATAATCTTAAGTTATCCCTTAACATTTCACAATATCTTTTTAACAAGTGAAAGCAGCTCTGAGTCAGTTTCTGGTGCCTTTTCTTCGTCAAGGGACCACAATTCAGTAAAGACTAGGTGAGAAAACCTGTTAACAACCATCCTTTTCTAAGAAAAAAAGTCGTGATTTCTTTAATGGTTGATAGGGTGAGAGATGCCGAACTGTTGGGATAAAAATTGTTGATTTTAATTGCTTCTAAATTGATGCATTTACATTGCATCCTTTGGGAGACTGGACATGTTTATGCTTCTAATTAGCTTTAAATTTCTGTCTTAGAGGAGGTCTTCTGAAATTTGAAGTCCTAATTTCCAAACAATCATTTTCTAGGTGGATGTCTGTATGTCTCGAACTTATATGCTTCAAATGAGGTGGCTTCTTGCTCTTTGGCCTTTTTGCAGTTTTTTTTTTCTTTTCTTTTCTTTTACAACATTTGAATGAATTAGACCATCTTTTCACTCAGTGCATCCATGTAGACGGAGTAATGCTCCTTATTATGGCCTATACAAATTTGTTTTCTGCAGTTCCAAGAACAATAAATGAAAAGTCCAAATGGTGGGTGTCTTCTTGTGTATTTGTTACATTATTAAATTATTTTATAGGGAGCCAGTACCTAGAGCTTTGGTAACTACATTTTTGTTTTCAAAAGCTTTAGGATCAAGAAGTTGATTGCTCTGAAAAGCCCTTGTAGTTTGAATTTCTTTAGAATGCAAATCGAATTCATCTATTTTGATGACTATTTGAGATCCGAGAAATACCGTGTGCCACAGATTTCTGGTACAGCATTGGTTTTGGATGAAATCATCAACCATGTGCAGTCTCTACAACGTCAAGTGGAGGTAAGAATTGTGCATTTCAAGCATTGGATATTTTTTTCTCTTAGATACAAGAAGGTTTAAAGTTGTAACACAATGAATTCAAGACACGATCTTAAGCAACACAAGTGAACTAAGAGGGTATAGGGAAAAAAAAACTTGGCCACTGGATAGGCCCCTATCAAATCACTTTCAAATGATCATAGATGTCAATCTGACTTGAGATTAATCATATTAAATATGTGCCAAGAGTTTTAGGTGTGTATCATCAATTTCATGGAGGGCTCTTTCTGTGGATATTTTTTGTTTTCTGCAATCCTTAAAATGTTGGTTTTTCTTTATGTGCTTGTTGTTGACATCCTTTGTTGGTTGAATAGAAGTGTTTGCATTGCTTCCTAACCATAACATGAAACATTTGTAAAATTTGGCGAAGGTCCTGCTAGGCTGGCATTTTTATCACCTGCATTTTCCCGTGGTTTTATGATCTGATTCTTCTAACTAATTTCTTTGCTTGCAGTTCTTATCAATGAGACTAGCAACAGTGAACCCAAGAATTGATTTCAACCTCGATAGTTTATTCACACCAGAAGTAAGTATCAGGCACCTTTGTTTTGAATGTCTAATATAAAGTTGGAAATTGAAAGCCTTCTGGTGATTCTTCCCGCTCACATAACAAGTAGCTCTGCCAAGTTTTTATACTAAGCTACTGATATGTTCCTCCCGAGGACTTATATGGCAAAAGTTTCATGAAAAATTCTTTTTTCATTCCAGGATTGTTGTTTATGAGCTTGTTATGTAGATCGGTAAAGCCTAACAGGTATACACTTTATTACATGGTTTCTTCCACTGGATTCCTACCCAATTTCTTAAAAGACTGTTCCTCATTAATATTTAGAGGGCAGTGGATCATGTCTGGACCACCATCTTCCATCCACCTATATATGCCGTCAACCATTCATTAATGTTTAGATGGGAACAATGGCTGCCAGTCAACTGAATGAAGATGTAGTCATTTCAATGGAAAATCAGAATAGTGAGTCTACACATGAAGGCCCGTGATTGCAGGCAATTACTATACAATGCCTCTTAGCAGAACACGTTCAATGAAAATTACTGAAATAAATCTAGTAAATTACTCTTTTGCTAGTGAAATAACTTGTCAAGCTCATAAATTAACTTTACAAGAGATTATGCTGGAATAACCATCTACACAGTGTTCCATTTACACAGTAGCACATTAAGTAGCTATTGATTTTAGTGACCAGAAAGTTTCCACTAACATGTCCAGTAATATTTTATTATGTGAAGAGTGGATCTACTATGGATGGTGGTAACTTCCCCAGCTTGGTTACACCTCTGATTTGGCCTGACGTTCAAGTCAATGGATACAGAAAACAGTTTCAGCACCAGTGGCATTTTGATACACTTAAGCAGCCTATTTGGGGAAGAGAAGAAGTCTGCAATAATTACGTTACTCTGGAGAACTCACTTTTAAGTTGTGACTCCTCAGCAAATTCAGGTAAGATTACTTTCTAAGTATTATAATTAGTAAATATGCAAACCGCGGCGTAACATTTTATCAAGTTGGATATTAGTCATAACTTTTTGATTCATATCATGGGTTTATATAAAGTTCTTCTAATCTCAAGTAAACTGAAAATAAGAATAACTTGTATTGCAACTTTGGTGCAGCAGCAACATTGCATGCAAATCAACTGAAAATGGAGTTATGAAGCCTGAAGAAGCCCCAAGATTTAGATTTATGGAAAATTTGTTTTAATGGTTGCTAGTATTGTAGATATATCGAAAATTAGAAACTATCAAGAAGTAGAGGAAGGGCCTCACCATTTATCTGTAGGTTTCCATGTCTTGTATTTACCCGAGTCAAATGGAAACCCTTTTTATTTCTCATGACTGGATTCAATATATCTTGTATTATATAAATACTATTTCCAACTCTGGGTTATTCAATCTAATACTTTTTAATTTTTAAGACATTATTATTAATTAGTTTCTGTTGAATTGTTAGTTTCTTTTTGTTCTCACTCATCAGAATTGTAGAATTCACTTTTAACAAACTCAAATTTTCAGATTATTTTTCTATAGCAAAGGGCAACAAAGAAGAACATAAATGGCTGGTCCAGCTCCAATTCTGATTACCATGCTTGCTAAAAATGTTATATTTAGTATCCTTATCATCTAATCACATCCTTTCACTGTCATTGTACTACGACGTGTTGAAAAGTGGATAAAAGTACCATGGAGGTTCTTCTATTAAGAGTCGGATTGTATTTTATCCTTTCTACTTAAAAAAAAGTAAATTAGTCTTAATACATAAGATCAATGACTAAGTTAAAATTTCCTCCCATTTCTATTATTAAAAATGGTTCTTGTACATCAGTATGAAGTGCACATGACACGTCATGTGTTATTGTCTAGTTATCTCGTTAATCGCATCAATTTTTAACAATATAAATTAACAATTTTTTAATAAAAAAGATCAATTTAATCTTTAATTTAACATATAAAAATTTATTTATTTATTTTTTATTTTTTTGAGTAAAAGAAACTAAGGGTGAGTTTGGATGGGCGGTGCGTTTACCTGCTGTTAATGTAAAAACAACGTCGGTGGCGGTGAGATTAGATACTGTAGCGTGAGACAAAAAATAAGTTAAACGCACTGCACCGCACCCAATCGCCCATCCAAACCTACCCTAATTGTAATTTGATTTCGAATACAAGGAGGAGTGAAATTTTCTATAATGTTGACTTAGTTTGCAGTATGGAACTAACCATTTATAATATGTTGAAACTACATGATAAAGATGGTAGTGTGTCTAACATAAAATGATGGGGTATGGTTTTCTTATATGGTCCAAATTCTCAACAATGCCATATTTATGGAAGAAAGAAGTGCATATGAAAAGAAGCATTACAAGGCGATCATATCGATTGTTCCATCAAACCAGCACAAACAAAGACTTACAAACAGGGGCGAACTTAAATGTATCGCCAACAAATTGACAAGGAATATAGACTTTCCTTACACTGCAATGGTGTCCTCCCTATTATCCACTTTCCAACTTGTTTTTTATATCAAATCAAAGGGGACACCTAATGAGACAAAGCACCCAACTTTAAATAAACCTTCACTATGATGAGCTGACGACACAATGGGTAGGACCATAAACCCCATACTTCATTACACAATTCTTCACCTTCACCTTCATCCTCTACTCTTTTTAGATTTTATCAAGTTTCTCAGCCCTCACTACCGGATTGGCTTTAGCAATAGCATCGCGGGCGGCTGTCCTATAATCGAAAGGACAGTTGTGTTTGTCAGAGTACCTATGCGCTGCACAGAAGATGTTTCCACACCTGCAGCTAAATCCTGTCAAACCAACACGCTTGTGGCATGCATTACACCTGTTGGGACCCTCTTTTGTTTTCATCCCACCGAAGGTCATATGGGATGGATCGATGGATGATTCAATTTTTGACCCAAAATTTCCACATTGCACAGCCAAAGCAGCAGCAACAGATGGTTCCTTACCATTCCCGCTAGTGCTGCCATTAACAATGCTATCGATGGATGATGCTACGAGTTGTGCCTGTTCCTGCTTCAGGATCATTGCCTTGTGACATTTGGAGCACATATTCATGGTAGCCGCACTTCCAAAGAAACCACAGTTATTAACACACAGGATGGGGCCTTCTGAAGCTTGGCGGCCTGTCTCATCAAGAGGGTCCATCTTCTCTAATCTCCTGCAACAAAACCACCTTACTACCAATAACCCAAAATAAAGGAGGAACTCAAGAAAATAAGAGCAAAAGGAAGAGAGGAAGAACCACAAAATGATTCAACTCCAACAGATGGATATCAATAAACGGACATAAGCACATATTAAGCATGTAAAAGATCATTTTACTTGATAAGAACTCATACCAAGGACTAACTATCTCCATCATGATTCATCAATCAACAGTGCACCAGAGACCAGACATAACTATCATTACTAATTGTAGCGATCTCAGGTGATGCGAAATTGAAGATAATTAGTTTACTTACAACATAACCATTAAAGGAACAACACCGCACTCAGCTGATAATAATACCAATCAAAGGGAAAATGTTGAATAACAGGTATGGGCAGAAAGTAGGATGTATGAACATCAATAAACCAAGAAGCTATGTTACTTGGGTTTGTGCCGGATAACATAGGAATGTTCAATTTTTCCTAAGATTTTCCATATATTTGGTGGGCCCTCGGAGGGTCACATCCCTAAACCCATGTCCAAAACTGTTTCCAACACCAGTTCATTAAAAATAAATAAAGTCCGAGCAACACATCCAATAAGCAAACATATTAGAGAGAGAACATCATGGAGTTGCCAATACCAATGATAGATACATACACACATATATATAATATAAAGCATCCTTTGTTTAAATCAGTTTAGCATGATAACAAGCTGAAGTTAGGAATATAGGCTTTCAATTGACCATAAGTTCCAAAATACATTCCCAGAACCGACATGTTTGCAACCATATCCATTATATCTAATGTTAAGCCGTGCATATGCTGCACAATTAGTATATTGGGTGTAGATTGGCTCTGAGTCTCTCACAATCATAGAACAAAAACATTTTTGCCATTGTTAAAAGGCAATAACTTCCCGATAGCAATAGAGAAAATTAGTTCAATTACGCAGACTTAAGCTAAGGCACTTCCCCCTATATCATCATGAATATAATTAGTCTCAAAAGGAAGCAGATAATCCAGTGTCCTCTAGCTCGTAATTAAAAATACATAAATTGATCTCGATTTACACTAAAAATTCTTAGTAAGCAGCCAGCAACAGCAAACAAATTTCTAGTTCCTCTTAAAAATTCAATTTTTTTTAGCAAAAACCCTAAACACCCAATTGACCCAGATCAAGTACAACCAGAAGAAAACAAAACCTAAATTATCTCCTTTTTTTTCAAGAATTAAGCTTTAAAAGGACGGAAAAAAAGGGGAAGAAAACCCTTAATCAAGAAAATTCCTTGCCTGATATCTTAATTTGGCCGATCTTGTCTGACAAAATCGAACCCAGCGATTCCTGTCTCATGCAGAATACATACACATAAAAAAAATTACAATTTTAATACAAAATAAAATAAAACATAATCTCTTTCTTCACATCTAATTTCAACCAAACAAAATTTATTTTTAAAATAAAAATTAAGAAAAAAGGTAAGAATTTATATCATCATTTTAAAAAAAAAGAAAACAGAGAGCTCTTACTTTAATCGAAGAGATATATTATGTAACGAAACTGATAGGAGAAAGAGAAACTGCGGGTGATTTTTTCTTTTTCTTTTTTAGGAGGATTTTTTTAAAAATAATTATCACTTTTCTTTTTTCCTTTTATTTAAAAGCTTTCTCGTATAGCCTTTTTGCTGCCACGCGACGCTTTTCACTGACACATTGCCCTTCGGAAAGGCTACTTTTACAGTTCTGCCCTTGGTTATATGTTTATCATATTCCTTTTTGGTTTAGGAAGGAATGGACCATTTTGGAATTTTGAGATGAATCTAGCTTTTCTATTTTGGGACGTATCCGAGCCCTAATATCTTTCTATTTTGGGTCTCATCATACATTTATGAATATTAGACATGTTCATCAATCAGATATTTTGGTAAGTTCAAAGGTGACCCAAAAGTTCAAAAAATAAATTTTAATTGAAAAATTGACTTGGTTAATATATGAATCGGGCTCGAATTTGAATATAATTTATAACATTTAAAAATTTGTAATAATTTAATTTTAGATGGTGTTAAAAAATATAATTTAGAGTTCAATTCTGCAAATCAACTTGATGAAAATGTGGAAAGAAGGATTTGCAGGGTTAGTATGAAAATATATTGAAGAACGGTTAAATAATTAAATCTAGAAAATCATTAATTAAAGTATATGGATTAAATTGTAAAAGTCCAATAGTTATTGAATTGTAATTTAAAAAATGCTTGAGGACCTAATTGGCAATTAACTAAGGGACCTAAATGGTTTTTAAACCATTGTTTCTTATGAGATAATGGAAAATGATGATAATATCCACTTAGTTTAGTTTCATAATCATAATTAATAAAGAAGTATATGTCTTAATTTAGTAAATTGATCGTGATTAATTAAGTTAATTAAAACATCAATCTTGGTATAAATATCAAGTAATGGAGGGAAAAAATCTTGTACCGTCCAAATAGGAAGAAAAAGAAAGAATTTTCTCTTTTGTTTTTTTTTAACAATTTGGTCCAAAATTCTTTAAGGTACTTAAGTATTTTCTTTGATTTTTTTTATATTTTTATGATCATCTAAGTTTGATTGAGCTTACCAATGCTTTAGATTTGTCAATTATTAGGACTAAGTTGAAAAGTAGAAAAAAGTGTTGGAATTGATTAGAAATTCAATTAAGCAATTTAGTAGTTTTGAGATGTTATGGATTGAATTGAATAAATTAAAAATTGTTGAAAATTTATGTTGTAGATTAGAAATATAAGGTCCCTTGTGGGAGAATATGAAATTAGATTTGATTCGATGTTAAATATCAAACAATATGAGTATTTCAGATATAGCGACTAAAATGAATGAAATGCAAACTATGTTTGATTATGTAATTTTCATGTGGTAGGGTGAAAATTAATATCGTTTCTATAGATGAATTATCGTACGTAGCTAAAGACAATGTCGAGTTGTCCCGAAAGAAAGGAAAGGCGAGAGTTGTAGACGAGTAGCTGATACGGTTTGTACTTTCATGATTTGAATTCAATATATATGTCTTGTTACAACTTACTTGTCTCATGATTCGATTTGTATATAATGATATGGATGTTGTGAATTGAATTGAGATGAGCATGGTATAAATGAGTATTATATGAAACTATGATATGTGATTGTGAATATATATATATGTTTGGAACATTGATTACTCTATTAACTATCTCAGGCAAAGTCGGATATTGTTGGCATGCCTTAAGATTAGTGTACAGGTATACTTAAATTTATATCGATGAGGCATGAAGCGCATACTATACTTCAGACATTCTTATGAGGTGTAGAGCACATTTTACTTTGGTTCATACCGATAAGGCACGGAGCACAATTTACACTTTAAACATACCGAACTGGACTAGTATTAACTAAACTTTTTAGTCCTTTAACTGTTAATCGAACCAATATTTTTTCAAAAACAATTAATTGAAATTTATATTTTTTTTATTAAAACAAGTATAAAACATATAAAAAATAAATTGATAATGTTTATTTGACTGAATTAATCAAATTAGTAATAGCCTAATACATATAATATATAATATTATTTATTAAGTACAGTTAATTCAATTAATTACCCGATTTCAAACTGAATTAACTGTTAACTAAAATTCTAAAAAACCTTTAACCGATTTCTGACAGAACTAGATCAATTAACTGATCGATTAACCATATTAGATTGATTCGATTTTTAATTCGATTTTAACCGAAGTTTGAACACCCTTAGGTGCCAAATATATTGGTGTGATGGTTAGATGATCCATGTATCCATCTTGAGTCTGTATCCGGTTAATAGAGATTATGAGGCTATTTTACCAAACTAGTCTAAAAAATATTATATTTATAAAAATAACCCAGGTTTAAAAAAAATCACCAAAATAACCTAAAAGGAACAGTAAAATTGGGTTGTAGCCTGTCAATGGCCGGAACCCACTCGTATTTTGCACCCATGATTGCCTAATAATTGTGTCAGACTTTAAAAAAAAATTAATTTTTTGGGTTTTGGTCTGTCAATGGCCGGAACCCATGTATTTTTTTTTAAATTGTATAATACTGATATACGAAAAAGGGAAAAAAATAAAAACGAAAAAAAAAAATTTGGGTGCTGGCCTGTCAATGGCCGGCACCCAGTACAATTAAAAAAATTTCTTTTTTTTTGTCAGAGTCAGATATCAGTATACAAAAAATAAAAAAAATTTTGGGTATTGGCCTATCAATGGCTGGCACCCAGTACAATTAATTTTTTTTGGGTCAGAATCAGATATCAGTATACGAAAAAAATAAAAAAAAAATTTGGGTGTTGGCCTGTCAATGGCCGGCACCCAGTACAATTTAAAAAAAAATTCTTTTTTTTTTCGTGTCAGAATCAGATGGATGTTCGTATAACACCCCATACTCGAGTCATTGTCTAAAGTATACTGATATCTGATTCTGACACGAAAAAATAAGAGTTTTTTTTTTAAATTGTACTGGGTGCCGGCCATTGACAAGCCAGCACCCAATTTTTTTTTATATTTTTCGTATACTGATATCTGATTCTGACACGAAAAAAAAAGAATTTTTTTAAATTGTACTGGGTGCCGGCCATTGACAGGCCTACACCTAAATTTTTTTTTATTTTTTCGTATACTGATATCTGACTCTGACACAAATTTTTTTTTAAATTGTACTGGGTGTCAGCCATTGACAGGCCAGCACCCAAATTTTTTTTTTCGTTTTTCTTTTTTTTTCCTTTTTCGTATATCAGTATTATACAATTTAAAAAAAATACATGGGTTCCGGCCATTGACAGGCCAAAACCCAAAAAATTAATTTGGCCAAAACCCAAAAAATTAATTTTTTAAGTCTGACACAATTATTAGGCAATCATGGGTGCAAAATACGAGTGAGTTCCGGCCATTGACAGGCCACAACCCAATTTCACTGTTCCTTTTAGGTTATTTCGGTGATTGTTTTTAAACTTGGGTTATTTTGTAAATATAATATTTTTTTGGACTAGTTTGGTAAAATAGCCAGATTATGACACATACCATGTTATATGATACTTAATATGAAATATCAATATCAATATTGAATGTTGTATCTTGTATGTTACTTTTAAAGTAATAAAATATGGCATCTGAAAGATCATGCGAACCAATTAAAACGAGCCCTAAGGGCGATAAGGATATGAAACGAATCTATGGATTCAAGATAGAAATAATAAATGAATGGATTTCTAGTATGCTATGCCATATATGAAATTGAGATATGATGATAAAATAAATTATGTGTTTATGAATAAAATGTCAAATGAATTTTGGTATCAGGCTATGCAATTTAGACATGAAAATGAAAATTGATTTAATTGATAGATGAATCATGATTGAATTGATATATTGTTTCTATTTATTAGCTATTTAAATCATGGAAGTACTACTGAGTCCTATTGTTCAACGTATTGTTTGTTTATTTCCATGCACAAGTACTATAGCTTTCGAAGTCACAAGGTGATTAGAAGCATCCAAAATCAATTTTCGACTTAGCAAATTCGTACATTTTGTTATGTTAATTGCAAGTGGCATGTACCTAACATTTGAGTTGGTTCTTAAATTCAGCCATATTGGTACAGATGATAGAAAGGTTTACATTTTAAGCATGTCTGCATGAGTTTGATGTTAAGTATATATATATTTCTAGTGAGTTAATGTTTCATACCAATTTGATCATGTTATACTTGTGATGGAGTTGTTCTTTGCTGGTCGAGTAAATGAAAGTACTATGTATTTATGATCACAAGTTGATAGATGCTTGATGTGTCAAGGATGGTAGTTTGGTATTTAAACTAATACCTAATTTGCATTGTTGTTGAGTTATTGGGTCACATAGACCTTTTGATATTTGTACTTGGCAAATTGGAGAAGAATTATGTAAAAATTTGGGGGAAATTGTCTTTAGAGTCACGACACTCCTTTACCAATGTCACGACATCGAGCTTCTGTTTTCATAGTCGTGATTCTCCCCTACTAGAGTCGCGACATCAAATTCCCTGTCCTCAAGGTCGCGATGTTCCCTTATTGAAGTTGCAATGTCAATTTATTGTCTTTAATGTCGCAACATTACCCCCTGAATTATGTAATTCTTACACTTTAGTCCCTCCTTCATCATCGGATTAGTATGAGAGCTTTCATAAGCTTACTCATGATGCAAATTTGATTAAATAATGTTTTTGGAAGATATAATATTTAATTGTTTGTATAATTTATATCACGGAATATTGAAATGACATCGTAGTTGCTTGGATAACAAATGTGACATCTCATATCCCAAATTTGGTGATCAGGTCGGGAGCGGGGTGTTAAAAACTAAACCTATAATAATATATAATGGGAGAATATTTGATACATTGTTAATACATAAATCTCATGCATCATCAATGAATAATAACATAATATCCCATCATTAAATAAAACAAAAAATAATGGAGGGCTTTTAAATAAGGTTAAAATGTGCTACAAGTCCTTGTACTTTTTGAAAAATAGGAATCTAGTCCTTGTAGTTTTATTTTGTAGAATTTAGTCTTACTTTTCAGATTTTAAAATTCAAGTCTAACTGTTAACATTATTATTATTATTTTGATAAATTTAAGTTGATTACAATGTTATTTTTTAATTACATGGCTACCAGATGATTTTTTTACTTCAAAAATTGTCATACCAACAAATTTAATTAAAAAAAATTAACAGTGTTAACAGTTAGACCTGACTTTTGAAATCTGAAAAATAGAAAGACTAAATTCCATGAGATAAAAGTACAATGACTAAATTCCTAATTTTACAAGGACTTATAGCATATTTTAACCTATAAATAAATATTAATAACTTATTTTAAACATAATTATATAATAATTAATCATACATAAATGCTAAAACTCTTAAACCTAAACTTGAAACCCTAAACTTAAGAGCCTAAATTGGGAGTTACTAATATTTATTAATGATAGTTAGGATTAATGGTTAATTACCTTTAAATAAAACTATTAGTATTTATTTATAAATCTTCATGTTTTTTTTTTGTCTAATTTTAATGGTGGTGTTATATTATTATTCATTGACAGTGCATCAAATATATAATACAGTAATATAAATATTTAAAAAACATGTATATAAAATTATAATAAATTAAAAATATATAAAATCATTAGATATTAAATTAATATTAATATAAGTTTTTTAAAAAATTATAAAAGAAATACGAATCAGCCTAAAATAGATTTGGGTTGACCATTTACAAATATGGTTGGGTTTGCGCAAAATTTTAGGCTCATATTCCTAGTTGAGTCGAGTTAGGACAAACATAAAGCATATTAATATTATACTTAAACTCGGTCCTACCTACAAACACCTCTAGTGACAATAACTATTTATATAGAATTTATTTTTATTCATAATCCATTCCCAATTTCCATCTTTAAATTAGAGGAAACAAAAATACGTTTTAAAGATGTTGTAAAAACATGTGACTTTCAAATTAACTATATTAGAAAAGGTAAAAAGATTCAAATATCAAATAATAAAAATCCTAATGGTATAACTCTAACTTTTGGCCTAATAGTTTGAATGTTCATCTTAAAAATTCGTGACATGATTCGAATCACACATGGAAGGTATGCAAGTTAACAATGATTTACTGTCTCTCCCTTGTCCTTGAAGGCCATGTGTTTAGGCATTTGCATTAAGGTTCAAAGTTTGAGAGTTGGTATTCCAAAGAAAAAACAAGAGTTAACAATGATATACTATTTGGTAAATTCGTTCAAGGTCTTTAAATTATTAGTAAGTTTACATCTAAGTTATTTAATTTTAAAAAGTTACAAAATGGTCATTAATCTATTCAAAAGTTTTTTTTTTAAGTCACTAAGTTATTAAAATCGTTATTGTATGACATTTTTTATTCGCATCACTTGTACCAATCAAAACCTCTCATTCTAATTCTTTTCTAAAGTTCATTTTTTATTTATGAAACAACTTTAAACATCACCAATCTGCAAATGAAAATCCAGACAATTTTATTCTTTGATTTCTAACATCAATCATTAGATCGACTTGGATCTAATGTATGTTCTTCCATTCATCAATGGGTATTAATTCACCGTACTGATAGTCAAATTATCACTTAAAGCTCGTTAATCAAGCTTAAAAAGACCTTAACAACCAAGTGACTTAAATAATTTTTTTCGAATAGTTTAATGATTTAATAAAAACTTTCAAATAATTTAGTGAGCATTTTGTAACTTTTTAAAGTTGAAAGACTAAAATGTAAATTTACTAATAATTTAAATGTGTTTGTTTAATATTTGGGGTGATTTAATTATAAATGTGAAAAAAAAGAAAAAGAAAGGAAGTTTGAGCCATGTTGGAAGTTCATCAGTCATGTGGATCCAATCTGCCATCAACGGCGCCAATACAGTGTTCTTATCGACCTTTACCAAAGCCCAGTCCACAGCATATCATCAACTGGCGGGAAAATGGGGAAAGCAAAGACCCAAATGGCGGGAAGGAATCAAATTCTAAAACCTACGCTATAAATTCAGAAACCAAAAATCTTCCCAGACCCAAAGTTCCTTTCTTCTGGCTTAAGAGGCGAAAAAAAGAAGAAGAATTTTAGAACTCAGAATACTTAAAATTGTTATTTTGTTAGATTTGGGCTAAAAATGGGAAAGAGAAAGAACTCTGGGGTTTCACGCGATGAAGAAGAGGAAGTAGAGGTGGAAAATCACTCTTCTTCAAATGAAAAGAGCTTATACGAGGTATTTCTAGGATTTTTTCATTATTTGGATTTGGAATTTAGGGTTTATCTGTTATTTTTGCCTGCGACGGAGCTAGTGTTTCTTTAATTTTATTCTTTTCTAGTGAAGTAATTTGTTGGCCCTAGATTGGAATTAACAAGTTAATGAAATGGTTAAATTATGTATCTACCAGGGATTTCAATTTTATTGTGGGTTCGATGTGACTTTCATTGCATCGTTCCATTGGCATTTCCATGAAAAAATTGAGCAAAGATGCTTAATAACGACGGATTGCTTGTAGGTTCTCAATGTTGCAAAGACGGCATCTCAGCAGGAGATTAAGAAAGCATATTATAAGTTGGCCCTGAGACTACATCCTGATAAAAATCCTGGTGATGAGGTAAAAGCCTCAAGTTACTTTGTTTTCTGAATTTAGGTTTCGTTTTCTATTTATGTGTGTGGGATTTTTCATGGAAGAATATAAGGGTAAATTTTGATTTCATTCATCTATACAGGAAGCTAAAGAGAAATTTCAGCAATTGCAAAAGGTGATATCCATTCTCGGTGATGAGGAGAAACGAGCCGTCTATGACCAAACTGGTTGCGTCGATGATGCTGTGAGTAAAATGTAGTTCAGGATTATATTGTTCTGACTTTTCATTTTGCTTCAAGTCTTTATGTCCAACACTCGTTCAGTGGAATATTTTAAGTGATATTGAGCATAGTTGTGTCGGACTGGACTTACCATTGTTATTACAAACAATTCAATTTAACTTGTCCATCTTGTCCAGTTTATTCCCTTATCAATTGAGCCTTTTTGAACTCTTTTCTCTGTTATTTGTTGATCAGGACCTTGCTGGAGATGTTGTTGAGAATTTGAAAACCTTTTTCAGGGCTATGTATAAAAAGGTTGCTACTTTTGTTGACTTTTCTTCCCTTTTATGTCATTAGAACATTGGCTTTTAGTTCATTAAAATCATGACGGTTTAATCAATCTCAGGTCACTGAGGCTGATATTGAAGAGTTTGAAGTGAACTATAGGGGATCTGACTCAGAGAAGGAAGATTTATTTGATCTTTATAAGAAGTGCAAGGGCAATATGAATAAGTAAGAGATGCAATTTGTATATGTCTCTGTATGTGTTCTGTCCCTTTAGCCAGTCCTGATTAAATTTGATCTTTTGTCCCCTCAACAGGCTTTTCTGTTCAATGCTTTGTTCAGATCCTAAGCTTGATTCACACCGTTTCAAGGATTTGCTTGATGAAGCAATAGCTGCCGGTGAGCCTTCATTCGAGCTTAGTTATTACCTGGTTCTTACAACTTTCAGTTGATGGATTTTTCCGTGATAGCATTTTCATTTTTTCTTTTGCTATTAGGGGAACTGAAAGAAACAAAAGCCTACGGGAAATGGGCGAACAAAGTAACTGAAATGAAGCCACCGACCAGTCCATTGAGAAGGAAGGAGAAGTGAGTCTTGTGCTGGGTCTTTTCCTTGCATTTAAAGCTATAAATCAACTTTGATGTTAAAGTATTTCCCTTTTTTCTCACCGGTGTTGAACAGGTTCGTTAAACAGTCAGAATCAGATCTACTTGCAATTATATCTGATACGGGGTTGCGCGCGGACCAAGATCGAGTTGCCAAGTCACGAGAAACTCCTACGAAAACCCTAAACAATTAGATCTGAAACGAAACAGAAAATTAAAAGATTAGATTTTTGAATTTTCAGATCTGAAATAAAATCCCCAAATCAGCAAAGAATCAAATTGAGAATAGAAATAAGTGTTAGGGTTCTTGAAACCCTCAAGGAGATTGTGATTCTGCTCAATTGAACACCAAGATAGTTTCCCCTAAATTTCGACAATCTAATTTCACCCAAAAAGAGTATGGAAAAACCCTAGAAATTGGGGATTTTTGGGCTGATTCCTTAAGATAGAAAAAGGCTGAAAACACAATAAGAACAGAAAATAGATTAGATAATGATTCAGCACAAGTAGAAATAAAGAAAGAATTGACAGTAAGAAATTAAAAGATAAGTCCTAAGAAGCCTTGAAATCTCGAAAGATCTCACAACTCCCTTCAAACGGCTCTAATCTCCCCTCCAAAGAATATCAATGGCAAGAAGAATGTTGAAGATGGCTCCCACAATCAAAAAGATTGTTAAAACAACTTCTAAAGAAAACTCAAGAGAAAATCCTTGAAGAACTCAAAGAGAATTTTCACTCAAATCAAATCTGAAATTTTCAATGTAATTGTAATGATAAGTGTTTAACAAGGTGGACAGCCATGCCTTTAAATAGGCCTTATAACTAGTCCTAATCTAATTAGAAAACTAAAATAAAAAAAACTCCTAATTATTTTAATATGGAAATTCGGTCAAAGGTCATTTTATCTGGGACTCTTGGATTGAATATTGACATAAAAATTTAAACTAAGTAAATAAATAAATAAATAAATAAAAATAAAAATAAAACTTTACAACTTGGGCCACTTTGACAATTTGGCCTGATTTTCAACTAAGTATGGATGGATTTCTTGATTGGGCTGGGAATTTGCTTATTGGGCCTCGCCTTCAAGAATTTGGGCTTTTGTGACTCGTATCATTCCCCCCTTCCTCAAAAAGATTCGTCCTCGAATCTGAAAAATCAAATGAACTCGACTTTCCTCTATCGAACGGGACTAATGGCAATTGAGTCCACTGAGAAGAATAGCCATGAGATAGTAAATAGCAACGGAAATAAGCTTGTAGTCCAATCATAAGCATAATAGAACAGGTATAACGCATGTGAATGGACAGATTCAGATTACCATGCAAACAATCTAATTTACTCACCACTGCCTCGTCAAATATTTGAAACAAAGATGGACATGTTTTAAGGCATTCAGTCGTCTCACATTGTTCCCACAAACCATGAATAAATTGCGAGTAATAAATCAAATGGTAAACATAATCGTCACAAGTAGGTATTTGAAAAGATTCACATGGTTCACAGAGTTGCATAATCATACCATGCATTAATCGACGGTCTATAGATTCACTCACACATGCATTATCAAAAACAAGAATCTTTTTATCAACCATCAAAACAGATAGATCATCAATAAATAAAATAGGACAGTCAAGCACGTTTCGATCTAAGTGTTCATCAACACGATCTTTATCACTATCCGAGGAGTACAAAAGTGTTTCAAAGGTTTCAAGCATCTTACCTCGATAAGCAGAAGAATAAGGGTCGATTTTACCTTTTTCATTTAAAACAAACCTTCGCTCATCGGGGGCATAGTGTAGTTGAATCTCCGTTGTTGAGTTAACCTTTGTCAAATGGAACTCAAACTTCATGTACAACCACATAAACTGTTTAAGGCACGAATATAAATTGAAAACAAATTTGGAAAATTTCGTTACCTTATTCTCCAAAACAGATTTGGACAAATTCGAGGATTTTACACAAGGTAAATCAAGAGAATAACAAATCACGCTTCTTTTCGTAATGACTTTATCAACCACAATCGAAGAGTAACAATTAATCGGATCAAAATGAGGGGATCTTTTAAGAACTAAGTCACCAAAAGTTTTATCAATAATTTTCAAATCTGCAATGGACTCGGTTTCTAAAATTTCCTTACCTCGCTTACCTTCGGGATCATGTAGTGTGATTTCATCTTTGCCTAAGTTGATCGTATGAAAGCGTCTTTCATTTGAGAGGTATTGAAGTTGAAAGTTATCTTTCGATCTTTCAGGAACCTGAAAAGTAGCAACACAAGAAAAATTCATATCTTGGTTAGTGGAAACATTCCTCACTAGCCTTTCCTCGTCTTTTTCTTTTGTTTCTTTTTCTAACTCATTTTCTCTTCTTTCTTCAACTTCTTTTTCAAATTTCTTTTCTGTTTCACATTCCTTTTCACTCTCAATCTCTTTTTGCTCTTTTTCATTCTCTTTTTCTTTTTCCTCACTTGTTTTAACAGAATTTCTCAGTTTGATTTGGTCCTCATGGACTTGTTCCGGAGTGAGCGGCACTAAGGTAAGTTTCTTTCCTTGATGCTTGAAAGAATACCTATTGGTACGACCATCGTGAGTGACTTTTCGATCCAGTTGCCATGGTTCTCCTAGCAATAAATGGCAGGCTTGAATAGGTACTACGTCGCACACGACTTCGTCTTGATATTTACCGATAGAAAACGCGATGCGCACTTGTTGAGTGACCTTAAATTGGCTTTCGTTGCTAAGCCCTTGTAGTTGATAAGGTCGTGGATGCTTGGTAGTGGTTAAGCAAAGCTTTTCCACCATCGTCGTGCTGGCTACGTTCGAGCAACTTTCACCATCAATAATAACTCTACAAAGCTTACCTTGTACATGGCAGCGAGTATGAAAGAGATGTTCTCGTTGCTGCTCGCTCTTTGGTTTTGCCAAAGAGGGTTGTCCACGATCATGAAGATCATAATCAGTTCTAGGGACACGCCGAGGAGCGCGCCTATGAGCAGGAGGCTGGTTATCCACATCGTCTTTAATTTGATCTCGATATTGAGGCTCTTGATTCAACCGCACCTCATTGATAGTAGCAGTCAACGCTCGAAGTGCAGCAGCCTGTTCGTCCAACTGTTGTTGGAATTTTTTAAATATGTCACTAGTATTATCACCTGTAGACATTTTTTTTAAAACCTGCAAAACACTCAACACTCAAAAATAAAAGTTATCAAACCTCACTGTTAATCACTCAAAAAGAAAAAATCAAATTCTCAATGAGGTCGAATTCAATCTTGTGAGTTCTTTATCAGAGTTTATATCAACCAATTAGAGAGTGTGAACCAAACTACCAAAGAATACTAATTTGCACTAGGATGCTAAAAACTGACGAGACACCAATTGATTCGTGTTGCACCGAGGAAGAAGTTGTGCACACGTTTAAATCCTACTAACACAAGAAACAAGAAGGTGTTAGATAACGTAAAGGAAGAATAAAGGGAAACAAATGAAAACCTACAGCTAAGAATCAATAAAAATTGCTGAAAACAGAAAACCCGAAAAACTGCGGAGTAACTTGACAACTTCGTTCGAGGTGTTCCCGATCTCCAAAAATCACAAAATTAAATCTGGAATGTCTTCAAATATTGAATTTTTGATCTGGAAAGTTTTGGCACCAAATTCAACCCGCTGAATATTTTTTTAATTTTTTATTAGATTTCGTCTTTTTTCAATTTTTTGACTTTTTCGACTTATTTTTTTTGCGGGAAATATTTTTGTATATTCAATAACAGTGCCAAAAATATGTATGTAAAATTTCAGATCAATCAGAAAACATTTACCCGCTCAAATGAATTTTTTTCGAAAATTTTTCTGTGTAAAACTGCTGTTTGTAATTTAAAAAATAGAGATCAGTTTAGAAATCAACCAAGAACACCCAAAACGCCCAAAATCTGATACCAAATGATACGGGGTTGCGCGCGGACCAAGATCGAGTTGCCAAGTCACGAGAAACTCCTACGAAAACCCTAAACAATTAGATCTGAAACGAAACAGAAAATTAAAAGATTAGATTTTTGAATTTTCAGATCTGAAATAAAATCCCCAAATCAGCAAAGAATCAAATTGAGAATAGAAATAAGTGTTAGGGTTCTTGAAACCCTCAAGGAGATTGTGATTCTGCCCAATTGAACACCAAGATAGTTTCCCCCAAATTTCGACAATCTAATTTCACCCAAAAAGAGTATGGAAAAACCCTAGAAATTGGGGATTTTTGGGCTGATTCCTTAAGATAGAAAAAGGCTGAAAACACAATAAGAACAGAAAATAGATTAGATAATGATTCAGCACAAGTAGAAATAAAGAAAGAATTGACAGTAAGAAATTAAAAGATAAGTCCTAAGAAGCCTTGAAATCTCGAAAGATCTCACAACTCCCTTCAAACGGCTCTAATCTCCCCTCCAAAGAATATCAATGGCAAGAAGAAGGTTGAAGATGGCTCCCACAATCAAAAAGATTGTTAAAACAACTTCTAAAGAAAACTCAAGAGAAAATCCTTGAAGAACTCAAAGAGAATTTTCACTCAAATCAAATCTGAAATTTTCAATGTAATTGTAATGATAAGTGTTTAACAAGGTGGACAGCCATGCCTTTAAATAGGCCTTATAACTAGTCCTAATCTAATTAGAAAACTAAAATAAAAAAAACTCCTAATTATTTTAATATGGAAATTCGGTCAAAGGTCATTTTATCTGGGACTCTTGGATTGAATATTGACATAAAAATTTAAACTAAGTAAATAAATAAATAAATAAATAAAATAAAAATAAAACTTTACAACTTGGGCCACTTTGACAATTTGGCCTGATTTTCAACTAAGTATGGATGGATTTCTTGATTGGGCTGGGAATTTGCTTATTGGGCCTCGCCTTCAAGAATTTGGGCTTTTGTGACTCGTATCAATATCTCAGCGCAGAAGTGAGAGGAAAGACCGGTTTGATTCCATGTTTTCAACATTGGTGTCCAAATATGGGGGTAACGCAGATTCTGAGCCTACTGAGGAAGAATTTGAAGCTGCAAGGAGGAAAGTTGAAAGTCGAAAGGCCTCCAACAAATCAAAGCACAAGTGACATCAGGCCTTATTCTAGGGTTGTTTCTGTGAAAACGATGAATATGGCGAGAATTATGGAAAATGCTAACTTGTCTTAATTATCTAAACAAACATGGAATGTTTCCTTGTATTCTAGTTACAGTCATTTGCATTTGCCTTGGGTTATCTACTTTGTAATGGACATGCTTGCTTTAACTATACAACACAACCTAGTCTAGTCGTCACACCCATCATCCATCATCCTTGTGTTTACTGATTGGGTTGCCACACCCGTCAACAACTTGGTCGGGTTGCCATACCCGTTATCATTTTGTAAATATTTATTCAATATTACTTATCAAAAACTAAGGTCATAAGCTACATTCGTTAACTCGTTAACGGTGAATAATCCTCTCGCTCACATTTTAATAGACATTATGCATTTCTTATGTAAAGGATAATGCACATTTTTTTTTGTTTTATATTACCAATGAATATGTATTTCAAGAGGATGGTCCACATTTATATATTTTTTTATCACCAATGAGTGTTTTACACTCTTTCCATTTTATATCGTCAATGGATGGTTTGTACTAGCATTTTATATCATCAATGGATGGTTTTATATCGCTTACGTTTTATATTACCAATGGATAGTGTACATTTCTTACGTCAACGAATAGTATGCATTTCTTACGTTTTATATGTCATACCTTTTAATTTTATATTGTCAATGGATGGCTTAAATATCTTCTATTTTATATTTTCATTAATCGCATCTGCGATATACATACGACTCGTATCCATTGTATAAATTCGGATTCTCTAATTGACAATTGCACCACTTGAGTATGCATTATATATTTTTGGATTGTCGAGTTAATGGGCATACCACTTGTTAAATAATAAAGCACAATTTACACAAATCAACTATGAATAGGAATACCATCAACAAACACATTATTAAAAAGATTGTGCACGAATTTCAAAAGCCTCTCAAAGCACGGTATGTTCCCATGTCATTGGGCCAATAATTGTACCCTTCATCTAAATACAAACAAATTTTTTGGGTAAGTTCTCTGCAATTTCCATCAGTTACTTTATTTGTAACAACTACCACTTACCAGATAACTTGCATGTGGTCACTTTATAACCTACCTCTTAATTAAGGGGGACTATTCTTTTATCTCTACCAAATTGGATTTGATTGAGCCCTCCATTGGGCCACTACATCTCCTATAAATATCCCAATATATCATTTAGTAGTGGGACTCTTCTCCACTCGAAACCCTAATATGCTAATCATGCATCTTAAGTCCCTCTACCTATCTAGTTCTCGGTCCTAGAATGGGTGAACTGGTTTCTTTTGACACCGTCCCTCTCCTTCTTCTCCATCTCTGTTAATATTGTGGATGATATTTAAAATATTTTAATAGTATATAATATTTATAGCATGTTTTAATATTTCCACATACATACGCGTGTAATGAGATTCTATTTTTTTCTATTTTAATATCGTATATATTCATTTGTTACTATTAATTTGTTCCAAACCACATTTTTCATCATTCATTGTATATTGTGTACGTGTGATAAGATTTCTAATGTTTATAATATGTGCTAATATAGTTTAAATTTAATAATATATATTTAATATTTTAATAATATATTTAAAAATTTCCAAAATTTTATATTTTTAATTCCATTATCTCATAAACATAGCTCTCTCTCTCTCTCTCTCTCTCTCATAAATATTCTCACACACCCCTCTCTACATCTCTATCAATTATCACTAGTCATTTTCTTCATTTATTTCTTTTAACATCAAAGATTACATATCACCAAATGAAAACAAAAATTAAATATAAAAGATTTAGCAAAAAAAAAAAGAAGAAAAATTGGGCAAAAATTGTCAACAGTAGATAACACATGTCATGATAAGAAGATAAAATAACTCCAAGACATAGAAATAAATAAATAAATAAATAACACTAATGAACAACAATGCACAAAATAAAATTATCTATACAAGAGAACATGCATTGACATAAGAACATAAAATCAAGATGAACAACTAGTGCAAGTAGAAAAAAAAGGACAATAAACACAAAATAATATATATAAAGAACACGTATCACCAAGGTTCTCATGGTCAGGTTGGACTTATACAAGGTATTTAGATTTATTTTTTAAGTTCGAGTCCAATTTGAAAAATAGATTTATTTTTTTATTTAAGCTTGACCTAAATTAAGAAAAATAAATCTGGGTCCGACTTTACCCGCTCATATTTATTTATTTTTAGATTGATTTTTATTTAAAAATAATTTTTTTCAAAAATATAATACACTAATGTACTAAAAATGTTAAAATAAATATAATAAATATTTTATTGTATTAAATATAATTTTTAAAATTTTATATTTTAGGTTGGGTTATTTAGTTGGGTAATGTTTTTTTTTTAGGTTTTGGGCAATGAGTTTAATTGTTATTGGCTTATTGATTTAATATAAATATAAAAATATATAATTATTATTTAACATACATAATTAATATAATATTTTTATAACATAATATATTCGGGCAAGGTAGGGCCGGACTTGGGCTAAATTTTTTTACCTAAGACTCGTCCCATATAGAAAACGAGCCTTGAATTTTATTTAAACCTATTTTCTAGTCTCGTATTTTATCCAAATATTCCTATTTTTTAAACAGACCTTCAGACCTGGACGAATGGCTTGACTCATGAGCATAACTACACCAAAAACAATAACAACAACATGTATACATTATAAAGGTCATAATTTATTAAATCATTGTATGTGATGCTCACTACATTTTTATAATATTTGTAAATATATTGTTTGTAATATTTTATATTATATTTTTTTCATTATTATGTGTTATATATACATAATTTTTCATATTATCTAATTATGTAAATTAATATATTACGTGTTAAATAAATTATTACAACCTATGTAATACTCATTTTTATCATTTACATATATTATATATTACATATTACATATTGGTATTTACCCTACCAAAATGTAATATAAGCAACAAGTTGACAATAGGCTAAAACTTGTTTTTATGTGCCGGTCGAATTTTAATTTGATTGGTATGAATATTGTTGTCAATACAGGAGGATGTGGGTTCGAGTACGCTAAAGTGCACTATCCTCCTATTTATAGGTTGAGGAGAGGCTATGAGTAGTTCTAAGCGTTGTGTCAAAAAAAACTAGATATCATCGGAACCTATAATGAAATTATTTTAAAAAAAATTATTTTTATGTTTGAGGGTTGGTAATTTTTTTAATTTTATTTATAATAATATTAATAAAAATATTTGAGTTATTGGGTTTTTTTTTTTACTTTTAAAAAATTTTATGAAAGAAAAATATATGAATTATTAGGCTTTTTCCTAGGATAAAAAATGATATTTCATAAAGTAATATCCCAAATTTATTTAGTCAATACACATTGAACTAGTTAATACTGATGATATTGTAACTTATTTTAATACAGAGGTACTAAATATATTATTTCCCATATTATTACACTAATCATTTTAAATTGATTTAAAATTTTAAATTATTCTAAATTATCGAGATTATATCAATTAGGTATTTTGGTAAAAAAAATTTCAATTTAACTATTAAATGGAACGCCCAAAAATCTTAGTCTTTAGGTTTTTGAAACATTTACTTAAGTTTTATCGTTTGTTTTTTTTTTAGCTTTTACTTTTAAAAATTATGTGACAACGTTTTATTTATTTAAAATTTTCATGTTGAATTTAGCCATTTAAGATTTAATGTGTCATTTAATTTTAGTGGTTTTAATAATGAATGGTCTGATTGATATAATATCGATAGTTTAAGGATGAAATTAAAACAATTTCAAATTGAGTGACAAAGAATTAACTCTATAAGCTGGTGTCTTTGATGTTTAATTATTCTATTTGAACTTTGAAGCATGGCCATATTAATTAGGTGAAGTAATTTGTTTCTTAAAAGAGAAGAGCATTGGTAAGTAAGATTGGGGACAAATTAAAATAGAGTGACATAATACCACATTGTTTTTGACAGAGAAGCTAAGTTGGGTCATGCTTAAATTAAGCAACAAATTAACTTGCTAAATAAGCCCCTAATCCATTCATCATTATCCCTAAATATCTTTTCTATAATTAAAATTTAAAAGTAGGGTTGACAAGAACTCGTGTGTTGGCACGATAGTTAAAGTGTTCACCGCTCTAGATGCGGTCTAAGTTTGAGTCACGTTAGTTGCTTTACTGTTAGGGCTTTGCTTTTATCTACATAAAAAAAAAACAAGATGACTAACGAGATGAAATAAATGATTATTTATAGATTTATGATATTTTACACATTGCATCAAAATTTATGTACGGTTTTAATATTTACTATATTTAACCCTATTATTAAATTTAATTTATAACTTTACTTTTCTCTTGAATTTTACCATTAAAAATTTAAAAAATATTTTTTATTAAATTTATCTTTACAATTTTAATTTTAAAAATATTGAAGACATTTAATTTTGATAATTAACAATGATAAGGTAATTAATATAAAATTAAAAATAATAAAAATGGTTATTTTATAAAAATAAACTTATTTTCCCTTTTTATATATGTGTATTTTTTTTATTTTCAAAGTATTTAATTTTAAATTATTGACCCCTCAAAAGCACCACTTTCGTTGACCCATTCTGGAACATTCTAAGACTTTTTTCAAAAAAAAAAAAGACTACCAAAAAAGAAAAAAAAAGCTCTAATATTACTTTCTTTTTTTTTTCCTTTTTAGAAAAAATGGGTAATATATATTAAATAAAAGATGGTGACTGTACAACTACATGCTAGAAAACATTCCCTGGTTTATATGTGTGTGTATGTAAGTTGATCTCCCCATGAATCTGCAAATGCAAGCAAAGCTTTTTTGCCTTTCACTTTGGTTTTTCCCACACCTCACCTTCTCCACTTGACCTTCATATATCTTTCATTTTCACCCACTTCCTTTGTTTTCCCTTTATATATATAATCAGATCTCCAATAGTTATTATTAATTTGGTAAGTCTTATTTATTTATTAAGTGTTGGATGTTGCTTTTGCTTTTGTTTCGCCACCCTCTTCTCTCTCTATCACTCTGATATCATCATTGTCAAATTTTAGCTTTACTTAATTTTGGGTCTGTCTCTTACAAATAAGATCCTACCATTTTCTTTTGGAGAGCTTGCTACTCTGTATTCAACTTCTTTAGTCCTGTCCTGGTGTGCTTTTTGCCTTTTCTGCAAATTTCTTTGCCCAGGCATCAAATTTTGGAGCTTGGGTTTTTTCTTTTCTTTGCTCATTTACTTGTTTTGGGTGAGATTTCTGATATGGGTTTCTATTTTTGTTGAACAAAAAAAACCTGGATATTAATGTTTGGTCTTTTTGAAGGTCTCCATGGCGAGTCACAATGGTGATGGCAAGTCCAAGATGGAAGACTATGAAGTTATAGAACAGATTGGAAGAGGAGCTTTTGGAGCTGCTTTTCTTGTTCTCCATAAACTTGAGAAAATCAAGTAAGTATTTTGAGGAACATTCAAGTGAGTTCTAAACAATATTTCTCTTTGGGAGGGATTGTTCTTTGTTTTTGTTTTTCTTACTAATGAAATCCTGGAATGCTTAAAATCAAGGTTTCTTATGATTGGTTATGCAACAATGCCTATATTCTGAATATGTGGCCTTAATTTCATTATTGGCAGCTGTCGGTCTGTTTACACGTCTTTTAGCAATTATTGACTTAGTATGATATCTTTAATTTTCTTATTCTGTTAGGTATGTGTTGAAGAGGATTCGGCTGGCTAAGCAAACTGAGAAGTTTAAGCGAACAGCACACCAAGAGGTCACTTCTTAAAATATTTCCTCATTTAAAAAAAAAATTAATTAAAATGTGAGTTGTGGTGAAAGTTGCAGAGATTATTCCTTAATATTTTCATGTTGATTATCCACATACCTTTATTTGGTATTTTCTAGAGTGCTTCTTTTTTTGGTAGAAAAAAACTTAATTAATCAATAGTACGCATAACATGAAGTCCATTGGCCTTTGCCAATGAGAAAGAAATCGACTTAGGCGGTTCATTACAAACATAAAGACAGTCCACAAAATTAAAATTATTTGAGGAGGCATTAGCTTGAAAACAGATATCCAGTTGCCATCGTGATCTCAAATAAGGGCCCCTACTGCTTTCTTGAGGTTTCCAGTCATAGTCACCAATATTAAGTTTCATCCATCCTTGCGTAGGGGCTTGCCGAGTAACTGTGATAGCTATGGGAAGTGCTGGCAAAAGAGCAAGAAATTTCCCTGCGCCCACTAGTACTCTTTACTTAATGGTTGAAAGCTTTCAGGTTTGGTGCCATTTAGGAGCATAGAGGTGGAAGCTGTAGATATACATTGCATTATCAAATTGATCCCTTCTTTGGGGAACATGAAAAAAAGAGAATCTGTTGGACAAAGTTCGTTTCCAATTTACCATAGGCCTTCTCCAGGTCAAGTTTGATGACCTTTGCCCCTTTCTTTCCCTTCATACTCAGTCATCAGGTTATTCCGCAATAGTCTACATTCTCTAAACCTAGGGCTTGCATATATAATAGAAAGCAAACAAGACGAGTTAGAAAGAGGTAACTTAACCATGGCATGGATATCCTGCTCAGCATCGCATAGTTACTCAATGGTCACTGCAAAGGAATTCAACAAAAGCCAAATACCCTCCTTGTGCTTGATTGTGCTGGTGTCAAAGCCAGGAATCAAAAGGCAGTCTGTCAACAAACTTCGATACCTCACTTGTGTGCACCTTGGTCTCAGCAATTGCAATGATTTGTGGGTTATGTTGTCTCACCATGTCACGTACTGTACGTATGGGAATTGCGGTACTGCCCCCCCTTTCCAACCCCCAACAATTCATCATCATGGGTTTCGGTTACGGAGGTAATCTTGGATCTGTTGAGCCAATCTGCATCTGGGATTATGTCCGTCTCCTGCACTGGCATCATCTCAGTTTTTGGCTAGAGCAGTTAAATTCCATTTTCATTAATCTTTTTTAGTGTTCAATTTTCTATGGTTGAATGAAACCCTGACCATAGAATCTTGATTTCAGAAACGTTTTGGTTATTGGGTTGTCTATTTTTTATTTAACAATCCAACCTTGTCATGTGTTGACCCTTTAGGTTGCACACCTTTATCTACCCAATGGGATGCTCTAAACCTTTAGTTTGCCCCTGTTCCATTTCCCATCCTTGTTGCCACTCTGAAGGCTGTGCCTGCGATCTTTATTTTTCCTTTTGGAGTGAGTTACAGTTTTCTTTACAGACTATACAAATATATTTTGTATATTCTGCTGTTTTAGCCTTTTATGGTCATTATTATAACAAATTGTTGACGCATACATCACACCTAGAACCAGTCAATTGGAAACAATCTAAAAACTGTTCATGTTGCTTCGACCATCCAAGTGCCGTTTCCCCTCTGCTGTCATATCCATCGGTTAGTTATAGTGTGTGTCTGGTTTGAGGCACAAAGAGAAGCAACCGTTGCTGTAGTTGAGGTGAGGGAATAATTTCATATGTAGCAATCCAACATATGTTTCCTGAATTTGGAAATAGGCTTCTCACCAGAAAAAGTTGGGTTTGAAGATTCGTAGTCGATTGAGAAAGAATTTATTATAGTTGGGGAAAATATGCCTTCACTTGTCCAAAGATAAGTAAGACCCTCATAATTTGTGTAAACGTGATGCCAAATAAGATACCAATGATACCTGGATAGCTCATTCTTTGATATTAGTAATTTTTTCATATTGCAAACCAAGAATACCTTGATTCATGTCCTGGCAGTCCTTGTTTGAGACCGTTTCTCAATTGTGCCTCTTTTTTGCAGATGGAACTGATTGCCAAATTGAATAATCCATATATTGTCGAGTACAAAGATGCTTGGGTTGATAAGGTGAAGTGGCTTTACAAGTATTTTAGTTTTACAATGGATATGAAAGAGTTTATGCACAATATTATTGTTTATATTGCTAAGCACAAAATTTACTCTTCATTGATTTGTTAATTTGTGTTCATGCTTCTCAGGGAAACAGTATATGCATTGTAACTAGCTACTGTGAGGGAGGGGACATGTAAGTTACCTAAAAAGGAGTTTTTCGTTTTTTTGAATAAGATTTTGGAGGAATATGCAAGTTCTTTAATCATCTTATATACATTCTAGGGAATTTTTATGCTCGTAGACTTCATTTGTATTAAAAACTGACATAAATTCTCACTGCTAAATTTAACTAGTATGATTTTTGTGTCAGCTGTAGATGTAGGTAACCTAATTCATCTTGGTAGATTGGCTAAGAAATGATCAAAATACTCCATATTCATATTGTCAAGTTTGTAATCCTTCAACTGAAACACTGACCATAAAAGTTAATGAGTCGGATTTATAGTCAGACTGTATTGTTAGGTATCATGATCATCTGTTTTTAATCAGATTATAATGTAACTAAATAGCAACTGAAATTCCACTAATTTTTGTTGGAATAAGGGCTGAGCTAATTAAGAAGGCCAGAGGTATGCACTTTCCCGAGGAGGTAATGAGAAATACTGCAACTAAACTACTTATATACACCTGCTAGAGATGTTATTAACCCTCTTATTTTTCTCTTTGGCTTTCTAGAAAATATGCAAGTGGATGACTCAGTTGTTGTTGGCTGTGGACTACCTACACTCAAACCGTGTTCTTCATCGGGATATGAAGGTAATACTTCTATAATCATCCCTTTAGTGAAGAAGGTTCTTAAATGAGGATGCTATTCTCTAATTTCTATTTCATCTCAGTGTTCCAACATATTCCTTACGAAGGATAATGACATCCGGCTTGGTATGAAGACAAAAGGATTACTATAAAGGACTCGTGTTCTTTATCAGGTTTTGTCTCCTTTTTTAATATGCCTTCTAAGATTTGTATGTCTTATATGGACTGTACAGGTGACTTTGGACTTGCAAAATTACTTAACACTGAAGACCTTGCTTCCTCGGTATGATCTCGTGCTAATCTTTTCCCTTTTATGAAACTTTCTTGGAAAATTCTTCTTTGAAAACCTGTCTTACAATTCCTTCAATGCACTTAGATTATTTTGCAAGTACTTCTGATTGAAAAAAAAAGAAATGAACTGCTATTGTTAATAAATATCTTAGTAGTTTTGTTTATAGAATTTGTCAAAACCACTTTTTAAGGATTCATTCCATTTCTTTTACATTGTCTGCATACATTCAATAGGTTGTTGGCACACCCAACTATATGTGTCCGGAGCTCCTTGCAGATATACCTTATGGCTATAAATCGGATATATGGTCACTTGGTAAGAATTTCAAAGCTTGATCCCGAGATGGAAAATCTGTTATAGTTTCAACTACGAGTGATAGATTTGTTATTCCAGGTTGCTGCATGTTTGAGATTGCTGCACATCAACCTGCATTTAGAGCTCCAGTGAGTTCTTCTAAGTCAAGCTATAGACATTGCCTTAGTATCGTTAAACTACCATCAATTTGTCTGTAATTTGCTTTGCTATAGAGTCTATAGTAAACTGAAGTTATTGGTAACAAATAGGATATGGCGGGACTTGTTAACAAAATCAACAGATCATCCATTTCTCCTCTCCCGATTTTGTATTCCTCCATGCTGTAAGCATTTTCTTCCATATAATCATTTATGGATGTGTTACTTAACGATACTGATAATGCTATTTCATTTCCTTTTAAAAAGTCTAATATTTGTAGAAAATGAAATGACTTCATGTTTCAGGAAGCAAATAATTAAGAGCATGCTAAGGAAGAACCCGGAACACAGACCAACCGTGAGTGCAAGTGATCCTGTCTTTAGCTTTCTAGTTTTAAATGCTACCATCCATACTGATCCTGAGCATTCTGATACTTCAGGCTGCTGAACTCTTAAGACACCCCCATTTGCAACCTCATGTCCTTCGCTGCAGAAATCCATCTACGGTTTATCTTCCGGTAAAGCCCACAAACAGCCCAAAGGAGAAGACACCTAGAAAATCATTTTCGAACAAACCTGGTATTGGGAAGGACAGGGGGTTTGGGATTAAAGATGCTGGGGTATCGAATGGGCAACGAAATATACATCCATTTCCGAGAATGGCTGATGTACATGTAAGCTGTTCACCTACTCATGAAAAGCCAGCATCCTCGGCTAGTACCAAAGACAACCCTGTCACTAAGAGGGTTGATCCTACTAGCTGTGCAGTCGAAATATCCAAAGCTACTAGTGATTCCAAAGACACGTCCACTGATTCCGAAGTAAGTGTTAGCAACGGAGACAAACAGGCTCAGCTTAGAAGTGTTCCCCGAAAGGATGCTGATGTGGAGTCTACTTCGGAGACAGCATTCAATTCTAAGCATGATGAACAAGAAGAACCCACTTTTGAGCACACTCAAAACTTTCCTGAAGCTGATATGAAGACTAAAAATAAAAAAGATGAGACAATCTGTGATGTTCAGGTTCTTGAAGAAGCAGCAAAAGAGGTTCTCGATATATCGAGGGATTCTAGTAAACTGACAATCTCCAGTATAAGTTGTGATGATAAAAATGGGTACCGTGATGACGGAAGTTCATCATCTACTATTTATGAGACTGATGTTGATCGAATATGCTCGTCAACTAAAACATGTAGTCATAATGCTACAACAGAAGGTGCTGACACGAGCTATTTGTCATCTGAAAGTAATGCTGTGCATCCAAGTGCAGGTGAAGCAGGAGCAGCATCCGAGAATAATACAAAAGATAGTGCACGACCGGTTCACTTGACGGCAAGTGATGTATCGTTACTGAGTAAACTGACAGCCATGAGCGGTGACGAAATTAAGAGTGTGTGGGAGAATCCGAGCCAGGAAAGAGCTGATGCATTGGAGTCTCTGCTTGAGCTATGTGCCCAGCTTCTTAAACAAGACAAAATCGATGAGCTTGCTGGTGTGCTGCGACCGTTCGGGGAAGAAGTTGTGTCGTCAAGAGAAACAGCAATTTGGTTAACAAAGAGTCTCATGGCTGCCCAAAAGTTCACCGGTGCAACCTAACTTTCATGAATTGGTTGGAGTCATAATTTATTCATCGTTGCGAGAAAATGTTTTCTTTTTGCCTTCTTACATATATGTTTTGACATAAAGTGTGTATTTCTTCTGGTTTGCTTGAAGAGAAAGAAACTCGAGAAACTATATTTTGGGGGATTTCTATGGAATAATAACTGACACTGGTGATCTTTTATTGTTCCAAAGTAGAAATGTCGATTTAAGCATATGCAATATCCGAAAGCCAGAATTTTTCAGAAAACATATTTATATCCGTCAATTTGGGATACGGGATCTATAGATGATTAACTCGACCTGACTCAACCTGATCACTATCTCTAATGGAAGGAATGTGAATTCACATATTTATTACATTACTTTCATATTTATTAAATGGGTTTTTTTTTGTTGTTGTGTTTTTAATATCATACCCTAAATTACCATATCTATCAAACAATCATTTCTTTGGAGTGCAAAGTATCACTTGGAATTCAAACATATATCATAAACGTACAAACAAGTAAAGTGAAGAAAGCCATCTTCAACAATGAACAAAAAGAAAGAAAGCACCCCAAGTAGTATTTTTACATTTATTAATCCACCATTTCTTTTTTTGATTCTTCAATACTTCATGGTTTCATCCATTTTTTGCTGTGGCTTACTGTAAAAAGTAGGCAAAGAAAGAAACAAGTGTGGCTCCAACCAAGGACTCAATAACAGGCATTGTTGAGATTGCGATGCTGGAATCTGGGCCTGGGCCAGATGCTGAAGCTGAAGCTGCAGCTGCAGCTGGAGCTGAAGCTGGAGATGGAGCTGGAGAAGCGCCAGCAGCCAGGACCGCGCTCATAGAGGCGGCGGCGACAATGACGGCGCATGAGATCTTCTTCATGTCCATGGTATTGAAGAATAAAGGTTAGTGAGAGTAAAGAGACCTAATGTGATGAAAAAAACAAAATTTATTGTGTTTTTATTTTGCTTTTCTCAAAGGCCTGAAGAACAATGGTTGAAGTGAGTTGATATTTATACGTAAAATGAATGTCTATTTTAAGGAAGAAGTGGTTTCTTGTGAGCTTCAAATATGGTTTTTGTTTGGTTTTGCATGTTTTTAGGGCCGAAATTGATGGCCAAAGCTGAAAATTAATAAATATTATTAAAAATGATCAGTTTTTTTTAAGTTATTCCGGGGTGAGGGGTACTTGTCATATTTCGGCGTGGGACACATTTTATTTGATGGTTTTTTGAATGTTAAATATTATTGCATGGATTAATTTTTATTGGTATTGAAAACACATCACGTTATGGCAGGTTAATGTCTCACAGTTTAATGGATCTTCCACTTATTTGATTTAAACTATTTATAACTTATCAATGGATATAGCCCATTTGGTATGAATAGTTTATCAGTCTAGGTGTAGATGTTCTTATTTGGGCATCTTGTTTGGGTTACTGGATTTATATTCTTAAATTCTTGGTGCTAATATTGACAAGAATTTATTGAAACTTTAGCATTTGTCAAATTACTACAAAATGGATGGAAAATTTAACTGTTTTTTAACTTTATTGACGTGGCATACAAGTGGATTGCCACGTGGATAACACACGTCAACATTTAATTAATTTTTAAAAATTTTAAACATTCAAAAAATATAAAATTTATTTTTAAAAATTAAAATCATTAAAATTATTTAAAAATATGAAAAATATATTTTAATATTTTAAATTTTAAAAATTAATTAAATACTGACATGTCATCCATTTGTATGCTACATTAGTAAAGTTAAAAGATATTAATTTTTCTATTTATTTTGAGTTGATTTGACAAAAAATGCAAATTAGAAAATTAAAAAAAATGAAAATTTAATTAAAGAGCTAAAATGATTTTTAAAAAAAGAAAGAAAGAAAGCATTATGACATTTTTTATTTTAAATGATGAGGAGTTATTAGAATGATTGGTTTAATTAAGATTTTTAAGTGAGATTAGTGGATAATTTTTTTAAGAGTATAAAGTAAAAAAAATTGTAATCACATTATTATCTTTATTGTTGTTTTATTTAATTTTTAATTTTTTTTTATTTTTACTCAATTAAATTGGTGCCATAAACTCTCGAGTAAAATAATATTATGAATTAATCCATCATCAATCTAATTAAAAAAATAACAAAAAAAAATAGTAGTTTGCTTTTTATAGTTTTCATATCATATATTTAAATAAAATAATTTAAATCATTCTTTCAAAAATCACCTCTAAAAGAATCACTTAAAATTATTATCTCAATAAAATGTTAAAATATGTTTCAAGTCCTTGTACTTTTTAAAATTTAGAATTTAATCCATCTTTTATTTTCAAAGAAATTGAATCTCTCTCTCTGTTTTGGCAAATCTTAGTTATGTTTCTGATTTGGAGTTCTTTGATATTGGTTTAAACAAATATTTTGACGTGATCTCATGTTGATATTCTCTAATAAAAATTTAATTGCTGAGAAAAAACCATTACTTTCTTCTAAAAAAATCATTAATTTTCTTTTAAATAAGAAACAATTCCAGAACATAAATCAATAAAAAAGATGACAAAAATTAAATCTCAAGCCGACAGGTTTATCCCATACACCCCAATCCTTAAACATAACATTATGGATTGAAACAAAGAAAAAAACTAAGAAGATTTTCCAAATAAGGCTACCCTCGTAAATAAAGAGCTACCCTTGCTTTCGCATCCAACAAACAAAAGGCAAAATCATAGACATCTTTATCCACTTTGTTTCAAAGCCGAAATCACTTGAAGATAGTCACTTTCAACCATGACACCGTCCATACGAAGAGCCTCCAACCAAGAAAGAGCTTCCCGGATCGCAAAAGCTTCAACTAGCTTAGGCTCCAAGTTGGCTCGGTGATGACCTGTAAGGCCCTTAACAAAAACACCATTAGAGTCCCTCACTACAGCTGCAAAACTAGTCAATTGGTCCACCCCAAAACTTGTTGCATCTACTTTACATGGTTGAAATCTCAGGCGGTTTCATCCACCGTCGGCATTCACTACATCGGTGATCACCAGCTACAATGCTCAGATGACCAACAACACCTTGTACTTTATCGAATTTTCGCTTAACCAGTCTTGCAATGGGATATGCCAAAAGATAAAACGGCAGCCGCTGCCACAGATTCATTCTTCCAACAAAACATGTTTCGAGCAAACCAGATGCTCCATAGCGTCATTAGCAACTTGTTCCTCATGGCACTATCCATCGAATCAAAAAGCAAAACAAGCAAATTCAACACAGTGAGATTAGAAAAATCTAATCCAGCTAATTGCCTAATTTCGACAGCTTTCGAATAGTGCAACAACGCATCAACGAGACTCAATTTTGCCACATCTAGCACAAAGAGAGTCTAGGCGGAATCCTTTTCTCAACCAACCTCCATTTAAAGGAATAAAATCCCTTAAGTAGTGCCAAATAGAGATGTTCAAACCGTCCGTTTGTTTAATATCCGAATTGAATTAACTAAAATTATAAAAGTTTTAACCGTTAACCGAATCGAAAATTTTTCAAAATCTTTTAACCGACTGAAATAATTTCGGTTATTTCAGGCGGTTAATTGAATTAACCAAAATTTTTACATATTTTTTGTTTTGTTCAAATAAATTTGAAACATGAAAAAATACAACTTTAGAAACAAGAAAGTTTAAGACTCGAGTGATGAAATGACAAAAAAAAAAGTCAAGAAAAATAAAAGATGATCTGGTGTCAAGTGGCGCTAATGATAATAAAAAAAACAGTGCCTTTTTCTTTTAATTTTTTATTTAAAAATATATAAATCTATTATGATTTAAAGCTCATTATAATAATTTAAATAAATATAATTTATTTTAAGCTCATTCTTTAATTTTTATATTTCGACCTTATATAATACCTTGGACACATCTAATATATTGGGCCTATAATATTTTATCATTAATAATTTTGGTTAATCAATTAATTCGGTGACCAACTCATTAATAGTAAACTGAAATTTTAAAAAGCTCTTAACCGATCTTTGACCGAATTAGATTCGGCGACCAACTGATTAACCGAAATAATTTGATTCAATTCATTTGGTTAAAATTGAATTATGCACACAATCACCAAATAAAATGTTGATTGAGTCTTAGCTGATTGACAGTCATGCCTTTTAAAAAAACTAATTGGAGTAGCTGATTGAGTCTTAATTCAGTTGGCATTGACTTTGTTGTTGTTAGTGCAAGAGGATGTGGGTTCGAGTGTACTGAGGTGCACTATCTTCTTATTTAAGGGTTGGAGAGGGATTATGGGCTCATCATATTCAAATTTATAAATAAATGATATCTTATTATTTTAAAATTTTTTCTTACTAAAAAACTATTGAATTACACTTTATATTCTCTTTAATTGTATTTTCATTATAATTTAAACAATTTCTTATTATTTTAATTATATTTTACAATTTTTTTTAGTAAAATCGTTGTTGGAAATATCTATTTCGCTATTTTTGTATTTATTGAATATATGTTCTGTTTCATGTTTTTTATCATATCGAAATTACCATATTTATTCAACAATAATTTCTTAATTGCTTTTTTTTTCATTTATTTTCTCTCTTTAAAATGTAACATTACGATTTTTAATATTTATTTTTTAATATAATATCGATATAAATTGAGGTAATAGAATCATAATCTCCCATGGCCTAACATTTTGGAAATATATAAACGAACAAAAGTATTTTCTTTTTGGGTGCAAAGTATCACATGGAATTCAAATTATTTTTTTTAATAAACGTACAAATGAAGTGATGAACCAAAAAAAAGGGGAAGAAGAAAGCAAGTAAAATGGATTGAACCCCGAGTAATATTTTACATTTATTCATTCACCATTTTTGATTCTTCAATACTTCATGGTTTCGTAGATTTTTGCTGGCTTACTGCAAATAGTAGGAAAAGAAAGAAACAAGGGTGGCTCCAACCAAGGACACAAGAACAGGCATTGTTGAGGTTGCGACGTTGGAGTCTGGGCCTGGGGCAGCTGCTGAAGCTGAAGCTGAAGCTGCACCTGGAGCTGAAGCTGGAGCTGGAGCTGGAGCGGAGTCAGCAGCCAGGACCGCGCTCATAGAGGCGGCGGCGACAATGACGGCGCAGGAGATCTTCTTCATGTCCATGGTATTGAAGAATAGGCTTAGTGAGAGTCGAGAGACCTGCTGCGAGACGGAAAACAAAATTTATTAATTTGGTTTTCTTTATATGTTTATATGTTATTGTTCTTCACGCAGGTCTGAAGAACAAGGATGAAGGTGAGGTGCATTTTATAGGGGAAATTCATGTCTATTTTAAGCAACAAATGGTTTCTCATTAGCTTAAAAATAGGCTTATGTGGGGTTTTGCATGTTTTGAGGATTGAAATTGACATGCATCATCTTTAAAAAGTTAAAATTTTAATTTTCCATTAAAACCCTTACATGAAACCAAATAGGAATTTACTTAATTACCATTTTTTTATAAATATATAAAAATATATATGATAAGTTATGTCTTCTTTATTTTTGGTTGCAAAAGAGGTAACTATTGGTTCCACTAGACCTGTTTGAAAAGTGTGAAAGTTAGTATAAATTCAAAAAATAAATTTAGATAAAAAAATAAAGTTTGTTTAGAAAATAAGTTGGACCTCGGGTAAAATTTTTTAACTCAAGCCCAGCCCGACTCGACTCATGGATACCTCTAATTTCCACTTGTGCTTATTGAATATATTGAATTGAAGTGGTATGATGATATAATGAATCGTTACATTGAATGGATAAATAATGGAAACTATGAAGCATGATGTTATATTGACACTTAAGAAATGGTTTGATTGATATTTAAGGCTCCGTTTGTTTCACTAAAAATGATTTCTAGAAAATGATTTGTTTTTCTGGAAAAGCTAATATTTTCTGGTGTTTGGTGTTTGGATGAATCTGTGTAAAATATTTTCTTTTGTTTGACAGACTTAAAAATATTTTATAAAATTTGTTTTCAATGAAACAAACATAGATTCGAGATTTTCTTATCTTTTAATTATTTAATTGAGTTTATTTTATATCTATAATTTTATATTTTACATTGTTTTTTGCATATATTAAAAATGTTTTGTTAAATTCATGTTCATTACAACGTTATTTTTTAGTTGCATGATTACCAAGTGAGTATTTTTTATTTAAAAAAATGTGATATCAACAAAATTGACAAAAATTTAACAATGTCAACAATTGGACTTGATTTTCAAATATGAAAAGAACAGAAACTAAATTCTTGAAAATAAAAGTACAGAGACAAAATTACAAATTTGTGAAGAGTACATAGAGACTTATGACATATTTTAACCTTTATACTACAAAATATTTATTATTAATATATTTGTAATTGTAATAAATATTTATTATTATTGGTTAATAATAAATATTTATTATTAAAATATTAATATTGAATATTTTTAATAATATGTGATGAATATTATCTAAAATTATTATTTTTAAAATTTATTATTAAATAAAATCAAAATATTTATTAAAATAATAAATTATATTAATTATATTAATAATTTATTATATGACTAAATATAAATAATTAAATAGGTATGTTTAATAATATTGAAAAATATAATATTTTAAATATTTTTAAAAATAAAAATAAAAATTCTTATTAATATAATAATATTAAGCTTGATTTAAGTTAGTTTTTATATAAAAAATTATCTATAGAGGAGCTCTTTTTCGAAAAATGACTTGCGTTTTTCAAAAGGGTAAGTCATTTTACAAGAAAAATGACTTATTTTCCGTTGACCTGTAAGTCATTTTTCGTTGACCAAACTATTTTTTGTGAATCAAACACAAAAAATGCAGAAAATATTTTTCGTAAAACCTTTTACATGTAAATAAATGGACCCTAAGTTAAATTTGTATTATGTGCAATTTGATTGGACTCAAGTATGATATTTGAATTATGAAATTGAATATTGTGCCATGTACACATATGTGTAACCAATTTTTGAAAATTCTCTAGTAAACCACTATGAATAAATTTGGATATAATTGGTATGCTAACAAAACTTTAGTAGCATTGTGTATTATATTCTACTGATAAAGCAAGAATTGATGTTTACATATTTGCTTTATTGCACTATGTGCATAATTGGTGTGATGGAGGACATATGATTCATGTTATATATGTTAATTGGTGTGATGGAGGATTATGTTTAAGCTCATGAGCCATCGGTGTGATGGATGAATTATTTTGAATATCTAGATTAACCCTTCTCTTACATATAATGGTAAACATGATAAATGTTATACTTCCTATCCAGAAGGGAAATAAGGCACCATGAGAAGACATATGTGGACAATCCTCTGCTTATTTCCCGACCTATACAATACTTGGTATATTCTCCACCTAAGTGTTTAAGCAATTCTCTACTGCTCAACTAGTCACTAGATGATCAATCACTCAGGCATCTCATCCTCCAGGTCACCCTTTTTTAGTTGGTGCATGCTCACCTCCAAAGAGGGGACCTCTAAGGGGCCATTAGACATAACAACCTCATACAGTCAAGGGAATATCAAAACAGTACCATGCATGAGGAAAACCCAAGCACAATAGCTTTGCCACCTGATGATCATCATGTCCTATATTTGTCGGTGACGTGAACTCATGGGGCATGAGACCTCTTCCCTATAAATACCCTGTAGAACAATGAAAGATCGATCCTTTAGCCTTTCAACAACCTTAAGCACTCCTCAACAGTCAACCTCCTTTGCTACCTCCCCCTCACTTATTTTCTTTGTAATACCCCGTAAATTTTTACAATAAAATATTATCTTTGATATAGTAAGGAAATAAAGTGGCAAAAAGAAGAATTTTGAGTTATGAAAATATTGAGAAGTATATTATGAAATATTAATTCAAGAAAGGATTAAATTGCAAAAGTGAGAAAAGTTTTGTTACCCAAGAGTAAATACTCAAAATTTGAGGGGTTAAAGTGTAAATATGAAAAAGTTGAAGGACCAATAGTGTAAATATTTTAAGGGTGGAATAATCTAGAAACTAAGGAAAATGGATGAATTAGGACCAAATTGAAAGCTAGAGAATTTTGAGGGACTAAATCGTAATTTTACCAAATTAAGTGATGACTCAAGGATGAAATTTTAAAGATTATAAAGGGAAAAATGGTCAATTAGAAGAGAGATAAATCTAGAAGATAATGATGATGTTGGAGATATTTTATATTAAATAAATAAATAAATATTAGTTTATTAATATTTTAATTTGATTTTTAAATGATATTTTATTATTTTATTAATATTTTATTTAGTATATATAAGAAAAGGAAGATGAAGAATTATCAATTCCATCATATTTCCATGCAACTAACGTGAGAAGAGTGGAGAAGAAAGAAAGTTTTGCTTTCTTTACAATTTGGTCCTTCCACAAAAAATTTACCATTTTCACCTAGAAATCAAAAGAATTTTCATAGCTTCCAAGAGAGAGGAATAACAAGGAGACAATGAGGAGCTAGAATATCAAGTTAGATTCAAGAAATAGAAGCTGGAGGAGAGAGAAAATCAAGTTAAAGATTGAAATCAATAGCACAAGGTAAGAACATCAAGATTTCAATATATTTTTAAGTTTGATATTATTGAAAAAGCATGGAAATAATGTTATAGTAGAGTTTTCTTATATAAGGTATTATGTTCTTGATATATTAGTGAAGAGAAATAAGTGAAAGCGATGAGAAATATTATAGAGAAAGGGAATAAGGGAGTTATACACCAAGTAATCAACATTTTGCACTAAAACAGTTTTGGACAACAGCAGTAGGTTAACTTTGAAAAATCACCATAAATTGTGGAAATCGAATTGGAGTATGAATGAATATGGAAATAAATCTTATTAAGTCTAGTTTATCATAGAAGAAACAGTGTAAGTAATGGAATTGTAAATCATGAGATATAATAAATTTTGTGAGACAAGGTCAGAATGAATTTGGGTTCCCTTGTTCTAACTTGGACAAATCATTAAAAATTGTAAAAAAATAATTATGAGTTATAATTTATATTTTTAAAATCCTTATGAGTCTATTTTCAATAGAAATAAACGGGAACATCATCCGAATTCCGTACAAAGAGATAATTAATTTTTAGTGAAGAGGGGTCGGAACTATCAAACAGTGAAACAGGAGAAACTTTAAAGAATAAAATGTACTTATTTGCTAAAAAAAATTTATGAAAATTTTATGGCAAGAATATATATATGAGTCTAGTTTCAGAGAAAGTTTTCAGATCTCAATTCGGAGTTCTGTAGCTTAAGATATAATTAATTTAGAGACTATGACTCAAGTGAACAGCTTGTTATGAGTAAACAAGATAATAGTGGTATTATGTATATATCAAGGATGTGGAATGGAGTGGAGGAGGAGGAAAAATATATGTGAATATTCAGATAATATGAGTTTATTTTAAAATATCTAATTTACATATTTTAGGTTCAGGGACTAAATTGAATAAAAGTAAAATTTTAAGGGTAATTTTGTAAAAATGTCAAAAATGACCAAATTGCATGAAATGAATTGTTTTATCATTTAAATTAATAAATTGAATGAAATATTAATTTAGATCAAGATTTGAGTGGAAATTCGAGAAAAATGGAAAATTACCAAAATGTCCCTGAATTTTGATATTTCTGCAATTTAGCCCGATAAGTTCGTGTAACTTGAATTATATTCTTAAATGCTTGAAATGTTTGTTATTGATGTGAATATGATTTGAATGTTCATTGTATGAAAATTGATGAAACATTGATATATTTGATAAAAAGGGGAAGAAATCCCGGTTGAATGGAAGGAAAATTCGATGGATTTCTGAAAAGGAATTGACAGTAAAAAGGTAATGGTAACCCCACGATTAATTATTTCACTTATGAATTTCATAGTAATAAAAATACATGTTCATGTTAGCGAAGTTAACATTTAACACAAAAACACAAATTCAAAAGTTAAAAAAACAAACAATTAAATAAAAGGCTAAAATAATTTTTTTTATAAAGTTACGGAACTATATAAATCATTATGCCTAAATAATTATCCATTAGATATTTTAGAAATTTAATTAGACTTCTTTTGTTTACGGATGCATTTGGATTGAATGAGGTTTCAGTCACTTATATTTAGAGGTAATTCTATCATACATCCCTAAATTATGATCCTTATTCTAAATTAATCCTTAAATTTTTAAATATTTTAATTACATCCTTAAACTATTAAGGTTATATCAACTAAGTCCTTTTATTACTAAAATCGTTAATATATACCCATAAAATGACACATTATAAGATCTTATATGGCATTTAAAGTGATTTAAAAAAAACGGATATTGTAAAATATTGTAAAAATCTTAGTTTTAAAGTTTTCGAAATTATATATTCTCACACACGATATCTTTCTATACATAGTGATGGTATCAACTCATATGGCTATATTCGATTCGGTGGAATAAAAATAAAATAGAAATTAGCTTTCAGAGAGCTAACTAAGTGGTTGATTGTAACAACCCTAACCCGTATCCATCGCCGAATTAGGGTTACGAGGCATTACTGAACAAAATACAACCATCTCAAAATCAATACATATATATTATACATATACATATACATATACATTAAATATGCAAAATGTTAAACTTCTCTTCTAACCATTTTTAATAAACAAAGACATTATAATCTAACTAGTAAAGACATTACAAACTAGCATATCTATAAGGAAATAAACCATTTTAGTATGGCTATTATATTCATATACAATACAACAAAGTACGACCTTCAAAACATTTATCTAGTCTGTACATGCCATAGTTAGAATTTAAATATTTTAAATACCGAGACAATAGATAATGTGATAAACTTGCTGACGATCCCTGAGCTTGAAGCTTGATTTGTTTTTTTTTTATCTATAAACAGATAGATGTAAACAAACAAAGTACGCTTACATAGCTTAGTAAGTCTATAGCATAACTAATATATATATAAAAGAAGAATAATATAAATTCATAATTAAACTTATTGAAATCGCAAATACGACATATATTACTATTTGAATATTTGTTACTCATAATCATCTTATTTATAATCAAATATATGTACTCGTAGAATGCTTACCAATGAATATATAAATATGTATATACAATATGCATAATAATTGTATATTTAAATACTCATCAAAAACTTACAACCGAATACTTTTATATATCATTTACATATAAACAAATGCATACATCATTATCAAATACCTAAAACCGAATGCATATACACTTCATATGTGTGTAACCGAACGCATATTTATGTACTTAACAAATTTTATATCCGAATATATATATACATACACATCAAACGAATATAACCAAATACATTTATACTTACCAAAATGCATATATAGATTTCTCACATACATCTATCTGAACGCGAATATACCTAACAATTTCATAAAATTGAATATATATATAAATCCATACTTATCAAATACATATAAACTAATGTTTATATGCTCATCAAACACAATGACCAAATGTATATACATATTCTATAAATCCATATGACTAAATCATACACATATTCGATACATGTAAACACATGATATGAATAGATTCACCGGCACAAAACCTGCTAGGCTTAAGGCCTGATTCAATACACTGGCACTTAGCCTGCTAGACATAAAGTCTGAAATGTTTCACCGGCGTCAAGCCTGCTAGACTTAAAGTCTGAAATGTTTCACCGGCGACAAGCCTGCTAGACTTAAAGTCTGAAACATATCACTGGCATCAAGCCTGCTAGGCACCGAGCCTGAACACTCAATTTATATAAATACAAATCACTTTCAAAATGTATATGTATATAAGATTCCATGTATAAAAATTTAGCTCAATATATATAAATTATGCCTTTAAACCACATAGGTATATAAAGTTCAGATATTGAATCCAGCTCAATAACTTAATTATACATATGATCATATACAAATATATAACTTAATACATTAAGGACTACTATTAATATCATGCATTCGAACATCTTATAGTAATCCAAGCTAACAATTTTGTACCTTCAACTCCATTCAAAAGCTTCACATGAATATAATTACATAATTGAATCTCACATAAACTTATATAATTATCATACCTAAATTCAATACATAAACATGTACATATATAAGTTTGTATATATTCGAGTCTCATACATACTTTATATAATAGTCATACCTAAATTTAACACAAAAACATATTCAATTATATTTGTATTTCCGAACTTCATATAAACTTATATAAAAATTATACCCAAACTCAATACAAAACATATACATGTAAATATATATGTATGTGCTCATTCAATTCTATCATATACATATAAATTTCAACTCACATGTACATACCATTTCAAAACTACTTATGCAAATATAACATATATATTTTTAATCAATCCAATAGTTTGTACATATATGTACTTACATATATATATACATTCGAACCTTATATTTATATATATATATATATATACACACTATACATACCTTTCGATTAATAACCAAGAATTTATACATAAGCCATATTCATTCTTCAACTAAATTCAAGAGCTTACATATATGTGTATACATATATGTATATTCGAACATTAATCATATATTTATATATATACATATCATTTTTACTTTGACTAAATTCAAGCTATATACTTTCAATTTAAGCTCATCCAAATACAATATATATATATGTATATTAATTAATAACATTAAATTGCTAGTTGACTTACCTCGGACGGTGAAAAATCGAAATCGGACGATTATTCGACGATTTTATCTTTCCCCCGATCGAACTCCGATTTCTTTGGTTCTTGATCTAAATATATCCAGAATGAGCTAATTTAAATATTAAAACATTCAATTTAATCCAAAAACACATAAATAGGAAAATTACCATTTTGCCCCTAATATTTTACACTTTTTGCAATTTAATCCCAATTGCATAAAACACAATTTACACAAAATCTCACAACAACATAGCTAGGCCGAATCTTCCTTGTATTCATACAAGTCCATGCATTTAATTTATTTTTCATTTTAGTCCCTCAAAAATTTATTTTTTTAATTTAGCCCTAATTACTCAAATTTATCAAAAATTCAAAGACAAAACATGTTAATCTAACACATATATTTCATAATCCATCATCAAACATCATAGAACACAATTATTCATTAATGGCATAACTCAAAATATTCATCAAAATAAAAAATTCTAGCATGGGTCGGATAGTATTCGAAGCAACGATCTCAAAAATATAAAAATTATCAAAAACCGAGTTAGAACTCACCTTGAATCAAGCTCAACAATGGCCGAATACCCTAGCTTTGTTTCTTTGTTTTCTTTTGTTTTGTTTCGTGATGAAGATGAAGGGAAAAAAAATGATAATGGCTTTTTTTTTAATGTTTATTATAACATAATAATATATTATACCTTATTATAACATATATATAATATTAATAATATAAGAAAACCATATATATCACCTAATGCCGTCCACTAACTTGGAAAATGGCTTAATTGCCACATAGAACCTCCAATTTATAAAGACAAAAACAATTAAGCACTTCCATATTTAACCCTCAAATTTTCACTTTACGCGATTTAGCCATTTTCTCAAATTAAGCATACAAACAGTAAAATTATTTCACGAAACTTTCACATATATAATTTCACACATATTTAACACAGAAAATAATATTAAAATATTTTTAGACTCGGATTCGTGGTCTCGAACCATTTTGTCCGATTAGGGTCAAAATTGGGCTGTTACATTGATAGCTCTGGTTTTGAAAACCGGTATAGTTCGAAACAAAGAACTATTGAGGGTTCGAGTCCCTCTCTTTCCTTTTGCTTGATGAATAGATTTCTTTCTTTATTGCTTTTTCCTGGCTTCTTAATTAAGAATCTTAATATTAATAAAAAAATTATTTCTGATATAAAATGAGTTGAAACAAAATGAAAACAAAATATTTTTAAATATCACTTGATTCCTTCAATATATATAGTGTAATCAAATTGATTCCTACCTTAAGCATCGAATCACGATCAATTTCTTTTTCAAATCCCACTATGGCTGCGCAAGCTCTTCCCGCGTGCCAATAAGTGACTCACGAGCAAAAGCTTTACCGTTCACTCTCTCAAACACTCCTTTTTTCTTTGAGGTTTTACTTTTAAAATGATTATGTGGTAATATTTTGCTTTCTTTTAAAATTCTTTTTAAATTACACCACTTAATATTTGACATTAAATATTTTAATGACGGAAGAACTAAATTGATATTAATTTTGATAATTTGAGGATGTAATTAGAACATTTTAATAATTGGAAATCAATTTAAAATAAGAGTTATAGTTTGGAGATATTTAAAATATATAACTTTTTTTTTTTTCAACTGCAAAGTATCACATGGAATTCAACTTTTTTGATGAACGTACAAATGAAGTGATGAACAAAAAAAGAAGGAAGAAAAGCAAGTAAAATGGATTGAACCCCGAGTAATATTTTACATTTATTAATCCACCATTTTTTATTCTTCAACACTTCATGCTTTCGTATATTCTTGCTGGCTTACTGCAAATAGTAGGCAAAGAAAGAAACAAGGGTGGCTCCAACCAAGGACCCAAGAACAGGCATTGTTGAGATTGCGACGCTGGAGTCTGGGCCTGGGGCAGCTGCCGAAGCTGAAGCTGAAGCTGAAGCTGAAGCTCCACCTGGAGCTGAAGCCGGAGCTGGAGATGGAGCGCCAGCAGCCATGACTTCGCTCATAGAGGCGGCGACGGCCACAATGACGGCGCACGAGATCTTCTTCATGTCCATGGTATTGAAGAATAGTAAGCTGACTGAGAGTCGAGAGACTTGCTGCGACGAAAAACAAAATTTATTGATTTTGCTTTTTGTTTTCTGTTTTTCTCGCAGGTCTGAAGAACAACGATGGAGGTGAGTTGAATTTTATAGGTAATTTTAATGTCTATTTTAAGGAAGAAAAACGGTTCCTCGTGAGCTTAATAAATGGTTTACCTTTGGTTTTGCATGTTTTTAGGATTAAAATTTGCATTTTCCCTTGGTCAAATTCTGTTATAAGTCCTTGTATTCCACGTAAGCCATGAATTTAGTTTATTTACTTTTTAAATTTTGAAATTTAAGAATAGTAGCTATTAAATCCGTTTGGTTAAATTATGCTGTTAGTATTGTATTATGTTTAAAATTGTAGATTTAGTCCACGTTCTCAAATTGGATCATTATTAGTCCTTTTAGTTTTCGGATTTCGAAATTTTAGTCTTAATGCACACGACGATATTTAAATCCATACTTGACATTTTTTGTGAGTAATATATGGAAATAACAAGTTGACATGACATTATATACGTGATAATATGATTGCCACATTACATTCTAGAAATAACATAACTTAATGAATTTATCAGTTATTGTTTGATCAATGTTGAAATTTTAAAATTCATAAAATATATGAATTAAATCCATAACTTACACATAATATAATGACTAATGGTAGATTTTAACGTTTTCCCTTAAAACTCTACGCTAATATAATTAAGATTTTGAGTTTGAAAAATAATAAGATTGTATATTGCAGTAGTGAAATTAAAATCAACGGTAAGATATATATTTGAATATAAACACAACAATCACGACTAGGCGAATTGTAGAGAGGATGGAAAATAAGCACTAAATACATCAGGTTATGTTTTTTAGGGTGAGTATTTGATCCAGTTAGTGGCGGAGCCAGAAATTATTTTTTTGGAGGCCGAAATTAAATTTTATATTTTTACGATAATAAAAATGTAATTTCACCATTTTTAATAGACTATACCTTTATAATTTTTAAAGGATTAAATCAAATTTTTATTATTTTGGAGGGGCCAAAGTGTAATTTTACCATTACTAATTTAAATTTTATAAATTATAAATGGCCTAAATGAAAATTCCATTTTAAGGGGCCGGGGCCCTACCTGCCCCCTTGGCTCCTCCATTGGATCCTGTATCAATGTATATATATATTTTATTTTACAAACAACCTTAAAAAATTAACACGTGTCTATTTTTTCAAATATTTATTTTTAAATATTTGACTATACTAGTACACTTGTCAATCACTTGACTCTACTTGTGAAGTCTAAAAAAACGCTGCATTGTACCAAATAATTTTCTTTTTCCTTATATTATTGAACTTAAAACATGTTTAAATATTTAATACATAATTAAAATTATAAAAATATTGACATATTATTTGAATATTTTAATATTAGATATGGTTATTATTAAATTAAATAAATATAAATTTGAAAACCTTTAAACCCAAATAATTAAAAAGTAAAATAAAAATTCTAAAAAGCTTTTCAAGTTAAGAGATTATAAATGAAAAAGTGAAAATATATTGATTATAATATATCTTCGTTTATTAAAAATTAAACTACTAATAAAGATATTTAAAAGATTGAAGGAAACAATAAATAGAAAGCACGGATCAATTATTGGTTGAACTGATTCATATAAGATTTTATTTTAACGATTTAAAATTTTAAATCGGTAATCTAATTGATTCTCGGTTCAATCGTTTTATCTCATCTATTTAATTCAAACAACTTTAAAATTTTGACAAAATTCATTAACATATTTTATTTTATTTTTTGTTATTTTAAATTTTTTCTAACTGCATAAAATTGGGCAATTTTTTCTGACACGTCCCCTGACATCGCGCTGACATAGACGCGATTTCGGGGAAAATGGCCCATTCCGGTAAATAATAAAATACCGGGCCCATTTCGATAAATTTTTAAAAAATAGGACTTTTTTTGGTAATTTGCCCCATAAAATTATTTCTGCATTTTATTTTTTGTTAAAGAAAAACAAGAGTGGATTTTCTCAAATAAAAATAATATAATATTTTCAACATATGTTAAGTTTCGATTGGAATGCTGAGACAATCAAATACTTTTTTTTTTGAACAAATGACAATCAAATACTTATTCATTGCAAATAGAGATGGCAAAATCCGAATCGCTTGTTAGATTTTAAAACGATCTATTATGAATGGAGTGTATTTAAAAAAAAAAAAAGGTGGATGTGAGGCGGGGTGAGTTTTTTCTTTTGGATAATAGGTATGAAGTAGTTATGATAATTACTTGTCTTACCCAACTCCACTATATGAAACTATTATTTTATATTTGTATATATATAACTATTAAAATGGTAAAAATTTAATAAAGTATTGTAGAAAAATCAATATATTTTATGTTTAAATATTTACTTAATTTTAAAAAAGATTGAAAATAGTAAGACAAGTAACAAAAACTAAATTGAAGTGGAACATGATGAGGTGGGACAGGGATGGATGCATCAAATATCCTTGGAGGTGGTAGTAATTTTCAAGATTATACATCCATACTGGAGTGGGGTGGGTGGTGGAGCAAAGTGTATAACTGTAGAGCAGTAGTGGATTTAGCAACATCTACCTCCGTCTCGCTCTATTGTTATCCCTAATTGCAAAACACATCCTATTTAATATAAAATGAAAATATTATTAAAAGAGCTTTTGGTGAAAAGACCTCTCCTATATATCGTTCTTGAGCAAATTGAATTCTCTAAAAAAATCGAAAATATTTAATCATTATCAATTTGGTATGTGATCTCTCTCAAAAAAATCGAAGCAAATTGGTACACGTGAACTACCATGCAGATTGTGTCAAAATTAATTGTCTTTAGTTGCTCATTTTTTAAATTGACAGATTAAATTACTCCATTTTTTTTTGAAATGAACCAATTTACTCAATATCAAAATCGGAAGCACCTAAAGAGATGTTTTTACTAAAAACTTTCTTATTTTCTTGAGTTATTAAAAGGAATATAACTAATTTTGAAGAATTTATTTCATTCAAAATCAAAATATTTTTTAAAATCGGGATTTGAATAATAATTTTAAATATTAATATTAATTTGAAAAAAAATTAAGATAACACACGACTATTTAATACTATTTTTATAAAATATGTGAAAATGATAATACCTTCTTTACACACAAGCATACTCACGAGCCTAAACTTTGTTTTTGTAGGCTGTTACTCTTTTCATGAATTTTAATTCATTCTAAAATTGTATTGGAAAGATAAAAAAATTGATAATCAAAAAATTTTCAAAATTAATTCTAAAATTTTATTAAAATGACGGATTTTATTGATAACAAAAAAATAAATAAATTTGATAATCATATATTTTATAGGTTGGCATCAAGGCATTGGTTGATGTACCTTATGGATTACTCTATACTTCACTAATAATCACAAAGATCACAACAATCAATGAATAAAAGCATAGTATTTCTAAGATATTTTTTCCAATAAATAAAATGATGAATTATTCATACAAATCATCTGCAATTATTTGTTACTTTCCACAGCATTTGAGACAGGCTCTTAATGTGTAGTCTAACACTCTAAAGTCCTGATATACAACTTACATTGACTGTATTAATTGATAGTTGAGTAGAGCATGGAGTTTATATTCAAACTTTTGATATATTTATATATATATACATCTTGTTTCTAGGATCTAAATGTTTGGTTCTGCAGAATCATGTGTTTCAAGAAGCTGTACCTTTGGATTCTTGAATGTCCAACTCATGCTCTGCTACCATAATGCATGAATCAGCTTCTAGAGATGAAACCGAGCTTTTTCCCTTCAGTGTTTCCTTCGGTGAATTCAGCATCTCGGTCGTGCACTGCACATCAGGTGTTATGCCAACCTGATCTATGTCATGAAGAGCAGGTGATAGATACTTCGCAACCGTTACGAAAAGAGCAGATCCATCATGTAGCTCCGTGATACTCTGCACTGACAGAAAATCATTCAGCAATTATGTCGAATAAAGCTTTGAACGATTTAGGCTTCATTTAATGTTGCTGGGAAACAGTTGGATGTGATCCATCTGATGCTGTTGACAAAGGCATTCAAGTAAATAGCATTTATGTTGCCAAAGTGAATTACATAACATGCACCAATGGCGCTCAGTCCCAATGTTTTGGATGGGAAGCAATGAGATTTGCTATGGAAAGATGAATTAGCATATAACAACTGAACATTAAACTTACCTGAATTTTCCCTTTGCCAAAAGTCTTGTGGCCAACAAGGATAGCTCGACCATTGTCGTGTAGTGCACCTGCCAAAATCTCACTTGCACTAGCACTTCCCTCGTTCACCTATTACAAATAATAAAAATACTTTCAATGTTGAGAAAACATTACCCTAATAAATCCTTAAACTAAGAAAAAAGATAAACTAGTTCAATATTGGCTGATATGAACTGAGAAGCTACATATTAAAATTTTTATCATATCTTGGCTGACCTGTCTACTAACATATGAACTAGTAAAATGATTTGTGCATGAGAAATGTTATCTTGATCTAGGTTACGTTTTCCATCAGTAGTTAGTAGTTGGTAGAACATAAATAGAGGGATTTTGGGTCTGATCAACCATGTAAACTCGATATTAGACGAGAATGTAAGCATGTTCCAATAAATTTGCATGGTGGCAAGAATGGCTGCACCAGCACTCCAGCTAAGCCATGAATTATAGGACTACAAGAGATAAACCGTTTGAGAACTTACGTAAAGACGCACACGTGCACAAACACAAAAGGAACAGGAAAAATAAGAATTATTCCTGTCAGGAAAATTTTAAATGTCAAGACACTCACAAGAACAACAAGAGGATCATGCGTTAGAGCATGGCCATTGGCCATGTTGATGGGTGACATATGCCCATCACGGTCAACTGTGTTCACAAGAGTCTCATTCCCATCTAGCCATATCTTAGCAACATCAAGTCCAACTTTCACTAGACCTCCCTGCACAATGATTTAAGAGAAGAAATTTAAGGACAGAAACTCTATAAAAAATATATTCAATCCAGAAAAATAGTAGTGGAAAATCACCGGGTTGTTCCGCAAATCCAGTATGTACGATTGTACACCCAGGTTCTCCATCTCATGGATTGTATTCTTCATTTCTGTAGCAGCAGTCTGTCAAAGAAGTTCTTATTAACCCATCTGGTGGTAAAATATAAGATCACAAGTCATGGTTACAAGACCATTACTTCCACACTCCTTTTTTCTTGACAAAAAGAGCACCGTTAATTGGTTAATACCTGTGAGAATGTTGACAGCTTCACATAACCAGTCTTTGTTAGACGGCCATCTGGGGTTCTATGAGGGATGACGGTACTGGATATCGGTGAAAGCCTAATTAACTCACGAGGTAGTTTGACCTTCAAGTAAAGAGCCATGTTTCAAAATTAACAGATAGAAACTATATAAAAGAATTCCATTATACCTATAATCTGGTGCTGTATGCATAAATGCTTGATTATTGTAGATAATTTTCAACTTTCCTTTCTATCCGTTGTGAAGAAAATCAACAGCAGTAAAACAATAATAAAAAACAAGAGGCTGCGTGTGACTGTTGCTTTTCTTCTAGAAGCCAAAAAAAAAACCACATTTAACCCCAAAGCAAACAATATTTTCAAAGAAGTAGCCATTTTTAATCATATATGAACTTGGTTTTTACTATCTAATTTGAAATTTTCTGAAAATGATACATATAAAGAAAGAAAAGCAACAACCACAAGAAGCCTTAATAAACACCATAGCTTTGCCAGCATAATGAATATTGAGCGGTTTGTTACCTCTTTGATACTAGAACCACTTCCTGAACCATTTCCCTGCAGACCAAAATATCAGTTTTGTTAAGCATAATAACATTATGAGAACCAACAATGTTTTTACATCTGGCCTAATTCTTTGGCTAGCAAAAGTAATACCCAAAAGAAAAGAACTCAAGAGTTAAATGAAACATATAATCTTACTAAAAAAAAAGATGCAAACACTTATGGCACTTTCACAATGCTATATTGCTTGCTTTTGTGAGACAGGTTATGCACTAAAGTTCAACCAAGTAAAATTTAATTTCCATCTTCCACATGCTGAGGAGATTCTTAAGAATCAGGCTTCTGAAGCAGGGTTACATTAGATTTGCTATGAATGCATAGAGATTATAACTACTAGTTCGTGACAAAGGGATAGAACATTGCAACTCTCTTTAATTCACTCAATGTTTTGAAATGGATGCACAAATTGAACATGTCTGTTTCTGATATTAGGTTAATGAATTTAAAGAAAGCCTGATCTCAAATCAATACATGTCCTGTCAAGATAAAAATGATCATATTGTATGCAGGTTACTGAAGAAAACTTAATCTTCGTTTACATTACAGGGAATCAGAATGGATAATTACTCTGTGGAGCTTTACTGTAACCGATGTTCCGGCTTGGCCTCTAAGCCTCTGGGCTGCTGCTTCACTATCAACACCATCAAGTCTCTGCCCTGAAACCTCGAGAATAGCATGCAAAAGTAAGCAGAGTTAAATTTAACAGAAGAACAATATTTGGAAAAGGACATCTCCAAGAAAGAAATGTATTCTAGATTTGAATTGATAAAGCAAAAACAGTCCCACATAAATTCAGTCACGATATATCAAGAAAATTATAATATGTAACCCTGGTAGGGGCAAGGTCAAAGGCTTAATAACATGCATACCATTAATCTCAATCAACTCATCTCCATCATGTATACCAGCACGAGCAGCTGGGCTACCCTCTACGCATGACAAAACAATCTGCATGATTTGAATAAATTATGACAGACAAAATTGAAACATCTTATGGGAAGAAACTTATGATTAATGCCCAAAAAAAGAAACATCTTAACAGACATACGATTGACTATCAAATTTCAACAGAAGGTAGAAAGCATTCATTTGTGTCAATAAAAACTGAAAACATTCTGGGAAGAAAATTGTGCTAATAAGTTTACAATAATCATGAAGGAAAGCTCTTCATATCCAATCCATTATCGTTTATGAACTAAACAAATTTAAATTCCTTGTCACCTAGATTTTTCCGGAGCTACTACAGCAGGTTGGCATTGTAAGATTAAATTTCTGCACTCACCAAATGACCAGTTTTTGGTTCGACAGTTATGAATAGACCAACTCCTTGCAAATTCCCATCACTTCCAATTCTAAAACTTTGATACTCCTGAAAGCGAAATTGTGTTAGATAGAATGGTAAGTAATCCTTTGATGTAGATTCATCAATCAAAAAAGAAAAAAACTATAATCACATGGATTTAGTAACGCCAAGGGGAATTTGGATTAGGATCGCCCCCTATTTGGATTACCTATCACATTACTTTCACCCTTAAATTTTCTTGTTCAATGGGTTGGAATGTAAGATCTTTTGTTTGATTGAGAGAATATAAGATAAGCTAATAGCATGTTTTATCCTTAATCATAAATAAGGATGAAAAAAGTTATTAAATTATACTTAGCGTCAAAGTTAACTATGAAAATAGGAAAATAAGATATAGATAATACCAATAATAATATAAAAATGTTAAACTTCCCCAACTTATAATAATAATTATTAAATAATTAAGGTAATGTAATCGAGAAAATGTAATATAATAGACAGGATGTTAAGTTTCCTCAAATAATAACACAATAATAATAACTCACTTCAGAGATTATATCAAAGAACTAAAAAGTAGATTTATTAGTATTTATTACTATTTCGTTATGGTTTAGTGAAAATGGATTAAGGTCATTAAATGTGGATAAAATTGTCACAAATCTCACATTACCAAACAGAAGATTATTATTATTTTAAAACGTGTGATGTTGAGATTACTTTTATATTACGAAAATTTGACATTGTTGGTAACATCACATTACCGACTCAATGAAAAATTGTTGAATCAAATATGATAATATGATGATAGAATCTTACATTCTTACCAGTAATATAGATAACGCGATCCAAATGCCCTTAAGAGCAACTAGTAACTTGGCAAGGTGAAATGACATAACAAATGAGTAGCAGCCACATCATAATTCATCGTATGTAATATGTTGTAGTATCAATTTCGTATAAATTTATCCTAGATAAAGCTAAGCACAATTCACACAAGTCATAGGAAGCTGATTGTGATACCTTTGGACTGATAATCCGAGTGAAGGGATCTCCAAGAGTTGAAAGCATTCCTCTGATTTTACCATATGCGGCATCAGCCGACTTCAAGGGAAACATTTCCACCATTGTTTGCTGCAACTTCAAATCCCAGTCTGCAATAGAGTAATTCTCAAGAATTTATTTATTCATCATACATAGGATAGTTCTTTAGTTCCTAAGTAATAGAAGAACAGGCAAATAAACATAATACTATGTCCACTCCCTTCCAAATCGTTTGTGAAAATCTAATCATCCACAAGGAATTTGAAAGCCTAAGAATCTCAATCCCATGACTTTTAACTTTTCATGGCACCTGAATACTTGGACACGATTGCAGATGATGATATTAGATTCAAACTTCAACAGCATTTCCTTTATGGTTTAAGTTTAACACAACTTGGATAGCAAAGCATTTATGGAACATTAATTGATTATTATGAACAATTGACTAGCAATATAGCACTATTTTATAGCATAGACCACATCAAAAATATAAGAAGTACAGTAAAACATAATCAAAATATGGTTAAGACACGATAAACATATCTGAACGTATGGTTTTTTTTTTCATAAATAAAATTAAGATGATGACATATATTCATTTATTTATTTTAAAATTTTTTAAATATAACTCAAAAAACCCATGTACCTAATCATAGTCCTTTAGTTTAATATATTAAGGTTCAAATAGTTAAATTAAAATTATTTGTATGCCAATATTTAATTGAAAAAAAATCAAATTGATATTTTTATTGTATATTATAATGTGAAAATTCTATTTTATTGTCGTATTTTGCTGTAACCATGTCTAATTTTTCTGAAATCCCATGGTTGCAGTGTTTGTATCACTTGTCCAGGCTTCCTAGGTTCTAACATGTAAAACTAAAACCATGATATATGTATATAATATATATATTCTTTTGGCTTAAATAACCTAAAAGCCTTTCAATTTTACCACTTGGGTAAAGTCATATATTTTCACTGCATCAAAAGAAGCCATTAACTTTTAATTAGTATTGTAAATAAGCTCATAAAGCATCCAAATAAAAACTTAACATTCAATTTTTTCCTAAATTAACATTTTATTTTTCAGGAAATAAATTTTTTTTCTCAATTTCAGCCACGTCATAGACCATATCAGCTTTCCAAGTCAGCGTTGACTGTAAAAAATTATTTGATGGAAGGTTAATTACGAAAGAGTGGTAAATAAAATTGAGTGCTTACTTTATTTTTCCATTTTTAATGATAGAATCATTTAAAATAAAATACTATCATGTATAAAAAAAAATTTAAAATCTCACTACAATCATGAAAATGGTAAGTATTTTCTGTCTAAAGTTATCAATTTAAAATTTTGATTAAACTATTCTCACATGATATGATATATGATTGACAAAAAAATAAACATGTTAAAATGACAAATTTGACAAGATCTACCCACGAAAAAAATGATTAAACTAAAATTTTTAAATTGAAAAAGTAAGAGTATTAAATTTTTAACTTTTAAATACTTAGATCAAATCTCAAATTTTATACATGTACTTGGCCTAATAGCAGATTTCAACCCAAAAAATACTGTACTACTCGTAATAACAATAAACCGCAATTGCCTCATTTCGGAGAAAAAAGAAAAGAAAAGAAAAGAACAGAAAAGAAATGGTGAATGGAAACAACCCAATTACCTTGATGATTAAACGTTGGGTCAACAAATGTTTCTCTTATCAGTCCCCAAGCTTCCACAAGAGTTCTCTGTACTGTGTTTACCTAGCACAAAAACCTTCAATCAATCAGTAATTTAAGAACTCAATTCAATTTTTAAAATTACGTTGAACAATAAAAACTAGAAAAACGAGTCACCTCTTGAGCGCGGGAAACAGGGAAAGCAACTGTGAGGGACTCAGCAAAAGCCGGCGAATCACTACAAACGGAGGCCAGAGCCGTGGCCGCAGCGGCGAAACCAACAAACCCTTTTGTTAACGACTTGATCAAGTCAGGACCAGTGGGTTGTTGTTGCGGAGGGGCCTCTGTTTTAACCGATGCCTGATGATTACAGTTTCGATTATAGGAAGAAACACAGGGAAATGACGCACTCGACCTTTTGCTAATGCCGCGATTTATTGACGACAAGCGATGTGAAAAGAGGGGAACCGAAGAGGATTTTAGGAGATCAAAATTCGGGCAGAGTGGCTCCATTATTCGGTGAGTGACTAGAATGAAAGAATAATAATGTTTGGATTGTGAGAAAATCTTCAAGTTCTTTTTCCCGGAAAAATTATCTTCAAGTTTCTAAAAAGAGGGAATTCCTTGGGATTTTTGTTAACCATTATATTTGATTGCTGGCGGGATTTTAGTGTAGGCGGGGCCCAAATGAATCTTATTCAGTGTTGTTTTCTCCAATTTTGTGGCAAACAAATGGGTTGCGTTGCGTGTTTGAGTATCCGCCAACGGAAGAATCCAAAACCCTCTTCAACAGTGGCGGAGCCATTAAGAGAGTGGTGGCCCGGTAAATTTTCAATTCAAACTTTTTATAACTTATAAAATTTTAAATTAATAATAATAAAATTATATATTGACCTCAAAAATAATAATAATTTAATTTAATTTAATTTTTTAGAAATTATAAAAATATAGGGTATTAAAATAATAAAATTATATTTTTATAATAATAAAAATACATAATTTAATTCCGATCTCCATTGCTGTTCAGCATATGCATCCACATTAAAAACATTATTGTAATAAGTTTCTACAAAAGTAGAACACTTGTACTTGTGTTTATATATTTGGTAAAAACACTTCTCTACTCCCTCTTTCAATTTCGATATTAAATAAATTGATACTTTAACAATTTAATATATGTTAGTTTTGAAAGTGAGTAATTAAAATCAAAATCAAATTGATAGAATATATTAACATTGGAAGCTTAATTGATAAAAAATATTACTACCATAATTAATTGATAAATCAAGGAGGGAAATGGAAGTCGAGTTCTCATTTTTAGTAATATGAATAAAAATAGCATTGATATGTTATACGTCGATAATGACAGTATAAATGATCGCAAAATAATAATAAAGAAAAATAAGAACACACATATTTAAAATATAACAGCCCGATTTCGACTCTAATCGGACATAGTGGTTTCGGGATCACAAGTCCGAGTCAAAAAAATATTTTAATATTATTTTGTGTGCATTTGATTGTGTGAAATTTTCGTGTTTTATTTTCGTCGTTTAAGCGTCCGATTTAATAAAAGGGCTTAATCGCGTAAAATGAAAATTTAGGGGTTAATTAAAAAGCACCTAATTGTTGATGTCTTTTTAAATGGGAGGATTTATGATGCAATAAGACCATAAAGTAGATAGTGGGTGGCATATGACATAATTGACCTTAATATATATGTTATATATATTTATTATAATAAGGTTAATTTAGTCAATTGTTAAATTAAACATTATAATTAAAAATAAATGATGAAAAGATGGATGTTTTCATCTTTTCTTAGCCGAATGCTAAGCATGAAGAACCCAACAATGGCTTTCTAAAATTCGGCACTTTCATAGCTTGATTGAGGTTAGTTTTGTTTCGTTTTTTTTTATAATTTTTACGTTTTTGAGATCGTTGCTTTGTGTACTACAAGACCCATGCTTTAATTTTAGAATTTGATGGTGATTTTGAGATATGTCATTGATGAATGTTTGAGCTTTTCGATAGTTGATGATGAAATATGAAAGATGGGTGAAAGATTAAAATGTTTTGTCTTTAAATTTTTAGTGAAATTGAGTAAATAGGGCTAAATTGTGAAATTTAAATTTTTGGGGACTAAAATGTGAAATAAATGAAATGTGTGGACTTGTATGAGAACCATGAATATTCGGCCCTTGTGTGGTATGGGCAAATTTTGTGTAAATTGTGTTTTATGCAATAGGGAGTAAATTGCAAAAAGTGTAAATATTAGGGGCAAAATAGTAATTTGCCAAATTATGTGTTTTTGGACTAAATTGAATGTGTTAATAAATAAATTATCTCATTTTGAATATATTTAGATCGAGAACCAAAGAAATCGGAGTTAGATCAGGGAAAAGCTAAATTAGTCAAATAATCGTCCGACTTCGATTTTCCATCGTCCGAGGTAAGTCTATTAGTAATTTAATGTTATTAAATCAGCATATATATATGTATATGTATATCTATTGTATATTTGATGAGCTATAATTAAAAATATATGAATTGAAATTAGTTAAGTATGAATGTTATATATATGCATAAATGAAGTTCGAATATATGTAAATATATATGTATATCTATTGTATATTTGATGAGCTATAATTGAAAGTATATAATTTGAAATTAGTTAAGTATGAATGCTATATATATGCATAAATGAAGTTCGAATATGTATATATGAATATGTATAAGATCTTGAGTTTAATTAAAGGTATGGATGATATATTTATATATATAAGGTTTGAATATATATGTATATGCATGTATAAGTTTTTGAATGGAATTAAAAGTATGAATTCTATATTTTCATGCATATGTGTGAGGTTCGAATATATAGTTATGTGTATATATATAAGTTTTTGAAATGAATGTAAAGTATGGACTTTACATATGCATGTGTGTGGTTCGAATAGATATGAATACATATACAAATACTTGAGTTGGATTAAAAGTATAATTTGTAAATGCTTGTATGCTTCGAACATGGATTACAAATTTTCTGGAGATAAAGTTGAGGTTGTGAATTATACATAAATGTTATGAACATGTGTTGCTATTAAGAAATGTACGAGGAATCATTTTTGTATCTATGAAATTGAAATTTTCAGGCTAAGCGCCTAGCAGGCTTAATGCCGGTGAATTTTTCGGACTTTACGTCTAGCAGGCTAAGTGCCGGTGATCTGAAACAGGCTATAAGTCTAGCAGGCTAAGTGCCGGTGATCTGAATCAGGTTATAAACCTAGCAGGCTAAGTGCCGGTGATCTGAATCAGGCTATAAGCTTAGCAGGTTAAGTGCCGATGAATATGTTAAATTAAGTGATTATATGCATTTGATATATATAAATATGTAAATGATTTTGGGTTATATAATGGATAAGTATATGAACATTTATTTATATGTATTTGATGAGCATATAAATGTTTGGATCTATGTGTTTAGTGAATAGGCACATATATATTGGTTGTTATGAAGATTATTGAATATACATGTAGGCATTCGGCACATGTGGATTAGAAGTATAAATGTGCGTTTGGTTCATGAAGTTGATAAGTAAAAATATAAGCTTTTGACATATGTATTGAAAAGATCATAGAAATGCATTCGATGAAATCCAAATGATAAGTATATTAGAAATTAGTATATGCAATTAATGATTATGTCTGTAACTTGATTATAAGCATATAATGTTTATACATATGTTCGTTTATATGTATTTTTAATTTGCTATAAACTTGCTAAGCTATAAAAGCTTACTTTGATTGTTTTTGTCCATTTGTTTTATAGATTTTGGAGTCGCGTTACGAGCTCGGGGATCATCAGCATAGCCTATCACACTATCGGCTTCTTTTGGTATTTTGTTAAGTTGATTTCGATTTTATGACATGTATAGACTTGAGTTTGTTTTTGGTTAGTTTTGGATCATAAAATATAAATAGCCATGCGAAAATGGTTTAATTTCCATGTTTGTGATCAGTTTGGTTTAAAAAAAATGTTTTGTTCATGATCATTTTGTTTAAATTGGGTTTTATGTGTTTTCGAATGTGTGCTTTGTTTAGTAATGCCTCGTAACTCTAATCCGGGCGACGGACGCGGGTCGGGGTGTTACATAAAAAAAATGGGAAAAAAGTACGGATAGAGGAGGAGAAATTCACTAATATTGAAAAACAAAAATACAAGAGGTTTTCGACTACATATTTTAAGGGTTAAACAACCATATTATAATCAATGTCTAATAGAAAAAGTATAGTTTTATACAGATTTAACTTGTGCGACATGGCCCATACCGCGGAAGCAACTCTATTTTGCCTCTCTATTTTATTTCTTTAACAAGTGATAGGGTTCGGGTCATATAACTCTAACAAGCATGTCCCGTAGAGTTACCAACTTTCAATAGGAGTAAGTAAAACTCGATTCGATTTGAAAAAAAATTGAATTTCGAGTTAATCAAATCGAGTTATTCGAGTTAAGTAATTCGAATTTCGAGTTCGAGTTGAGTTGAATTTTACAATTCGAATAATTCAAATAATAGATTGATGTAAATACCCATTTGGTCATTGTCAATTTTGAAAATGATCAAATTGGTATTTCTCTCAACAAAAATTATAAAAAAAATCAAACTAATTTTTAAAAATTTTATATTTAAAAAAAATTATAAAGAATTCTAAAGAATATATAAAGACAATTAAAATTTTAAAATTTTTCTAAAATAATAATTTTGGACCTAAATAAGTTAAATAATGATCCTTTAAATTTGACATGTTTAACTTTTTTAATTTAACTCGAACAATTTTACTCGATTCAACTCGAATTTTATTTTATTTGACTCGATTAATTAAAATAAAATTCACTCGATTCGATCGAACGCTCACCCCTAACTTTATAAATGATGAAACCAAGTGCTTTTCGAATTAAAGTATCATGTGATGTAGGCATCTTACAATTGCAAGCTTGTGAAGAGCAACATATAACTTGCTTAAGCTTAAATAAGGTATTCTAGGCTTTTTGCTCCAGGTTGTTCTAACTCCTCTAGTTAAAACGTTGGAAATCTTCCTGTTGACACTTTTTTTTGATAAAACGAGATCAACTTGGATTTTGGAAATGAAAACGAAAATGAGAGTCGCCACCAATCCTTTTTGATGAGGTGTGATCGGGTCACATCAAAAAATGGTTGTTTTAAATAATCAGTTCGATTTATTAAAACAACGCTTTTTGGTCTATGAAATTTAGAAAGACGGGTTCGGGAGTCGGTTACGCACGAGGAAGGATTAGCACCCTCGTAACGCCCAAAAATTGGTACCTAGTTGATTAATTAGTGTTTTTAGTGTCGAAAATTGAAAATTTTGAAGAGTTTTAAAAATATGATCCTTTATTGAAATGTTGAAAATTTTCAACAAAATAGCATATTTTACGTTAATCGAGAAAGAGAATTATATCCAGTAAGTTAGGACACAATATCTTGAATTCTCGATGCGCGAATGAATGCAAAAAATTTACTTATTTAAAAGATATTTAGCTATCTCGGATTTAAAAAATGGATCATGCCTAGTAAGTTAGGACACAATCTTTTCTTAATTCCTGAGATCGTTTAAAACTTGAGAGAAAAAAGGGATCATGCTCAGTAAGTTAGGACACGATCGCTTCTTAATTCCTGAGATCATTTAAAACTTGAGTTTGAAAAGATTCGTGTATTTAGATTTATTGTGAAAATCGAAACCCCGTAAGTTAGGGTACGACCTTCTCGAATCTAAACACGAGATTTTGCTTATTCAAAAATCATTATTTATGCATTGAATAAAATTAATCTAACACGAAATAGTAGAAATAAAACATGGTATCAATATGCGTAACAAAACAAAAATAAATACGATGATGTAAGCATAAATAATACGGGCAATAACAACAACAACAACAACAAAAAAGATAAAAGGACAAATCAATTATACAAAATAACAAGTATATAGGCAAATAAAAGTAACATTCTCTTAAAATAATAACGAAAACGTAAATAAAGAACATGAATAAAAATGTAAAAGATATATGTATACATAAATTGTAAAATATAAAAAAAAATAAGCAAGTATGTATGTATATTTATGAAAACTAAAAAATATGTATATAGATATATATAGATATGTATATAAATTATAAATTATAAAACATAAAAATATATATATACAAGTATGTATGTATATATATAAATAAATTATAATATATATATGTGTACGTATGTATATATATATTATGAAAATGTATGTATATATATAACTAAATTTGAAATTAAAAAGGTATGAACGAGTAAAAAAAATTATAATAATAATAAGGTAAGTAATAATAATAAACTCGATAATAGTAATAGTAACATTAAAAATAATAATAATAGTAAAAATACTGATAACACTATTAAAATTAATTAATTTAATAGCAAAAAGTAATAAAAAGGACTAATTTGAACATAAAATAGAACTTTGGGGGGACAAATCTGCAAATAAAGTAAAAGGGGAACCTTTCTGAACGCACGCATAACATGGAGGGACTAAAACGGAAATTTTCCCTTCTCTTCCAAAATGATGTCGTTCCAGCGAGGACCAAAATGAAATCGCTAAAAAACATGGGGTGAAATTTAAAAAATTAAAAAAACCTAATTAAAAATACATTAAAAAGCTGAAGGGCTGAAAGAGCAATTAGCCCGTTAATAAAAAACACGCGGATCCCCTGGGTTGGATCGGGTCGACGCGCGGGTCAGGGCCAAAACAGCATCGTTTTGGCACCTAAACCCTAGTTACAAAACAACGCCATTTTATGGGCTGTTTAAGCACAATTTTAAAAAAAAAATTCATTTCAACCCCCATCTTAAAAAAAATTTCAAAAACCCTTCTCCCCACTTTCTCTTCTCCAAATCCGGCCAAGGCTCCAGGCCATAGCGCCGCCATATCGCCACCGTGGCCGGTGGCCGACGTTGCTCAAAAGAGGCATTTCAGCCTCGCTTCAAAACGCACACAAAGGCTAGGCACTCCTAGCTTGAAAAAAACCAAAAGAAAATACCCTCCACCACATTTTCTAAACCGAATCCGGCGACGAAAAGGTGGCTTCGGGCACCGTGGCTGCGAGATCCGCTAGGTGAGTTCCCCTTATTTTCTTTTTACTTCCGTATATAATAATAAAAAATAAAATAGAAAGATTGAAAAAAAAATGAAGCAAATCACCTTAAAATTATCTCTGTGTTTTTATTTATTTTTATGTTGGTAAAAAAAAACTTTACAAGCCTTAGATCTCCCTTTTTATAACCGAGATATACACATGATTTATTTTCAGTTTAGCTTGTTTCTGTTTGCTGCTTTCGTGTTCATCCTTCTTGCAGGTATTTGACGTTTGATGGAGCAGGTGGCAGAGTTGGTGGCGCGGCGATGGGACAGTGGAAGAGGGGTCAGAAGGCCCTAGGTGCGACGCACCTAGGGCTAGGGTTTCCAGATCCTTTTTTGTTTTGGGCCATTTGGGCAGTGGGAAATTGGGCTAGTGTTTTAATTGTGTTATTGGGTTAGGTTTAGGTGGTTGGGCCAGGGTGTTTGGGCTTGTAATTGGGTTGATATTTTGGGCTCAAGTTTGGGTTTCACTTGGGTTATCTGATGTTGGGTCTGTTTTTTTTGTCCCGGGTAAATATTGGGCTGTACACTTCCTATTCAAAGACTCCAAAAAAGTCACAAATAATAGATGGATTGAAATTAAAGTGACTATTCTTTGTTGGTGATGTCCTTCTTCAAGTGCGCATAGAAGTCCAACACAATGCTCTTCACGTATTGTTGGGAAAACTTGGCAGTTGTCAAGAAACCCATCTTTCTTAGTGCTTGTACCACCCCAACTCTGGTGAAATCTTCTAGGCTATCATCCTTTTCTTCTAGTAAATGTTTGTTGTAAAATATTCATTCTGCTCCTACAGGTTTAATTAAAAAAAGTTGGGGTTTCTTTGCTTTAAGTAGTGGAGCTAGAGGAGTCTTGGCCTTTCTTTTTGGCATCATTTAACCCTGGCTTATAGCTTGGAAAGGGGCATTGGATCTTCCTCAGGCTCAGAATAAGAGGGATAGTAGAAAACACACTTTTACTTGTGGCAAGTTTAGTGAGCACAACTGGTTCCACGTCGTTTGTAGACTTAGCTGCATGTTCTGCAATTACTTCTCAGTAAGGGCAATGAGGTTTCCTTGATCAACAGGAGTATCATAATTTATTGCTAATTTAGGATTAAAAGGAACCACTACACAGGTACTCAAATCATTAGGGTCTATGATAGGTACTGGAGATATGGGTACATCGATTAGAATAGTAAGCTCAGGAGTTTGTTGTTCATTAGAAATATGCAGTGGATTAGTTGCAAAAGTAGAAGGTGTTCAAGTTTTTAGACAAGTCACTTTCTAAGTTGGACTCATTTTCTGCAACATTTTCTTATTTTGATTCTTCAGAATTTTCTGAGTTGGAGTTATTCGACTCATTATTTGGAGTCTGACTCGATTCTTTTTCTTCAAATGATTGTGAAAATTCCTTAACGATTTGTTCTTCTGAATCACTTCTCCTTTCTAGATCTTTTGCACTTGTTTTCTTTTACTTTGACCAAGATCGAAACATAGAGATAAACTAAAACTATTTCCCTCAAGTTAATCACATAAATCAAGGTTGTCGTAAGGTTAAAAGAGGTATGTTACAATCAGGTTGGATAATAACAATGGGAATGATTGCAAAGCAATAAGAAAGAAAAATAAGCACACACAAATTTTACGTGGAAAATTCTTGCCGGAAAAACTATAGGCAGGGTGATAAGCTATAAAAGTAACCTATTTTAATCTCATTCTTAATGCGTTTTTGGATGATTAATTATGCAAATTAGTGAATTTGACTCTCCTACTCCTTTAAATTTATGTTTTTATACGTTGGAGAGCATTTGGAAGCGAAAGGAGCGAAAACTAAGCCAAAATCGGAGAAAAAGAGCAGATTGCAAAAGCCACACGGGCTAGGCACATGCCCATGTGCCAGCCTGTATCAATTTTGCACCTTGCTTCCTAAATGCACGAAAAAATACAATTTTTAGGTTTTCTAGGAATTCTAAAGTCTATAAATACTAATTAGAAGAAGAGAGAAGGGAGCCATCAGAGAAGATCGAAGAAAACACTCAAGGAACATCATTGGAGCCATTTCGGAAGTAGATTTCCATCAAGATCGAAGACCTCCTTTTAATTTCTTCTGAAGTTTTTATGAGTTTCTTTGTTTCTTGTGGTTTTTCTGACTTTGAGATGTTTTTATTCAAAATTATGAACTAATTCCTTAGATACCTAGGGAGGATGAAACCTATGACGAATTATATTATTTAATTTGTGTTTTACATGATAAATATTTGATTCTTGTTCTCAATTATGTATATTTATTTCTTGTTTTAATATTTCCGGGATATTTATTCATGTTTAATGTGCTTAATTCAATGGAGAAAAAGTCCCTATTTAAGAGTAGATCTAGCTTAATTGAGTGAAGTTGCATGCAATCCTAAAAATAGGACGACATAAATCTATTGGATTAGAGTCAAATCTAATAGGGGAATCCATAGATCGAGTTAATGCAACAATAGAGGTTTTAATTAGAAATAGATTTCAATTAATCAACCTAAAGTCAGTTGTTTCTACTCTCGAAAGAGATATTAAATTAGGGATTTCTACAGATCAAGACACCAAGTGAATAAATCGTTTAAATCAAATTAATAATAATAGAAGGAGTCTAGGTGAATTCTTTCCTGAGTATTGTCTTTTTCATTAGTTATCTTTCGATTATTTTCCTGATTCATTCTCTGTTGTGTTCTTAGTTAAATTAGTTTAGTAATTTTAGATTAAAACTCATCACTTCAAATTGCTGGCTAATAATAAGAAAATGGTTATTACTAATAATTTTAGTCCTCGTGAATATGATATCTCTACTCACCGTAGCTATACTATTGTCGTAAATTTTAGTTAGTACGGAAAACACACATCATAGGGGAAGAGAAATTCACTATGTTGAAAAACACACGATACAAGAGGAGTTCGACTACATTTATTTATGGATTAAAAAACCCTGTTATAATCAATGTCTAATAGAAGAAGTCCTTCACCCTACAAATCCCCTTATTTTGCCTCTCTATTTTATTTTTGTAATAAGTGACGGGATTCGGGTCACACAACTCTAACAAGGTATTTCAAAGTGGGTACAACAACTAAAATATGTATTAAACATAAAAGATTAAACAAAGCAAGAAAATGTAATTCTTTTTACGCACAAATTTGTAATTAATAACTGATGAGATTGAGTCTTAGTTCGATTGGTATCGACATTATTATCAGTGCAGAAGGATGTAGGTTCGAGTGCGCTGAAGCCCATTATTCTCCTATTTAAGGGTTGGGGAGGGACTATGGGTAGTTATAAGCATTGTATCAAAAAGAGCATATATGATAAGAACCTATAATGAGATTAATGTTAAAAAAAATTACTAACTAACAATAAAATGATGACGACCACATCATAGTCCACAATCATTTGCTTCATTCAAATTAATTGAGCACATAATGCTTTAGTTGCTATGTATTATGCTTCAGAAGTGGAGAAGAGATAGGAATTTTCTTCTTACTATACCATGAGACTAAATTGTTCCTAAGGTAAAAGTATATTTTAGAGGCAATTTTTTTATCACCTAAGTTTCCTGCCCAATCATCATTAGATTAGTATATTTAATAAACAAATTACCCAAATTTAAAGGACCATTTACATATCTAATTATATGTTTGATTGCTTTCAAGTGTGATTCCTTTAAAAATGCTTGATATCTTGCACATATACCAATGCATAAAAATGATACGATGAACTAGTTGTAAGGTATATAGGACTATCAATCATAGTTCGATAAGTGGCAACATTTGTTGCCATACCCAATTCATGTTTTGTGAGTTTATCATTCAAACCTAATGGAGTTCTTAGAACCTTTGAAGTATCCAACCCAAATTTCTTCACTAGGCCTCGAGCATGCTTTTATTGGCTAATGAAGGTCCTCATTTGAGTTGCTTAATTTGAAATCCAATGAAATATGATACTCATTTCGAATTCAACCTTCATGAGATTAAGAAATCTTCATATTCCTTTGATGAAGTAGAGCAAAAAATATGTCATCGACATAAATTTTGTTATTGTAACCTCTCATTTCGCTCTTTTAATAAATAGAGTTGTATCAACACTCCTCCTAACAAAACTTTTCTTACATAAATACTCAGTGAGCCTCTCATGTCAAGCTCTGGAGTTTGCTTTAATTCATATAGAGTTTTTGTTAATCTATAGACATGATTAGGATGATTAGAATCAACAAATTTCTTAAGTTGAGCATTCATCCGGTATAATTTGATACTTTTGACATTCATCCAGTACAGTTTGATATCCAAATGACATGCCACAACCAATAATAATATGATGGATTCAATTCTTACAACTAGAGCAAATGTTTCACCAAAATCTATTCCTTCAACTTGAGTGCACCCCTATGCAACTAATCTAGTTTTATTTCTAACAATGTTACCAAACTCATTAGTTTTATTCCTAAAAATCCACTTAATGCTTATGATGTTGTAGTTTTCAAGTTTAGACACCATCTTCCTTACCTGATTTCTCTCAAACCGTAACAGATCTTCTTGCATTGTATGTAACCAAAGTTCATCTTATAGAGCTTTTCCCACTTTCTTAGGTTCAATATTTGAAATGTAATAAGCAAATATTATCATGTTTCTATAGTTTGAATGTGACTTGCCTTTAATTTTTATTCCTTAATTCACCTTACTAATGACATCTTCCAAAAGATGGTTTTTTGTATTATAATTGATGGTTGTAATTTTGAGGTAGTTGCTTGGCTTGTGGCGAGACTTGTGGGCACATCATCAACAAATGTTTTCTCAACCTTTATTTGACCACTTTCTGCTTCAGTTTCATGGTCAACTTTATTTGTCTTATTGATTCATTTTGTTTCATCATGTACAATCCTATCAATGGACTTTATCATTGTATTGATTCTCTTGTTAGCACTCTATAAGCACAGTTGTTACTTGCATACCTAAGGAAACTCCATTCATCACTTATAGGATCCAACTTCCTTTTATGTTCCTTATCATGTAATATATACCATGTATTACCAAAAATATGAAAATAGTTAATAGAAGGTTTTTTATCTTTCCAAATTTCATAGGGAATGAGTGTAGTATTTAGTCTGAGATACACACTATTTCCAATGTAGCATGCTATGTTTATTGCCTCTACTCGTAACTTACTTGGTAGCTTCTTTGAAATTCATATAACCTTTTTACCGCCTCATTCTATTGAAGTGGTTTTCAAGTTGAAAACTCATGTGCCATCCTATGCTTGTCACAAAAATAAACAAATTCTTCATTTTTCAAACTTACACTCATAATCACTTCTGATGGATATGATTTTTCCTATGATTTTTTTCTTTTTCTATCATCAATTTGGTGCAATGTCCTTTAAAAGTGCAGTATACTTTAGATTTATCATTCAAAAAGCCAACCTAAGTAAATCTAAAAAAAAATTCATCAAAACAAAACACATATTTCGTATATCTCATACTTTATGTTTACATAAGACCAAATATATCTCTATGTAGCAACTTTGAGGTCCTTTTTGGAGTAATATAACTAAAATAAATAAAAGGTTACATGAAACTATTCATAAACAAAGTGCCTCTAGTATTGTCCTCTTTTAAAACTTCTTGAATCGCCACAGGGTGGATCTCAAACATATGGAAGTTTTCATCATGTGAGGGAGCCAATTTTGCTATTGCACCCGCTACCTTATTAGACTCTTTAGGAATATATCTCAAGAACATGATCTCCACAAGTTCTTACAACTGCACTACCAAATTTAAGAAATCTACACACTGCATCATATCAAACTAACCTTTGAAGATTTGGATAGTTCAAATAACCAAGCTTTTGGTGCCAAACCTTTAAATCTTGAATTAAAGCTTTGTCATGTACGTAATCATTTACAATCCTGCAATAGTTATCAAAGGTTCTTGCTCCATTTATGTTATCAACTTTTTCATTATTAATAACATTACAACTGTCTTTGTTGAATTGTACATGAAGTCATTAAACACATAATTGACTTCTGTTTATTGAATTTACCTTTAACCCCTATATCAACAACACTGTTTAATATTCAAAAAGTTTTTAATATTTAGTGTACCTTTATCAATGATTTTTTCTTTCTTTTCATCTCCAACGTGACTTTGCCCTCAAAGCAACACTCAATACCTTTTAAGTTTGTTTCATCACCAATCATATGTCTCAAATAACCACTATTAAAACACAAAAAATGTTTGTAAAAGTCTTTATCACGGTATTAGAAATGACATAACATTTTTGCTCCTTTTGTCTCTACACATACTTGTTTGCATGTTGAGAATTTGTGGCAACTCTTGTAGGCACTTGTGTTAGCTCCATATTTAACCTTTCAAAGACCTCCCAACATCTTGTAGTATTTGGGTCATATATATTAAAAAACTCCACATCAATGACACATTGATACCATCCTTCTTTCTGAGTCGATCAAGTCTACTATTTATTGTTCTTCATTAATGTATTTGAGTTAGTGAAAAAAGTTCCTACTTTAATAAACATAGAGGACTTAAATTTTTTTAACTAATATTATCTCTCATTTGATCCATTGCGCTCCATAGACTTAAAAAATGTCCTCGAATAAATTTTTTGAATAATTACATTATAGGTTCTGATATTATCTACTCTTTTTGACACAATATCTAGAACTACCCATAATTCCTTTTCAACCCATCAATACGAGAATAATGCGTTTCAACGCACTAAAACTCACGTCCTTATACATTAGCAACAATGCCTGTACGAATCGAGTTAAGACTCAACCGGTAATCCTCCAATCATTTTTAAAGTTAAACAAAATCAATTTAAAAAAAATAATAATTTGTAAAAAAGAAAGAAAGAAAAGATAGTTGAGCCGAAAAGATTGGGGTTTTGTTGGGCTCGGAAACTAAATTAGACCAAACCTAAACAAAGAAGTCAAAGGCATTTGACCATTAAAAAAAGAGTTATGCTTCTCCTCTCCGTCACTCCCTTTCCCTCTCTCAAAAACCCTGAATAATTCTCATTTCCCCTCTATTTCCCAAATTGTTATTAGCATTTTCTTTTCACATGATCCAGACGTAAGCTCTTAGCTACTCATTTCTTCATTTTTCTTTTTTGTTGTAAAAAGATGTATTAATTTGATGATTAATGGTTAATGAATGGTGATTAGCAGCAGATTAAGATGACACAACCGTCGGTCATACTAGCAACCGCCAGCTATGATCACACTATTCGATTTTGGGAGGCAAAAAGCGGCCGCTGTTACCGTACTATTCAATACCCCGATTCTGTCAGTTCCTTTACTTCGCCCATTTTCTCCCTAAATCTATTCTTCTGTTTCATACTTTAAGGATTTCAGGAATTAATATTTTTTTTTCTTGTTGGAAATTCTGCATTTGAAATAAAATTATGAATATTTGCCCATCAATTGTAAGTTTTATGTGATTCTAATTGTTACGACTTACAAATATTGGGATGCAAAAAGGTTTATTATGGATACATATTTTTGGACCTATTTCATGCGTTATACTTTGTTTAATTACTATTCTGTGCAAATTGAAGGCCTTGATTTAAGATAAAGTTGGAACTAAGAGGTCCCTGCATTTAAGTTAAATAATGCAGGAAAAAGATGAATGATCTGCAGCCAATCTACTATCTATCTTTAGATAGGGATGACATTAGGTTGGTGATATCGGGGAAAGAACATTCATGTGGATAATTCTATCTGGTTGAGATGATTTATGTGGTTGATGCAAAATTCGGGCTCATCTGTTAAAATGCTTATGAGAAAGTGAGGAGTGAATGACACCTTACCTCCAACTTAGTTTAGTTGGTGTTTTTGAGGCTGTAAGTTTCCTGTAAATTTTTCTATGGGATTTAATTTCACTATGTGATGCCTGCAGCAAGTTAATCGGCTTGAAATAACCCCAGACAAACGCTACTTGGCTGCAGCTGGTAATCCTCACATTCGTTTGTTCGATATTAATTCCAGCAGCCCTCAACCTGTATGTTCTTCTACCCTTTCTGCATGATCTTCACGGACTTTGTTCTCATACATTAGTCCTACTGTTTCATTTTATATCATTGACTTTGATTAAGCACTACTTTTTACTTTTATACATACTGATTACATGGCAGGTAATGAGCTATGATTCGCATACAAATAATGTTATGGCTGTAGGATTTCAATGTGATGGAAAGTGGATGTATTCTGGTTCTGAGGATGGCACTGTAAAGATTTGGGATTTAAGGTAGATTAAATTTGTACATGCAGACCAGGGGCCTTAATTTATTGCAATGCTGTCAAGGGTGCAAGGCATGATCTAGGCGCTAGAAACTTTATATAGCCTGAGGAGTAAGGCCCAAAAAATGCACTAGGCTGAGTGAAATAAGACGCAATATTTACGTATGTATTTTTGTATGTCTATAGATATACATATACATACATATATTTATATCTGTACGCATACACACATACATACACATGTAAGCTTAAGACATATAATTATGATAATAAACTCTAAAAGTGTTGTTCAGTTTATGCAACAACATGCAAAATTCTGTTTTTTTTTTGTTGGCAAATATGAATGATTTCCTTATGGTGCCATGCTTGTTGTTGAATATCCTCTTTTTGTTAGTAATGGTAAAATTAATTAAAAATTAGAAATTAGAAAGGACTTCACTTAGGCAGGCTCTTTTTTGTGCCTACAGCTTTAGGAAAAAAAAGTGCCTAACTGCATCAGTCATGTGCCTTGTCCAAAAGGGTTTGATGCTTTTTTGTTGTCTAGCACAAAGGCATGCCCCCTATGTGCATACCCTAACACTGATTTATTTAATTATATTTCCCTTTATGTGCATATTATATAGACTTATTTCACATTGTTAAGTCTAATGCAGAGCTCCTGGTTGCCAAAGGGAATATGAAAGTCGTGGTGCAGTTAACACCGTTGTCTTACATCCAAATCAGGTGATAATATATAATGTAAATTTTACAGTGGTATTTACTTGAATATTTTTCTGAGCATGCTATTATATTCTGCAAAGTTACTGTTTTCAAAAGAAGATGTGTCTGTATAATGCAAGTTATGCATTAAGCAGAGGTTATGTTGGCTTTTCTTAGATGTCCATTTCCTTCTTTCTATTTCTTGGTTCTAATACTGTTGCTGTATTGAGATGTTTGCTTTGCTTCATTAAATACCTGTATGCTAATTAACAAACCTACCTGTTTCTCATAGTCTTCGTGCTAATATGGTGATTGAAAAAACTATGTATGTTAACCAACCAAAGAAGAATAAATTTTATTGGACTTGTTCATCTTTGATATTTCTTGAACAGTATTTATCCAGCAAAGCATATCTTCCCACTAGTTCTCTTGTTGCTTTTGTTTATTTTCTTACTTGTACAGCATTGATTGTTTGACATGTTTTCTTAATTGCAATTCCATGGTTTTGTAGACCGAGTTGATATCTGGTGACCAGAATGGTAACATTCGTGTATGGGATTTGACAGCTAATTCTTGCAGCTGTGAATTGGTATTCTTTTCTTTCTTCTATCTTCATTGTACTGTTTATTTCTTCTTATTTGATTTACCGTTTTCAATGAAGAACTTATATGTGAGATGTCTCTTGCATCAACATGAACTTTGTGCCTTTGTGGGCATCTACATTGGTAGTTCTGTACCATATTTAAAAAATTGACTTTTGTAGAGGATTATTTTATTTCATTTTTCATTGACAAAATTATCATAAAGTTATAGAATATATCCATGCATTTATTAAAGATAACTGTTTTAAAGCTCTATGGATGAGCCTGGAAGCACTTGTAGCTAGATATTATGGTCATCACATGAAGGAAAATAATTTAGTGGATTTTAGACTGCAGTTTAGTAACTTGGACTAAGGAAATTGGTTGTTTTCTTTGTTGGGTCTGTTCATTTATTCCTGCCTCTTATATCCTTCAGAAATGCCTTGAATATTCATGCGTAGGCCTTGAATAATTGCATTGTCTGCTTCTTTCCTCATCCTCTCATCTACTTCTCTACTCCTCAATCTCCTTCTTCCCCACCCCCGCCCCCCAAAAAAAGAAAAAAAAGACTCGTTGATGAACCTGAGAACATGTATATTAAACTGTCAATTATTATCAATTTTGTAAATCTAGGTGCCCGAGGTTGATACAGCTGTGAGGTCTCTTACAGTCATGTGGGATGGAAGCTTGGTAGTTGCTGCAAATAATCATGGTACCTGTTATGTTTGGCGCCTATTAAGAGGAAACCAGGTTGCAATTTTATCTAGGTTGTGTTATCAATGGTCTTTTATCAACTTATTATGTTTTTCCTTAAGAAGCAATAATTTTTTTCTTCTTGCAGACTATGACCAACTTTGAGCCACTTCACAAGCTACAAGCACATAATGGATACATACTCAAATGTCTCCTTTCTCCCGAGTTTTGTGAACCCCATAGGTTGTACTGGTTAAGATTAATCTTCTGGTTTTTCTGTTCATTTTTGGCTTCTTTCAGGAGCCAATTAATTTTGTTTCTGCATTGTGATGCTAGTGTAATTACTGTTAACATATCATTCAGATATTTGGCTACTGCATCTTCTGACCACACTGTCAAGATATGGAATGTCGATGGCTTCACATTGGAGAAAACATTGATAGGTATGCACTGAAATCTCAACTTTAAGCCATGCTATAATTTCGTCCACATAAATTAACCCTGCTGTAAATTGATTTTCAGAGGTTTTTCTTTGTTTTATATGTTATTACGTTTCAGGACATCAGCGCTGGGTATGGGACTGTGTTTTCTCTGTGGATGGTGCATATCTCATAACAGGTATTTGGCTTTAATATTTCATGTCTGGATCATACATCAGTTTTTCTAACCATTTCAGTGCCTTTAGTTTATTTCATCCACATATATTCGGCTGTTCCTGAACACCTGTGACAGAATCACGTAGATTCTAGTATGACTATCATAACTTACTGACCCAAGTCATGATGGCATCTGTCTCCCTATATATTATTATGGCACTGTGGATGCTACATTAACTGTCATGGTTGTCAAAATTGTGATTTCTTTAAAACAACTCACATCTTCAAAATTAACTTATTTAGTTCTAATGTGATTTATTGATACTAAACAATTGCATGAAGATTTTTGTATTGGATTAAAACTCATGAAACTCCAAGACATGTACCTTTCTTCCTCTCTCACTTTGCAGAAATGGTTAAGCTGCTCCATCCTTGGGTTTCCAAGCCTAATCCATGGTTCCCTTCCAAGATCAAAGAAAAGATATTCATATACCATCTTAGGCTCCCCCCCCCCCCGGCCCCGTTTTGCTCTCTATTTCTGTTCAATTGGAGCCATTTTGGTTGAATTGTGGAACTTTAATGCCATTGGTGATCTTTTCATGCATTCATAATTGCGGATCAGGGAATGACAGACATGGCGATTGGCCACCCTAAATCCATTATCAAATGGCTGTTACATTGCTCTAAAATGTTAAAGATTTTCTTTCTTCTTCTACTTCATTGCTCTGCTAGGCCTACTCAATAACTGAAATTTCCTTATTCTTTCTTTCTAGAAAATGCAATATTTCCTAATTTAATTCCCCCAATATAAAGAATTGTGTGATATACCATGCAGCTTCTTCTGATACAACAGCTAAGCTTTGGTCCATGACAAGTGGTGAAGAGATAAAGACATATCAAGGACATCATAAAGCCACTGTCTGCTGTGCACTACATGATGGAGCTGAGCCTTCTCCATCTTAAACCTTGAATCAGGTATTTAACGGTTCACTTAAAGAGATGCGAAGTTTCTGTTCTTATCCTGTTTGTACAGTGATCTTAACTTCATGGATGGTTACAGTGCCTGCTTTTTTACTTCAAAAATAGTTGTTTGATGATGCTGTATTTTATCTGTTTCCATCTCTTTGAGCTTCTGCATTTTCATGAGCTGAAATCTCCGAGTTTTTAATTTAAAAGATTAAAAAAAAAAATTGTTTAGCTGAAGCTGGTATATCAAATGGCTTTTGTTGCTGTAATGTTTAGGTGAGCTGAAATAAATATATCGGGGTTATTCCTTGTGATCACCAAATGGGCATTTTCATTGATTTTGGGGAATATTGAACCACATCGGCCAGTTAGACTCGAACTGGTTGGCTTATTGGTATGAAGAAAGCCATTAGATTGGTTGATCTAAAATAGGTAAATATCGGTTGAATCAATACTTTTTTTAAATTTTTTAATGGGAATGAAATTTTTAAATCGCTATACAATTTGAACGAAGCAATTGAATGGAATTGGGAATGGATTAGGGAGTAGGGAGTAATTTGGCTGACCATTACAAGCCAATCAAACACGCTGGTATTTCTCGATACAGAAATTTATATTATTTGTTATAAAGCCTTTGATTAATTAGATATCTATTTAATTAAAAAATTAAATTTTTTTGATAAAGTAAATTGTATTATTTATGTTTTACCATTTTTAAATTATTTTTCATAAATATATTGATTATATGATTTTATTTTCCATCCATATTCTGGGTGTCGTAATATAATATTTATTTTTTCCTTCACGCGCTCAAAACAATAAGCAGGGGTGTAGATAAAGGATTGGCATTGGCATTATTACTTCAAAAATGGTATATATATATGTCTATTAGTCTCTTTAAAGTTTACAAGTTAGTTTAATAGCAAATTTACATTTTAACTCTAAGAATTTATTATTCATCTCTGCCCCTTCTAAAGTAATTTTCTTGGTTTGTCCCTAAAGTTGTCATTTTTTCCTTATTTGACACTTGAGCATTTTTTTGTTCAATTTGGAACTTAAAATTTTCAAATGTTATACAAATTAACTCTAAAAACTAACAATGTTAGCCTTTTTATGGGGTAGAAATGGTTAAGGTCCGTATGACCAACATGTTTAATGACAGGAAATAGTACATTTATTTGAAGTTTTATCTGTTTTACTCACTGCGGCTGAGATTACTTTTAACTACTAATTATAGGAATGATGTAAGAGGCACTACATGTTTAAAACATAGTTTCTTCAATTCCACAAAAATAGTTAGTAACAGAGGAAATCTGTGTTCAAAAATTGTGCCACGCTATGTTTAACAAATGGATATTGAAGAAAATAAGAGTTTTAAAAATCCAAAAAAAAAAAATCAGCTTGAATTAAAAAAATTAATATAAAATAAATTAATTAAACAAAAAGTAATTAAATGTTTAAAATACAGAAAAAAAATCATGTCATCTATCATGGTCATACATTAATTATCTTTATTACCTCGTAAAAGAATTAATATTATTAATATATTGAAGTAATTTTTATAATTTTACAAGTTTAACAATCAAATTAGACCAAAAAAGGGCTTGGGATTGAAATTAAATTGGACCAAGAAAAAAAATATTTAATATCAAATTACAGATACCAAATGTTAATTTTAGTGAGGTTTAAACAAAACACAAAATTATCACCATCACAAAAAGAATGTATACGAATATGTCAAAGAATAAACAGAACACGAATTACCCTAATTTTATCCTCATGTAAACATTGCTTCTAAAGTCATTTTAACTGTCTATTACAGAAATTACCCTAATTTACCACCAAAAAAAGCCAAAGAATTGATAATGCATACGAACTTGTGTCTTTTCATGACCAAAAAAATATGCTTGAAAACATGTCTAAAATGAAAACAGACGAAAGCAAATGAAAGTGATTCAGACATAAGGTTACTGCCATTCAGAGGAGGGAGCTCGATCTATTGTTGCCGAACTCTCCCCGTCATTCTAGGCTTTCCCGCTGCAACCTTGGCAGGGGTTGAACGCTCGGACTGAGTGAAGAGAATCAATATTTGCATGAGGAAGGTGACGATGGCCAATATGAATGCTGACAATGCAATGCCCCTCCATGAGGATAAAAGCGAAGACTGTTGGAGAAACTTGAGAGCCCCGTAACCCACGATACACGCCCAAGAGCAAACAACCTGACCAAGTCATATTAGTTCCGGAAACAACTCTTAAAAACACCGAAATATCCAGAGAATGGCATGCTAACTGAAGAAAATCAATATGAAAATTGGTTGATTTGAGACAAAAAGAAACTCACCAGAAGAGGCTTAGCTGGCCGCCCAATATCCTGCAATGGTTGGTCACTGAAAGTATCCTCAGCTATATGTTTGTCCAGCAACTTGTCCTATTTGAGAAATCAAAGAGAAACAAAACAATAAGTAGGAAACTAATGCATCAACTATCGCAAGGACAAGAACGAACATGGTTAATCGTTAGACATAAAAGAACAACGATACACAACCTGGTCAAAGCTTAGAGTAATTCTTCTATTCATTTTTAAGCATACGTTTATCTCAAACATGCATGAAAGACCATCTAGAACAGTGTCTTCCTACAACACTAGATGAGCAATACTCACCTTCTCCACAAACAGATCTTTACACCATTGTGCAACAGCCTCATCCATTTCAGGCAGTTCCTTCATGAGGTGTCGTTTGATATGTACGTGTACCTGTAAACGAGTGAAAGGATATATATCTTAATCAGTTCAATAAACCCAAAAGAAAGATCAATGATACTGGTAGGTTTTAATGATCACAGTTTCGGAATGACATAAATGTTTCAACCAAGGGAAAAGAAAGGGGAAAACCAAAAACTATTTCAGCAAGACCAACAAACTTGTTGGCCTTCACTCCTGGGATTCTAAAAGATCAGATAAAAGAAGAGAAGAAATTAAGAAGCAGGCTCTTCACTTCATGTTGTCATCAGAGATCTTTGACATCACATTATACCTTTAAACTTGGTCTGAACTTCACGATAATACAGAATTTAAAAGTGAAGTCCTTTGAGGAGACGCACATCAAACTCTCCCCAAGGACATATCAATATTAAACAAAGAGAAAGCAGACATATCAATATTAAACAAAGAGAAAGCAATGTAAATATTCAAAACTGATACATAATTATGCAAAGATATTTAACTTGCTTTACACAGGTTGAACTCTGACTTACCACAGAAGATTGCCCCTTGAAAAGTCTAAGCATTGTAGGTGAAGGTGAGCTTTTGGGAATAGCCACTGTAATATCATAAATGGCTGGGACAAATGATCGCATATGACTTACAGCTGAAACAAAACCCTGAAGCAACACAACATAATATTGATATTTCAGGCATAAGTTCTTCATATGGAATTAGATTTAGTAATGGCCTATAAGATCAGTGGCTATTAACAAAATAAAGAAGTTCAGTATTACAGGCAAAATAAGTAAATCCACGTCCAACATGATTAACTCTCAACTAGGACCAGGTCCATATGCGAGGGTGCACAGATGTATCACTGATGAGGCTAGCTAAGTATTGAACAACTGTGCTAAAGAAGCAAACTTGCGTTGGCCAGAAATTTAGTCTTTGGTGGACCTTGCAACAAAATCTACCTATAATTTAACAAAATGCTATATGGTAACTTTGAAATATTATGAACACTAAAAGAGTGCTACACATATTTATATATACACAAGGTACCCAGATAAAAGATGACAAGAAATTCAAGAAAACCAAAGCAGCAAGAATCCAACCTTTGTACGAGGAATCAAAACGTTTCTAGGTATAGGCAATCCTTGTGAGGTCGCATATTCTTGAGCTGCAACAAGCTTTGCTTGTGTAAAGCGAGTTCCTTCTACAAAAAGCGCCAACCAAAATGGCTGTGGATAGTCCCTTAAACGTTGAAGGCCTGCCTGCAAATATGATTCCACAAGATTTTGACAAGATCAATAATGCAGTCTGAAATCAAGCATACACAAGCACACAAGTAAACACAGAAATATTTATGGTCATTATATCTGTATACCATATAGAGGCGGCATATGTAATTCTTGATACATATGCATCTACAATACTAAAAGCAAACTTCTACCTTTATCGTGTTTTCATCCTTGGCCCAGCTTCGTTCCAAAAACAGATACTCAGAAAACCACATTGACCAACCTATGACCTGCACAATGAGACATGCTTTTATTCTTCATAACTAGGCACAAGTAAGTCATACTTGTTTCTTTATAGAGAAACTTTAAAAATAACCTGCGGGATTCACTAGTATGCAGTAAAATCAAAAGGACAGTAATATTCACAGATGGCAAGGCAGACAAAAAGATCTTAGTCGAATCAAGTTTTGTTCACCTCTAATTTTAAAAATAAAATTTAGTAAAATATCATATTAATTACATAAAATAATATTATTTACTATTATAAATTAATAATGTTAATTTTTAAATATTATAATAATATTTTTCATGTTAATATAATTATTATTAAATATTTTTATTAAACTATTAATTTTAGTATTAATATTTCAAAATGTAATATTTTAATAATAATATTCAAATTTCAAAGTATTATATTAATATTAAGTACCTGAAATGATATTATTTAAAGTATAAAAAGAATAATAATATTACATTAATCATATTAATATTTTGTAATTTTAAATATTAATATTTTTATATTATAAAAAATTTATTATTAAAATATCTATAAACTATAATTTACATATTTACTATTAATATATTAAAGTAAAATGTTTTTTAAATAAAATATTAAGAGTATTATTTAAAATTTAAAATGATTAGTAAAGTTAAAATTTATTATTAATAACACTGTAATATTAAATAATACTGTTATTAAAATAGTAAATAGTATTAATTATATTAATAATTTATTATTAAAATAAGAATATTAATTATATATTATTAAAATATAAATATGCATGTTTAATATCATTAAAATTATAGTTTCTGAGATCAATAATTTAACCTTTTGAAAATATTTAAAAAAATTAAAATTTATTGTTAATATATAATATTTGACTTTATTCAAGTTAATTTTATTTAAAAATTATGTTACTTACAAGGCGCTCTTTTTTTCTTTTAAGAAGGGAAAGACAACTTCAATAAAACACGTCTGATTTCCTTTGGCCTTCAAGTCATTTTCCATTTACTAAGTTTTTTTTTTTTTTTTTGTGAAGCCAATACAATAAAATGTGTAAAACATTTTTCAAAAATCATTTTCCGCAAAACAAGCAGACCCTAAGTTATGCAAATGTGAGAAAATCTCATGATTACGATATCTACAGTGGACTGCAATAGCATTTGTTATTTCCACAACAAACACACCCTACTCTTTAATTGCATTTCTAGACCGTTTCTATTCCTAAGACAATTCAGGAGACCTTGAGTCATCCCGATAGGTGTGATGTTAATCTCTACCGGATATGTGAAGACAAGTAATCAACTAGGTGACATCTTCACAAGGCTTTAATTGGACTCAGTCGATTATCTTTGTAACAAGCTAGGCATGATTAACATCTATGCTCCAATTTGAGAAGTGTTACACAGTCGTATAACATAATATTAGCAACCAATAATGCATAATCTTAGGGATCATATTATTAGGGATTTAATAGGTTATTATTTTTTTGATTTATTTCCTTCTGTAAACTATGATAACTTATATAAATAGCTACTTCTAAGAGGAATGGAAGTGTATAATTTCCCTCCCTACTCCAGGCAAACTCACTTAACACATGAAATGCAAGCCAAACTTTGAAATATGATAAAGGATACTAGATTTTCAAGTGAAGAATCCTGCTCCAGTTTTAATAGCATAAAAAAGAAGTTGAGGAATATTTATTAGAATCTCACACTAATAATCTTAATTTTCTCTCTTATCTCATCAATTGCCTATTGCACTAATCACATGTAACACTTTACACATTAACATGTGCGCTAGAGCATAGACAACAGTGTAATGAAAATGCCATGTACATAGAACTGTCATTAGCTATCACCATTCATGGTTGAAGACAAACTACGAATTCTGAGACTAAAAGAACTAGTAACAAACACAATCTCACAATTGAAAGTTAAAACTTCAAAGGAATAACACCAACACATACCGGGAGGAATTTTGATGATTTCTTCATCACAGCTATTGAACTGCCAAGACAACCTGATCGCTGCCAGAAGCAAATTTAATTGAATCTTAGCCGCAGATAGCAATTTAAGAGGAAAAAAGAGGTTAAAATGTCAAATAGAAAATTTAGAAGCACTGCAAATGTTTTTTAGAATGCACATTTCAACTACAGACCTGAGCCAGAACCCATCCAACTAACCAATCAATATCACTTCTGTGATTGGGTAAGAGAAGGGCATGTTCCTTACCTGGAAAAATTTACCATATCAGATGACAAAAGCTCAAAAGATCTAGGATTGAACAATAACCATTATACATGTAACTCTAAGTATTTGCTTGGTACAAAGGATGGAAAGGAGTGAGGCTGGAAAATTTATTAATCAAATGGTTAAGATTCATAACTACTTTCGTACTTTGTAGCTTAACCATTTGATTAATAAATTTTCCATTCTTCATACCAAGCAGGGCCTAAAGACCAAGCCCTAAGTTTCTTAGTAGAGGTGATTGACGTTACCCATTAAACTGAAGCTTTCATTATCTGCAAAAACATTAATCTGCAAATAAAATGTATCAAAGATCGAAAGTTAATCTCCAGGAGACCACTAACGAGGTGACATTGATGGTACGAGTTATTTTCCCACATTAACAGAAGTTGGTTCAATAGATAACAACTTTTTCATATAACACCTAGCAGCCCTTAAAGAAGATAGGAAACTTTACAAGCTAGTTCAACTCATATTTACCTAATATCTAGAAGGATTGACAATGCAACAGTCTTTAAGCTTATGAAACCAGAAATAAGAGTTGGCAAACAGACTTCACCTAACTAATGCGTACCCATCAAATGGAATTAGCAGGTCCTTGGAGGCAAGTAAATTTTGCACCACACAACTATACGAATTTCTAACATCTTTGTGTAAGTACTAAGTAATCCGCTATCAATTTGAGATTGCGAAAATTTCAATCATAATCATTGACTGAAAGTACCACAACCACACTCGAAATTCCAAAGGACGCAATGAAAGCCTTTTACTGATTCTATATCTTGGCACTTACAATGTAAAGATTATTTTTAAGACCTACCTTAGTCTAGTTGGAAACTGAAATATAAAGCAATTAGGCATTTGATCATCATAAATTGTTGTCTCAGGTTTCAACATTAAACTATACTACGCCAGAGGATTTCAGCAATAGACTATACTATCTTAAACAATGCAATAAAGGAGCTTATTAGCACCTTAACTCCTGCCCACCAATCAACAAGCCATACAAGTTGAAGCCACAACAACTCTGCCACAACACGATTGATCTTTCTATACGTCTTCTTGGACAGAGGCCGAATGAGAACAAAGCATACCGCCTAGAAAAAGCACCAGAAGGTATAAGATTGAAAATGGTCATTGACCATGATATTCAAAAAAAAAAGTTTTACACATCAGCCAATGAAACAAACTGGATCAACTTATCTAACACAGTAAATTTTGATTACGACAAAAAAAAGGCAACAAAAATGGATTCTAAGTCCCATTTTTAGCATTAAGTTGGTATGGTGAAAAAAGGAGTAAGCAAACAAGGCAACAAAAGAAGCAGCTTGTACAAGCTTAAATCAAATATCCCAATGTAATTTTCATTTGCTCCTGAACTTTATTATCTCAAAAGTGAAGTAGATTCAAAGCCTAAATGTACTTCTGCAAATTCATTAATAATTCAGCTTAAAAGATGAAATTAAAAAAAAAAACCATTTACCGGCATTTTCCTTTCAATGCAACCACAACAAATTTGAAAACAAAAAGAAATAAAAAAAAATGCAGACTGCAACATTCAACAAAGAAAGAATAATAGAAAACCAGAAAGCAATAATTACCAAAAAAAAAACGTAATTAAATCAAAAGATGAAGCAAATCCCTCATTGAATATATCAAAAATAAAAAATAAAACCCAAAAAGGAACCTGAATGAGATTGACAAAGAGGCCAGAGATGAAGAAAAGAATGCCCAATGGAACGATGACAGTTGCTGCTGCAATCGCCATGGACCACAACTACTTCAGCTCTAGAGATTCGTGGCAAAAGGGTGGGTTTGTACTTTGTAGTAAGATTTTAGATTTGGGTTGATAACAAGAATTATATTTAAGATTTATTGGTTGATAAAAGAAGATTATTACTCCTTTCTTCAGTATGGGATAATTGAATTCATTCAAGAAAGATTGTTCATACAAAAGAAAATATTTTTGAAAGAACAGTGACTGTTGTAAAACTGAGTGAATTGTAGAGATTGGAAAATCTTAAATAAATAGAAAAAGAAGGGAGGAGAAACCGATGAACACACACACACACACACGCAAAAAATAAACTTTCAATTCAAAGCAGTTTTCTCGTTTCAAGGAAAAACAAAATGACAGGTAAATTGGGGACCCATCAATGCACCCACCCCGTAATCATTTCCACATTAATTATTAAAAATAGGGTTAATATGCTATTCGGTACCTATATTTTTTTGAATATTTAATTTAGTACTTCAATTTTTTTCTCAACTTGTACTTGAGTTTGGCTTTAATGTTTAATTTGGTTCCTGAATTTTTTTTTCTAAATTGATACCTTGCGATTTTCTTTCTCCCATACAAGTACTTAAGTTTGATTTTAATGTTTAATTTGATACCTAAATTTTTCTTTTGTCTCAATTAAGTACATATGATTTTTTTACTAGAGCATAGATGTCAAATATTTATCGAACCAAATGGTGTTTTTAATTTAAGTACCAAATTAAACATTGAAGCCAAATATAAGTAGCAAATGATATGTTTTTAATTTAAGGCCTAGAAGGCTCGACCGGTTCGGACATTTCGCGTTGCCTACGTCGTGATGGTGTGCCCTCGGCCCCGGTGAGTTTGGATTTGCACCCCCGCTGCGCGCGAGGGAGAGCATTAGTTGAGTTCATTCAATAACCACCAAGTTGATTAATATATCATTTGGAAATTATTATTAATTACTAATATTTATAACTTTTCAATAATGATTTAGTTGCTTTATTATTATTACTTTTTGTATAAATTAAGTTTATATATTGAGCCGATCGAGTCTTAGCTCATTTGGCATCGACATTGTTGCTAGTATAGGAGAATGTAGGTTCAAGCACACTGAAACGTGTTTATCCTCCTATATAAGATTGGGGAGGAATTATAAGTAGTTATAAACATTAAATAAAAAATTAAATTTATATACTAAATTTAAAATTATGTAATTTTCATCTTTTATAAAAAAATTGTAATTCCTATTTTTATAATAATAAAAATATTTTTTTAGTATTTGGAAAGATATTTATTTCTACTTTTAATATTTAGTAGTTGGGTTTTAGAGTTTCTTTCAATGGACATGTTTATCTCACCTAAGAAAGTAATTTATTTCATTTTATTATCATTCTAATATTTTGAGATCAGTGGCGAAAGTCATTTTTAGGGGTCGGAATTAAATTGTATATTTTTATAAAATTAAAAGTGTAATTTCATCATTTTAATAATTTATATCTTTACCATTTTTAAAAAAATTAAATCAAATTTTTATCTTTTTTAAGGGACCAAAATATAATTTTATCATTATTAATTTAAAATTCTATAAATTATATTTTAGGACAATATCATAACAACTATTTTACCATTGAAAACTTGCCTAATCCTCGGTTCCAATAGGCATATACAAAATTACTACAAGCAACTAACATTATAATATCGAACGAGTCGAAAAGAGATGATAATGTTTGAACTCGTATCATTTATTTATCAAATAAGAGTAGTGCTTCAAACTCTCTCATCTCTTTCTTCTTCTCCAATACCATAATGATGAAAAAATTTGAAGTGTCTTACATTTTAAAATATTTTAATTTTTACGTTCAAAACCTATCGATAAAACAAATCAATCTATTAACATTTTGCACTGAATTTAACTAAGGGTGGGTTTGGATGGGCGATTAGGTGCGGTACGGTGCGTTTAGCTTACTTTTTGTCTCACGCTACAGTATCTAATCTCACCGCCACCGCTATTTTTATACTAACCGCATGTAAACGCACCGCCCATTCAAACTCATCCTAAATCAAAGTTCCAACTTTTTAGAAATTTTACCATTTGTTAATTATTTTTTTTATTTTAAAGATTTTTTTATTATAACACCATCGTGATGTCATCATTTGACATTTGACAATTTATAATTGATTGGATATTTCAAGTTATGCTTTGTGTTAGATTGATTATTTGTTCGGGTGTTATAAAGTAAAATTTTGAAGGTTAAAACATGTTTTGAGTTACTTTGATTTTCAAGATTTTAGCCTCTCTACTTTTTTTATTTAAAAGTGCGAGTCAGTTGTTACTACCGTTAAAATTTTTCTATTGAATTCACTACAGTGACGTTTTAAAATTAAAAAGATTCACTCACTAATCAAGTAATAATAAAAAAAGCTTAATGAAAAATTTGGCCACTAATGTCTGTATGTTTTGTTAAAATGACCCTAATTATATTTTTAAACCTTTCTTAACAACCAACATTTGTTTTGAAACATTTTTTAGAAAATTATATTTATTTTCTTTAAATTAAGAGTTATCTTTTTAATTTCATGTAGGATTTATCTATTTTATTTTATTATTTTTCACATGTAAATATCTTATTAAGCTATTTCAGTAATAAATTACATTTCATTAAAAATATTCAACATCATCACCGTTAATTCTTTTAACAGTACTTTACGATATTAATTATTTTATGAAATAAAAATATTTTAAAAAATTAAATATAAATTTTAAATTTGGATATATTAGAGGGATAAAACTAAAATTTAACTATTTTTTTATAATATAAAAAAAAAACCCCATACCAACGTGTCAGTACAAGAACCCTGACTTTTACATACACCAACGTGTCCACAAACCAGAATAGCCGAATCAAAATCAGATTAAATATAAAAATTTTCTTTTTATCATTCCCAAAAACCAGAATCCAATGGAGGAAAAGAAATCCAAAAGGGCCAAAAAGAGAAGGAATCTTTAGTCTAAACAACAATGGCCAGCCAATAGCATAATTTTTTTCCCCAACCACAAACAAATAATCAAATTATTTGGATTTTTTTTTCTTTCCATAAAAGATAAGAAAGCAATCGATGATAAGATGAACATTGCTAATAATAATAATAATAATAATCAAATTTACCCAGCAGAAGAAAATTTGTTTCATTCATCAACCATAAGCTTAAACAAAGACAACAGGTTAATCAGAAAAGTTGGGGTTTTTTAAAGAACCCCAATTTCATAAATGGCAAACAGCAATCGTAGGTTTGTATACCAGACCGTATCATCTCCAAAAACATCCAAACTTCACAGCAAGAAAACAAAACTAAAAAAGAAAAGGAATCTACCTAGACAAGCGAAAAATGGAGTGGAAGATCCGAGAGAACCCAAGGCGAATACGAGGATAAACCCTAAGCGTATACAAGGTAGTCTGTCGTAGCATATCTTCGATTGTCTCTACGAATAGACTTAGACTTCGAATCGGCGGTACATAAAGGGTTAATGGCACCGCCGAGAAAGCTGCCGTGAAAAAGAGTTGCAGCATCTGCTTTCTCTTCGTTTGGTCTTTCGAATACCACTTTGGAAGTTTGAAGAAAAGGTTGAATGTGGTGAGGGTGGTTTGAATAGTAGTTGGGGGCAAAAGCGAATTTGTGGATGCCGACTCCTAGCTTATGGTACCAGTTGACCTCTATATAGGTGGTTGAATTACCTTCCCGTTTCATTTTGTTTTATACTTTCCTTTTTTGTATTTTTAGGTTAAAAACCTCAAATCTTATCTCGTTTTAAACGTGGTTCGGGTTAAAGTCGCACTAATCGTGTTATCCTTAGACTTTATCTTCCTTTTATAATTCACCAAAATTGATACGTGTAAATTAATGTATTTATTAGAAATAACAATTGATATATATACATGCATTGGAGCTGTACAATTCTTTTTTTAGTATAACACCAAAATTTTAGTAGTAATATTACAGAAAGATAGATATGGAAGTTTTAAAATTTTACTATATTGGCTCATCTAAAATTGAAAAAATATATATAATACGCACGAGTTTAAATAAATTTTTAAACCGATAAAAATATAATTTATTATTCATTATATTATTAAATTAATATTTAAAACTTTTTATAATAAATTTTTTATTCCTTTGAATTATATCATTTGAGTTCGACCTATTAAGAATAAGTAATATTAATTAAGTATTATTATTAGATATTATTTTATATTAATATCAATTAGTTATATACCAACTCAAATTAATGTAACGTTCGCGTTATGCCTCAGAGTCAGATATAAGGAGGAATCGAGTTAGGATTTAGTGGAGAATTTTCGAAATAGACTAAATAGGATTTTTGAGTATTAGATTAGAAAGTAAGAAGAGCCGATAGGAAATTAAAAAAAAATACTCTTTAAATAGGAAATATTTAAATAGAAGCATTGACTAAATTGTAAGAGTATAGAAATTATTGTGGCAAAAGTAGAAAATTATGAAGTTATGTGAATATATAGAAAAGATGGCAAAATAATGGACTAATAGGAAATTTACTTAGTAAAAATATGAGTCACCTATGGGATTATTAAAGATGATGAGGGATAAAATAATAATCAGCACATAATGATTAGGGGTTGTAGTGTAAAGATATAAGGCAAAGGGGTTAGTTAGTAATTTGACCATTTTTAGGTAAAAGTTATGAGATTTTTCATGGAATTGTGTAGAAGAATGAAGAAAAGATGAAAGTTTTCATCTTTTCACATTGCCAAACCTCCACCCACCCCCAAGCCTCCATTAAACTTTTTTTTTGTTATTTCCAAACAAGTCTTTCCACCACTGTTGATCAAACCAAGCTCAAAACCTTGTATTTTTTTATTTTATGTTTCTTTAGTAAAAACACTAAATAAAGCAAATAGATACCTTAATTTTGTGAGGAGAGCTTCCATAGAGGAGTAGGAGAGAGAAAGCTAGGGTTTAGTTGTAATCTCAAGTATTTAAGAAAAAAAAAAAGAAGGGAGAGGATCAAATTGAAGGAAAAGAAAAGGAGAAGGGCCAAGGAGTGAAGAAAGAAAGAAAAAATACATCACCTCAACTATTTTATTGTAAGTATTACAAGGATTTAAATTATTTTCTTTAAATGTTTATATTGTAGTATAGAAGTTACTTAGGATAAAAATGTAATATATATGTATGTATTAAATAAAGAACTAATTGGTGAAATTATGATATATGTTAAAGAAAAATATATGTGAAGAATATGGAATAGTATGTTAGATATTATGTTGAGAAAAAAAGAAGTATGAATGAATTAGATATTATGTATGTAATTTATAAATTAGGGACTAAATTTGGAAATGTGGAACCTTTTTTAAAATTGTATGAAATTCAGCTTCAATGTTTAAATAGACAGAATTATAATTACTCAGATATTAGTAATATGTCATTAAGAATTTTCAGTGCACTCTCTATTTTTTAACACGTTAGTACTCTCTGTATTAGCATCTCGGTGCTCTCAATTATGTGAAGAGCCCGAATGGGGAGTGTTTCAAAAAGAAAAGTTAAGTTTTAAATCCCATACCTATACTATGTAACAGATCTTCCACAAAAAATCAAATCTTGAAAAACCTATAATATTATATTTTTAATATTAACTAATAAATACCATATGAATTATTAGTTATGTTTTAGTATATAAGTTAGTAATAAAGTAATTCAATTGATAATATTTAACTACTTTAATGATTTCCTTTTAGAAAAAAAAAGAAGGAAAAATTTTACTGATTTTGAAAAAAAAAATTTATAAGAATTTTTACTCATCTTTCTAAATTCAAATTTAAAATTCTACCCACTATTATTTATTTTATATTTAACTATTATAATACATATATAATAAATAAAATTTTCCTCATATTATTACATTAATAACTAAACGAAAAATTTATAAAAAAAAATATGTAATTGCTTGGAACATTAGTTTGCCAATATAAAAGATTTTCCAACTTTTCAATAACCTAAACGTGAAATGAGATAAATGGCAAACTATATAATTCTTTTGTTTTAGTAAGGGTGTGCTTGGAAAAAAACCCTAAAACTAATGGTGTTAATTTACATTTTTATACAAAACCTACTTTAGAAAAAAAAATGCATCTAAACGAGTTTAAATTTACGTCCTTTTAATTATTACAATAGCAAATACTAATAAAATAAAATTCAACCGACAGTAAAGTAAAAGTATTATAAAAGCTCCTGTACAAGGAGCAAGACTACATTTTACTACCTATACTAAAAAAATGAACAACTTAGTCCCCATATGTTAAATCAAAAAGCAATTTGATCCATTTGTTTAAAATTTCATCCAATTGGTCTTTATATTATCAACATAAAATATACGTGGTATGTCACATATTATTTTTTAATTATTTGTCAACCACATTAGTTTTTAACAATACAAATGGATGAATATTTTAACAGAAATGACCAATTTACTCTGATTTAACGTATAAAAATAAATTTATGCATATTTTTAGTAGAAGTAAAATGTACTTTTTAACTCTTAATATAAAAACCTACATACCACTTTTACCGATCTATTCAGAGAAAATAAAAGGAAAATTGCTTTCCTTCAATAAAATGAGATAACATGACTTTTTTTTTCTTTTTTTTTTTAAAAATATTTTGAGGGTAGGTCACATGACTAGTTAATATTTAACTAATGGGATGAGCTAATTTTACAGCCAAACAATGTGTTTTAAAGGTAAATAAATTCCCCTACCATTAAAAAAATTAAAATTTAATTTTGCACAAAACTATAAATGAGAAAATGATAGATTGATTCTGGGATTATGGCAATGAACGTGCAACAATGAAATCCGCATGTGTCATTTATGTCAAAACATTGATTAATCTTGGAAATTTCATTTAAGTTTTTTTTTTTTACCTGACGTCTTTGTCTATTGGACCACCTTCATAAATTTAGGAAACTAAATTGCAAGATAAATTTGAATAATATGATCACACAATAAAAATAAAATATATAAATAATTAAAATATATTAAAATACTTTATATTATTTATAAAAAAATTTAAAAGAGTTTACAAGTAATATAAATTATAATATTGTAACCACAAAAAAATAAAAATATGAATATGAAATTCATGGTTTTTTTTCTTTTAAATGAAAAAAAAAACAACTTTGAAATGCCCAAAATAAACCCATCAAACTCAATATCATTGCTTTATTGTTCTCAAAACAGTCAATGAGGGATAACTTGGTATCATAGATGTTCACCAAATTGATTGTTTTCAACCACTTTTAACACATTTATGTCATGTTTAGATGGTTAAAAGGCAATATATATACACATATACATATAAAGACGATACATCTACATATTGTTAGGGCTGCAGATGTTATTGAATGATATGCAATTTTTCTGCTCATAAATGTACACCTATGAACCAAGGATAACTCTAGTTCATAATATAACATGGTGATGTATGCTTTTCCTAGTCAAGGAGAAGCTATGTAGAAGTAATGCATGTTGCCAACTTTTTACAAAGTTGTTGAATGTCAAATGACGGATCATTCAAAGCTATATCAGAAAGTACAGACCTCGCTTCTACTAATCCATGAGATATACTCTCCAAAATTGGATCTTCACTAGTCATAAGTGAAGCCATAAGCTTTGCAGCAGCCATCCTTTCCTGATGGTGATAATCAAGCGGCCAATCAGCACATAGGAAAAATCAACCATTTTCCATCATTAGCATAAAAACAAATAATTCCAACTTGGAGAGAAAACAAGAAAGATGCAAGTAGTATAAAATTAAGTATTTTTTAAAGTTTTCATTTTCTTTCCCGTCATTTTTCAATGAAATGGAAAAAAAATACCGTTTCTTTCAAATTTTCCACCTTTACTACCAATTTTTTTTGTCTATACCTTCAATTTTTCGTCTTTCCTATTTTCTATCTAACCAACCAAAGCCAAAGTTCTAATGATGCAGCGTGGAAATAAAGAAAGAAAGAAAGAAAGAACACCTGTCGGGGTGATCGGACTGAAAAAGAAAGTGAAGGGTCCAAGAATTTTTGTTTTTCATTGTCCTTCTTATTGTTTAGTTCTAATTCACCATCACATTTCCTTTTTGAATTAAGTAGAAAATAATTAGAATGTATGAATACCACCATGGAAATAACTAAGGAGGGATTTAGAGTTCAAATCAATCACTCCAAATCAATGTTTTTATACTTGAAAATAGTTATAATTTTTTCCCATATTTTAACTCATTCAAATGAACATTTTCACTTTGCAACTAAGATTTTCATTTAATATAAGAATCCTAATTTCATGAAATAATGTTTCTTAATATTTAAGGATGTGGGTAGATTGTTACAATCACTTATTAATTAAAGGTTTGTTTATATTTTATTATAATAATTTGAAAATATATCAATAACAAATATTTAAAAGAATATATACCACATGCAATGCATACTAGAATCTAAAAACAGTTAACAAAAGTGAGGTTAAGATACTTTCTACAAAAAAGTAAATCGAGAGGTAATGAATACCTGTTCTGATCTCTTTCCAAGAAATTTCAGAGAAAGTTTGAGGAGGTCACGGGAATACGGAAGAACTGCCAACTTCAGATGATACACAGCAGAGAACATAACCTGGATGAATGCAGCTCTAATCTCTGGTTGAGTTTCTACCTGCAAAATTTGATCCCACGTAGGCAAAAGAATTTGTTATAATACCAGCTTCGGTCATTGAAACTAAAAGAAATTAAAATTTACCTGATACATGAATGAATTTAGTGACAGAAGTACCTCAACTGAATCAATTAAACAAGGAAGAATCGTCTTTGCTAGGGGTTCTTTCCCATAGTTAGATATCTTCTGACAAGCACTGATGAGAACATTAGCCATGCACAGACGAAAAGGAACAGGAACTGGTTCACAGTTTTCATATGGCAACTTGGACCCAGAGATATCACTTTCATCATTTATTAACTGGCTGATCACATTTCTGAGGCACAGAATTCTGTGATAGCATTCCCTACAATTTATGCCCAAGAGGTCATATCTTGCCCATTGTATTAACATAATCATTCATAGCAAGAACAAAATACCAACCACGATTGCCTTTCTTCCCAGCAATGTTTCTCCTCCATGAGGTGCAATTTTCGAACGATTCAGGAGCTTGTGACTCGGCACATATCATCAGCGCCAGACAATCAATGCAACCATGTTGTGCTTTGGAAACTGTGACAACAAAAAGAATAATGTAGAAATACTGTTTTAAGTATTAAGCTAAGGATCCTAGACATTTCCAGCATGGGGTGAGGGAGGAAGGAGAATTAATCGGTTGCATGGTTAAGTACCTTGATCTCCATCTGATGATGGCCATAACAGAATCACTTTAATAGTTCTCCAGATTTGAAGAATAAAGGGATGCACAAGGGACTCCTTTCCTCGCACCTAGAAACAAGAAGAAAGACGTATTAACTACAGCTTGAATGGAAAAGCTGAGCTCACAATCATTGCAGAAGCACTGGAATAAACCAGACGTAAGAGGTATCTACTGAGTGGAGGAGGTGATCACCACAAGGGATGTACAGACTGAAAATAGGCAAGCTATAATCTTCAATATATCCCGGGATTCAGTGGCATGTTCTAATTGCGAGCAAACAAGTGGAAGCAGAACCTAAAGAACCATGAGGCCAATAAGACAAAATCCCTATATAAGGATTATGAAAATATTTGTGAAATTTCAGAAAATGTCAAGGAAAGACAAGTTATAACAGATTAAGTCGTTTCTGGGTACTTGAGGATGGATGCGCCCACAAAGCTCAGCAGCAAGTTTTCTTACATCTTCAAACTCGAACCTACTAAATGCTCTGAAAAGGGGAAAGTAACAAGACATCAGGAGAGTGCAAATCAGTGTACAGAAGTTGGATAATACTCATTGTCAAGAATTGACCTATTTACAAGGAAAGCAACAACACTATCATCACCAGTGACGCTGACATCTCCATATTCTGCAATAGAATAGAATAATAGATGTATCAAAAGTTATATTCATGACATTATTTTATTTTTCTTCTTTTTAAAGAAAAAAGGGCTATCAATCATTTAAATTTATATTAATGAATCACATTTTCATGAACAAATGGAAAAGGTAGAATTTAATATTTGTAACATGCATAACAAAGCAATGGAGTCAATCAGATCTTCTATCCACAAAAAGAGTTGAGTGGAACAACTTGGATTGTCACAGTAAAGGAAGAAAAGATACCATGCATAAAAGGCGCATTACGAAGCTGACCATACACAACAGAGGAATTGAGATCATTAAATACTCTCAATGGAAGTAGCCTAACTATGAGTAAAGGGCAAAGTCGCTCAAACAAGGATTGCTGCATTCTCATGGAGTCATCACTTGGACAAGTTTTAGTCTCCCATCTAGAAAAGAAATCTTCATCAATCCTACAAGAGGGGAAAATTGATGGTTCATATAAAAAAAAAAAAAACAGTGAGATCAACCATTGAACTAATGTATCTTATACATAAATTAATCTCCTTGATGACCCACAATTGGAAAAAAAAACATTATATTGACAAGTAGAATATCCTAACCTCTTGGCATCTAGAAATTAATACCATTGTTTAAATAAGCTAATGATTGAAAGTTTACAATATAAGTTCATAAGAAAATCAATTACAAGCTCATAAGGCTGGAACAAACCAGTGGATTACAAAAGGTTTTGCCCCTGTAAAACTTGTTTAAAATAAAAAATGTAACCAAAATATATCTTAATTATTGCATGAATAAATGATTGTTGGTCAAGGAAATTTCAGATCTCTCTGTATCACATACATGCACACCTCCTTTCTTAAAGTGTCCATGCTACTTAGTTTAACAGTTAACTACCAAAACAGTAACTAACTCGGAGATTTAGCAAAGTATTTTCTGCAGCCAACCTTAAGAGATGGCATTCAGTAAGTCTAGGGTACAAATCCCAACCAGTGGCCTCTTTTGTACCAATAAAATTTTCACATAATATGTAATCAAAACATTAAAGTAGGTCAACTGACAAACTTTTTTATCTTATGCACCCAAACTTTCTATGTCTTGGTGGTCGCATCAAGTATTCTGCCAAGACATTATAAAGAAAACTAATTAGTTAGATTGCCCAGTAACTATACGCATATCTCCTTATAATTCACAAGATGACTTCTATTTTTCTCTTGAACATTCTTCTACAAATAATACTCTCCTGTTTCCTTAATTTAAAAGCTACACACTTCCACACCTTACTAGCCTTATACAAGACTTTAACTCCTTTTAAAGTTAAAACAGAACTTAAAAAGCTAAGACAAGAAACACGTTATAGGATGGTATATTATGTGCTTACCCTTTCTGACCTTTCATTTGAAAAACAACACGGGAAAGGACTACATCTGCAGCTTCAGCTAACTGTTCATTTATGCAGCTCAAAAACCTGACAATAGTAGCATTTGATGGCTCTGCAAACATCTTGTCAATCAGGGGTCCAATCAATGCATTCCAGTCCTGAACCTAAAACATTTCAGATGAACAAGAAAATTAAATAATTCAAATACTGGCACCAAAATTGGAGCTCCAACGATCCAATTTCATGGCTACGCATACAGGAAATAGATCAACAAGATACATGCATGTGGAGGGGAATGAATGTATCAGGCAATTGTCTTAGTTCTCAGATAGTACAGAACCAACAAAAAGAAGATAAAATCTTCCACATTTGAGTAAACAACCGGACTAACTCAACCAACCACATTAAATTATTTCAAACAAGTTGTGTTAACCATGCACATCTCAACCCAGTCCATGGCCATTGTGTGTGTGAAAGAGAGAGAGAGAGGGAGTTCTCAAATTCTAGGACTTCATATCATCCTCATCTCATTAATGGTTATGATGCAAAAATATGTTGCAACTTGCAAGAAGTAAGCATGTCAGAAAATTGCTTTGCAAGTCCAGTTAACATTAAGTCAAGTTCTCATCTTGCTACTAGGCTAGCAACAGTAGAATATTATCAGAAAAATGTTCCCGAGCTCAAACAAAGCCTGTTAAACATGAAAGATACTCCAATAGAATGCACACAAATATGCTGAAGGATATACATTAAGATACTTTAAGGAGGCTAGGAATGAGTAAAACAGTCTGAATGTATCCCCACTCCACCCTCCCCGAGAATTGTAGAAATTAGGTTCAGTTTTAAGGAGGCTAGGAATGAGTAACTCAAACAGTCTCGATGATACAAAGTTCTTCCCTCGAAGAGTACTCAAGTTCATAGTTAAACATAATGTTTCTTTTGTCTCACACTTTATCTCTTCTGTTATCTTCCCATTGTTCAGAAAGCAAGAATTCACTAAAAATTTATCTATACAGCTAGAACTAATATTAGTATGTAACTGATAGGAAAATATGCATGTAGGTTAACAGGGATATGAATTTATGCACATATGTATTTTTATGTATATACTATGCACGTCTGTGCATGGATAAAAAAATTCTAAGGAAATATGAATTTATGCACCTATATATTTGTTAACATTTCATTGCAATTTCAGATCATGCGTTCTTGAGAAAACATGTAACTCAAAATTCTAGCACTTCACATATCCCGTCTATCATTGCAATGCATCAGAAAAGGGAAACATGATGGCAAATTATACATCTGATGCAGGGTAGTATTATCATTCTCAGTTCTTACAGTTTTTGACCACTCTGGGATCAGCCTTAGCACTCGATTGCAGTCGAAGTTTGATCCTGCCACAATAGTACAAAGAGATTACATGAATCCAAGATTGTATTATAGTCAAAAGAAACTAATGAGATTCACAAAATAATAGAAAGCTCAAAGTTTGAATTCTTGATGCTTAATCAAAAAGGAGGATAAATGAATAACAAAACAAGGAGAGAGAAAACAAAAAGAAAAGAGAAGGGAAGGGAAGCTTCAAACATCCCTGTTAATTTAGAAATGGAAAAGTCTGCTATAAAACAAGAAAAAGGTATCGGTCAGAATACTAAAGAAATACATCACAATAAATAAATAGATATCCATACAAATATTAAACAAATAGATACTGCATATATCACTTGGTTTCGGAACTTAAAGACAGTGAGAGCAGTCCACAAAATACATCCAAAGCACTTTGTTTCAGCAACAAAATTGGGAAGAAGAATAGCCTAAGGCTGTGTAACAGTAAGGGGCCCACCTTTCCCTATACATGCTCCAGCTTCTGCATCAGCTTGGTCCTGACTGAGGTTTCTGCAAGGATTGGTGGAGACAAATGTTAAATAAAAGCAAAAACTGTTTAACTTAACACTATTACAAAGTAGAACCTGCACATTATGAGAAACTCCCTAACCACATGTATGCATTCCAACAATCTTGCACGTCTACATGCACACATTCATGAACAAAGAATACTGGGAGTAAAAAGTTAAATACGAAAGCAACATACCTAAGACTGTCAAGCATCATGCATATAACTTCAGGTTTCTGGTTATGGTGTTTGAGCACTCTAAATAAAGCTTCACTAGCTGCTGCTCGTGCTTTTTCCTCTGATAAGCAAACAAGATGAACTAATGCAGGTAACACAAATGATGGGTCTGCAAAAAGTAAATAATTCCGTGAAGTTCATTCAAATCATTAATGTTCAATAAAAAAAAGTTTAATGACAAAGGAACATCAATAAGGATGTTGAAGTATGTGCTTAATTGCATAAAACACCACAAGACTCTACAACAGCTTATACCCAAACCAGTTCTAGAATATAAAAGTAGCATTACAAATGATGGGTCTGCAAAAACAAATAATTCATTCATACAGCAAGTTCATTCAAACAATCAATGTTCAATAAAACATTTATCAAGATCTTGAAATATGTGATTAATCGCATAAAGAAACAAGACCTAGGAAGCACGGACACATAATACAGGTACCACACATACGGACACAGCTAATCCTTAATTTTTGAAAATCAAGGATATCGGTACAACAAGACACGCAATAAAAAGTATTTTTACAAAATATTTTAACATTATAATGTTTCATTTTAAATAAAAATATTAATATATTTATTAATTTATAATTAAATTTATTATTTTTTTAAATATTTTTAATCTAATAAGTACATTAACTAGAAAAATATTACATATATATTCTTATTATAATGGGTCTCATATATTTTTATACTATACTTTCACGATTCTCAAGTTTCCTATTCCCCATACCCCTTTGACCCTTTCCATTTCTCAGACACTTTTTTACCCTTTTTTTTCTTCTGCATCGTTGCTTCTCTTCTGGGTTTTTCTTTTTTGTTTCTGAAATGTATTTTCAGGCCAAAAGAAAGTCATTACCCGTGTCCCTTTTTTGACACGCGTGTCTTGATCGTGTCGAATTTGGAAAAAAAGAATTCTAACGTGTCGAGGTGTGTCTGGTACGTATCCAGCCATGTTGGCAGCGTGTCCGTGTCGGATGCCAGTACGACACTGGTATAAGGGGGTTTTCCCTTTGTCGGTGCTTCATAGAACAAGACTCTACAACTTATACCCAAACCAGTTGTAGAAAAAAAAAATAGCACTACAGAAAGAGAAAAAAAACGTATATGGTCCTCGAGAATTTCTTGATCTCAGGAAATGCAGTAAAGATATGTAAATCCATATGCCTTTTGCTAAAGTGATAAATTATTGAAATCACACACAATAAAATACACACTTAGCACGGTATAATAAGTTAAACCTAACCAATCAGTGGAAGCAAATTGCGTGTTTGCTCCTGGATAGCAGTTTCTATTATTGAAGTCACACACAATAAAATACACACTTAGCACCGTATAATAAGTTAAACCTAACCAATCAGTGGAAGCAAATTGGGTGTTTGCTCCTGGATAGCAGCTTCTTCATATTCAAGACACCCCAGTAAGTGATTTGCTATAACTTGCCTGTAATATAAACAGGGAAAGATCAATGAAAACTAAGAACCACAAAAGTTTAGCAGATAAATTAAATTAACATACCAGGTTGAGTGATGAGCTTTATGTGATGAATCTTTTGATATATGAACCAGTTCTGATATAACATCAAAAGCGTTCCTTCTTTTAATAGCATTGCCAGAATCTAGCCGCTTAAGAACTTCCTCAAGGCAGTGACCATCAGTACTTCTGGTGGACCAATAATTTGGGTCAGGTTCAAACAGAGGCCGTTAAATTATTGTTGCTGTCAAAAACTAGTGAATGAAAAATTATAGTTTACATGGAGCAGTATTCTGCAATGAGCATAACAACGGCTCTAGCTGCAGCATCTCGCTCATCAAGAAGGTGAAGCAGCAACGGTACCATAGAGTCCATTTGATTGGTGTCAGTTACAGTGCTTCCAGATGAATTATTTGTCTTAAAAATGATAACCTTGAATATGTGGACAACCCCATCTATTACATCTTCATCATTGCAATGAAGCTTGCCAAAATGCAGCAACAGTACGAGTATGTCAATATTGAGACACAAACCACAACTGTATAACTAAGACATTTGTATATTATACAGAATGACAACGACAATGCATGATAGCTACTTAAATCTAGAGAATCATGAATACTATGATTGAGTACAATCAATCTACTCATTTCCTCACATACTTCAAAAATGCCACACATACTTACCTGCGATAAAAGCACATGTGATATCTGCTTTCCATAATCTAACAATACGCATTCAAGTTGTTTCCCATCAAAACGCCCAAGCAGAAGGCATAAGCAATTTATGAAAAATTTTCTGGTCTCTATACCACCATCTTTGCTCTCAGCATGCCCCTCAACATAGTTATTTGTATAGTACTGCATTTTTATTTGTTTTCTTAGCATTAGCAACTTGAAAGATTCATGAAATCAAACAAGACTTAAATAAAATAATCAATAACAATACATAATTATGATACCACAAAAATACTGGATTACATGTATGTTATCCCATCAAACAAATTAAAGTATTCAAGCATACATATCACGTGAACAAAATCCATCATCAAAATATAAATTAAAATAATTAGAGGTGATCATTCAACAAGCATAAAGCCATAGAACCATAATTATCACAGTTTGAATATAATAACGATATATCTGACCTGGATGCCCGACAAGTACTGGTCCAATAATTCCTTGTACTGCTTATTAAATTTTTTATCTTCCAAGTGTAATAGCATGCCATAATGCTTCCAGCATGAAGAGAGTAGCAATGCTCTTGTTTTTAGAATCTGAGCCTGCCTTGGATATTTGCAAATGAGCAAATCATGTTCAACAAACAGTAGACGTGATAAAAGGTAGATATGCTTAAGAAAGACAATTAAAGTACAGGACTTGCCTCTTCTTGAAGGCCACCATAATGCACTAGTATCTCCTGCAACCACTTAAGCACTTGCTCCAATCCTTTAGCGTGCAATGGACGACTTTTTCTGCTCCACTGTAATGCATTATAATGCATCAACATCCTATTTTCATTTTTGGGACTATAGAGCAAATCCTTCATTAGACTTTAATAAAATAAGGACATGAAGATATTTACATGCATATTTGGCAAGAGTGATATTCAGATAACAATTAGTCATCACAACTTTCTTTTAAAACTTCGAAGTATCTGCTAAAACATTTGTTGTAGAATGACTCTGGTTTAATGTTCATCAATAGTTGTTTTAGAAATATATTTAACAGTCGGAAAATATTACTTTTGAAGCCTAACAGGGAAACGTACTAGTTAATATCTATGAAACAAGCAGCAAAAGAAGAGAATCGTCAAACAGGTGGATACTTTTTACATGAATTAGAAGCTAACTTCACTTTCTCTAACTTCCCATCAGAAAGAGTACGGTGTAACCTATTCTAAAGAATGCCACAGCCTAATAAGGTAAGAGCAATCATTCTCCAATGTACCGAAATAGTTTCTTCAAATATTTAAATTTTCATCACAAAACTAATTTCAATACCAGTTTTATGACCCTTATCCTAAACAATTCCAGTCCATTTCTTCCCATAATGCTTAAAAACCAAACCATAATTTAGAGGAAGATAAGCCTTTTCAAGCAATGGTAGCTCAAATTTCATTTTGGTAACTTGTTAACAGTTAATTTCATACTATAATGGGTATTAGCAGCCTGCTTTTCCAGTTTAATAACTTTCTTGTTCCATATTTGGGAAGTCATTCTTGACTCCCAAAACGTGAGATATTCTAAAGAACACCTTTAACTTTTTCCTACTCCCTAGTTGCTTTAAATAAGTCTGTAGGATACACGGCAAGACCGCAGCCTCAATTCTAAGCAACTTTTTCATTTCTCCAATCCCTTTTGGCTAGGCTCTTCTCTCCAATAGGTAAAACAGCTAATATAACCGCAAAAAAGAAAAAAAATAAATCCATCCATGAAACCATGCACAAGGTGAATAAAAGCTCTTCAGAACACTCACCCTCGACAAATCTAATATAAAATTACACTAAATAAATTTTTGTAGACCCTCATATGCTAAAAACTGAATAATAAAATGAAAATGTTCTGATGAGTGAAAAGATATAGAAAGCAGATAAATAAGGGTAGGCATTAGACAAAAAGAAAACAACCAACTTAGAACACTTACGGCAAGAAGTCTCTCCACTAGGTAAATGAGATCCTGTAGATAATCCCAAAACAAATCTTCCATGCCCACGTTTAAGACTTCAGAAGATTTATGAACTGTGCTTATTTTTCTCTCATCAATGTTTGATGCTAATAGACTAACTGGCAGATTGGATTCACTGGATTTCAACGATTTAGTTCTGCTACTTAGCATAGGTTTTTTTGTCAGCCCTTCAGTTAATGTCAACAAACAATCTGCAGCAGCCACTGAAAGGCGTGAAGGGAGCTCAAATTTATCCTGCAAAGTGCTGTAGTAACAAATGGCAATTGTGAGACAAATTGGTTAAACATAAAATCAGAATGCTTTCTACAATAAAAGACCATTAGGAACTTATAAAAGTGTAAACTGACAAACTAGTCAAACATAGTGGCAAAATTTTGTCATTCTACATAGTACTCTATATTCTCAAGTTGCAAATATAGCCTGAACAATATGAACACAACAAACCAATAAAGTAGATATAATGTCAATCTCTCATCTAAGAGCATTTAAAAAAAAAAAAACTCCAAGAAGCCAGGAAACCGGATACAGATGAAGCCATGAAGCACCCATTCACGTTAAGAGAAGAAAAATGCTATTAGCATTAGCAACAATAATCAGATAATGACCCGAGGGAGCACAGACAAGGTCAACATCGGGGTACCATTCCTATTTATGGGGAAATTTAGTCATATGGAAGAGCAGAAAACAATCAGTGGTTGCTTGGAGCAGTGCGAGGGCTGAATTTTGAGCCCTAGCTCATGGAATCTGTGAAGGAATGTGGCAAAGAAAACTTCTAAGAAAACTTCATTTTCTAATTCAAGTCTTTATGAAGTTGTTTAGTGACAATCAAACAGCAATCTATACTATTATTTAAGCCCCTGACTGAATTGGTGTCGTGAGTCAACCAAGGCACAGGCACCAACTTGATTAGGAAATCACCAAAAATCCATGTTTTTTACAAAGTTATATTATTTTGGAGGTGTTTTTGTCATTTTATATTTTATATACAATCAATAAAAACTAACACATGGTAAGATTTGAACCTAAAACAGTTTAGTTTTTAAATCTTCAACTTTACCATTTCAACCAAAGCTTCATTTGATTTTTGTATGAACTGTTAATATATATATTTTACATAATTTTTTTCACTGTAGTGTGCCATAATCTAGTCAGTATTTTGAGAAACTTAGTGCATCACAATCACACAAAGCATGTGGAGATTTTAGTTTTAATGGTGAGATTCTTTTTTCTTATATAGTTTACTTTTCTACGTATATAAGGCTGTAAAATTCAAATTAACGAGAACTGTTCTTCCGCTCAATTTCTCTTAGAATGCTCCACTTAAATCTTCATAATTTTTAATTCTTCAAAAAGAAAAGATGAAAAATTCTTGCTAACATGATGCCTAATTTACCATCCAACATATCTAAAATAAAGTTCAAGACCTTTGGTTGACAGACCAAAAGCTTAATGAAAGGCAAACTAGTTCAAATAATTTGCATACAAGCAACCGCTAACAACCACTTAGTCACATCAGGAACACTTATTCAACACTTATGATATTTGGATACTACCTTCCTTTACGGGCAATACATGATAAGTGCGGAATACAAGTGCAAAGCATCTTCAACAAAGCACTATACTTCTCCTTTATTCCTGAAATAAGATATTCAAAAAGAAACCATCAGTTTTCAATGCCAATGAGTGAAAGCACAATTTTTAATTACTAAAGATTATTTAACAAACTTCCCAACAGAATATAAACCAGTAACTTGAAATTTGGTAAGAAAAATCAACTCTACCAGGACACAAATATAGAATATAAGTATGTTTTTGGATGTTCCTTTTGCTACTTTCTTTTTATACTCTTGAAGATTTGCTATAAAGCAAAAACAAGCAGAAGTAACCATAATTAATTGAAAGTGAGCAAATTAATAAAATGCAACACCATTTCTAACACAATAGTTCCACATAAAACTAAAATTATGCATTTTCTTATTAAAAGAATCATATTTCCAAGTTAAAACCCCCCAAAAAAATGTTGATACCAAAACATTTAGAACTTCCGGTAGAGGACATTGACATAAGGTTCAACATTCTTAGAAACATTATCTACACTGTATAAACTTAGGCTTCATGCTTTGAAGAATGTAGTGCAAGCCCCAATTCATGCTTTGTATGCACATATCAGCTTATATAAATATAGAATAGGGAATTTTAACATAAGTTTGCTGATACCATAAAAATAAAAAAGCAATTTTAACATAACAGTTTCACATACATAGATACATTATCTACACCATAGAGACAACTAATATAGAAATAGAATAGGGAATCCATCCTTGTACCATTAAACAAATATTGATCCATAACATTTTCGTACTCCATGAGCCCTCGCACAAGAGTACACCAACCAAAAGCTATATACCGGTCATCTTTCCTTGTAATTATATTTGCAAGATTCATTGCAACTGCTTGAAAAAGAAACTCATCTTGGAAGAGCCAATTGAGAAGTATCACAGGTTGATTGTCATGCTTTGAGTCCTTGTACTTCAATGACTGGTAACAATCGAGCAAACACATAAACCTCCATACTAGTTTCAGTATTTCTCATTTTTTTATATGCAATACACACATATATTGAATACGAAATTCAACTCAAATTTTGAATGTTTGAAGTTAATATTTACATTTTTGTGAAAAAAAAACATGCCGCAGAACATGTATTCATTTGAAAGGACACAAAGGTCAAGCATTAAAAAAAAAACAAAGGAAAAGAAAAAAGAAGCATGGGTTAGATTACGTGCTGAATTATGGGAACGAGAATCTCATCCAAATTCCCGTCTCTCTGAGCTGCATCTCTAACGTACTTGTGAAGAAACCAGAGCGAATAATCCAAAGAATCTGCAAATTTAACATTTAAAAGAATGGTCAAGTTTTTATTGGAAATAAAGTAGAAAAATTCAGAAACTAAGGCGTTTGAAAGCATCAGCTACCGAGCGAGGATTTGATGGAGGAGTCAGGCGAGAGGCGAGAAATGGAGTGGTGGAGTTTCTTGGGACGGGCGGCCAGGAGAGTAGCCATGGTTCTGCCGATTGTGACCGAAACCATTGATTCCGGCTCCGATTTCCATATCAACTGTTTTTGTTCTTGCTCTTCTCGTCGCTCCATTTCTGGTTAAATTTACAGAGAGTGGAAAACTAGGGCTTGCACTTGAAGTGTACGGACCGTTTCTAGCTAGCAACCCTGGAGATTCAGGGTTTCTATTTCAATCTAGAAGGTTTTATACGATTCCATTCGACCGTTGGCATGGTCTGGGCCTCTCTCCACTGGAAATCTCCTTTAGTGAATTTTATTTTTACAAGTACCACAGTGCGATATCTTTTCTAGAAAAAAACGACCAGTGAAATATACTTACTAAAAATCCCTATAAAAATTAAATCATGATTAATGCTCTTTAGTAATAATATATATTATAAATAATTATAGATAATTTTAAATAATATATAAAGAAAATTAAAATTTTAAAATAATTTTAAAATAATAATTTTCAAACCTAAATAAGTTAATTAAGATTCAAGTTTATCTTATTAAAATATTTTTTTAGTTTCAAATTTATGCGTTTTAATATGAAATTAGTTATACTGTAACAAGATTTTTGTACTACCCAGTTTTCGCCCAGCTCATTAAGACCAAATAAGTGTCCAGTCCATTTACAAACTGTTAATTCATTAATAACCCAACTAAACTTAAAACCCAAAACGGCCCAAATTACATCAGCCCAATAATATCAAACCTAAGCTAATGACCCAGAACCCAATTAACCCTAACCCAACACCAAACTGCCGAAACCCTAGCAACAGCAATGTCTTGTGCCGCAGCCCTCCGAATCTCTGCAATCTTCACCTGCAAGGAAACAAACAGCAAAAGGAAACAAAAATCAAAGATCACAGATCAAGAAGATACTGAATATGATTTGTTTCCCTATTTTTATTATCATCATGGCTATAAAAAGACCATTTACACACTATAAACAGGATCCGAATTCGAAATCAATAAAGAAATAAATACTTTCAATCAAAAACAGAGAACTCAATACAAAGCAAAGATCAATCCAAAGGTTTATTTTTACAGCCTTTTTTTATTTGTTTTATTTTAATCTACTTTTTTTCTTTCTTCATTCGTAAAATAAATAAAATAAATAATAAGGGGAAAGAAACGACCTGTTTGCTTCTGAAACGGTCGAGGGAGCCACCCTCGAGGATCGGTGGCCGGAAACCGAAGGGTTTCTTGACATTTTTGAGGCTTTTTGTGGATTTTTTGGAAGATTCGAACCCGGAATCGGGCTTAGAGTGGCCGATAAGGCCAAAAGGGGGATTTTTCCCTCTTTTGGCCACTGCATATGGCGGGGCCGGCAACGAAGATCGGCGACCGGCGCGGTGGCCGGTGACCGGCCGATGATCAGACTAGAGGCCGGACGACTCGGAGGGGGGAGAGCTCTTCAAAGTTTTTTTTATTTTTTTTGGAATGAGGCTTAAAATGATTTTTTTAGGAGTTAGTGGCTTAAATAGCCTTTCAAAACGGCGTCGTTTTGGGGCATGGGTCGACCCGAGTCCGACCCGACCCAACCTAGGGTCCGCGCGTTTTTGAGCGGAGGGGCAAATTGCGTTTTTGGCCCCTCCGCCTTTTAATATATTTTTAATTAAGTTTTCTTCATTTTTAAATTTATCCCTTATTTCTTTTCAATTGCAATTTCATCTCGATGGAACGACACCGTTTAGAGGAGAAGGGGAAATTTCCCTTCCAGCCCCTCTAAATTATTAGCGTGTTCAATAGGGTCCTCCAATCTTCAATTATTCGCGAATTTGCCTCAGTTTTTTTTGTTTTTACAATTCAATCTAGTTTTTTTATTTCTATTTTCTTTATTTTTTCATTTATTTATTAATTAATAATGTAATTATTATTATTAATATTTTTATTCCTTTTTTAATTCTCGTATGTATTTTTTTAATGCATATATATGTATTTTTATTTTTTATGAACATATTTTTTTTGTATACGCATTTTTATTTAATATAATTTAATTATTATTTATTTTTTATATATATTTGTATATGTGTATTTATTTATGCTAGTATATTCATGTGTACGTATACGTATTTAAATTTAAAAAAAAAATATCTTTATCTTTATATTTATATATACATTATATATATATTTTTCTTGTACTCAAATATATGTATTTTTAACACCTACTTTATAATTTTTATTTTTATTTTATTTTCCTGAATGCATTATATATTTTGCTTCTATAAATTTTAATCCAAAATTTCATAGGTAAATTATGTGAATGTCTTTTAATTTCCATGTATATATTTTGTACCTATTTCATTATATTTTTTGTTTATTTCTTTCATTTGTATATTGATCCATGTTTTCTTTTTGTATTTGGTTAGTTTGATACTTTACATGTTTTTATGTACATTAATTTCATCTATTTCTATGTTATAGGAATATTTATTATTGCATTGTATATTTAATGTAGCATCACATCATTTTTTTACTCGATTTTAAACTTTTCAAAATTGAGATAATGCTTGTATTTAGGATTTTCAAGGAAATTGAGCCCTAACGTATTGGGTTCCGATTCTCTTCGTTAAATCTAATAATCGAGCATTTCTCTTTAATCAAAAAATAAGAACTCATTATTGGGAATTCAACACTTTGTGTCTTAACGTATTGGATGTGACGCATTGATTTCTCGAAATGAAGATTTTCTAAAAATAATAAAGGAAATATTCCGAGTTTGGGATTTTGGAGGAATTGTGCCATAACGTATTGGGCTGCGATTTCTTAAATCTTGAATAAATGAATATTCTTTTAAATTTTTATTATACGAGTATCCTGGCCTAATTCATTTTTGAGGAAATTAGAATGTCGTGCCCTAACGCATTGGGTGTGGCATTTTCTTTATCTGAAATGATAAGGGTCTTAATATGTAACGTTTTTAAGTTTCTGCTAAGGATAATATTTTTCAAATTTTCGACATTAAGACATTAATTAATTAACTAGGTATCAATTTTTGGGCGTAATGAGGGTGCTAATCCTTCCTCATACGTAACCGACTCCTGAACCCGTTTTTTTTTTAAATTCGTAGACCAAAGTCATTTTTAGGTGACCCAATCAGACCTTAATAAAAGATTGGTGGCGACTCCCAATTTTTCCAATTTTAATCGACAACTAATTTTTGTTTTTTCAAAAAAATAAAAATGGTTTCGACAATTTTAATTTAACATGTTTAATTTTTTAATTTAACTCGAATAATTTTACTCAATTTGACTCGACTCAAATTTTATTTCACTTAACTCGACTAAAAAACTTTTCAAATCGAATTTTAATTTAACATTGTTCAAACAAGCTTTATGTGAACGTCTGGACGTAAATGACTTTACTTTTTCGAGTGTTGTACAGGTTTGTGCTAATTCCACGCTGCTTCAGTTAGGTAAGCAGATACATGGATTGTGCTTTAAAACAAATTATGATATGTCAAGTTTCGTGGGCAGTTCTTTGATATCTTTGTATTCTAAGTGTGGAGTGATAGGAGGATCTTACCGGGTTTTTGATGAAGCCTGTGTTAAGAATCTTGGGATGTGGAATGCAATGCTGATTGCTTGTGCTCAGCATTCACAAACAGAGAAAGTGCTTGATTTGTTTAAGCAGATGGAAGGTCTTGGGATCAAACCGAATTTTATTACCTTTTTGTGTGTGCTCTATGCTCGTAGCCATGCCGGGCTTGTTGAGAAGAGACAACATTACTTTGAGTTAATGAAGGAGTATGGAATTGAGCCAGGTGATCAACATTATGCTTCTTTGGTTGATTTATTTGGTCGTGCAGGTAAACTGCAGGAGGCACTTTCAATCATCAGGGAGATGCCTATTCGGCCAACAGAGTCTGTCTGGGGAGCTTTTTTAACAGGGTGTCGACTTCATGGGAACACTGAATTGGCAGCTTATGCTGCTGATAGGATTTTTGAGTTGGGACCCGTGAGCTCAGGTTTGCATGTGTTATTATCTAATGCTTATGCTGCTGCTGGGAGATACGAGGATGCAGCCAAAGCTAGGAAGATGCTTAGGGGATTAAGAAAGAGACAGGTTTGAGTTGGGTTGAGGAGGGAAATAAGGTTCACACATTTGCTGCTGGGGATAGGTCCCATGCCAAAGCAAAAGAAATTTACAGAAAATTAGAGGAATTAGGAGACGAAATGGGACGAGCTGGTTATATTGCAGACACAAGTTTTGTATGGAGAGAAATAAACGGCGAAGAAAAGAATCAGACAATCAGATATCATAGTTATTAGAATATACCCATACCCCATACCTTGCCCATACCTTTCCCATACCTACCCATACTTTGGAAAGGTCAAAGTTATGGGCACCAAATATTTTATTTAGTGTTGGGCATGGGAAAATAGCAATTTTTGGTCCCTAAGTGAATAGTGACTTTGCAAGGTGGCCCTTGAATCTCAACTATAAATAGGCCAACCATTGCTCATTCTCATCATCCCACATTTGCCATTCTCTACTTAAGGCATTGTTCTCTCTCCCTATTTGTAAAGTTTCACTTGTATTTTGGAGTGAAATATATTTGGTAGTGCCCGAGGACGTAGGCAAGATTTGCCGAACCTCGTTAAATTTTGGTGTTCTTTACTATTTAATGTTCATATTTTGTGAGTGTGATTGTAGTGATTTATTGTGCTATTAAATTACGATAGAGGGATATTCTGGCTAGGAAAGACTTGGTACTTAAGTGATCCTCGTGATTCACTTCTCTTTCCTGGGAATTGAACTTAGTGTGATTTTTTAGTACAATAATTTTACTCTTTCACACGCTTCCGCGCAACAATTGGTATCAGAGCCAGGTTCGTACTTGGGGAATACGACCGTTTACGGTACTATTCACGTATACAGCACTATTCACGTATACGGTACTGTTCACGTATACAGTAGTTGGGATTGAGGAGAAAAATGGCAGCAGCATCGTCATCAGCAAGGACTACTGTGACAAATGCAAAATTTTAAGTAGAGAAATTTGACGGTACCAATAATTTTGGTATGTGGCAATGTGAGATCCTGGATGTCTTATGTCAGCAAGAGCTAGATATAGCCCTTGAAGAAAAACCTGACAAGATGGATGACAAGGAGTGGGCCAAGATCAATAGACAGGCGTGTGGTACAATCCGCCTATGTTTGGCCAAAGAGCAGAAGTACTCTGTCATGAGGGAGACATCAGCGAAGAAGTTATGGGATACACTGGAAGAAAAGTTTCTAATGAAAAGTCTTGAAAATAGGCTTTATATGAAAAAGAAACTTTATCGATTCACGTATGCACCCGGTATGTCGATGAATGACCATGTGAACTCATTCAATAAAATTTTAGCAGACTTGCTAAATTTGGATGAGAAATTTGAAGATGAAGACAAGGCATTATTGTTGTTGAATTCCCTTCCTGATGAATATGATCATCTTACCACCACATTGCTTCATGGGAAGGACACGATCACATTTGATGCAGTCTGTAGTGCGTTGTATAGATCTGAGACTCGAAAGAAAGATAAAAGAGATCACAGAGATACAACCGCAGAAGTCTTAACAGTAAGAGGTCGTTCACACAGCAGCAAATCTGGTAGAAGGGGTAAGTCCAAAGGGAGACCCGCCAAAGATGAATGTGCCTTTTGTCGTGAGAAAGGGCATTGGAAAAAGAATTGTCCTAAGTTACAAAAGGGCAAGTCTATTTCTAATGCATGTGTAGCGGAGCATGATGAGGAGTCAGACTTTAGCTTGGTTGGCATGGCAATGGCATGTCAAACGGATGAGTGGATATTGGATTCGGGATGTACTTACCATATGTGTCCTAATAAGGACTGGTTTTCTAGTCTTGAAGAACTAGAAGGTGGAGTTGTTTTTATGGGCAATGATAGTGCCTGTAAGACAATGGGTGTAGGTACAATCAAATTGAAGAACCATGACGGCTCAATCCAAGTTCTGACAGATGTTCGCTATGTACCCAGCTTGAAGAAAAATCTCATCTCATTAGGGGCCCTAGAATCTAAAGGGTTCACAATCACTTTGAGAGATGGATTACTAAAGGTAGTAGCTGGGGTATTGACGGTGATGAAAGGCACTAGAAGAAATAACTTGTACTATTTAAATGGAAGTACAGTTATTGGATCAACATCAACAGCTTCTGCGAAAGATGCAGATTCAGAGGCTACCAGGTTATGGCATAGGCGATTGGGACATGCTGGTGAAAAAGCTTTGCAGACTTTGGCGAAGCAAGGCTTGTTGAAAGGTGCAAATTCTTGCAAATTGGAATTTTGTGAACATTGTGTTCTGGGCAAGCAGACGAGGGTAAAATTTGGTTCAGCAATTTACAATACGAAAGGAATTCTGGACTATGTTCACAGTGATGTGTGGGGACCTACCAAAGTGGCTTCTTTGGGAGGTACGCACTATTTTGTCACTTTTCTTGATGATTATTCAAGAAAAGTATGGGTGTATCTAATGAAAAGAAAAAATGAAGTTTTGAATGTATTTCTGAAGTGGAAGAAGATGGTGGAGACTCAGACAGGTCGAAAGGTCAAACGACTTCGATCAGATAATGGTACTGAGTACAAAAATGATCCATTTCTACAAGTATGTCAAGATGAGGGCATTGTGCGACACTTCACTGTTCGAGATACACCACAGCAGAATGGGGTGGCAGAACGCATGAATCGGACTATACTGGAGAAAGTTCGATATATGTTGTCCAATGCTGGATTGGGCAAGGAATTTTGGGCTGAGGCAGTTACATATGCGTGCCATCTAATTAACCGATTGCCATCAGCTGCAATAAATGGAAAAACTCCTATGGAGATGTGGACTGGTAAACCTGCTACTGATTATGATTCTTTACATGTTTTTGGTTCCACTGCATATTATCATGTAAAAGAATCTAAGTTAGACCCAAGAGCAAAGAAAGCATTATTCATGGGTATAACTGGTGGTGTAAAAGGATACCGTCTCTGGTGTCCTGATACAAGGAAGATTGTTTTCAGTAGAGATGTAACTTTTGATGAATCAACCATGATGAAGAACGAGGATTCACAAAAGGATGACAAAACCAGTAGTACTTTGCAGCAGGTGGAGTTTGAAAAGGTTAATGATGATCCAGCTAATATTGAAAGAACAAATGATGAAGAAGTTTCGACCCAAGAACTTCTACAGCAACAAGATTCAATTGCATATAGGAGGCCAAGAAGAGAGATTCGTAAGCCTGCTCGCTTTGACGATATGGTGGCCTATGCACTTCCAATTGCAGATGATGATGTTCCTTCCACTTACACAGAAGCAATAAGTAACTCTGATGGTGTAAAGTGGAAGCAAGCTATGAATGAAGAAATGCAGTCTCTTCATAAAAATAGGACTTGGGAGTTGGTGAGACTGCCCAAAGGAAAGAAGGCAATTGGATGCAAATGGGTATATGCAAAGAAGGAAGGATTTCCTGGTAAAAATGAAATTCGATACAAGGCTAGATTGGTAGCAAAGGGTTACGCTCAGAAAGAAGGAATAGACTACAATGAAGTGTTTTCTCCAGTTGTGAAGCATTCGTCTATTCGGATTTTGCTAGCCTTGGTTGCGCAATATGATCTTGAACTAGTTCAGCTTGATGTAAAGACCGCGTTTTTACACGGTGATTTGGAAGAGGAAATCTATATGACTCAGCCAGATGGATTCAAGGTTGCTGGAAAAGAAAATTGGATTTGCAAACTGACAAAGTCGCTTTATGGATTGAAGCAATCTCCGAGGCAGTGGTACAAGCGATTTGATCAGTTCATGAAAGGGCAAAGGTACACAAGAAGTAAATTTGATCATTGCGTGTATTTTCAAAAGCTACAAGAAGGAACTTTCATATACTTGCTCTTATATGTTGATGATATGCTAATAGCATCTAAGAGCAAAGTTGAGATTGAAAGATTGAAGACTCAACTCAATCTCGAGTTTGAGATGAAAGATCTAGGAGAAGCTAAAAAGATTCTCGGCATGGAAATATGTAGAGATAGAGCTCATGGCAGAGTTAGCTTGTCTCAGAAGCAGTATTTGAAGAAAGTACTACAGCAGTTTGGCATGAACGAGCAGACCAAACCTGTAAGTACCCCGTTGGCTTCTCATTTCAAGCTTTCTGCACAACTATCTCCTTCGACGAATACGGAACAAGAATACATGTTGCAAGTTCCGTATTCTAATGCAGTGGGTAGCTTGATGTATGCAATGGTGTGCACAAGACCCGACATTTCACAGGCAGTTAGTATAGTGAGCAGGTATATGCATAATCCTGGAAAAGGACATTGGCAAGCTGTGAAATGGATTCTACGGTATATTCAGAAGACCGTGGATGTTGGATTACTGTTCAAGCAGGATAATACACTTGGTAAAGGTGTTATTGGGTACGTTGATTCTGACTATGCCGGTGATTTGGACAAGCGAAGATCAACCACCGGTTATGTGTTTACACTTGCTGGAGGACCAATAAGTTGGAAGTCTACACTACAGTCTACAGTTGCATTGTCAACCACAGAAGCCGAGTACATGGCTGTAACAGAGGCTGTAAAGGAGGCTGTTTGGTTACAAGGTATGGCTAAAACCTTGGGGTTGGTTCAGGAGCATATTAACGTGTATTGTGATAGTCAAAGTGCTATTCATTTAGCAAAGAATCAAGTCTATCATGCACGTACAAAACATATCGACGTACGATTCCATTTTGTGCGGGAAATTATTGAAGAGGGGAAAATTTGTCTTCAGAAGATCAAGACTGCAGATAATCCCGCAGATATGATGACCAAGGTGGTAACAGCAACCAAGTTCGAACATTGTTTGAACTTGATTAATATCCTGCAAGTTTAACAGTTGAAGAAGGCACTATCAAGTATTGTTGTCAAAAGCAGAAAGAACTGTGTGAAGATAAGATTATCCTAATCAAATCTTCAAGGTGGAGATTATTAGAATATACCCATACCCCATACCTTGCCCATACCTTTCCCATACCTACCCATACTTTGGAAAGGTCAAAGTTATGGGCACCAAATATTTTATTTAGTGTTGGGCATGGGAAAATAGCAATTTTTGGTCCCTAAGTGAATAGTGACTTTGCAAGGTGGCCCTTGAATCTCAACTATAAATAGGCCAACCATTGCTCATTCTCATCATCCCACATTTGCCATTCTCTACTTAAGGCATTGTTCTCTCTCCCTATTTGTAAAGTTTCACTTGTATTTTGGAGTGAAATATATTTGGTAGTGCCCGAGGACGTAGGCAAGATTTGCCGAACCTCGTTAAATTTTGGTGTTCTTTACTATTTAATGTTCATATTTTGTGAGTGTGATTGTAGTGATTTATTGTGCTATTAAATTACGATAGAGGGATATTCTGGCTAGGAAAGACTTGGTACTTAAGTGATCCTCGTGATTCACCTCTCTTTCCTGGGAATTGAACTTAGTGTGATTTTTTAGTACAATAATTTTACTCTTTCACACGCTTCCGCGCAACAATAGTGAATGACTAGCTGTTGCATTTGGGCTCATTACCTTTCCATCAGATAGGCCAATTAGAGTTATGAAGAACTTGCGCATATGTGGTGATTGTCATACAGCAATCAACTGGAAGAGTAATTATTGTTAGGGATAACAATTGGTTTCATCATTTTGAGGATGGAAAATGTTCCTGTGGTGACTATTGGTGAATGAAGTATAAGATACCATTATTGTATCCTAACAAAATTCTGAAACAAGTGGGCAAAGAATTACATTGAAAGACTATAGTGTGAGATAAACAAGTGCCCCATAGGTTTGATGATGGCAAAATGCTTCTATGGTGACACTATTGATGAACAAGATGTAAGATAATATAATTATTGTACCTTAATTTTGAAATGAGAAGCGGAAAATTAAAACCAAAGAAGACTTTAGCTTTTATTAAATATCTCCTTTTATCTTTTTTTTCTTTATGTGATGTTTGATGCTCAGGGATTACTAAGGCACTCTGAATCTATTTGCTTTTAATGTGCTACTATGGTACTTACTATCCTATGTTTAAATTTGTAATGTTTGAAAATTTGATCAGTGATGGAGCTTGATGTACTCCATGTTTATTTCCTTTCTCTCTGGCTTAATTAGTAATCAGGCATGCTAGAGTTAAGCAACCACTTTCCTATTTATGCCGCCATTTAAGTGTTATTCAATAGATAGTGGGCAGCATTTATCTAGTCTCTGCTCAGTGTTGCTACATATATATATATACACACACACGGGAGCAACCATGGCAAGGGGATCAGTCATTACTATCGACGGTAGATACCTTGATTACGACAAAAAAAAATTGATAGTCTTCATGTCCATTTTACTATTTATGTTTGGGGTTCGTGGTTGCCTCTCCTAATAATGTTGTTTTTCATATTTAAATTTAGTCTCCTCTTAAGAATGCAATATGTCTTACCAATGCACTCAAAACTTATTGATATAGTGTTGCTGCATATTGAAATCTTAAATTCCTGTTTTTTTCCTATTTCACTTGATACGTGCCCGTATGTTACCCAACCATTCTAAACAGGTAACTTAAAACTTTTAAAGTAAAATATAGAATAAGACTTTGATTTGAAATCAAACCAAAAAAATTTACCAACGTTATAAAGGAAAATGACCCGATTTCTACAAAGTTTGAAATAGAACGAAAGATGAAAATGAAGAAAAATTGCGACCCACTATCTATAAAAAGATAAGGAACCAACAATATAAGGAGATCACCACACTTCGGAATGGGATGAGAAGAGGGATGATAAGATTGGGATAGTTAACATAAAAGAGAAAACAACATAATAAACCTATTGAATGCTTAGTAGGTTCATAGGTAATAAACAATTTACCTTATCTTTACATTAAACTATCACATTGTTGACATAGTTGGGCAAACATAACGTGTCACAAAAATCAACAAGGTAAGTACTATACCAAAACCAAACCATATGATGCTATGAGTGTTCAATATGATAGTACATGACGTGTTAGGTTACAAATTCAATCTCATGCTCAATTCTACATATTTCAATTTGATCAACATGTTCATTTCATCACTGTTTGATTTTTCATTTCATTTAAGTAATTTTGGTACGCCAAATGCTCGTCCGAGCTGAATACATTTTTGTGTCATGTTATCAATTTAGGCTAAACCTTTATATTGACACATTTGATCAGTTATCCAAGCTGAAAATATACATGTCAGGTTATCCGTTCGAGCTAAACTTTTAAAATAACATCATGTTACCAATCCAGGCTAAATCTGTGTCACATGTATCTTCGAATCTGCAACAAATGCTTGATCTTTAAAATTGTCTGTAACCAATCCGTATAAGTGTGCACATGACTTTATTGACATGTCAATTGTATCCTAATATTTCCTAAGTTCATCCGGGCACATAAAGTACATATATATGTTTCTTTACAATTTAGTTCAACTTTCACATATTTCACCAATTCACAATTAAAAACATATACAATTACAATTCAAATGCACATAAACCAATATTAACAAATATCATATAAACTTACCTGGAAAAAAATAACAAACAAGTTGGATCTTCAAATACTATTCGATAATTTTGGCTTTTTCTTGATTATCCCCGGTTTATCAAATTACTAATCCATACAATTATACAATTCAATTTATCAATACCAAACTTTTTTTCATTCTATAATATGCGTGTACCTATTTAATTTCATTTTTTGAATCCCCTTTAGGTTTTACATTTTATTCAATTTAGTCCCTAAAATTGAAATAGCTATAACTTTCAAATTTGAGCTTTGGTTTAAAAATCGATCTCATTCACATCCATAATAGACCATATACTATCTGTTATTACAGAAGTTTCACATAAATTTCACAATTTATTCACTTTGGTTCTTTTGAACAAAACTAACAATTAATATTGACAATCTGGTCATTTTTCACATCTAAGCTTAAAATCTATCAATTTAATACCAATTTATTTAATAAATCATCAATGAAAACTTTTAAAAATCTTAAAAATTTTACAAATTGGTACATGGGCTAGCTAAATCAAGCTCCCATGACCTCAAAAATATTAAAATTACAAGAAAATAACTTGAAATTACCTATTAATTCTTAGCCGAAAGCTTGAAGGATTTCAAAGTTTTTTCCTTGTGTTTTTCTTCTAAATGGGATAGTGGAAAGATGACAATGACAATGGTTGTCAACTTTCTCCACTAATTTGCTCATATACCATAATTAAGGATTAGTTTAAATAATTAATCATAAGGTTAATTACTATTAAATATGCTTATAGGAATCTTATCATTTACCGTCCATTATAGCTTATTCATGATAGTTTATTTTTCATTTTAGACCTTGGATTAATTTCAATTTGAATCCCCAAACGTTTAACCAATTAAAAAAACTATAGTGATAATTTTTTTACAATGTAGTCCTTATATCTTAATTAATTATTAATTCGATAAAATTACTAGACCAAACTTTAATATACATCTACATTAGCCTCGTAAATATTAAATATTAATATTTATAGACTTGGTTTACAGAAATGAGGTTTTGAAACCATCGTTTCCGCCACCATTGAAAATTGGGCTATTACACATTGTCTCCCTCAAACACAAACATAAATAAATCTTTTCGTCCAAAAATTTTAACACTCAATAAAAAAAACAATTTAAGAGGATTTTTTATTTTGTAAGGAACAGTGGTTGATTTGACACAAATTGATGTGACAATTAGGCTTTCCCGATATGCTTAAGAAGCTTATTCTCGAGCAAAATAATATTTTTTGAATTTTTTTGTAATTTTTAAATTTTAAGTCAATAAGTGAAAATGTCTCATTTTTGCTCATTTTGTGACCTAATTTGGCCAATGGTGTCGTTGGGGGGCCTAACGTGTGATTGAGTGGTGTAGGGACGTGTTAGAGGTTGAAAACAAGCAAGAATGGCACTAAAGGAAAGGGTGTTGCGATATCCACACCTCGGAATCGCGATACCTCCAACAATATGGAAGATTGGAGACACCCTTCAGTGGTATTGCTATATCTACTTTGGGTATCATGATATCCACCCTTCTAAGAAGACCCCAAGGCTCGACACTGCCCGAGGTATCGCGATATCCTCTTCAAGGTATCGCGAAACCGACATCATTAAGGGAACAAAATTGGACAAAGGGGTAGTCTTCCATATCATATGGAAGATATGGCATGTATAGCAAAGTAAAAAAAAAAAAAGAACTGATTTTTGGTATCAATGATATGTGCAATTAATAGCCATGCGAAAATGGCTTATCTTTCTGGATTTGAATTTGGTTTGGATGCATGTGTTTAATGATTATGAGTGTGGTATATGCTTAAGGTATTATTATATGCATGGATTATTAGTTGTTGGTATAGCATATATATTCGGCTATGATGGAATTAATGAATAGTTAATTGAAGTTAGTTGCAAGATGTGTACATGTATGGTTGTGTAAGAAAATGTGGATTTCTAACTTGAAAATGTGTGAGAGTTGATATTTCATATATGTGCATGGTATGTTTGATTTTGGTATGTTAAGGGTTTGGCATTGTATATAGGTAATGACTTAAAATAAGTCTAGTTCATGATTAGGTGCTTATTAAATTATGTTTATAATAATTCGGTCTTAACTTAGTTCTACTTTGAAATTATGTGATATGACGTGAATTGTTATGTTTAATTTGATTTTATATGTGACTATAAGATTCGGCCATGATGTAATATTATTATGTATATATATTCATTTGATTAGTAACGGATATACTTATTAATGCCGCATATGAAATAGAGGATAGGTTTTGTAACATGTTTTGTTTAGTCCATTAAGTACATGTTTATTAATAAGCATAAAGATGATTAAAAGCCATTATATTTTTTTAAATACCATTTTAATGATAAACACACGATTCGTGTATTTATTTTGAAGCATAAGTTGTATGGATTTGAGGCATGATTTTTTTTAAGGTGTAAATATGATTATATGCATGAGATACTATATTTGTTTTATGATTAATAATGTATGTATAATATGTAATTAGTCATTGTTTTAGTAATTCGAATATATCAGGTGTGCATTTGTAATTGTTTGAAAGTTGTGTTTTTTTTTTCGGTAATACCTCGTAACCCTAATCGGTGAACCACATTGAAATCAACCAACCACTGCTAGTCATTTATTTGGCTAAATTCTTAGTTTTATACTCTTTTCAATTTAGTCCCTAGATTAGAATATTTAATTTTCTTGCAAAAATTCATTGTTATGCTTTTCTGCATTATAAAATCATATCAGTAGCAGCTTAGACTCTATCGTGTATGTTATTTATTGCTCAATCGCCATCTCCTTTGAGTTCGATCCTTGAAATACTCCGGTGTTCCATTGTAACACTATAAATATTACAACTGACCTGTACGCTTGTAGTAAAGCTGCACTTATATATATTTTTTAAATAAATTGTTTTATGCACACATGCGAATGTGGGCTATGGCCGAGAGAGTTGATGGAGTAGGGGGAGCAAACCCTCTTTTATATAAGCAATTGAGGGGAAGAAATTGAAAAAAAATAAGATGGGATCCCAATCTAAAAATTATCCCGAGATTCCTAGGTTCTGGAATTTTTCATGGGTTATGGTTAGGGTTGAAAATGTGAGGGAAGAAAATGTGTCTTGCAAGATGTGTTTTCAGCTGATGTAGCAAAATGTTCTCTAAAAGTGCACCTCGTAGGACGTATTTTCAGCTTGCATGGCAGCCAAGTCAGCTGAAAACTATAGTACGAAATTATAATTTTTTTATCTATCTAATACTAAATTTTAAATTCTTACATAAATATTATATAATTTAAAATTTCAAAAATTAACATTGGCTTTCGATTGTTGATCTAATAGTAGCCATATATCTTCGAGCTTGTCCGCTATACCAACATGACTCACCTCATTATTTCACTTATTCAAATAATATGTTATTTAAAAAATATAATAATGAAAAAAATATTATGATAACTATATTATCAAATGAATTTTACCTTTTTACGAGTGAGAAAGAATAAGGCGTGTTTATTCGGGAACGTAAAAATGGTAGTCGGTACCATACCCATGACTACAAAAGGAGTATGCAACCACCAATGTTAATTTTTTTGTGGTTGCGTCACCCGACCTATATTTCAGTATAATCTGGTCAACATAGCTGATCTCCAAATGAGTCGCCTCGTTTCTTTCAAGTCGACGAATTGTAGTAACCACCTTAAATGTATCAGCTATTGAGATTTATCGAGCATTAAAAGACCCCCGATTAAGCTCAGGATGAATGCTTGGGCGCATTATTCTCTTTCAAAGGCACTCGTGGAGTTGTCAATATAATTGAAATTTTCTTCCAACCATTTTAGCTCTATCCGACTACCAAAGAACTTGTTTAGCACATTTCCTAATAGTTGTTCACAAATTGCACTCTAATCGCCAATGATCACTGCCCCTTAACGACTGGCTCATCCACCGGTAAATTGAGTTGTAAAGTTACGTCCTCAAGTGTAATTGTATACTCACCGCATAGAAGATGAAATGTATATGTCTTGGGTGTTCATCTTTCCATCAAAGCACTGATAAGTGTGAGATCTAATTTAGTCCCTTGAGCATATGAGACATGTGCAAGAATCTCGTCTCTTGCAAGTGTTGTTCAATAACAAGTGGTGCCCTCGCAGTTAAGTTGTGTATGTACGTCTCTAAAATCTGACCTTTGACCTGATTATATAAACATAAAAAAATATAAAATTAATAATGTTAATAACTTAATAATGAACTTAATTAAAATTAAAAAATTGAATAATATTTTCTTACCATTTGCAATTGGATGCCGAGTATGTGTTTACGAATAAGCATAATTGTCATTATAAAAATAAATTAAAACAAAGAAATTACGAAATATAAAATTAAAACAACAAGATTGTGAGAGAAATTGAATTAAAAATTGAGAACTACAAAGTTGTTAGAATTGAGAGAATGGATGAATTGAGAAAATTAGGAGAACGGAATTTGAACTCGAAAGGAAGAAAATAGCTTGGGTTTATATAGCAAATAAACTAGTCGTTTTCAGCCATTGAATTTTTGCCGTTGAAACAATTAACTCTGCTTGAAAACGAGTCCAACAAGACGGTTTTTTATTTATCTCTCCAAAATCAACCTATTTTCTTAAATATAAAAAAATCAACCCGAAACCCTAATTTTTCTTTTCTAAAATCTGCATATATATCAAATTTAGTTATAATTTTTTAACTGAATTTTTACCTAAGCTGAAAATAAGGGAAAATAGTAAAAAATTTACGATGACACAAATCCCAAACCCTGTGAACTATCGTTTTTTAAGGAAGACTGGATCAAAATTTCTTTTCTTAGAAAAAAACAATCCTTTGAGACGGACATGTTGGTAGAATGTATGGTTGAGCGAGAGAGTTGGCTGTTTATCCTCCATGACATGCATACTTATATATGTATAATAGTTTCCCCTTTTTGTAAAAAGCAATAGGCACCCGTATTATTTTCTATCATAAGTCATTGCTGAAGACCATGGTGCATGAAACTCATCAGTGTACCCTGTTGAGAACCAAGACAGTTGGCACCCATGGTCCTTAGCAATTTCTTTTGATTATATAGATTTCTTGTTGTACTGTCTTCTTTTGTTTTTTATTTTATTTTTCGGCTACCCTTGGTTGATGAATAACATATAATTGTTCAATTACTTTGGTGGGATCTCTGGGCCTTGTTTATCTAAGGAAGGTTTATGCAATACCTGGTCCTTACAACTTATTAAAAAAATGGAAATATCTAGCCATTTTGAATTTGCATAAACCTTGCTCACCTTGAATTTCTGTGAATCCATTTTGATCCCTTTAAATTCTTTCCCTTTATTGAATTTGAATTGCAGGTTGGGGGTTGACCACTTCATGTTTTTCTTTTGGCTTTGTCCCAATAAAAAACCAAAAGGTGGATAAATATATATAATTACTCTTTTTTTTCTTCTTAGATAAAATTTTTTTAGGAAGTTTGAACTTGCCACTCGCCAGTTGCTTGTTGAGTAGCCACAGTGTATTCATGGGAGTTGGTGCCATTTTAAGTTTGTGGAGCAATATGGGAAAGTTACCCCTTTTAATGTTCTTCAAAGATTCAAGGTATTCTTCATCTTCCAATCAGTATGATTATTATTATTTTAAATTTTCTTTTTGATTATAATACCTTATAGTTTGATAATAATTTTGCCAGAAATGTTTTGAAGAGGGATGAACTAGGCTCAGAAATAGTAAATATCGCAGTACCAGCAACACTTGCTTTATTGGCAGACCCTATTGCTTCTCTAATTGACACGGCATTCATTGGCCGTATAGGTTTGTGCTCACTTTCTTCTCCCCTTGATATCATTGTAAGGACTTAATATGAGTGCGTATGTATTCGACATGACTATCTCACCTTTTTTTCATATATTATTAGGATTATACCTCTATTCATACACATGTTCGAATATGTATCAAGATTATGGAAGTTTGAATATTTCATGCATAAGCAAATATTTTGTTTTAATTACAATTTGGAAATAGAAGCTAGGCATCACACAGAAGATATCCATCCTACAGGGTTTGCCAATTTACAAGTCATTTAATATAGTTTCTGTATCATCAGTGGCTTGATCTGTTTGCCATATATGTAGCTAATGTTTGTGATTCTCAAAAACCATTTGGTTTCTCTACATGATTATGCATCCATGAGATTTCTTCATAAATAAAATGTTTTCTTTAATGATTTGATTACAGAGCTAATACTAAATCAGTTATAATATATATCTCTCTTTTCGTATAGGTGCTGTGGAGTTAGCTTCTGTAGGAGTTTCGGTTGCAATTTTTAATCAAGTATCAAGAATTACCATGTTCCCACTAGTCAGTATTACTACTTCTTTTGTTGCTGAGGAAGAAGCTACCAGCAAACCGAGTACCGAAGCAGAGCCAGATGCAAACCCGGAAACGGAAAGTGATGTCAACCAGGAATTGGTGCCTCTAACTGGTATGCTTTCTACATACTCTCTCCCTGCTTTTGTTCAAGTTCTTTACAAGTGTTGATTATATCTGTTACATATAGCATCTGTCTGCTTTATCTATAATTTTAATAGTGATAATATAAATGTCTCATTTGTAGGCAATGGCAACGTGAAAAAAAGCCAGCCTGATGGCAACAGTAAAAAGCATGTACCATCAGCATCTTCAGCTCTGGTTATTGGTAGCATACTTGGGATACTTCAAACTTTATTCCTCATTTTCGGTGCTAAACCTCTTTTAGGTTATATGGGTGTAAATTCTGTGAGTGTTCATTTAGTAATTCCCTTGTAGCATTTTAAACATTGTTTCTCTGGTTATTGATACTACTTTTGCTTTTTTTCCAGGAATCTCCTATGCTCAATATAGCCCAACAGTACTTAACATTAAGATCACTCGGTGCTCCAGCTATTCTTCTCTCATTAGCTGCACAAGGGGTTTTCCGGGGATTGAAGGATACTAAAACTCCCTTATATGCTATCAGTAAGCAAGCTTTCTATTATCGGCTGCCATTGTGAAACTAGTTTTAAGGAATCTTATTATTCATCACATTTTGTGAGTAAACTACCCCTCATAGATGTTTGCAATTGCCAATGCAGTCATTGGAGACTCGATGAATGTTATTTTGGACCCTATACTTATGTTCGTACTTCGTCTTGGTATCAAAGGTGCTGGCATTGCTCATGTAGTTTCTCAGTAAGTTATTTTCTGGTTCATTGGCTGTCATCTGTCTGGTCTTTTAATGCATCTTCATCTGGTTTAATCACTTAATGCATCATATTTGTAGGTATTTAATTTTTCTCATACTCATTTGGAGATTAGCCGGTAAAATCGAGTTGTGTCCGCCAAACTTTAAAGAGCTACAATTTAGTCGATTCCTTAAAAGTGGTGAGTGGTTTACTTATGGTACTTAACAAACTCAAAAAGAATGTTTAATTGTTTAAAGTAAAATCAAATTTAGTGGTTCAGCTTTTGCCAACTGATTTACCCTAACTTCTGCGAGAAAGAAAATGATATAGAACACTTGCAGGACTATGATATCTGTGTGCTGTCACCACTTCAGGATTTCACCTATTGGTTAAGGTAATATCTACAACATCCTGTGTGACCGTCGCAGCATCATTAGCAGCTCGGCAGGGACCAAACTCAATGGCTGCATTTCAAGTTTGCTTGCAGATTTGGCTGGCAACCTCTTTGCTTGCTGATGGATTGGCTGTTGCAGGACAAGTAAGCTTTCATTTCAATTCAATCAGTTACCTATACATGATGTTTGCCCCTCTGCCTTGCCTTCATCTCTAACCCCATAAAAACAAGCTCCAATTTACGTACTTCCCACGTTTTTTCCAGGCAATCCTTGCAAGTTCATTCGCAAAGAAAGATTACGAGAAGATAGTGGCTACCTCTTCCCGTGTGCTGCAGGTTCTAACATTAAACTTCACTTGTTTCACTTTCTTACAAACTCTATATTCTGCTTACAATTTCTATCTGCAGATTGGTGTTCTGTTGGGGTTTCTGCTATCATGTACTCTAGCAGCTCTATCACAATTTGCTGCTCAACTATTTACGAACGACAGGGATGTTATGCAACTCATGAACCTCAGCTTTCCTGTATAGCTCTCTTCCCTCCTAAAAGTTTCTACAAAAAAAAAAAAACATTTTTATCTTTCTTCAAATGCTAACTTGTTCGATCATCAACATTTTCTTGCCAATATAGTTCATTGCAGTAACTCAACCTATTAATACTTTAGCCTTTGTTTTCGATGGAGTTAACTATGGAGCTTCAGATTTTGCCTATTCAGCTTACTCCATGGTTAGTTCAATTATAACCCACTTCTGCATGTGAATCAAACACTAATATCCAACAAAGTTAAAAGCTTTTTTCTATGTCTTCATATAATTTTCTCGTCATTTTCCTAGGTTTTGGTTGCTGTTGTGAGCATCTTTTGCTTGTTCATACTGTCCTCCAGCACTGGCTATATTGGTATCTGGATTGCTTTGACTATCTTTATGAATTTGCGTGTGTTTGCTGGTCTTTTGAGGTAATATAATTCATCTATGGTTTCATTTATTTTCCATGTGTTTTCTGATCAACCAAACAGAAAATTTCACTTGGTTTTTTATTTGGGAAAGTTCTGTATGATTCTAATACTTCTCCATTAACATTGTTCATCAGGGTAGGCACTGGTACGGGGCCTTGGGGTTTTCTTCGAAACTGATTGCTACAACCCTGCATTTTTTGTGGTGTAACATCCAATTATTCCGAAGTTGATCAGGGTTGGACTCCAATTTGTGACAACTTGTGTTCTTTATTTGAAAGATTCAATTCATTACTTAATGGAGTAAAAAAATGCTAGACTTTAATTCTTATAATTTTTTTTTAAGTTTTACCATTTATTAATATACACTAATTAAAGGCCAAGAAGGAAAGAATAATTGTATTATAATTTAAAATGAACTATTAACCTTATTTGATAAATCTATACTTTTTTTTTGACAAAAAAGATAAAACTAAGTTAATTACATAGCGACATTCTGAGCAGAAGGACCACCATTAGACTTATCCATATCAATAAAGGTGCAAACCATCGTGGGGGAGATCAAACACTTGCAAGTTGTCTTTCTCGATCAAGGCTTATTTAGCTAAGCAATCCACAATATTTGATAAAAGAATAATTATATTACATGTGGGTGCTTGTTTATGATATAAGAGTTTCATTTATTATTTTATTCAATTAGGCTGATTGAGTATTGGCTCAATTGGCATTGTTCTCTATACAGAAAGACGTGGATTCGAGTGCACTGAAGTGTATTACCCTCCTATTTATGGGTTGGGGAGGGGTTATGGGTAGTTCTAAACATTATGTAAAAAAAATTATGATTAGAACATATAATGAGATTATTCATATATATATTTAATTCAATTGTATATGAAAGACACAATGATTTATTTGGTCCTCTAATTTTATATAAAAAAATTATTTTAGTTCATCTAATTTTTCGTCTTTTATAATTATTAAAATTATATTTTTTGTCAAATCACCCAAAATGAAAGGAAAAATTAATGGTTTTTAACTTTGCTGATATGACATATATGTGGACTGCCATGTCGATAACACGTCAGCATTTAATTAATTTTTTAAAATTTAAAAATTTAAAAAAAACATTATAAAAACTATTTTTAAAAATAAAAATCATTAAAATTATTAAAAAATATAAAAATATTTTTAAAATTTAATTAAATACTAACGTATTATCTACGTGATAATCCACGTGTATGCCAGTGTGATTTGACAAACAAACAAGTTTAAGGCTTAAAAAAAGCTAAAAATAAAATGAAGAACTAAAATGACTTTTTTTAATAAAATTAGAAACCCAAATAAATTATTATACCAAAAAGAAATTTACTAATAATTAGCTAAATTTACCCTTGAATTATTAAATAAAATAATATTATTTTATAAATTTCAGAACTTAAATGCATAAAAATCATATCCACACATCTATCTATATATATATATATAAAATCAACTTCATATAGAGTCTTTGGGGTAATTTAACCATTTAAAAATTTAATAAGGATACTTTTTCCTATATAATATAAAATCAACTCCATATAAAATCTTTAGAATTAATAGAGTAATTTAGGTATTTAAAAAATTAATAAGGGTATTTTTTTAAAAAAATATTTAATTAAATTGGTATAATTTTATAATTTTAACTAAATCTTTTCATTGAAGAAATTATTTAAATTTGTTCACATACAATTAATTTCATAATTGTTACAAATAATCTGTAAATTTCCAAATTCTAATTAATAAACACTATGATAGAATATTTTACCTTTTTTTATTATTATCAAAATTTCATCAATAATCTCTTCTATTTTTAAACCCCTAGAACTTAGATTATGTGTAATATATATTTTTAATTCTTAAAAGAGTCTTATGAAATAAATAGTGTCAAATTGTACCATTTTATTTTTATTAATAATTAAATTAATAGGGTTTTAAGAATGTATTAAAAATTTTATTGTACTTAATTTTATATATTAAATTCTTTGAAAGTTACGGATTTTTTCTTTTAATTGCATGTAGATTTGATCATGGGTCAAGTTAATGCAAATTTTTAGACTTGTTTTCTAGGTTAGGCTGAAAAAGTTGGGTCTAAAATTTTATTCAAGTCCAGCCCCGACCTGTTCATATTAATTTTTTATATAAAAATAAATTTAAAAAATATAATACATCAAATAACCAAATACACTAAAAATATTAAAATAAAAATTAAAAATAGTAGCAAAATTAATAATAAATCAAGAGTTATACAATATCCAAACAATAACAACAAAATAGTAAGGATATAATAACAAAATGGCAACAACACAACAGCAAAACATATAGACAAACTTGGGCCGGGCCTTGAAAAAAAACCTTATATTTTTTGTTTGATTTTTTTTTCATGTTGTAGCAACCCTTTTAAATAAGAATTCTTCTCCTTTCTTTCTATTTTTAAAATTTTTAATTTTAATTATATTTTAGGTTTGATTGTACTATTTTTTTACAATGACAATAGTTTATTTATTTTTCTTTTGTTTATTTATGGAATAGTGACAAATAATATTTTTATTATTTTCGTGGTAACGCATAGTATTTTAGAGATTTTTTATGTAAGATAAACAGAATAATTTAATGAAATTATCTAGAAATATTGTGCGGATATTCTACAAACAGCTGTAGCCCTTCATTCCTGTCGAAAGTTGAAAGTCAGTTCCGCGATATCATCTACTTTTGCGTTCTTTATTCTAGAAATTTGTTCAAGTTCTCAAAGACTTGTTTTCAACAGAAGTTATTGAATACGTCTTATTAGAGTTGAATGATATGTCTTTGAAGATATAAGTGCATAATTTCTTAAACCTTGTGTGAGTTTATAAGTTACTTATTTTTTATTTTTTGTTATAATCTTTGTTGTTGATGTAAGTGATATGTTATTAAAATTTTCACTCTAATTTAAAATAATAGGTTGCATTATCCACTAATATTTGTTTTAACCTCAAGCTTATAGTCTATTCTACACGTCGACGTAAAATTATTCCTTATACTACATATGGTTCAGCTCGGCTCGAAGGCTTGCTTAAAAAGTAGGAGAGTTTAGGTAAAAAAATAAGGCTCGTTTAGAAAACGGATCGAGTCTCGGGTAAGGTTTTTTTTAGTTCAACCCGATCCAAATTTGCGAAAAGAAAAAAAAATCTGATGTTTTGCTGTCATTTCACTGTTACGTTGCTACTATTTTGTTGTTATTGTTTGGATATTGTACAACTCTTATTTTATTGTTAATTTTGCTACTATTTTAGAGGCATTTACTTGTTAACTTGCACCTATCTTTGTGTTATTTAAGTATAAAGATTTTTTAAAAATTTATTTTCAATTTGTTGGGAAACATTTATTTTAATATTTTATATATTTTTCTAAAATAATATAAAAAATTTAATACAGTCGGGCCTGACCAGACTCAGATTTAGCATTTTTATCTGAATCAAGTTTGGACAAAATTTTAAACCAATTTTACGGACCTAACCTATCAAATACACCTAAAAATTTATCAAGACCTGACCCAAATCTAACTACATGTGATACTATTAAATTACTATGTCACAGTCTCAATCTTTTGATCATAAATTGAATACTAACTTTTGAAAACTGTGAAACTTTCATAATGAAATTTGATATCAATATATGTCTCTATTTTTCTTGTTATGTATCTATTTAATTTTAAACTAATTAAATTTTGGTTAAAATAATTATGGATAATAAAAAATAACTATAATATTTTTTGAAATTGAAACAAATTTGAAACAATTTTAAATTTAAGATTTTGTTTCATAAAACATTAAAATAAAATTTAATAGATTTACAAATATTTTTTTTAATTACTATCAAATGATGGAAATGATTCAATTTTTCTAATATATAAAAAATTAGCAATGTAATAATTAAAATTAAAATTAAAAAAATTGGCCAAAAAAATAAAAATATTTTGAGATTTTGATTAGTTAATCCAATATATCTTAAACTCAATGCATTATATAATCACATTGCATTACTGGTATATAACTTCACTTCAAAATGTGCAATACATTGCATCATGAAGGCAAGTTGGATAATTTAGGAAAAATTTACTTAGTGTTATTGACTTATCATTTAGCAAATGCCTAAAAAATGCAACCCCTGATTTTTTCTCGAGAGGTCACAATTACTGTTAACAAACACTTTAATTTAGTGACGAGGAGCACATTTTTCTATGCTATTAATACTTGTACTTGCTATTTTTAGGATTTGATAATATGTTTTAGGTTGTTTGGATAATAAATCTCATTTCTTTAAGGATATTTATTTGTTTGATTTATTCAAAGTTGTTGAGTCATGGACTCCTTTCTTTTCTCTTTTCAGTTGTGATGTATGACTATAAAAAGCTATTTTCTCTTTCAATAATTGATATTCAATTCTTTTTAAAATTCTTTTTACCTTACATTTGGTATCAGCAATTCCTCACGGGACCTAATTGATTTAGAAGCGACAGCTCTTTACATGATATTTTAGGTGATGAAGATAGCAACAGAAAGTTCATTTGTGCAGACTGCTGTTCCAAAATTTGATGGACACTATGACCACTGGGCAATGCTCATGAAAACCTTTTTGCGATCAAAAGAATGTTGGATCATAGTGGAAAATAGGGTACATGCAGCAGCAGAAGGTAGAGCCTTAACAAAGGCAAAGAAGAAACTGGTCGAGCATCAAAAGCTGAAAGATTTGAAGGAAAGAGAATTATCTATTTCAAGCATTAGATCGTTCAATCCTTGAGACAATCCTTAATAAGGATACATCCAAAAGTATATGGGATTCTATGAAACAGAAATTTCAAGATGCAACAAGAGTAAAACATGCACACCTATAGGCTCTGCGAGAGGAATTTGAGATTCTTGAAATTGTTGGGTATGGGTCCCACTATGTGGGAAACCCATATTTTCTGCCATAATGTTTTGTCTTTCTATTATTATTGAGTGTCAAATTCTCAATTTAAAAGAGAGAAAAAAACAGAGAGTGAGATTGAAGCTCGTTGGAGAAAAAGAGAGAATAGAAAAAAAAAATCAGTTTTTCAAGCTTGGTGCAGCAGTGATCAACTCCTCGATCGAAGGTCCATCCGTGGTTCGATTGAGCTGATTTTTGGACAGCAGCTAGGTGATAAGGTGTTCTTGACTTTGTACGGTCGGATTTTTCATCCGAGACTTGTAGCGTCGGAAATACCCATTTTTCAGCAGCTACGTTTTTGGTGATATTCTCTCATTTTTCTCTCTTTTGCTAAAGATTACATATTGTTAGCCTTGTCGGAGTTGAATGCTTGTTGTAGGCTTGATATTGTGATCTTGTAGTTGAACATTTGATGATAGTGGAACTCTTGATCGGACTCTAAAGTCCCGTGGTTTTTACCCTTGATTTAAAGGGGTTTTCCACGTAAAAATACCGGTGTCTCTATCTATTTATTTTTGTTGTGGTTGCATTAGTTGATTTGTGGTTGATTAAGGTTGCTAGAGAACATATATTGTGCTATTGTGCTTGCCATAATTTTTGACAGGAGTTATAAGGAGAGAAAGAACACCGGTTGTGCTTTCGCTTTGTTTTGGTTGTTCGGTTTCAACCCAACAAACTGGTACCAGAGCTTGGTTATTGTGTCAGGTAATTATGGAAATTAATACGAGCAAGATGATTATGTTGAATGGCACAAATTATCAATTTTGGCGGAATAAAATGAATGACTTGTTGTTTGTGAAGGCTTTGCATCTTCCGGTCTTTACTACTCAAAAACCCGATTCGAAAAGTGATGAAGAATGGGAATTTGAGCATCAACAAGTGTGAGGCTTTATTCGGCAATTTGTTGAAGAAAATGTTTACAACCACATTGATCAAGAGACACATGCTCGAACATTGTGGGAGAAGCTTGAAAGCTTGTATGCTTCGAGGTCGGGCAATAACAAGTTGTTTTTGCTGAAGAAAATGATGGCGCTGAAATATAAAGAAGGAATGTCTATAGCTAACCATGTTAGTGAATTTCAGAGTGTGATGAATCAGTTGCTTGGTATGGGTGTCAAATTTGATGACGAGATTTTAGGACTTTGGTTGCTTGCTACTCTACCAGACTCTTGGGAGACCTTTCGAGTCTCACTCATTAATTCTGCCCCACAGGGTATTATTACTTTGGATTTGGCTAAGAGTGGTGTGTTGAATGAAGAGGTTAGAAGAAGATCTCAGGGTTCTACATCACAGTCCGAGGTGTTGGTTATCGAGAACAGGGGGAGAAACAGAGACAAAGATGGAAAGGGTAGAGATAAAAGCCGAAGCAAGTCAAGATCGAGATACAAGAATCTTGAGTGTCATCATTGTGGTAAGAAAGGTCATATCAAGAAATATTGCTTCAAGTGGAAGAAAGAGAACAAAGGTGGTGGTGATAAACACGATCGGAATGACGATGAAAAATCCGAGCGTGTTGCTACTGTTACTCGTGAAGATCTGTTAGTTATTTGTGATGAGAATTTGGTCAACCTAGCATGCGACGAGACTAGTTGGGTGATTGATACTGGTGCATCACTTCATGTCACGTCGAGGAAGGAATTCTTCACATCTTATACTCCTGGTGATTTTGGGGTATTGAAGATGGGTAATGATGGTTTGGTTTCGGTTATTGGTATGGGAGATGTTAGCTTGGTGAGTAACAATGGAACAAAGTTAACTCTCAAGGATGTCAGACATGCACCGGATGTCCGTTTGAATTTGATTTCTGCAGGAAAGCTTGATGATGAGGGATTCTGTAACACCTTCAGTGAAGGGCAGTGGAAGCTGACTAAAGGCTCCTTGGTTGTGGCTCGAGAAAAGAAGAGCTCAAATTTGTACTTGATGCAAGCTTTGACTTCTCGAGAGACGGTGAATGTGACACTGAATGACAACTCAACTGAGTTGTGGCATAAACGACTCAGTCACATGAGTGAGAAGGGGCTTAGCTGTTTAGCGAAGAAGAATCAACTTTCGGGTTTAAAGAATGCTACACTGAAGAATTGTGCTCATTGCCTAGCAGGAAAGTAGAAAAGAGTTTCATTTAGAAGCCATCCTCCTCATAGGAAATCAGAGTTGCTAGAGTTGGTCCGTTCAAATGTTTGTGGTTCGATAAAAGTAAGATCACATGGTGGTGCACTTTACTTTGTGACTTTCATTGATGATTGTTCAAGAAAGCTATGGGTTTACACTTTGAAGTCTAAAAATCAAGTCTTTGAGGTGTTTAAACAGTTTCAAGCATCAGTTGAAAGGGAAACTGGGAAGAAGTTGAAGTGCATTCGTACTGATAATGGTGGCGAGTACATAGGGTCGTTTCATGAGTATTGTCTGCGACAGGGAATCAGACATCAGAGAACACCACCAAAGACTCCACAGTTAAATGGGTTAGCTGAAAGAATGAACCGAACATTGATTGAGAGAGTCAGATGTTTGTTGTCAGATGCAAAGTTACCAAGATCATTTTGGGCTGAAGCTTTGAATACAGTGACACATGTGATAAATCTGTCTCCTAGTGTTCCTTTGAAAGGTGATGTGCCAGATAGAGTTTGGTTTGGTAAAGACGTGTCATATGATCACCTACGTGTGTTCGGTTGTAAAGCATTTGTTCATGTTCCAAAGGATGAAAGATCCAAGTTGGATGCCAAGGCTCGACAATGCATTTTTATTGGTTATGGTCTATATGGTGAGTTTGGTTATAGACTCTATGATCCAGTTCAGAAGAAACTCGTGAGAAGCAGAGATGTTGTCTTCATTGAGGATCAGACCATTGATGACATTGATAAGACGGAGAAAGTGGATTCACAAGGTAGTGGTGACTTGATCGATGTGAATCCGGTTCCCCTAGACTCTTCACCAGATCCTATCCAAGATGATGTGCATGGTGATGTTAGTGGTAACCATCAGACTATAGGTGACTTTGATACTCCCATGGATGATGTTGTGAATGATCAACAACAAGCACCTATAGCTCCACCAGCAGTTCCACTTCGAAGGTCTTCCAGAGATCGACGATCTTCTGTCAGGTATTCTCCTGATGAATATGTTCTTTTGACTGACGGGGGAGAACCTGAATGTTATGAAGAGGCTATGGAGAGTGAATGCAAAGATCAGTGGGTTGAAGCGATGAAAGACGAACTTCAATCCTTGCATGAGAACCATACTTTTGAATTGGTGAAACTGCCTAAGGGCAAATGTAACACCCCTTACTCGTATTCCGGCTCGGAACAGAGTATGAGGTATTACTAAGTTTTTTAAAAAAAATTTCGACAGCATTTCTGCTTAATTTTGCTTAAACCTCCTGCAAATTTAAATCACAATCCAATATATATATATCAACTAAACTCATTTATAATAATACTCACAATTTAACTATTAATGAACACCACATTTTAAATCAAACCATAACATATATTTACATGATGATTCCATATTTCATAGGTCGTCTATACATGCCATAATTTTCCGGAACGATAGTAGCAAAATACCCCAAGTGTGAAGGATAGTGTGGATGATTGTCTGACTTCGTTCCAAATTTCCGAGTTGTCGGAAGTCACTATAATCAAGGGAAAAATAAAATTGAGTAAGCATATAGCTTAGTAAGTAAACACATGATAAATAAGTAATTACTCACATAACTACACCAAAATATAAACTTATTCATGAATAACTTCATTGTTTAGGCAATTTCCAGCAAACTGTTTTTCTGCGTCATAGTCGCTAATTTATTTTTATCCGGAGCTACAGGGCTCCAAATTGAGTTTCGTAAATTTTCCCTGAAACTAGACTCATATACCATTTCACGATAAAAATTTCAGAATTTTTTACCCAGCCAATTAGTACAGTTTATTCATTAAAACTTCCCCTGTTTCACTGCCCAACGGTTCTGACCCTTCCTCAAAAAAATTCACTTAACTCTCTGTACAAAATTTTAAAAATGGTTTCGCTTGTTTCTATTAAAAATAGAGTCAATAATGAATCCAGGAATATAAATTTCACACCATAATTATTTTTGTACAATTTTTGGTGATTTTCCAAAGTTAGAACAGGGGATCCCGAAATCAATCCAGCCCTGTTTCAGTAAAATTCAGATATCTCCAAAAATACAACTCTTTTGCTTATTCTATTTATTTCATATGAAAATAGACACATTCAGCTTCAATTTCATATATTATTCAGCTTCCCATTCATTTTCCACCATTTATGGTGATTTTTCAAAGTTACCCATCTGCTGTTGTTCAACACAGTTTATAACTAAATCGTTCCTTTTTTCGTTTTTGATATTTTCTCCCATCTCATACATGGATCGATTTAGTATCCAACTCAATATTTGCCCCATAAAAATTTCCACCATATGGAAATATTCACCTTCCACACTTTTTCGTTGAGCACTCGGAATGTTAACCGTTATTTGTGGATCTCGCACTTAGCACCACCACTTAATCGGGGAATCAGCACTTAGCAACCCCTTGGGGGAATCAGCACATAGCAACCCCCTTTTTATTTCAGAGATACGGTGGATATCGCACTTAGCACCACCAATGAACTGGGGAATCAGCACTTAGCAACCCCTCGGGGGAATCAGCACATAGCAACCCCCTTTCACATTTCAAAGATACGGTGGATATCGCACATAGCACCACCAATGAATCGGGGAATCAGCACACAGCAACCCCTTTATGTACAACATACTTCGGCTTATTCCGAGTGTTCAACCCATAAATCATATATTGCAACCCTTTACCACCTTTCCCGATTTAACAACATTTTTAGGATATGGCCAAACATTTATTTTAATTCCAAATAAATCTCAACATATATCAATTAATGTCAAAATAATACATCAAGTCACGTGTTTACTTACCTCGGTGCAAAATATCGTAATATTGCACTTCACTCCACTATCTTTTCTTTTCCTCGTTTGAGATAATCTTCACGTCTTTCTTGATCTATAATAGCAAATTTAACTCATTTAATGTTCACATTCATTAAAATAATCCACCACCCAACTTTTTGAAAAATTACAATTTTGCCCCCAAACTTTTGCATAATTACACTTTTGTCCCCAAGCTCGGAAATTAAACTTCATCACTTATTCTTAGGTTTTATGACATTCTGAACATTTTTCCCTTCTATGGCAACATCAAATTCTCACTCTAACATACACTTATGAACAATAATTATTTTTACCGATTATGCCTATTTACCCGTTTTCGCTTAAAATCGCTTAGCAAAAGTTGTTTAACATAATTTATAGCTTCATATTCCACCATAAAACAGCAAAATAAACACATTTTACCTATGGGTATTTTTCCAAATATGAGCCCTAACACGAATTATTGCTAGAATAAGCTAAACCGAGTTACGAGGATTCCAAAAATGCGAAGAACATTAAAAACGGGACTAGGATGCACTTACTATGAGCTTGAGAAAGCAAAGAAACCTTAGCTATGGCTTCCTTCAAATTTCGGCAGCAACTAATGAGGAAGATGATGATTTTTGTCATCTTTTTCCCATTTTATTTTTTTTATTACCAAATGACTAATATGCCCCCACTTAAAAAAAATCTATTTCTCTCATTTCTTATGTCTATTTTTGTCCATCAACTAACTAATGGTCTAATTACCACATAAAGACCTCCAATTTAAAATTTCATATCAATTAGATACTTCTACATATAGAACTCAACTTTTGCACTATTTACAATTTAGTCCTTTTGACTAAATTGAGTGCCCAAACGTCGAAATTTTCGAACGAAATTTTTACGAAAATTTTCCGTGAAATTGTAGACCATAAAAATATAATAATAACCATATTTTCCCTCGTCGGATTTGTGATCCCGAAACCACTATTCCGACTAGGCCCAAAATCGGGCTGTTACAGCAAAAGAGCTTTGAAGAATCGGTGGGTTTACAGGTTGAAGCAAGAAGAGAAGTCTTCATCTCCACGATACAAAGCTAGATTGGTCGTCAAGGGTTATACTCAGAAAAAGGGGGTTGATTTTGAAGAAATATTTTCTCCGGTTGTGAAGATGTCCTCTATCAGAACTATACTGAGTTTGGCAGCTTGTTATGACCTAGAGGTTGAACAAATGGATGTGAAAACTGCTTTTCTTCATGGTAACTTGGAAGAAGAGCTTTACATGGAGCAGCCAGAGGGTTTTGTTGCACAAGGGAAAGAGGACTATGTGTGCAGATTGAAGAAGAGCTTGTATGGTTTGAAGCAAGCTCCAAGGCAATGGTACAAGAAGTTTGAGTCTGTTATGGGGGAGCAAGGCTACAAGAAGACTACTTCTGATCATTGTGTGTTTGTTAAGAGATTCTCTGGTGATGATTTTATTATTCTTTTGCTCTATGTTGATGATATGCTTATTGTTGGTCAGAATACTTCTAGAATTGAGAAGTTGAAACAAGAGTTGAGTAAATCCTTTGCAATGAAGGATTTGGGGCCAGCAAAGCAAATTCTTGGCATAAGACTGACACGTGATAGAAATGCCAAGAAATTATGGTTATCACAAGAGAGGTACATTGAGAAAGTACTTCAAAGGTTTAGTATGGACAAAGCTAAAGCGGTGAATACTCCCTTTGCTATGCACTTTAGATTGAGTGTTAATCATAGTCCTTCCACAGAAAAGGAGAAGGAAGAGATGCAGAAAATTCCTTACTCTTCAGCCGTGGGTAGTTTGATGTACGCAATGGTTTGCACGAGACCAGACTTGGCTTATGCCGTTGGTACAGTTAGTCGGTTTCTTTCTAATCCAGGCAGAGAGTATTGGAATGCAGTGAAGTGGATTATGAGATATCTTCGTGGCACTTCCAACATGAAACTTTGTTTCGGCAATGAGAAACCTGTTCTTGTTGGGTATACAGATTCAGACATGGCCGGAGACATTGACTCGAGGAGATCTACTTCAGGTTACTTAATCACTTATGCAGGGGGAGCTGTGGCATGGCAATCGAGACTGCAAAAGTGTGTTGCATTGTCCACCACCGAATCAGAGTTCATTGCAGCAACCGAAGCGTGTAAGGAGATGCTTTGGATGAAGAAGTTTGTGCATGAGCTTGGTTTTACTCAGGAGAAGTATGTCCTGTACTGTGATAGCCAGAGTGCTATTCATCTTGGTAAGAACTCAACTTTTCATGCTAGATCTAAGCATATTGATGTGAGGTACCATTGGATACGAGATGTTCTTGAAGCTAAGCTGTTAGAGCTTGAGAAGATACACACTAATGATAATGGTGCTGATATGTTGACGAAGGCCTTACCAAGAGGAAAGTTTGAAGCATGTTGTTTGACCTCCGGCATGGAGGCATTCCCCACATAGTTGGAGGGGGAGATTTGTTGGGTATGGGTCCCACTATGTGGGAAACCCATATTTTCTGCCATAATGTTTTGTCTTTCTATTATTATTGAGTGTCAAATTCTCAATTTAAAAGAGAGAAAAAAACAGAGAGTGAGATTGAAGCTCGTTGGAGAAAAAGAGAGAATAGAAAAAAAAATTAGTTTTTCAAGCTTGGTGCAGCAGTGATCAACTCCTCGATCGAAGGTCCATCCGTGGTTCGATTGAGCTGATTTTTGGACAGCAGCTAGGTGATAAGGTGTTCTTGACTTTGTACGGTCGGATTTTTCATCCGAGACTTGTAGCGTCGGAAATACCCATTTTTCAGCAGCTACGTTTTTGGTGATATTCTCTCATTTTTCTCTCTTTTGCTAAAGATTACATATTGTTAGCCTTGTCGGAGTTGAATGCTTGTTGTAGGCTTGATATTGTGATCTTGTAGTTGAACATTTGATGATAGTGGAACTCTTGATCGGACTCTAAAGTCCTGTGGTTTTTACCCTTGATTTAAAGGGGTTTTCCACGTAAAAATACCGGTGTCTCTATCTATTTATTTTTGTTGTGGTTGCATTAGTTGATTTGTGGTTGATTAAGGTTGCTAGAGAACATATCTTGTGCTATTGTGCTTGCCATAATTTTTGACAGGAGTTATAAGGAGAGAAAGAACACCGGTTGTGCTTTCGCTTTGTTTCGGTTGTTCGGTTTCAACCCAACAGAAATGAAGACTAGTGAATCTATCAATGAATATTTTGCTCAAACTCTCACAATAGTCAACAAGATGAAAACAAATGATGAAAATAAGACAGATGCTAAAGTGGTCTAAAAGATTCTGAGATCAATGACTTCCAAGTTTAACTATGTTGTGTGTTCCATTGAGGAATCTAAAGACACAAGCATCTTAACTATTGATGAATTACAAAGCAACTTGTTGCTGCATGAGCAAAGCATCAACATGAGTTCTTTAGTTGAAGAAGCAGAAACGTTGAAGATTTCTTCTAGGGAACAGTTTGGTTCAAGAGGTCGAGGCTGAGGTGGTTACAGAGGAAGAGGAAGGGGAAGAGGGAGGCAGAGTCTTGATAAAGTCACTATGGAATGCTACAAATGTCACAAACTAGGAAATTTTCAATGTGAATGCTCAAGCAATGAGGCAAACTATGCAGAAACTTAGGAAGAAATACTGTTGATGGCATTTTTAGATGCAAAGGATGATAATAAAGAGGATACATGGTTCCTTGATTCGGGATGCAGCAATCACATATGTGGAAAGAAGGAATATTTCGTAAATTATGATGAAAATTATAAAGATACGGTGAAGCTAGGCAGCAACACAAGCTTGGTTGTAACATGAAAGAGCAATGTAAGATTTACAGTGGATAGAATGGTGCAGATCATCAGAAGAGTTTTTTATGTGCCATAATTGAAGAATAATTTGCTGAGTGTAGGATAGTTGCAAGATAAAGGGCTGGCTGTTCTATTTTAACATGATAGATACAGGGTATATCACGCTAAGAAAGGGTTGATCATGGATACAAAGCTGGCTGCAAATCGAATGTTCAAGCTAATGTTGTTACTGCACTACCTGTTTTTTTCAGCACAACTATAGAAAAAAGGTTTAGTAGCTCTGGCATTACAGATATGGGCATTTGAGTTATAAAGGTCTGAAAACACTTCAGCAGAAGAAAATGATTAATGGCTTACTAGAACTCAAGTCTTCATCAGAGCTTTGCAAGGAATGTATGGTGGGAAAGCAGCACAGAACACCATTTCCAAAGAAAAGCACTTAGAGGGCGGCACAAATTCTTCAATTAATTCATGCTGATATTTGTAGACCAATCATACCTGCTTCAAATAGCGGAAAAAGGTATCTGATTACTTTTATTGATGACTTTAGTATAAAAACTTAGGTTTATTTTCTAACAGAAAAAGCAAAGGCTTTTGTTACTTTTCAAATTTTTAAAGTTTGTGTTGAGAAACAATCAAATTCAATTATCAAATGTTTGTGAACTGATCGTGGAGGAGAATTTACATCACATGAATTCACAAAATTTTGTGATGACAATGGCATTCAAAGACAACTAACAACTACATATACGCCGCAGCAAAATGGAGTAGCAGAACGCAAGAACAGAACCATTATGAATATGGTACGCAGCATGTTTTCCGCAAAGAAGATTCTGAAAACCCTTTGGCCTGAAGCAGTCAGTTGGACAATATATGTTCTAAATCGAAGCCCAACTCTTGTTGTCAAAGATCAGACACTAGAAGAAGCATGGAGCGAAGTCAAACCTTCAATTGAGTATTTTCGTGTTTTTAGTTGCATTCTCATGTTCATGTGTCTTATTCTAAAAGAACCAAATTAAATGATAAAAGCATTAGGTGTGTTTTATTGTGGGGTTAGTGAGGAGTCAAAGGCTTATAAACTTTACAATCTAAACTCAAAAAAAATATAATAAGTAGGGATATTGTGTTCAAAGAAGATAAGGCATGGGATTGGGATGAAAAGTATGAAAACACTGCTGTGTGTGACTTAAAATGAGGAGATCAGGAAAATACAGCGACTGGAATTAATGAGACTGAAGAGGAAGGTGAATCTGAAGTTGATGCAGACATAGGGAATCCTTCCTCTGATGTTTCAACTGGAGATGATGCTTCTAGTACATATGAAAAGAGAAACAGGGCACCACCCACTTGGATGAGAGATTATGAGACTAGAAAAGAGCTTTCTGAATAAGGTAATGAAGCTTATTTGGTGATGTCTACAGCTGACGATCCTATTCAGTTTGAGGAAGCTATTAAAAGTGAAAAATAGAAGAGAGCAATGGATGCAGAAATGGGATCAATACAAAAATAATAATACATGGGAACTGACAGAATTACCAAAGGGAGAAAAAAAGGTAGGAGTGAAGTGGGTTTATAAAACCAAATTTAATGAGATTGGAGAGGTGGATAAATACAATGCTAGACTTGTTGTGAAAGGGTATTTGCAACGGTATGGAGTAGGTTATACTAAAGTATTTTCCCTTATTACTCGTATAGAAACAATGCAACTGGTTGTAGCATTTGCAGCTCAAAGAGGTTGGACTATCTACCAACTAGATATGAAATTAGCGTTTTTGCATGGTGAATTAACTGAAAATGTTTTTGTGGAGCAACCAAGTGGTTATGTTCAAATGGGAAATGAGGGGAAGGTGTATAAACTAAAAAAAACACTTTATGGACTTAAGCAAACTCCACGTGCTTAGTATAGTCGAATAGATGCTTACTTTATGAAAGAAGGATTTGAAAATTGCGATTATGAACATACTTTGTTCATAAAAAGGCGAGACATGAAAATGGTAATTGTTAGTTTGTATGTTGATGATCTCATTATTTCTGTTAATGATGAGCAGATGATAATTGAGTTCAAAAATTCTATGAAGACTAAATTTGACATGATAGATATTGAGAGGATGAGGTATTTACTTGGTATTGAAATGTTGCAAAAATCTGATGGCATTTTTATTAGTCAAAATAAATATGCATTAGAGGTGCTGAAACGTTTCGGAATGGATAAGAGTAATCCTGTTCAGGTTCCATTAGTCCCTAGATTCAAGCTTACAAAGGATGAAGATAGAGTCAAAATGGATAAGACTTACTACAATATGACCGGACATGATGTTTGTGATGAGTCTTGCTAGTAGATACATGGAAAATCCTACTGAGATACATTTGTAGGTGGTGAAACGAGCTTTGAGATACTTGAAGGGTACCACTAAGTTTGGAATCTTCTAGGGAAGAGAAGATGAACTTGTTACTTACATTGAGAGTGACTATGTTGGATATATAGAAGATAGAAAGAATACATTTGAGTGTGTTTGGTTCAGTGTAATAGGTAATCCATTACGTCCCGATTACGCGCCTATTACATTACCGACCCATTCCAGCGTTTGGTTCGCTGTAATAGGTATTACGCGCGTATTACAATCCCGACCTAATCCCCAAATTCTCTGATTTTCTATTCCCTTCCCAAATCGAGGATTACCCATTACGTCCGGCTTCCCTTCCCAACTCTCTATTTTACCCTCCTTCCCCACCCGACCTTCTCATTTTTCTGTCTTCATCATTTCTCCTCGTCTGCCTTTACCGATTTTCTCTTTCGATCATTTTTTCCCTTTCATTTGTTGCAGCACGTTTGAAAGCCACTGCTTCATTTTTTTCTCTCGGTCTCGGCGTAAGGTATGAATCTTGAACTTTTCATTTTAGTTTTCTGTCTTTGCCTTGGATTGTGGCTGCTTTGCATGCTGATTTGTCTGTCTTTTCATTTCTTCATTTTTTCTATCGGTCTCTGTTTTCGCCGGCTTCACTGTCTCAGATCTTCAGTTCAACTAATAGGCAGAGTCTCTTTTTGAACTGATTGCTTCACTTCATCGTCCCCAAATTTCAGGTGGTATTTCCATTATACGGATGTGTATATATATTATTTTCATTTGGATGCTTTTGATTGACATGCAAACGGGTCAATGTAATTAGGTGATTTCGGTACTCACGAAACTGTTTGATTTTTTAAAACTGTGATAAATAAATAAATAAAAAGGTTGTTGAATGCTGTGTTTGACTGGCCTTTTATGCGTAATCTTATAAGCTATACATTTGGTGAGTGGTTGATCTGTTTGATAGAGTGATTTAACTTGGATATCTGTGCTTCGTTTTACTGGGGAGAGTTTATTGAATAGAATTTCTCATAATATATCGATTTTAAGTAGTAGGGGAACTTTTAGGTATTTAAAGCGGGTGAAATTGTAGATTTGGGTATTTTCGTTTTATGAAAAGTTGTTGTGGCTAAAAGCCTTACCAAACTTTGTTTCCAATGATTTCAAGTTGATTGTGAGCAATACTGCCTTGTGGTTTCTTTTGATGTTTGCGCATGCCAGGCTGCATTTTGATAACCCAATGAAAGTTTAACTCAACTCACCTCTCATTTCATAGGATATTATGTTTGAGAATGAAATGCCGCAATTTCATGAGTTTATGGAATTGATCTCATATGCATACCTGGAATAGTTTTTTTTTTATTTCCTTTCATTTCTTTCTGCTCTTATGCAAAACAAATGGGAGTTTGCTTTATAGCATGTTATTTGATTCAAGGAAAAATATTATATAACAAGATATGTTATCCGGTTTGCCAGACTAAAGAAATGCTCCATATGGACACAATGAAAAGACTTCCAGTTCTGTAATATCTGGACTACAAACTAGCAGATTGTGAAAAAACTAAATGCATTTTACTTCTGCAGTTTTTCCTGAAAATTGCTTTCATCTATCTAACCTAATATTTGTGCTCTGCGTATTTGCATTTTGTTTGTTTTGCGGTTTCTATACAAGAAATCTGTTTTTCTTTTTTGATATTTGTACTCACAGATATTCTTCCTTGAATTCCTAGATTTGGATCTTGCAAATTAGAGATAATTCGCAAGAGGAACTATGAGTTGCTTTGGCTGTTGTGAAGAGGATGGCATCTTGTGACAAAATTTGCAAAGTTCTGGATATTTATGAGGAGAGGCTGTCAAAGAACAAGTACTTGGCTGGTGATTTCTTCTGCCTTGTTAACCTGAGCCACCTGCCATTTACTCAGTACTTGGTGGGTCAAATGGGAAAGGAATACATGACAACCAGCAGGAAGCATGTGAGTGCTTGGTGGGATGATATTAGCAGCAGACCGTCCTAGCAGAAGGTTCTCCAGCTCTATGCTCCTCATTTCTAAGAATTGAAAATGATGCAATCTGGGGATGGGGTCTTTTTAATGATGTCTGCTTTGTTGTTTAGCAGTTTGGTTTGGTTTGGGGTCTGGTCTTTGACTGTTTTAAGAGGCCAACTAGTTATCCTGTGTTAGTTATACTTACAATAAAATGTTGGTAGGGGTAGGGGGTTACAATTATCGTTTTGTTTGCCTATGTTTGATATTATGAATAAAGATGAAGAAATCATGGAGATATCAAAGAGACCCAAGTGCACAATTGAATGTGCTTCAAAGGCAAATTTTTTCTTTTATTTTCTATGGTTTTATTACTTATTGATTTTCTTTTTGTTGGTTTAAATCTTCGAAATAATTGTCCAAAAGGTTTTGGTAGTGTTGGCATTGGCATCAATAAAAGTTTGAGCTTACTATGAGTATAGTTTGAACCCAAATGTGGTAGTGTTGGCATTGGCATTAATAAAAATTTGAGCTTACTATGAGTATAATTTGAGCTCAAATCACATTTGTGGTCACCCAAATCATATTTGAGGTGATAAATACTTTATCCATCAAGTTAATACAGGGTTCAAGTTAATTATGGTGTTTATTTATTGTTAATAATTTATACAAACTTATGATTATAAGTAGTGTAAAAAAGGTAAATTATTTACTATGATATCAAACAAGTGAAGTGGCTTATTATAAGCTAATTATGTTTATGCAGAATATAATTCTCAAGTTATATTATGATTTTAGTAAATTCATATAAGAATATTTATTCTTAAGAATTTTATGAAATTATATATCATTATTAAATTATATTTAATATTAATTATTTTAAATTATATATATTCATATAAGAATATTTATTATCAATAATTTTATGAAATTATATATTATTACTAAATTATATTTAATAATAATTATATTAAATTATACAAATTCATATAAGAAAATTTATTAGTAATAATTATTTTAAATTTTATTAAATCATATATTTTAATTAAAATATATTTAATAATAATTATTTCAAATTATATTATATAGTATCATATATTATGATTTTAAGTAAATTCATATAAGAATATTGATTATTAAGAATTTTATTAAATCATATATTTTAATTAAAATATATTTAATAATAATTATTTCAAATTATATTTTATAGTATCATATATTATGATTTTAGTAAATTCATATAAGAATATTGATTATTAAGAATTTTATTAAATCATATATTTTAATTAAAATATATTTAATAATAATTATGTTAAATTATATTTTATAGTATCATATATTATGATTTGAGTAAATTCATATAAGAATATTGATTATTAAGAATTTTATTAAATTATATAATTTTATTAAAATTATTTAATAATAATTATGTTAAAATATGATTAAATTATTTATTATTGATATTAATAATCTTATTAAAATTTAATAACAATAACAATAATCATTTACCAAAACAAATTTATGCTAAGGGTATTCTAGTCATTTTAGTTTTTTCCATTATGCTATTACACTTCTATTCCATTCAACCAAACACAAGATTACTATTACGCCTCTATTCCATTACATTCAACCAAACAGTTGATTTGCTATTACACCTCTATTCCATTACACCTCTATTCCATTACGTCTCTATTCCAATACAGCGAACCAAACGTGCTCTTGGTTATGTGTTTTTATTAAGCTCAGGAGCAATTTCATGGTCTTTTAAAAAGCAACCAATAGTTAGTTTGTCCACCACAAAAGCTAAATTTATTGCTGCAGCATCATGCGCATGTCAAGCAGTATGGTTACAAAGGGTGTTGGCGAAATTGGACAAGAATCATGAGAAATTGATCACTATTTTTTGTGATAATAGCTTGACAATCTAGCTCTCCAAAAATCCAATAATGCATGGTCGCAACAAACATATTTATGTGCATTTTCATTTCCTTCGAGACCTGACAAAGACTGACAACATTAAACTAGTGCATTGTCTCACAGGATCGGCTAGCAGATGTGATGACTAAACCTCTTAAGCTAGATCAATTTTGTAAGCTAAGAAGATTCTTGGGTGTCTATGCAGAAGCTGACATAATCTAAATGCTTAGAGCATTTTTAGTTTAAGGGAGGAATTGTTAGGATTTGATAGTCTGTTTTAGGTTGTTTGGATAATAAATCTCATTTCTTTAGGAATATTTATTTGTTTGATTTATTCAAAGTTGTTGAGTCATGGACTCCTTTTCTTTTTCTTTTAAGTTGTGATGTACGGCTATAAAAAGCCATTTTCTATTTCAATAATTGATATTCAATTCTTTTCAAAATTCTCTTACCTTACAACTCTGCTATTATGCTCAAGTTTGGCTAAGAAAGAGTTACGGGCTGTAAAACAAAAAAATATGCTTATTTTATTTTGTTTTGACCAATAATATTATATATAAAATAAAAAAATAAATATACGATAAATAATAAATAAAAGGTCACTCCATTTCCGAAAAAGACCCACGCTCAAATTCCATAACTTTGGGTCTGCTATCCTGATTGTGATTTTCCTAGCCCTAGAGGGAAAGGTCCTTCCCTTTTAGATCCATTGTGAGTGAGGAGGGATTTGAACTCCCGACACTGTGGTTCGTAACCACATGCTTAAATAAGTTTAAAATTCGTTAAAAACTAAATTCATCCCAATCTTTAATAAAAAAAATATTTTTATAAAAATATAAACCAATAAAAATTAATTTTATTTTTAAATATTAAAAATCAACCTTGAGAAAATATTCCTAATTATATTAGAAATTAGGGTAAATAACAGTCAAAAGTCATTTTAGAATAGGGTTTATTCTATTTTGATTATTTTAATTTTCTTTTCAATTTAATCACCCTAATTAAGATAATTGCTCAAACTAATCACTTCATTAAAAAAAAATTTTAATTCATTCACATTTTTTAATTTTGAATAAAATTTAGTTACTTTTTTTATAATTATTTCAAAACAATTTTTTTATAACTTACTGGTTAGGATGGCAATGGGTTTATCATTCAAGTCAAGGTGAGCGACTATGTCGGACTCACCGATACTCGCCTTTTGCGAATCGTGGATAGCTAATGCAATCGTGGATAACTATGTCGCCTTCGACAATGAAGTCACTTCCCTTCTCTTCAACTCTCGGTCCAGCTACGTCACGTGGAGGTTGACGAGTTTCTGGCCGTTCGGCTCGATCATACCGGGTCGGACTGATTAAATGCTAAAGTTACATATTTTATGTAATTAAATTGGTTATTTTATGAGAGTGCACCACTAATTTTTCCATGTTTTTGTTGAATTTTGTGCAAGGGTGCAATTTGGGGCTAAATAGAAGAAAAAGGAAACAATTGGGCTAGATTGAAGAAATGAGCAAAGAAGGAGGGCCAAAGCAGAATTTTTCCAAGATTAATTAGCTGAAATTTTTGGTTGACTTAGTGGGAGATTGTGTAGGGATTTTTAATATTTTATTCCTTAATTTTCTATACTAGTTGGCTCTTAATTTAGCAAAGCCACTAGTATAAATAGTGGACTACTTTGTTCATTTTAATCATGAAGTCTTGAATCAAGTCATTAATCAAGTTTTTAATTACCAAGTTTTTTTTAATTAAGTATCCATTTCAGCTTTAGGCTGGAATTAGTCTCGTCAAAACCCGTGAGTTATGCACCCGAGCAAATTAACTCCTAAATTTCAGTACTTATTATTTCTCCAGATTAAGAGTATGATTTTGTCAACTCACAAAGTCAGATCAACATTAAGTCAAAAAAGATGTCATTTGATTTAGTGTGGTTAGACGTACAGTTGGAATTCCGAAAGGAACGTTTCTAATCGGTTTTCTGTGAACATATTGGCGTGCCAAGTGGAGATTGTTGTTTGGTTCCATCAAAGGAAGTAGTAACCGAATTTAAATGCCCCACGTGGTTGAGGGCATTGGTTCGAGCTAGGCTCTTCTAGAATGCAAAGCTGCCGGAGTTCTAAATCACGAACGTTTCGTGGTTGTTCGATCGGTAAGGGTTAGTTATTGGACGTTCCATAACTAATTTACACAAGGAAGAGTTGGTGTCCGAGGCGTCCTTGGTAGCTATAACTAGCTTATTGGAAAAGAGGAGTTCATCTAATTTAGAGGGTCGGTTCAAAGACGAGGAAAAATCCGTACCTGAAGCTGAGCTTATTCTAATTAATTTTTCTTCATATTTATTTAACTATTTTTATTATTCTGTTTTCAACTTTTTCTTTTCACGCATTTTATTTATTTATTTCAGCTCTTCAAATTTTATCCCCTCGAACTTCTTGAGCACGACAACTGCCCTGACATAAATTTGGTCAAAAAAGGAACAATTTGCAGTAAACCCAGTCTCTGAGGGATCAACTCTACTCCCTATACTGCTTAAATTGCAAATTAGGCATAGGTTTATATTGGTGGAATCGACACCCATCAGTTTTGGCGCCGTTGCCGGGGACTGGCAACACTTACAATTGTTCTCGAGGAGCCCAGAATTTGAATAACAGGTTGTCGAGCTAATGACGTTAAACAAAGCGCTGTTGGGAGGCAACCCAAATTTTTCCCTTTATGCAAATAAAATTTTTGGTAAAACGGAAAATGAAAATGCATGTCGAGGATCAGTTCTGTCTAAGGAAAGACTTGGTACTTAAGAATGTCCATTGTGACTCACCTCTCTTTCCTGGGAACTTACTTGGTGCATGTATCACGATAGTTTTACCAAATCTCATAATCTTGGTTTTTAATAATTTATTTCTCGAGTTTATAGCTTAGCTAATAAATTCAAGAAATAAAAAAATGCACATTTTAATTTTAATTTTTTTCTTATTATTTATTTTTATTTTTATTTTGCAGGGAGGCATTCCAAGACAAAATTAAATCCCCCATGTCAGCCCACAAAATTCTTTTAATTTCAACAAAGGCCAAATCCACCTACCCACCATTTAACACCGTGGACAACCCTCCACGATGTTGAAATACATGGGGCGTTTCTTTTTCCTTTCCCTACTTACCTTTACTTTTTATCATTTAATTCAATTCAAATTACATTAGGGACAATGTAAAATAAGTAGGGGGAAGGGAACATATATTGGTTCTATTTTGCTTATTCGTTGTCGTTGTTTTTGCATGTTTTCCGTGAAAGGAAAATTTTTTCTTTTGATAAATTAGGATAGTACACTTATGGTTTGACCTATTTAGCTATTTAGTTCTTTACACAAACTTTTCAATAGCCTAGACTTAGTGGGTAAGAATTTTTTTTTTTTAGGAATTATGAGTTTGCTTGATTGCCTACCTTATATCACATGTCAATTTTTTGCCTTCTCTTCTTAAAAAAAAAGAGAGAAAAAAAGAAGAAATGAATAAATACTCCTCTGATACGAATGTTAAGAGTGAAAAATTGGGGTTGTACATCGGGCTGAGTAACCGGAATGTGGTGCTTGGGTTGTCATCACATCTCGCGCAAAAAGGTTCGTGTGACTATCTAATTTCTTTACACTCACTCCGCTAACAAGCTATCACGAGTAGGGCGAAATAACCCGCTTAGAGTCATCTGAATTGAGTAACTGGAACATGGTGCTTGGGTTGTCATTATGTTTCGTGTAAAAAAATTCGAAAATATCCTAAGTACAAATAATAAAATAAAATGAAGGATAAGTCTATCTCTGAAATATATTTACTTACTTCTTAGGCTAGGTTATTTGAGATGTTAATGTGCTAGGATTAAATTTTTGAATTGTGCAAACCATGGGGGTCAAGTCCTATTTTGGAGAAAATTTTTCCTTTTGCAGAAACATACAAAATGCTCGAGGACTAGCATAAGCTAAGTAGGGGGATTTGATTAAATGCTAAAGTTACATATTTTATGTAATTAAGGGTCTGTTTGATAGGGGGAAATGATTTTCCGGAAATGGTTTTCCCCATTTTCCGGTGTTTGATTGGAGGAAAATGATTTCCTTTTGGAAAATCAATTCCAAAACACGGGAAAATCAACCCTATATTTCCGGAAAATGTCTTACCCCTTAGAAATCGGTAAGACATTTTCCACAGCTCATCTTCTCACCGTTGAAACCATTTCCATAGCTCCTCATCATCTCTGCCTCATCTCCTCTGCTATTGTTGCTAATTTTACTGTATCCACAACATTATTGTTTTGTTTTACTGCCGACAGTCTTCCCTAACCCTATCTCCCCTCTTTCATTTTTTTTCCCAAATCCAAAATCAAGGCATCAAGCTACCTCCGTCCTCCATCGATCCACCTCCGGTCTACCTCCGGTCCTCCACCCAGTTCCAGTTCCAGAAAATCAAGGGTTTGTTTATTCCCGAATCGCCAACAAATTCGTATTTAAGGTAAACTCTTTGTTTACTCGTTGATGTTCATAATTTGTCTGTTTAGCATCACTTGTTTGTTTAGCTGGTTTAGCTTCTTTGCTAAATGTTTGATTTATCAGTGATTTATTTGATTCATTATTGCATTTGATTATGGTAACTTATTTTAGATTTCTGGGTTTGATTTCACGTCTTTGATGATGCTTCGGTTCTATTCGGCTTTATTTAATTCATTTTGAGTTTGTTATTAAAAAGAAAAAGAAATGATTGCTTTTCTTGGCATTATTATTGATTTTGGGTAGGATTTTCTTTTTATCTTTTGGGTTTGCATGGATGTGATTCAGATTGGATCGAATAAGGCCAGAAGATTAGTATTTTGGGTCTAACTGATTGTTCGTGTTCTGAATTTCATTTTGGAGGTTCGGTTTTTCTTTTTGGGTTTCTTGTTTTGGAAAATCAATAAAAAAGGAGCAACAATGGGATTGCTAAAGGTTCGGTTAGGTAATTAGTGTTTCATGTAGGAGTGAGTTTCATTGTTAGAATTGATTGGATCATACTATGTGGAGAGCAGTAGAAATTGTTTTATGATAGATTCTATAAAGCTCCTAATCTGATAAGAGCCAACACTCCTATTTCGATGAGGACTACCATTTGAGCGAACTATATTAGAAACTTTAAAATTCTAGCAAATGAGTACTCAGAAAATATTCTGCAACTTCAACTTAAAAGACATGTGAAAGGGTGATTTAAAGGGGAAAAAAATAACTAAAAATGACTAATCAAATCCCACTCTCTAAAGTGATAAAATTCTTTATAATAATACCTACTTAAGCACCCAACCTAGCATGCTTCTGAAGGATGGTAGAGGTTGCTGCCAGTGTTTGAGAGACCTAGTTGTCACATTTTTCTGTTGATCCCAATGGCTCTGTTTATCGGTCAAATAATGCTGTTATTTATGCCACCTCAAACCAACTACAAAATCCAAGACAAAAACCATTATTTATGCCAACCCAGAAGAACAATATGACATGTTAGCAAGATCCATAAACAGAATTCCCACTGGGGGTGATGCCTTTAAATATGGAATGATAGGGGGTGTATAAACCAATTCTTATCCCAGAATTTTCTCCTGCCAAAAAATGAAACAGAATTATTCAACTCCCAGAATCTTTACTTCAGAGAACAAAATGTCCTTACTAATGCATCTTACAGTCTAGAAGAGAAAAGTACCTTACAGAAAATTTATGTGATATTATTGAGGAGTTTTAGGTGACTCAAAATCACTAGATTCCCTCACAAAGCATCTTCAAAGCTGTGATGTTCAAATAATTGATGTTCAAAATCACTATATTCTGTACAGTAGGAGGGTAGCATAGAAAAATTTGGCTTCAAAATGTTTTTAGTTATCTAGGGAGTCATGAATCAGAGGCCAAAATGTTTTTAGTTAAAAGTAAGAAGCATAGAAAAATTTGGCTTCAAAAATTTTCTCAGGGTTGAAGATATTGATACTTTTATGTGTTGTAATATTATGCACTTGGACAATGTTGTTACTATGTGGTGTACTACTAATTATGTATTTGGATAATATTATTTCTAGTACTCATTATGGTTTCGAAGCAATTTATAATTATTCAATATTCTTACTAGTATTCATTGTGGATAATATTTTTTCAATTTATAACGATCAATATTGTAGCTTATTATTGAGTATTATTATAAATAATCATTGCAATATATGTAAAAACAATTTAAAATATAAAAATTTATTAATATATATTAATATATGTAAAAAACAACTTTTCCGGAAAATATTTTCAGGAAATCTGTCAAACAGCAGAAAATATTTTACACAGATTCAATCAAACACCAGAAAATATTTTCCAGTAAGTCATTTTACAGAAAAGTAAAACATTTTCCAGAAATCAATTTACGGAAAACATTTTACAGCCAATCAAACAGACCCTAAATTGGTTAATTTATGAGAGTGCACCACTAATTTTTCCATGTTTTTGTTGAATTTTGTGCAAGGGTGCAATTTGGGGCTAAATAGAAGAAAAAGGAAACAATTGGGCTAGATTGAAGAAATGAGCAAAGAAGGAGGGCCAAAGCAGAATTTTTCCAAGATTAATTAGCTGAAATTTTTGGTTGACTTAGTGGGAGATTATGTAGGGATTTTTAATATTTTATTCCTTGATTTTCTATACTAGTTGGCTCTTAATTTAGCAAAGCCACTAGTATAAATAGTGGACTACTTTGTTTATTTTAATCATGAAGTCTTGAATCAAGTCATTAATCAAGTTTTTAATTATCAAGTTTTTTTTATTAAGTATTCATTTAAGCTTTAGGCCGGAATTAGCCTCGTCAAAACCTGTGAGTTATGCACCCGAGCAAATTAACTCCTAAATTCTAGTAATTATTATTTCTCCGGATTAAGAGTATGATTTTGTCAACTCATAAAGTCAGATCAACATTAAGTCAAAAAAGACGTCATTTGATTTAGTGTGGTTAGACGTACAGTTGGAATTCCGAAAGGAACGTTTCTAATCGGTTTTCTGTGAACATATTGGAGTGCCAAGTGGAGATTGTTGTTTGGTTCCGTCAAGGGAAGTAGTAACCGGATTTAAATGTCCCACGCGGTTGAGGGCATTGGTTCGAGCTAGGCTCTTCTAGAACGCAAAGCTGCCAGAGTTCTAAATCACGAACGTTTCGTGGTTGTTCGATCGGTAAGGGTTAGTTATTGGACGTTCCATAACTAATTTACACAAGGAGGAGTTGGTGTCCGAGGCGTCCTTGGTAGCTATAACTAGTTTAATGGAAAAGAGGAGTTTATCTAATTTCGAGGATCGGTTCAAAGACGAGGAAAAATTCGTGCCTGAAGCTGAGTTTATTCTAATTAATTTTTCTTCATATTTATTTAACTGTTTTTATTATTCTGTTTTCAACTTTTTCTTTTCACGCATTTTATTTATTTATTTCAGGTCTTCAAATTTTATCCCCTTGAACTTCTTGGGCACGACAACTGCCCTGACATAAATCTGGTCAAAAGAGGAATAATTTGCAGTAAACCCAGTCTATGAGGGATCGACCCTACTCCCTATACTGCTTAAATTGCAAATTAGGCATAGGTTTATATTGGTGGAATCGACACCCATCACAGACATGGACGCATTTGGGGAAGGCAGCGATCCGGGGTTTGAAAGAGAGGGAAACGGGAAGTTTGAAGGAAGGAACGAAATGGGTATTCAAAGATTTGGATTGAAACGAAGTTTGAATGAAAATGGAGGAAGCCATTGATGAGAGCTTTGATTGTGTTACAAGCTTCTCTAGATTTATTAATATAAAAATTACAGAGAGGTCACCTTCATCATCTTCTTCAGGTGAAGAGAGTCAGGGGACTGGTTTTACCCCACAGGGCTCAACAATTAGCAATGAAGAAAGCTATTATACTCTGACTTCACGTTGATTAGTGGTAGTTTGGTTGTCCTGGTTCCAAAACAACATCTCCTAAAACAAAGCTTTTGGCTTCTTCACCCGAAATGAAGCATGTTATTATCTCTTCAATAAGCAGCAGCCTCCTCCTCCTCTTCCTTCTCCACCGCCACCTTTTTAACAATCTCAAGCGAGATTCAAAAACAATAATTATCTTAATTAAAGTGATTAAATTAAAAATAAATAAATAAAAATGACATGGATGTAATTTACCGAAAGAGGCGGGAAATATAAATCCTAAAAATTCGCAGAGTCGGTAAACACTGCCCCAATATTTCATCCACTTAATGTTCCAAATTTCTTAAAAAGAAAAAAATGGAGAAAAGAGGAAATTTCAACGACATTTTAATTCTTTGTGGGCATTTCAACTTTTGGTTCCGTGGATTCTCCCTGAATCTGCGAAATTCGAAAGTCAATTCCGTTTCCAACCGAATCCTCGCCAAAAAGAAACGTAAATTCTCCTCATCCAAAATTCGGATTTAGCTGCTTGGTTTCGGAGAGGAATCGGAAAATTACAGCAATGGGGACTCCAGAATTCCCTGATCTTGGAAGGCATTGCAGCGTTCAACATTGCAAACAAATTGACTTCTTGCCTTTCACTTGCGATCGCTGCGATCTGGTAAATATTCGTTTACCCTCACATTTATTGCATTTGATAATCTTTATTTCTTAAACAAAATTTAAACCTATGTTGGATATGAATATTGCTTTTGAATGTCTGGTAAAATTGTGGATTTATAATCTATTTTTTAGAATGTAAAATTAGAATTTATGTTATTTCTAAAATTTGATGCGACACATATGATCATGTATGTAATGTCATGTTAGTTTATTATTTTCACATATTACTACTTGAAAATTTAAAATTTAAAAAATATAGAGATAATGATCCAATTAAAAAATATAGACTAAATCTATAATCCTATGCATAGTACAATGCTAGTAATTGAATTTAACCAAATGGATTTAACTATTAATACATAGGTCCGGACTAAAATTTTAAAATTCAAAAAGTATAAAAATTAAAATTTCATCAAAACATATTATCATATGTATTATGTCATGTTAGCTTGTTATTTTCACATATTACTCACTAAAAATTTAATTCATAGATTAATTACGATAATTTGTGTTAAGATTGAAATTTTAAAATTTGAAAATAATCCAATTGGAAAATATGAGATAAATCTACAATTGCATGCATAATACAATGCTAGTAATTGAATTTAATTAAAATGAGTTAACTATTCAGACAAAAAATTCAAAATTCTAAAAGTATAAGGATTAAAATTGATCAATTTGAATAGTAATGAGACTAAAATTGATCAAATCAGAGTACATGGATTAAATCTATAACTTTCGTAAAATATAAAGATAACAAAATTTAACCTAGAGTTATCCATGGGTTGGGCCATCTGACTAGACCCGACGGCTTGTCCAAAAATTGGGAGGGTTTGGACAAAAATATAGGCCCAAAATATAGGCTTGGACAAAAAATGAGGCCAGTTCTCTAAACGGGTCAGGCTTTCGGTAAGCCTTTTTTTACCTGGGCTTAGCCCGAATACCTTAACAAAGTATTGGTACATTTCACAAAAGTATTGATACCTTGATTGGTATCGATACCGTTTTAAAGTTTGATGTTTTGATAATTAAAGAAAAATTGCATGATATCGATACCCTCCCAAACGTATCGATACTTCGTAGCAAGTATCGATACATTCCCTATTGTATTGATACTATAGTGTTTAATACGGGCCGGGTCCATCTAGGCCCGAATTTAGCATATATAATTTGGGTTGGACTTGACAAAAATTTAAGCTCATTTTTTGATCAGGCTTAAAATTTTGTTAGGACCCGGCCCTAATTTAACCTAAATGTTTGTGCGTTGATGGAATTATGGAACTATTTTCTTGACTTATCACGGTGGAATTCGTTCTTTACAACCTATGATTTTGCAACAGTCATATTGCTTGGAACATCGAAGCTACATTAAACATCAGTGTTCCAAAGCTGGCAACAACGACGTTACCGTCGTGATTTGCCCGCTATGTGCTAAAGGAGTTCGCTTAATTCCTAATGAAGATCCAAACATCTCTTGGGAAAATCATGTGAATACTGAATGTGATCCATCAAATTATGATAAAGTTACTAAAAAAAAGAAATGCCCAGTTCGTCGTTGCAAAGAAGTCTTGACATTTTCCAACACAATCAAGTGTAAGGACTGTAGTGTAGACCATTGTTTAAAACACCGGTTTGGGCTCGACCATGATTGTCCCGGACCTAAGAAACCTGCAACCACATCCTCGTCTTTTTGGGCTACAAGTTTGCTTAATGTAGCTTCTAGTTTTCGGGAAAACAGGCAAGTTGCGAGGGATGGGGCGGGGCTGCGACGTAGCAGCAGTGGCAGTGCTGGGCAAATGGAGGAATGCCCACAATGTAGGGTGAAATTTTCATCGGTTACCGCATTGGTGGAGCATGTGAAGAAGGTGCATGAGAGGAACAGCCAGTCTCGAGTTCTTAAGATGTCTATTGATGTTTGCCCCAAGTGTGGTAGAGGGTTTCGTGATCCGGTCTCCCTTGTTGAGCATGTTGAGAAGGATCATGGTGGCACTTCCAAAGCATAAAAGGATGTTTGGCTTCAAATGGTGAATCCATTTTTTTAATGATTTTTCAACATTCCATTTGTTGGTTTCTTGTGAGAATTTAAACTTGAAGTTAAATACAAGTGTTCATGACATAATTGGCATAATGTTAATTTTAGTTTTTAACCTTTTCAAAATAGTTAAATTTATTCATTAACTTTTCGAAAAAGAGTTAAAATGATGTTGTTTTAATGAAAATACTAACTAAAATGTTAAAATTTTAAACACGTCAACTTGCATGACAATCCACTCGTACTCTATGCTATTATATATTTTTTGAATTTTATGAACTATTTATAAATATTTTTTAATTTTAATTTTAAATTTTATAATTTTTGAATTATTTGTTGACATCACATATAAGACACAAATGGTTTTATTTTAGTATGATGTTAACACGGACTATTATACGAGTTGCCATGCTAATAACGTTTAAAAAATAATTTTTTTTACTTAGCATTTCCATTAAAAAAAGTGATTTGATTTTTTTTTTGAAAGTTAAGGGTTAAATTTAACTAAAAAAAGTAATGATCAAATTGACAAAAAATATAAACATTGAAGGCTAAATTTATCATTATACCTTCATAATTTAAGCATTACATTCCATTTCCTGAAAGAATATAATGGTGATGGTTGAAAGATTGTATACATTATTCAAAAACTTGTTTGATATTCATAATAAGACGAGAGATACATGTTGTTAAGATGACATTAATGAAAAGAATAATCATAAGCTTTGAATGATGATCTTCATAGACCATAAAATGGATATAAAAATACTCTTCTTTTGACATCTTTCATATCCATTTTACGATCTATATTTGAGATTCATGATTTCTGTTTCAACAATATCATCTTTAAGATTTTAAACTTAAATTATATATATATATATATAAAGAGAAATGTTCTATAAAAAAGATAAATATTAAGAAAACTATAAAAATAGCTAATTACCACAACCTCGTCTCTTAAATTTATTTTTATTCATTCATTCTCTTAATTTTTATTTTATTTAATTATTAACCATTTTTGTAACAGCCTGCTTTTCAGTGTTGTCGGAAACAATGGTTCCAGAACCATAATCCGACGTGTGAATCCGTAAATATTATTATTTAATATTTACGAGTTAAATATAGTATTATAGTAAATCTCAATCTCGTAAGTTTTGCTAATAGAATGATTAATTGTAGTACAAGTGGTGCGTACTGAAAATCAATGGTTTTTAAAAATTAGGTATTGTGATCTCGTTTATGTAAATCGAGCTCGTAAATATTTCTGTTGAATATTTATTGAGCTAATATATAGGTGAATTGAGTTTTGGTCCAGAATTTTTAATGATTTGATAATTAATTATGGAAAAAAGACTAAATTGTAAAAATAGTAAAAGTTTATTATTATTGAATTTTGGTTGTTAGTTGTAACAGCCCGTTTTTTAGTGTTGTTGGAAATAGTGGTTCCGAGACCAAAATTCCGACACGTGAATCTGTAAATATTATTATTTAATATTTACGAGTTAAATATAATATTATAGTAAATCCTGATCCGATAAGTTTTGCTAATAGAATGATTAATTATAGTACAAGTGGTGCATACTGAAAGCTTTAAAACAAGTTTAGGTCCCAATCGAGCTTTCAAAAGCTCTAAAATAAGTTTGGGATTAAATGAAGACCAAATTAAAATTTTTGCAACAAAACAGGGCAAACATGAAAATAGGGGTCACATGGCCTGACCACACGGTCATGTGATCCCTATTTTCATATTTTCCCTATTTTGTTGCAAAAGTTTTAATTTGGTCCTCATTTAATCTCGAACTTGTTTTAAAGCTTTCGAAAGCTCAATTGGGACCAAAACTAGTTTGTTAATAATGTTTTGCATAAATTATGAAATGAGAAATTGATTTTTAAGTCAAAATTGCATGTGATGATCTCTATTTTTTGTGGTAACATCTCGTAGCTCAGGTCTAGTAACTGGACCAGGTATTGGGTGTTACAAATTTTATATTATTATATATATTTTTACTTTGTTACAGATTTGAATCTAGTGTGAATTTTTCCAAATCAATTTCTATTCATTTTGAGTCAAATCGAATCTTATAGTTTGGAATTCTGCATCTCTCATTATGATGATCTCCTATATGCATTTGACTTCTTTTGAGTTGGATTTTGGTAAAATTATCATGAATGTTCTAGTACTAAAAATCAGATTGTACTTGTCCTCTTTACTTAAAAAAGAATAAATTAATCATTGTAGTTATACTAAAGAGTAAATTAGTTATTTTTATTAAAAATTTCATCAATTTCAACGGTTTAAATTTAATGCAGTTGATGGAAAAACCAAATAGCTATATACGGCTTGCCACGTTAATTTTTAATAATAGAAATACATGAAAATTTTAATATTGGTCAAGCCATTGATTCTCGATCCGATCAATTTGATATTCGGTTTAGTTCAATTAAATAAATTATTAAAAGTTACAAATTTTTAAAAATATAAAACTCAATTCAAATACTGATTCTTTTCCCTGCTCTGAATGAATATACTGATTGATTTCTAATTCAACTAATCAATCTATCCAAATTCAACAACTTTAATAATATATCACAACTTGTGATTTTTTTATACATAGATAATAGTAATGATAATTTCTTATTATATTATATTGTGACAATTTATCTCGAAATAAAATAGATATAAATAAATGTTATTATTATTTTTTTGATATTAAGCATGTTCATTTTAAGATTTATGTTCAGGGTTGGGGTTGTAATTGTTACTCCTAATAATATTATCTTTAATATTCGAATTATTTATTAATTTAAAAGAAATATTATTTTTTATTTGTATAATGATCGTATTTATAAGGAGAAAAAGATAGATTGGGAGATGGAAATTATAAAAGAGAAAAAAAAGATTCCAAATAATAATACCGTTGAGAGTGTTGAAAGTATAGGCAGGCTGTAGGTGTTGAACTCATATAGCGGTAGGATTTTAATTGTATTTTAGCATATATTTTTAGAAAAAACAGGTTAACTTGATTTCGCGGTTTGGGCAATGCTGGAAACGCGGTGATTGTTTTGCACGCCTTAGATTTCCAGCCTCAGCTCTGCTATTTCTGACATTGATTCCAGGTATCTTTAGAGTTTTTTTTTAATAATTTGTTTGATCAAAACCCCACTTTTTATCAGCCATTTCCCATTGGTTTGGGTTTTGATCAAATATTTCATTTTCCAGATTCCTTTATTTATTTATTTTAATTACTCGATCCAATTTTGTTGAGTTCTTCTTGAATTTGGATTCAACATTGCATTTTATTGATATTTTAGCCCAGGTTTTGATAGCAGTTAGTCATAGTTTGATCAAGTTGATAAACCAAAATGCAGGAGTTATAATTCATAGTATTTAGCTTGGTTTTGTATAGGTTAAAAGTTGTGACACCAGGATTTTTGTTCATAGGTTGGTGATTGGATTTTGCGGGTATCCTATTTGTTGTGAAGCTTTTCTTTCCCTTCTGGACATTCAAGCCCTACGCTTTTATGATTTAGAAGGGAAAGAAAGCACAGGGATACTGAAGTTTTCCTTGCTGTTCTTTATAATTTAAAATCATATTATAAAAGAATGAGTTTCATCTCTGGCGCCATTTCGAGGCAAGTCTTGCCTGCTTGTGGTAGCCTATGTTTCCTTTGCCCTGGACTGCGTACAAGGTCTAGACAGCCTGTCAAGAGGTATAAGAAGATGATTGCTGAAATATTTCCGCGTAATCAGGTTTGTGTTTTCTGTAAATTCACACATTTTTTAATCCTAGTAATAATATAATGGTTTGTCATATTTTTGAAGATGAACTCAAGGGTTAGTTAAGTTAGCTCATGTATCATGTGTAGGGCTTGATAGTGTTTTTCCTAGATTTAAATGCATTTGTTTATGTGCTACTTTATAATGCAACCACGCACGTGGCCACTGACAGATGAGTTAGAACTAATATAAGTCAATTGTTATATAGGGTTTAGCTAAGCAAAACTTAGTCATAAGACTGTAATTTAATCATGTTAATCATTGTCTAACTTTATTGTGGATGATATTTGTAGTATTAGCATTTATTTGTCTTTTGTTGTAAACATTTTCTTCTTCAGCCTTACTAATCATATAACTTGAGCTATGTTTCTTCTGATAGGAGGAAGGACCAAATGAGCGCAAGATAGGAAAGCTGTGTGAATATGCTTCAAAAAATCCTTTACGCATCCCAAAGGTACAATATATTTGCAAGCCTCGAGATAATGCTTTTGATGTAATTGATGATATTTGAAGTGTGCATGCATTTGTTGTTAACAGAAGAGATTATTAAAATTATAATGCTTGTTAAGATCTGGTTATGACAAATGCCTACACTTTGCGCTTTTTTTTTTCTTAAAATGAAATTTTAGAAGTACTCACTACGAACATAAAGTTCAGATAAAGTACAATGAGTTTTTGTAGAACTCTGTGTAATAAGTTAGAAGTTTTTGATAAATAACTTTCAGGTTTTTATTTGGTTTAAGAACCTGAACTATCCTCGTTGTCATTGGATCTAAGTGTTTTTCCTGTCATGTTGTGTGATAAAATATCTATCGAAGTGTTTTGAAAAGTAAATAATTTATTGGTTTAAGAAAGGCATTATTTAGCTATTTTTGCTGTAACATTTGTTCTGGGCATGCTTATCTCAACCTTTCAAAATGAAGAACTATTTCCTGCAATATGCAAAGTTTATAGCAAGTCAATTATGTTAATCCTTACTATAACTGATTCCTGCAAATTTTATGACCAGATCAGTACTTCCCTTGAGCAAAGGTGTTACAAGGAGTTGAGGAATGAGAAGTTTCAATCAGTGAAAATCGTTATGTGTATTTACAGGAAATTGTTGGTCTCTTGTAAGGAGCAAATGTGAGTTCCTTTTTATTTTTTTGCAAAATTTATGGGTTTCTATCTTACCGTTTTGGTCATGTGAAGACTATTGCATCATGAGATGTTTTACATTTTATATACATACATATATCTTGTCATTTCTTTCCCTTTCTAAGTGATTTTGGTATCCTATCTTTCTTCAACCACCATTAAAAAGAAAACAAGGAAATTTTATGCTCCAATTTGTTATCTGATAACTCTTCTTCTAGTCTTTGCTTAGGTGAGAGAACAAGTCTACTTCAACAAGGGAAATGCACCTATCCAATAATGAAAATGCCTCGTATAATTTAATTAAGTTCTTAAAAGACTAGGTGGATGATTAAACTCTTACCCTCTTCGTAAAGGACCAAAGACATGAAAACTTCCATACTGCTTTTCTCTGTAATAAAATACCCTTTGTTGAACTTAATGGACAACAACTTTGGGGATGGATAATGGATCATTATAATTTACAATTAACATGTTGCTTGAGTTGACTAGATATTTTAGCTAGTTGCAAGTTCCATGGTATTGCAAGACATTTTTCTATGGTATAGTCTATAGAGAAGATACTCTTATTGATTGAAACTTGTTACACCTTTATGACCTCTTCTCTGGAATTTGCTAATTTTAAGTATTGTATTATTTACATTGGTAAAATGTAAGTGATCATGTCTCTTGATCAATGTTGTCTTTGGCACTCCACAAATGATATGCTTGGAAAGATGAATTTGAAAGAGTGGATATGGGTTTAGTTTATAAAATGTGATGATGAAATGCACACACTATGCACAAATTGGTTAAGCCTTAATATGCCTATACATTTGAAAGATATAAAATGATGAACTTTAAAATCCCAAATACCTATAGGTACTGCAATCAATAAAGGCATTCAACTAATCCATGCGCTTTATACACAATTTATACACAATTTCCATATCAATAATGTTCATCCTTTTACCAATAGACAGAAATATCTAGATTGTAGTTTCAAGGGTAATATATCAAGCTAATGACTAAAATAATTTTAATTTGCTTATACTTGTAGTTTTTCCCTGAACTCACTTTATTTCTGGTTATCAATACTTTTGTAGGTCATTATTTTCTAGTAGCTTACTGAGCATTATACAGACACTGCTGGATCAAACACGGCATGATGAAATGAGAATTATAGGATGTCATACTCTTTTTTACTTTTTAAATAATCAGGTTGGTGCTTATGGCATTACTAGTATGCTTCTTACGTTGAATGGACTTCCAGTTTGCAGTGCATTTATTTTCAAAAGTTAGTATGTTTATGGAAACAGGCTTCAAACTCATTTTATCTTGCCAAATTTTGCAGAATGATGGCACTTGCATGTTTAAGTTAGAAGGCTTTATTCCAAAACTATGTCAATTAGCTCAAGAAACTGGAGAAAGTGAAAGGGAAAAAAATCTATGTGCAGCTGGGTTGCAAGCACTTTCTTCAATGGTATACATTCACATGGCTGCTTTTCTTTTGAAATTTATGATTATGTCAACTTTTAGCTGGGTTTCTGGGAAATAGATGATAAAATGAAACCTTAAATCATATAACTGATACTAACAATTATAAAGTTCTGGAAAACTAATCCTGAACGAATTAATATTCTGCATGTATAATGAAGGCAGAAGAAACTAAACCAGAAAGTTATGCCATGTATTACTATGAATGAACTTTGGTGGAGTAATGCTGAAGTATGGCATTTCCCCTTTTTTTGAAATTTATGATGCAGGACTCTGTGAGTTGGGTTTTTCAGCAAGGTTAACTTATTAGACTAATGGAAGTAGATTACTTTTTCCACTAATCAAGATTTAGTGTTAGTCTATCTTTCCAATTACAGTTGGAACTCCCCCCTCTCAGTTGTAGTGCTTAGGAAACTAGGAAAAGAGGAAAATAAATTCAAACCCAAATAAGATTGGAGAATATCCTGTGAACATGAGTTGTTTCATGAACCTAACTTCCTAGAATGATGAAAGTTAAAGTTCATTAAAGATTTATTGTTATAACACCCTTTCACATTAAGTTTTTGGAACTCCTAATAGTGGTCAATTGTAGACACCACAATGAATATTGTTTATTTATTTAACCTACCTTATTTTGCCTCAGCCCTTTAGCTGGTCCTTACCTTAAAACAGGGGCGAATCTAGGGTGGGGCTTGCAGGGGCCCCAGCCCCCCCTAAAATGAAAAATTTTCCATTTTGACCCTCTAAAATTTTTAAAAGTTTAAATTAGTAGTAAAATTGCACTTTAGCCCCCTAAAAATAATAAAATTTTGATTTAATCCTTTAAAAATTGCATTTTTACCATCGTAAAAATTACAATCTAATGTCGGCCCCCCTAAAAAATTTTCTGGCTTCGCCCCTGCCTTAAAATGGTCTCAAAGTTTGAGTTTATGTTGCCCCCTTCCTCTCTCTCAGTTGTAGTGCTTAGAAAACTAGGAAAAGAGGAAAATAAATTCAAACCCAGATAAGATTGGATACCTTCCTGTTGGTCTAAGCGTCGCCTTAGCTGGAATATAGATGGTGATGATATGTGGCATGGGAACTGAAACGTAGTATGGTAGTATTGGGCCTTTGACATTGACAATTGCATTTGGTCAAGCTCATTTAAATGGATTGTGTGCTCAAGCTTACTTATGGATCCAGCCTCATTACTAGTTCAAGCTCTTTTTGAATCCTTTTTCCAATTCATTTTGAATCCTGAGCATGATATCTCATTTAAATCCATAATCAAAGTGATAGAATCTCACATATTACAGAGCTAGGCACCCTTGTGAGCAATTCATAACGAGCCAAAAGAAATCTATATATTAGATAAAATGGTTAAACAAGCACAAATAAAGCTAGGCTTTAACCAGCACAGACGCAGTTTTGTTCCCTTGCAGTCTTAGACAGTAAATTTCTTTTGGCATGTTGTGACGATTCCAAATGAAGATGGGCGAAGTATAACACTTAGACTTTGATCCACTAATAGAAGGATAACAGATATTGGGGCAATATTGGGCTCGAACTCTTACATTAAATGGTAGTATTAACATCACAGAATATTAGAAGTCAGTCTTGTGATTCCTGCATCTAATCTTCATCTGATGTGTTCTTGACATGATTCTTTTTAGTCCAAAACCATATGACATAACAAATCTTATTTTTCCCCTACCTTTCCTTCCAAGAAAGAAAGGAAGAATTCTAAGATTGCTATATTTGGCTATTCAAAATGCAATCTTTATTTATTTCAATCTTGGATGTTCAGACAATAGCATTATTGCAACTCTGTGTCTGGCTTTTAGAAACTTAAACTAGAAATGGTTGTAAATGGCAATAATATTTTCCATTTCACCAATTATTTCTTTCCTCCTTACAGCTTATGTTTTCTCGATGTTCTATTGTATATATAAATATTCTAATGCATGTTCAATTATCTATTTTCTTGTCTAGATTTGGTTTATGGGCATACACTCTCACATTTCGGTGGAATTCGATAATGTAAGCAGATTCAGGCCCATTTACATGTCCTTGCAAGTTTATTGCTACGTTATTCATTTCATTAATTTTATTCATTGCTTATATTTGCATGTTTTCTGTTATAGTAATAGGTTTCATTTGTAAATCCTCAAATGAGGTAATTCATGACTTTCTGATCTGGGCAAAGCATCAAGATAAAAGTATGATTAAGTATGATTATTTGTTTCTTATATACAAATTGTTATGTGTAATTGTTAAGGTCACAAGTTATGAATTGAGTCACCGGACAAACTACGGGAAAGTTCACTTTGATTGAGGGAGCCTTCCCCTTGTTGCGATTTCTACCACGAGAATAACCTATAATGAATAATATTGTGAAACTCATCGAAGGGAGCTCCTAACCTTAGACTCATTAGAAAGATAAAGTCATAAACCTCTATAAATTAGAATAATTGCTGTCTTGTTTTATTACTAAGAATGGTCCCCTTAAATAGAGGTTACATAGGGTTTTATTCTTTTCAACTAATTAACTTGTAGAATAAGAAACTATAATTAACGAAATTAAAATGAAGCACTTTTAGGTGCAAGAAAATACTTCCTAAGTAAGTTATTCTAGTTAGGAATATTACTAAAATAATGTTATTTATCTTATTTCCATCTTTGGCACTTTTGACTTCTTGTCTTTCAAGGCATCTATAACAGTAATTCAAACTTATCTTCTGGCTATTTCCATGTTTGTTCCATTGAAAAATATTTGCATTGGTGATGCATATAATTAACCAACATTTTCTATGAACTTTGTGAATGTTGTTTAATCTCATTTTTGCATTAAAGCCATTTTCAATTATCAAAAAACAGATTGTTTCAGTAGTCTTGGAAAATTATGAAGACCCAAGGAAAAATTTGGAGAACCATAATGGTGGCAAAAGTCAGTTGGAAAAAGAAGTGGTAAAAGATGAGGGTCATGACTCTTCATCACCAGATGTCCCCATAACATTTCCTTCTTGGGACACAATTGTGAATGACAATGGAGAACTAAATGTCTCAGTGTAACCCCATGACACATTTATGAATTCTACCTATTTATTTTAAATAAGGGTAAACTATACCATTAGTCACTAAACTATGAATTTTTATTTTGGTCACTTAACTAAAAACACTTACAATTATTGAACTATTCAAAAGTTTTCATTTAAGTCACTGAACTATTCAAAAGTTTTTATTTAAGTCACTAGGCTATTGAGTTTTTTTTTTTTTTTTTTTTTTTAAGTTCTGCCAGCGAGCTTTAAGTGACAATTCAACGATTGGTACAGTGGATCAATACCCATCGACGAGTAAAAGAACATACCTTAGATCCAAGTCGGTCTGAAGGTCAATGTCAGAGATTGAAGAAAAAAGCTGTTTGGAGTTTGGTTTGTAGATTGTGAGGTTCAAAGTTGTTTTATGAAAAAACTAAACAGTAGAAGAGAAAGGGAAAGAGAGCTTTCGATTGGTGCAGGCAGTGTGAATAGAGAAATCCATATAAAATCGATTTTAACAGCCTAGTGATTTAAATGAAATCTTTTGCATAGTTCAATGACCAAATTGTAACTTTTTTTAGTTAAGTAACCAAAACGACAACTTACCATAGTTTAGTGACTAACAGTGTAGTTTACCTTTAAATAATTACCTTTGAATGGGTTTATTTCTTTTTATTCTCACAGGGAAGATGCCCAAAATCGCAGCTTCTGGTCCAAAGTTTGCTTACATAACATGGCAAACCTAGCCAAGGAAGCTACAACAGCAAGACGGGTTCTTGAGTCTTTGTTCCGTTACTTGGATAGTGAAAACTTATGGTCTCTTCAAACTGGTCTTGCCTTTCCAGTCTTAAAGGATATGCAGCTTTTAATGGAGAGCTCTGGTAGCATGCATTTTCAACAGTCAATATGTCTGACTTTTTTCTGTTTCAGTTTTCTTTCTATCAAATTATATATATATTATTTTATTACTAAATTTTTTGACTTGTAACGAGTTTGAGAAATTGATACTATTTATTTTTTCTCTGTTTGCAGGACAGAATACACATTTTTTGCTGTCGTTATTAGTTAAGCATCTTGACCATAAAAGTGTTCTCAAACAACCTGACGTGCAACTTCAGATTCTAGAGGTTACATCCTCCCTTGCTCGATATTCAAAAGTTGAGCCTTCTATAGCAATACTTGGTGCAGTTAGTGATGTTATGAGGCATTTACGAAAGAGCATACATTGCTCACTTGACGATGCAACTCTGGGAGTTGACACTATAAATTGGAACAAGAACTTTAAAGAAGCTGTAGATAATTGCCTTGTACAGTTATCGCAAAAGGTGGGATTACTCTCTTGTCTCTCTTGTGTTTTATTCTTGTTGGACATTTCAAATTTAGCTAGCTACTGTGAACAGGTTGGAGATGCAGGTCCAATTCTTGATGCTATGGCTGTGATGTTGGAGAACATCTCAAATATTACAGTTATAGCTAGAGCTACAGTCTCTGTTGTCTATCGAACTGCTCAAGTTGTTGCTTCAATTCCAAATCCATCTTATCTAAACAAGGTAACAATCATAATTTTAATGATTTTTTTTTCTTCATGAACATTTCATAGTGTTGAGTGCAGTATTTTTATTTGGTGTTTCTTTGTACCTATAGGCTTTTCCTGAGTCATTGTTCCATCAATTACTCCCAGCTATGGTCCACCCTGACCATGAAACACGAATTGGTGCTCACCGTATCTTTTCTGTTGTGCTTGTCCCAACTTCAGTTTGCCCTCAACAATCCTCTGTTCCTCCATTAACAAACAAAGTCATTCCAAGAACACTTTCAAGAACTGTTTCTGTCTTTTCTTCATCAGCTGCCCTTTTTGAGAAGCTAAGGAAGGAGAAATCTTTCTCGAGGGGGAATGGTTATATAGAAAAAGAAAGTATTGTTAATGAGGGAAGTAATAATATGATTCTAAATAGATTGAATTCATCTTATAGTCGAGCATCTAGTTCAAGAAATCTGTCTGTACCTTTGGAAACAGATAAAAATTCTCTGAGCAATTCAAATACAGAATCTGTGAGTCTTTGTCAAATGATTAACCCTTTGAAATTTGGTTTATCTGTATGTATTTTTTTGAAACTTTTTGTATTTGTTAAACACCAGGAGACCCATTCTCTACGGCTTAGTAGCACCCAGATCAGTCTCTTGCTTTCATCAATTTGGGCACAGTCTGTCTCTCCTCAAAATACACCACAAAACTATGAAGCAATTGCTCATACATACAGCCTAGTGTTGCTCTTCTCTCGAGCCAAGGTAATTTCTCAACTGATGCTACCTTAAAGGAATTTGTTTTTCATGAGTTGATTATTACAGGACATATTTGTTTTGCATGTAACTGATATTTATTCTTTCCTGGAGGTCTAATATCTGTATTTTCATTTTTTATGTAATGCAGAATTCTAGCAATGAGGCTCTTGTTCGTAGTTTCCAGCTAGCCTATTCTTTGCGACGTATCTCTCTTAATGAAGGAGGTGAGTGTTCAAAGTTGAAGCTGTCCTTAACCTCACATGGATTTTACTGGTGTCTGCTTCTCCTTGTCTTACTCTTTCATGACAATCCCAACAAACAAAAAATAAAACTAGAGGATAGAACATGTCTTGCATGAAAATGAATTCATGTAACGTGTAATTATAGTAGTAGTCACAAATGTTTAGCACCTACATGGATGACACCAAGGTTTCTCTCCTGCAGAAGACAAAAAGGAACCAATAATTCTGATGGATTGGAAATGCAAGAAGCTCTCTTAAGGACATAAAACCAGTAGGAAATATAGCACTGATCTGTTCTTTCAAATCTTACTTTTAAGTGAAGCATCTTAATCAAACTGCCAGCTTGCCACATATACAAACACTAGTCAGTATTTTGAAAGATTCTAGTTTTTGAGTCAAATTAGTAAACGGTCCAAACTTATGTTTTGCCCCTTCTCTTATAAATTCTTTTCATGAATGCTGCACATACTACAGTGAGAATGGTGAGGAAGATGTATTGGTTCATTATGGTTGGATTCTGATGAAACAACTAATTTGATATATGTTATTGAGGTTTCATCTCTTTAATCTAAATTTCCACTAATGCTGCAGGGCCACTTCCACCATCATGTCGTAGATCACTTTTCACCTTGGCAACATCAATGATCCTATTTTCATCAAAAGCATTCAATATTCTTCCTATTGTCTATTCTACAAAGGTTGCCCTTAGAGAAAGAGTGGTAAGGAACACTTACCACTTATCTGTAATGAGATGTAGTGTCCATATTTTCTTTTTTTCTGCCTTTCTTTCATTTCTTTTTTTAATTAAATTTTGGTGCTTTCCAAGGCAATTTAAATATCTCAAATCCAGATAGATCTTTTCATATCATTGTTCTATGATTAATAGGTTGATCCATTCTTGCACTTGGTGGAAGATTGCAAGTTGAAGGTAGTTGACACTGGGTCTGACCGACCAACAAATGTTTATGGATCTAAAGAAGATGACAATTTGGCTGCTAAGACACTCTCACAAATTCAGATTACCCCAGAGCAAGATAGCGAAAGCCTTGCTTCTGAGATCGTGAAAAGCTTGGGAATTTCGTCAGAAGTAAGCTTTTCTATTCCAAGAATCTTTAACTCCAATATATAATTGAAGAGCTAGTAAATTCTGTTGTAATTTCCTTACTCTAATATCTGGTGCATATATATGTATATGCAGCCTGAATTGTCCAATACACGAGCACAGCTGTTAAGCAAATTCTTGCCAGATGAAGTGTGTCCTCTAGGTTCCTACTTGACTATTGATCAACTGCATAAAGAATATCAAGCTGGTGCGGAAGAGAGTAAATCTACCAAGGAGGTAAATCTCTTCACTCTACCTTCCAAATTTTATCTTTCAATGCTTGGACATGTGATTTCTTTTGCTCTGCAGGATGATGCTTTTGCAGAACCATTTGAATGTCAAACCAAGGATGGTTCAGGGTTGTCCCAGGAAACTCCAAAACCCTTGGATGTTAATCAACTCCTTGATTCAGTATGTCAGCTATGCCAGTCTTTTTTACTTGTCTCAAAGTACAAGCGACACATTTTACATGATTATTTGCTCTACTACCACAGGTATTGGAGACTTCAGATCAGTTCGGAAGAATATCTGTCTCAACAGGACCTGACATGTCTTACAAGGATATGGCCCATCATTGTGAGACACTCCTAACCAGGAAACAGCAGAAGATGTCTGATTTGATGAGTGTCCACCTGAGACAAGACAGCTATTTTCAAAATCCTTTTCATGCAGAACAGGTAGCCTCTAAGTCCATGTTAGTAGGGATTCAACGGCCCTTGATTTAATCAAATTCATGCATGTTTAAATATTGGACTTCCCATGGGCTTATATTAAAACTGAGCCACACCACCTACAATAAATTGGTTTCAGATAGGATGCTTATTATGGTCTCAGAACTTTGGTTCTATTGTATTGTTCATCCTGTCTATAATACTATGCGAGCTTGATGACCCCTAGTGAGGGTGTCCATGGGTAGGTCGGGCTATATGTGAGAGTGTTAAGTGGTGTTATCCCACGTATTTTAACTATTGAGATTCCCATGATCTAACATCCACTCCCTAACTCTAAAACGCAGCCTGGCCCTGTCTTTGAGCAAACAAGTGGTACCAACTCATTGCAACAACCTGTTGGCACTCTTTCAATGCTGTGTGCAACTGAGTACCAGAACCATCTCCAGCCCTTCAGTTTTCCGTCCTCAACTCCATATGATAACATCCTAAAAGCTGCTGGTTGTTGATCCTGTAAAATCACGGAATTAAATTCCCCCCCAAAAAAAGCAAAAAGGAACATCCGGCAATTGTTCCCGTAGAAGGAAGAAAGTATCCATTTCCTATTTAAGACAAGGTTGAAAATGCTGCTGAACTGTCGATTTTAGAGCTCAAAGATGTTTCAGCTGCAACAAAAACTACCATCCTTGCTTCTTGGTATACAAAGTAAGGCTAGCGTTTAGTTGAGTTAACCTTTTTCAGCATTTAATCCATCCATTCATTCATTAATTTATTGTTTTCCCATTTGCTTTGATTATTTTATGAAGTTTTCCAGGAGATAGTAAGACTTCCCCTCGCTTCATATTGTAAGTAATCTACTTATTTTCAGTCATATAATATCTGTACATGAATGTATAAGTGTCTCATCAGTTTCTTGGTTTCTAACAACAGGTTTGACTGACTAGTTGGCCCAGTGGTTGAAGTCACTTCAATATGATTCGTCATTGTTTCTTTCCTCCTTTACACTCTTTTTTCTTTTTCCTAACTACGAGGTTGTTTATATATATATACACATTGTATATATATATTTAATATTTTGACTGAATTATTGTCACCCTGGGTTTCAACTCAATTGTAAAGTTACTAAAAGCTTCATATTTTTTAACAAAATAATATCAAAGATAATTTGTTTTTTCATATAAAATCTAAAAAAATTGCTTTTAACATTTCAACTTTACTATTTCAACCAAAATTATATTTGGTTGTTATATCATTTTTTTTAAATTTATCATATAAACTTTTCACCCACATCGTAAATAATAAGAATAAGAATAATAATATCCACATAGATGCATTGTCACGTGTTGTGATGCCTTTGCTACGGTGTATAATATTTTATTCACACTAAAATTGTCAGTGAAAAAAATATTTCACATATATTTTATTTTAAAAATAATAATATTGAGTTAATTGAGTCTTAATTTAATTGTTACAGTTGTTATTACTACCATTAAAATAATATGGTTTCAAGTGCATTTGAGAGCAAATTTATCAGTAAATAATATATAAAATAATAATATTGAAATTAATTATTTTTAAAATAATTTAAAAAGGCTAAATATTTTTTATTCATGTGAAATTACATAAATAATAGTAGTTCTTTACTTAATTATTTTTTGAAGTTAGTTTAATTAAAAAAAATTTTGAAGTTAGTAATTTCAAATATGTGAAAAATTTTAAAAAGTAGTAATTTATTTAAAACAACTAATTTTTTTTACTTTATTTTAATTTTTTTTTTCATGTATATTATGCATAGATATCAACATTATTCTTAATTTACTTTTACTTGTTTATGTAGATATGTTGTAGATTTTTGTTTTCTCATCTTGATTGATGTATAAAATTTGTAAAATATATACATATATTTTTTGTTTTAGTAGAAAGAAAATTATGTGTTGGTGAAATTTATCAAATTAGTTATATAATATAATATAATATAACATAATATAATATAATAGACGTAAAAACACCTCCAGTCCCTCTTAATTTCAATATTGAGTAATTTAATCCCTGTCAATTTTAAAAGTAAACAACTAAGAATAATTAATCACGACGTTAATGTTTTCCATCAATTGTATATAATTTTGGTTGGTTTAATAACAAATTTAGGTCTCAATGTTTATATATTTTCTGTAAATGTTGACAAGATGTGTAAATGTTACAGGCTAAATATGTTATAAATCAAGACCAAATTGATAAAAATGCATAAATGTTGCAATATAAATTTATTAAATCAAGACCAATTTGACATATTGTGCAAACTTGGAGAGCTAAATTTGTTATTATACCAATAAAAATATGTACAATTGATGAAAAATATTAATGTTGTGATTAATTGTACTTAATGGCACACTTTCGAAATTGATAGGATTAAGTCGGTTTGACTTTTTGAGATGGACTAATTTGCTCAATATCAAAATTGAGAGAGACAAGAGAGGTGTTTACCTATAATATATTAGCCAATTAAATTTTATCAAATTATTTAGAAATGGTTAAAATATACCATAAGTCCCTATACTTTTCAAGAATATAGAATTTAGTTATTTTACTTTTATTTTCAAAAAATTAGTCCCTCTAATTTTCAAATTTCAAAATTCAGGTCTAACTATTAACACAGTTAAATTCTTTTTTGTTACATTTGTTGGCATTACATTTTGAAATAATAATAATAAATTCACTTAGTAACCATATAATTAAAAAAATATTTTTATAATTAACCTTAACAAAAAATATTTTAAAGATGGTAAAAATTAGACCTAAATTTTGAAATATGAAAAATGAAGGGATTAAATTTCAAATTCTCGAAACGTACAGGGACTTTTAACAGATTTTAACCTTTAAAAAATACCACGTAAAGAGGTTTCAGTTAAAATCCCCGAAAGTGGGCCCTTTTTTCCCACTAAACTATACTTTGATTAACGCTAGCCGTCCGATGGAAAATAAGAAAATTAGACCGTTGGATCTAAAGTTCTATAACTAAATCCTGGGTTCACAAAGCAACAGCTTATTTGTTACTCTTTAACGCTCAAAGGCAGCTCCTTTACCCTTCTTCATCTCCAGCCTTCATCTGCTTCTCCTTGACCCGAGGTACGTATGCCCGACCCGTTAATTTAACGGGTAGAAAATCCTTTTCTCTTTCTATTTTTAGATTAATGGGTTTCGTTTCATGATCTTGATGGTGCTCCAGGTATTTTTTTTTCGTTAGTTCATTTTGCGTTTGTTATGAAAAAGAGATAGGAATTGTGTGTGTGCTTTTTCCGGTTTTATTTATTTTTTGGAATTAATATTTTTTTCATTTCACGATTTGAGTTTGAATGGATTTGGTCAAATATTGAATTGAATAAGATCAGAAGATTGATTGTTTCATGGGTCGAATTTGGTTGTTGATTTCAATATTTTATTTTGAAAGATAGGGTTTTTTGGGGGTTTTCCTTAAAGGAAAAAAGGGAAACAGAAATGGGATGGTATAGCATTCGCTAGGGAATTAGGATTTTCTGGGCTGTTTTTAATTCATAAGGTAGCAAAGGAAATTGATTTTTCCCCCTTTTTTTATAAGCTGTAACACTCCTAGTTCCATGAGGACTTCCATGGATCCCAAACTAGCATCTCATCATGGGGCTTGTACCTTTAGAACCGGCCTTTTTTTATCGGCCAAAGGAAAAAAATGAAAACTAGCTCAATTAACAAGAACTGGATTGAAGGGTTTGTAGTTTACCATATATCATAGAATCCTCCCTGAATTTGGTAATAGAAGATTGTTATTCAGTGTGTTTAAGAGAGGTCTATTCTTCCATTCTTTAGGATTGATCGCATTGGCTCTTTTTGTTCTAATCATGTTATGATAAGTTTTCTTTTTTTTAAAGTAAGATGGTTCTATATCTTGTCTTGTTAATGTCTTTATCTTTTATCAGTCAGTTATTTGCATGGGAACTTGGCTAAGCTGGTCATTGTTAGCTACTACTTAAATTTAAGTCCTGAAGATATTAAATTAAGACAATAGAATAGGGTACCGTAGATCTTTCTCTTAACCACTCTAGATGGTGATTTATTATTATGCATTTCTTTGTGATGGCCTTTTGGGATTCTTTTGCATTGTGTTAGAAGATGGTAGTTGTTGATTGAAAAGGAAAAGACAAATAGCAAATAAAGTTTTTAAATTCTGAATAATGTTTCAAATTGCCACTGATCTGATGGATGTCATTTTGAGGTGATGTATTGCACATTGTTGTGAATCTTAGAATATGAATAGGAGTCATTATTGTTTTCCCTTGAGAGGGAGTACTAAACAGTACCCCGTGAGGCCTCTAGTACTGCACTAGGACTATAAATGTCAGCTTATTTGAATTTCTTTTCCCTTATGGTTTTCAATATGCGAGGAAATACATTAGCTGATGAATACATTTTGATAATTATGTTCTAAATAAGTGTTCCTTTTTTTGACAATAAGTTTTTTAGCATACAACTTTTGCTACTGGTATTCTGGTTCTTTGTTAGATTGCCTGCCATCTAGTTGTTCTTTCAGAATATTACTTTCAAATTCATTATCATTGCACCAAATTTTACATCGTTTTTGTTCATGAGCATGGTTTCTCTTCTTACAGCTTGAAAATGGCAGCAAAGTATATAATTGCTTCTCTTGCGGGATCATTTGCCATTGCTTATGTATCTGATCTGCTTGTTTCTGATAGTAAGATTTTTGGAGGTAAGTTGCTGTTGTCTTTTGAAGCTTTTTATTATTTGATTATTGCAGAGTTTTAAGAATTGGTCTCTCCTTCCCAATTCAGGGACCACGCCTTCCACTGTTTCAAACAAGGGATGGTGGGAAGAAACTGACAAAAAATTTCAGGCTTGGCCCCGCACGGCTGGTCCTCCAGTCGTGATGAATCCCATCAGCCGCCAGAATTTCATCGTTAAGTCTGGTTCTGAATCTTGAAGACCTAAGTCTTGCATTTGGTTTTGTCAATGATTTCAGTTTTAATTGCTACTCCCTGTGAATAAATTCTGGTGCCAGACTTTGTTTAGTCTGGCTTTGCGTTTGGAGGCATTCTTTGTTCTTTTTATCATTTTTGAACTCAATCTGTCTAGAGGACGATATTGTTCATGCTTGATCTCAATAAATTTCTCTGAAGCAATACCAAACTGCCAATTTTTTTGAATTGGATGTAATTGAATACTTCAATTACTGAGAGAAATGGGGACTTACATTGGATTGATGACTTTTTATTTTTTATTTATAAAAAATTCTCTTTTTAAGATAAAATTATATTTTGCCTGTTAAACATGTCTAATGAATTAGAGTTCATTGTAATTATCTATAACCGATAATCAAGAAAAATAGAATATACTCGAGTACAAACTTTCGCTAGATTTTGACACAGTTTTCTCGTAATATTTGGATACGTGAAGTGTTGTCTAACATGTATATTTGTAGAGGAAAAATATACTAGAGCTCTAGTTTAGTTTAGAGTGACTTGCTTGTGGTTTAAGTAATCCCATGGTCAGTGAGCGCCTTCCTTTACTTGAGTGGCAAGCAGTTGGCCAATCTGCATTGGGATAACCTCTCTTAAATTTGATAATAATAAAAAGCCCAATAAATAATTAAATAAGAATTTCAGATTAATTTTGAATAATTTAAACAATCCATTTCAAATTCTATTAAAGTAATAATAATTTTATCCTATTAGAATTCATGTCAAAATTATTTAATTATTGATTATGTCTTTTTTGGGATAAAATTTAATTATAATGACTATTTAATTTAAGTTTCTTATTCGACTCAATTATTCAATTTATTCATCTTGTTAAATAATAATTAATTTTAAATCATTTCTTATTTTTTCAAGAAAATATAATTATTGAGGATAGTAAATCATGCAATCTATTCATTCTTTTCGATTTATAAATAAATTCTAAATTTTACGTGCAATCCATTCAAAATTCATAATGAGCTAGTGATGTGACCAATTGAACATATATAATTAGAGCTAAAATAAGTTGTAATTAACTTTTGGCTATTTGTCTATTAATCCCATAGCTATTTAATCATAGAGTCAAACCACTACAAGTAACATGATTGAATTTTCCATTATATACCATTACAAAAGCTAATTATATTATTAAGCTCTAATATGATAACCTTATTATATGTGTTACCCTCAAAGGATATTTGGAACATCTTAAGGTTAAATCTATTCATCTAGTTTGATCACTTTTATCTCATTGTCACCATTGTATTTACTATAATGAAAATGATCATTTTTCAAATTAGTTACAAGTAACTAATTTGTCCAGACAAATAGCTCGTGACAATGTTCTATTTTCATAAACCATACAATACCATTGCGAGGATAAATTTACTCTTAATTGAGCTAAGGTTCCACTATTATAAGTGAAGTTATGTTATGCATAAATCATATATTCAACATGCCAACTTTTAGCTTACTACATTGAGATCCAAATGATTTCAATACATCAAAGTATATAAGCATATGCTTACATAGTTATTCACTTTTTCAGGATTTAGGCAAGTCACACTATAAATGTCATAAGTGCACTAATGCTTTAATGGTGGGATCCATGTCTCTTTATTCAATTTCTATAGGCGACATCAAATGTTAACATCTCCTTGGGATGATGATAATGTTAGCTTTGGGCTTAATGAGGGCTTTATACCTTCAAAAGAAAGGAAAAACTACGACGCTATTAGAATTTGTACGCCGAGACATTCTAATGTTCAAACCAATAAAAGGAAGGTCATGAAAGTTTGAAAGAATATTTTTAGTATTAGTTGTTTCTATCTTGTCATTCTTGACATCATGAAAGGAATAATGTATGGTTGGCTAGAGTATGTGTCCTTTATTGGATACGACTGTGCCTTTAGCTGCTTTGTTGATTTTGTTATTCGATTATCATCAGGTGTTGTTAGATTTTGACAAATTATATGTTGCCTAATCATTTCATGTTATCTACGTTTTTTTATGAAATTTGAATCTTTTAAACTATTGATTGTCTTAAGTTAAAAATGTAATCAACTGACTTTGCAATCTAATTATTGTTAAATATTGTTAGATTTTGTCTAATCTTTTCATGCTATTTGTAATTTTTTGTAGAATTTAAACTTTTTAAATCATTAAACCTCTTAAATCTAAATTCTAAACTTTAAACCAATACATGAATCTAATTAATAATTAAAATATCGAAATTATTTCAAACACCAACCAAATAATTAAATTAATTCATTTCCATCAATTAATTTGCTTTAATCCAATTTATGCACACTCTACCAACGACCATGAACCATGAATACAACATCTCACCTAACAAATATTACAACAATTTATGTAGTGATATTTATTGATATTGAATGGGGTGCGACAAAAGGCAACATTAGTACACTATTATTATTATTTTTTGTTACTATATTTTCTGTTACTGACCTGAAACCTAAATATAACTCAAACCATCGACTCGTGATCCATATATTAAGGACTTGCGGGAAAGGCTCACGAGCCTAGTTTGGATATCCTTAGGTATTCGTCAGTAGAGGGTGTAAAGTCAAATGAGTGGATCAGCGAACACGTGTTAAGTTTAGGACAGTACAAGTGTTGGTATGCATAGAGCCTACTTAAAACGTCACTTCGATGAACAGTAACCATGTCTTATAAATACCCAATTATCCTCTCCTTAAAGAAATAGAGCAAAAACACTCAACATTATTATCATTATTATTATTATTATTATTATTATTATTATGCATCCAACAATAATTTTTAAAGTACCATTGCAATATGGTATATCATGTGACGGTGACCTAAAAGTTAAATGTTATGGGCTGTCCTTTTACAAGGTCTTTTATGAGCTGGCTTTTATCCTATTTTTCATATATATTTCTTTTTATTTTTGCTTTTAATATATATATATATATATTAGATGGGGTGAAACTTGTAAAACTTAGGGTCTTTTTGCTTTTAAAATTTTTAGAAATCTTTTTTATTCATATTCTTTTACATGTCATATATATTTTTGTGTTATATATTGGAATTATTTTATTTTTAAATGTGGTTTTTTTCGCCGTGCCTTTTTATTTTTAAATTTTATTAATCTAATAATATATTATTAAAAATTTTAAATAACCTGTTGAACACTAGATTATTTATGGGTCGGGCTATCCGTCCATGTCCGAAGATCCGTCTGAAATTTGAGAGGGTTTGAGTGAAAATATTATGCCTAAAAAATGGGTTTGGGCAAAAAAATTAGGCCCGTTTAAAATATGAGCCAAGCTCAGGCTTGAACATTTAAGGCTCGAGCTCGGTTTGACCTGACCTATTTTAAGTTTATAATATTTTATATTATGTTATTTTTATATATTATGTAATTTAGAACAAATTAAAAAAATAAACCTATATTAAATATATAATACTACTCTAATGTAAACATTAAAATAAAGTTAAGATGACTATATAAAAAAAATTTAACAAATAAAAAATGTATAAAATTATTAAATATTAAAATAATATAATAAAAATATTTTTTTTAAAATAATATAAGCGGGTATAAAATGGGTTTGAGTTAGTCTTTTGTAAATATGGATGTGTTTTGGACAAAATTTTAAACTCATATTTCGGGCCGGATCAGACTTGAGTAAATATAAAATATGTTAATAGTATGCTTAGACCCGGCTTAAACCCGACCCGGCCCATAAACAGTTCTATTGAACACTGATTTTATTTACTTAATTTATATAATAAATTTTATTCGACTCACGCCGTCATTAAATCAAATTTGTATATTTAGATGGAAGAGATTTGATGGAAGCACGTTATTCATCGTCACTCGTCCAATGTCTTTTTGGTACAAATTTTATTGTTAGAATAACACAAAATTTGACAACTAAAACGTTCTTGCCATTATTATTTTTTGTTCTCTTCGGATAAAATGACAACAAATGATATCTTTTTCATAAAAAAAAAGAGAGAAATTAGGCATAAATGTTAATTTTAGAAAATAATTAGGAAAATAGATCGATTTTATGGGTATAAACTGTTACATGGTAAAAAAAATGCATTGCACAATTTTTTAAAAAGAAAAAATATTAATCATTGGATCACAATAATTAAAAAATTTGGACAGTTAATTTACCCGCGATTTGAAAATTTTAAAATGAGAAGGAAATATCTAAATGGCTAAATTTCCCTAACCTATATAAACCCTTCCCCTTGTCTTTTTTTTTTCATTCTATTTCATCCGTCTTTTCTATCCTAAATAAAAATTATATCCTAATTTCTCAATTTTTTCTCAAAATTATTTTCTCTCAATTTTTTATCCTAACTATTAGTAATTATTGATTTTATTCGATTTTCATCATTAAAAAGATTTCAAGTAAAATAAGGTAATTTATTATTTTTTTTAATTTTTTAATAGGTTTAACGATTTTTTTATTGAATAAATTGTTAATTTTGTCACACCCCGACAATCGGGTTAGTAAAAATTAGATTAGTAAAACATGAGAGTGGTCACGCTTTGATTTTGAGTTAAGATTTTGAAAAGTTTATTAAGAAATTTGACTTGTTTCAATGGTTAAGGGCTTTGATTGTGTGTTTGAGGTTTTGGGTTCAAATTTTACTATTGGAAAATTTTGTTATTTTTGCCCTTAATCCTATCTTGTCCTACAATGGTAAGATTTCAGCTTACTCTTTGGTCTCGTGTGTGCAAAGTGGGAATTATTATTATTTTATTTTATTTATGTCAAATTTTTGGATGAGCTTGGATTTAATTTAAACTCTTAAAAAGAAATTCTGTATAGTTGTTGGATAGAATTTGTTTCCTTTTTAAGGTAAATAAGTTTTTTAATTAGTTAATTTTTTTTTTCAAAGTCTACCCACACATTCCCCTCAGCCATTTTTCACACCATTCACTTATATTTTTCCTATGCTAGCAATTTTGGTTTTTTTTTCCTTTCTATTTCTATTCTTTCTTTTTGCTCTTGTTCTTGATTTTTTTTTCTTTCTTTACTTGGTTTGTTGTTTTTACACCTTTTACTCCCTATTTACGATTCCATCTTCCTTATTTCTTTGCTTCTGGTTGTGAACCCGATGTTGTGGTTGTTGCGATTGTATTGTCAGGAAAGATTGTGAAATTTCATCGGATCAGGGTATGCGAGTGTATTAAGATTTATGTTGTGGTAACAGGGTTCAAGTGGTTGGTTTTAATTTATTTTTTAGTGAGCTGTCAAGAGAGGATCACGAGGTATTTGGTGCTCCTCCAGTAACTTAGTCATCAGACTGTTGTCGTTTTCTGTTGAGTAAGTGTTTAAACGACTTCTTGGAAGTCAATTGTGGACATATATTACTGGAATTTTTTATTTAGTTTTCGTTTGATGTCATTAAAATTAGTCTTATGTTTACTGAATTTAGTTGTTGGATTACACATTATTGAATCGACGTCAGAAAATATCTAGGTGTTTATTAGAAAACTCGAAAAAACAACGAACGACTGAAAGCCGAAAATTGATTGTCGATGCCACACGGCTGTATGCCAGACTGTGTCATATGGTTTGGGCTATTTGGGCCATGTGCACCACACGAGCATGTGTGAGGCCGTGTGGGCTATACGGGCTGGCCAGTTGAAATGTGTGAGCCACACGGATATGTGGGCCCAATTTTCAAAAATTTTCATTTTGGCCCGTTTTGATTCTTGAATTGTAGTTAGCCTCTTCGTAGGGTCCATACTGCTTAAATAATACTTAAAAACAAGGTATCTTTGAATATGCTTCTGTGCTGATATGTTTAAGTTATGTGTAATACATATTTGTTTGATCTGATACTGATAATTCTGGTGGTATGTTCTGATTCATTATGTTTGTTTATATGTGTAATGTACAATTATGTTAGGTTGTATTTTTGAATTTGTTATATAACCATGCATGTGACTTCATGGCAAAACTGATACGTTTCTATAAGATCTGATAAAATTATTTTGCAAAGTATGGACTTCCATGCCTTCTGTTTTTTGATATTGTACGTCACCATGTCTTACATGCTTATCATTCTGATTCTGAATATGCATGTCATGACACGTTGCATGGGATTTAGGGATAATGTTGAAAGGGGAAAATTTTTGGCAATTTAATGATCTGCGCATTTTGGTGGTTTATCCACATTTCTGTCTGGAAGCTTGTTTGTAATTATAGTGGCTCAACCACTCATATCTATTCTGGCAACTTTGTTGCAATATAGTGACTTAACCACATATTTTTGATCTGGTAGTTTTAATTGCAACTCTAGTGGCAATGTCCATAATTTTCTGTTTGTGTGATTTGGTTGGACAAAATCTGGGGAATTCAATTTTGGTGTGTAACGGAGTTGGATAGGAAGTTTTCTTGAAAAAAAAATCTGCATTATGATTTCTGAAAAATATCTCATTGACATAATCATGCATTCTCAGGTTTGTTCAATTGCACTTGATGAATTTCTTTGTGATACTCTAATTTGTATGTTGTGATATGTGTGTTATGTGTTCGAGATTCGTTTATGTGTTCGAGATTCGTTATACACTAGGCTCTATAGCTCATCCTTTTGTTTTATATCTGATTTTTTGGTAAACTTTGAGTTTAGGATCGAACGGCGTGCGGGAGCTCGGATTGTTTCTCGGTTAATTAAATATGATAGTTTATGTTTTTAATCATTTTGGTTCGTAAATTTGTTTAGACTTCAATTTTGGTTTTTGTTTTGTTTGTTTGGTTTTGAGTATTTTATCATGAAACTGCAAATCCTCGCGGATTAACAATTTAAAATTCGGTTTTCAAAATCAAAACTCTAAAAGTTTTTTTCGCTGCAAAATTCGGTAACCCTTAAAGAGTTTTTCTATAAATAAACAAATAGTTTTAATGAGTGTTTGTCTTTAAGTTGGAAATGATTCGCTAAAATGCTTAATTTCAAAACACGAGTTTGAATTCAAATTTTGGGATTCAAATAAATGACTCCGAATTTAAGTTTTTTTTCTAAACATTTGCAAAAGTTTTGCCAAATTTTATTTTTCCGAAGCACGCACTAGGTTTGATTTGATCGAAAGTTCTATAACGAGCTGATGTAATTCCTCCATATTCAGTCATAACATCTAGACCGGGTTTGTGGCGTTACAAATTTAATAGTAATTTAATAATATTATAAAGTTTTAGTTTATTTCATTTTTAAATTAATTAACCTTATTTAATTTGATAAACATTATAGATTTTAAAAATGTTAACGTCACTAAACCGTTCGGATCACAAACACAATCCAATGTCCAATTACAGATGATAAGAAAATATTATTATACATTTTTTTTACTTTTTTATGTTTATATCCTTATTAAGTTGTTAATATTATAATTTTTGTTTTTGTTATTATTATTAAGTTAATAATTATTAATTTTTTATGTTTATATAATCAAGATGAAGATCAAATTTTTGAAATATATATACACAATTTACGTGTGAGAGCACCACGTGTTATTGAACAATACTTAAAAGAGGCGGGATCCTCACGTGTCTTGTATGCTCGATGAGACTACATTGGAGCTTGCATTTCTCAATGTTTTACTAGAGATATGGAGACCTGAAACACACACATTCCATATTCCGTGTGGTGAGTGTACGATTACACTTAAGGATGTATCATTACAACTCGGTCTACTGGTTGATGGAGCAATCATTACAGGGTAGTGCGCATTGGGGATTGGAGGCCAATTTGCCATTAGCTATTAGGCAAAGTGTTGGACAAGTTTAGTGGTAATCGAATAGTTATGAAATGGTTTGAAGATAATTTATCATATCTCCACAACTCTTTTAGTGCGGTTGAAAGAGAACAATTCGCTCGAGCATTCATACTGAAGTTGATCGAAGGTCTTCTAATGCCAGATAAATCTCAAAATCTAGTACATTTAATGTGAACAACTAATCGATCTAAAAGAAGTCGGTTACTCAATTGGGGATCAATTGTCTTGTCTACATTGTATCAAAAGATGTGTCAAGACAACTGAAGCACAGAAAATTAAAATCGGTTGATGTATGCTCCTTTTTCAATCATTGGCATGGTATCACTTACTATTTTTAAGTTCCCAAGTAAACTTCCCTTATCAATTCCCACTTGTAATAAGGTAAGATTCATTTAATAATATAATTATCATTTTTATTATATTTTTTTAATAACATATTATTTGAACAGGTGAAACAATGATGTGAGTTATATGGGTATACCAAATGAGCTTGAAGATATCTGATTATTATTAAATCAACTATTAGAAGCCAAGGTTAATTTTTGAATTTATAGTTACATAATAATTACGCAAGGATTTAAAATTTATTTTTAGGTACATAATGAAATTTATAGTTTCATACTGCAGTTTGAATAGATGTCATACTTTGATCCAAGAATTAAAGAATGCATCCCCATCTGAATTTTTGACAAATCGTAATATTTGGCACATCAAAGTGTCATTGATAGTTTTTGTAACAGTTGAGATACATGAATATGATCAAGTGATGTGCCGGTTTGGCTTTATGCAAAATATCCTGCCCTCACCTTGGAACCTCAATGAACATCACAATATTGACATGCGGAGGAGAGCCGATAAAGATTGGCATAAATTTCATGTCAAGTATATCAACTTGTAGGAAGGTTGGTATAATTTTATACCTATATGCGAACAAATTGTCAAACTGGATTTGGAAACATCTTCGAATTACATGACATGGTTTAGACTTAATGGTAAGTCATACCTATTGTCGGAAGAAGAAAGGAATAAACAAATTCATCGAAGACTGTCAACACGACCCCATATGAGGCCGCAATTGGGAGTACATGCATCAACTTTATCATCATCAGTTCCGACATTGAATCTTATACCAACGAGTGCACCTCCCGGTTAGTATGGCTCATATTTTTCTAGTGCATATACTAACAACTCTATCTTTTTCACACAAGTACCAAATTATGTACCATCATCGATATATACCCCATCATCAATTCCACCATTATACTATGCATCAACACCTTCTCTGAGAATATTTTTTGCACCAGCTTCATCTGTAGGAGTATATTACATGCCAATGTCTTCAACAATACCATTGTATCCAGGATCGCCTACAATTCCAGCATTCTATACACAACCAAGTAGTTCGACATCATATATTTCTCCACCGATAGTGTCACAAACACCACTAGAATCATTGTTCTTCAAAGGTGAATCATCTTCTCAACCATCTACTAATACAACTGACGATATACGATGACAACTTAATATGCAAATACAGTCTTGTTGACACCATTTTTTGGATGAAAACGGGGTCTACTTGGATTTTGAAAACAAAAACGAAAACGGGAGTCGCCACCAATATTTTTTGATGAGGTGTGATCGGGTCACCTCGTAAAAGTGGTTATTTTTAATAAACAATTTAATTTTATTAAAACAATGAGTTTGGTCCACGAAATTCTGAAAAATGGGTTCGGGAGTCGGTTACGTACGAGGAAGGATTAGCACCCTCGCAACGCCCAAAATTGGTACCTAGTTGATTAGTTAATGTCTTAATGTCGAAAATTGAAAACTTTAAATAGATTTAAAAATACAATCCTTTATTAAAATGTTAAAATTTTTTGGGAAAATAGGCATATTTCACGTTAATCGAGAAAAAGAATCATATCCAGTAAGTTAAGACATGATGTCTCGAATTCCCGATACGAGAATAAATGCCGAAAATTTATTAGAAAAATCCTCATCTTAAGAAAACGACGTGTCATATCCAATGCGTTAGGACACAACGTATCGAATTCCCGATACGAGAATAAATGCCGAAAATTTACATATTTAAAAAGATATTTAATTATCTCGAGTTTAGAAAAGGGATCATGCCCAGTAAGTTAGGACACGATCTTTTTTAATGCCCGAGATCGTCTAGAACTTGAGTTTGAAAAGATTCGTGTATTTAGATTTATTGCGAAAATCGAAACCCAGTAAGTTAGGGTACGACCTTCTCGAATCTAAACACGAGATTTTGCTTATTCAAAAATCATAATTTATGCATCAAATAAAATTAATCTAACACGAAATAATAGAAATAAAACACAATGCTAATACTTGCAACCAAAGCAATAATGAATTAATAGTGTAGGTATGAATAATATGAACAATCATCAAAAATGAAATGAAATAAATAAATATAAAAGATATAATTGCAAGTAAGTAAACGAATAGAATTAAAACATTTTAAAATAATAATGAACATGCAAATAACTAAATAAAGAAAGAAAATGAATAAAAGTATAAAAATGTAGAAGATATATTCGTGTATATACATAAAGTTATGAAAATGTGAAAAGTGTATGTCTATATACATATTATAAAACTATTAAATATATATATATAAATTATATATATGTAAGTATATATATATTTACAAATTTAAAAATATGTTCGTATATATATTATAAAAAATATGCATACATATATAAATTATAAAGTCTAAAAAATATATAAGTATGTATATATATAACAAAATCTAAAAGGGAATAAATGGGTAAATAAAAATAATAATAAGGTAAGTAATAATAAATACAATAATAATAATTAATTAATTAGCTAAATAATAAAAGTGCTAAAACACGAACTAAATCGAAATAAAAATGAAAATACTGGGCGAATTCCAAAATAAAAGGGATTAAATTGCAACATGCGCCCAAAATAAGGGGACCAAAACAGTAAATACCCCGCCTCCAAAACACATCACTTTGCGCAGGACTAAAATGAAACGGAAATAAAATTATACGGCTAAATTAAAATAAAAGAAAAGAAGGGAAAATGACTAAATTGCGAAACGTTGCAAAAGCAGAAGGATTGCGCGCGGAAATAATCCCTCCCTAGAAAACACGCGGATCCTTGGCGGAGTGGGTCGGGTCGACTCGATCCAGGGTCAAAACGACGTCGTTTTGAGGCTTAAGGACGCCGACCAAAATGGCGTCGTTTTGTTTGGCTATAAAAGCCAATTTTTTTCCAAAAAAATCATTTAATCCTTCTCACACCCCAAAAAAATCTGATATGCTCTCCCCCTCTCTTTCTCTGCTCCTCTCTCCGGCCAAGGGCCAACCGAGAGCCACCGCATCGACCGCCGATAGCCGGTGCCGGTGTCGGTGCCGGCGCCGCCGTGGGAGACCAAAAGTTCCCCTTTTTCTCTCCGATGCTTCTCCTCGGCCTCCTAAACACTTCGGCGGCAACCAAAAGGGTAAAAAGGCTTCCTTTTTTTTGTTTTATTTTGTATTTCGAATAATAAAAATAAAAAGAAAATGAAACAAAAACAAAAATAATAAAAAAGGTGACCTTTTTTTATTTTTGATTGAATCTCATTTTTATTCAACCCTCTCTTTTTTTTGTTACAAAGGTTTTCAATCGGTTTTTATACTGAAAACAAAAAAATAAAATCCCCCTCCTTTTGATTACATTTCATCCGGCTCTTATAGTCGATTTGCACTAGTTATACTACTGTTCATATTACTGTTTCTTTGCACTGCTATTGCTTCCTTTTTTGCAGGTGGGGTGAGGTCAATGGAAGGATTTTCCATCTTGGTGCAAGGCAGTACCAGGAGAGCAGACCTCGAGCGATGGGCGTGCTGACACCGCACATGGGGGCAACGGCGCAAAGGGGCATTAGGGTTTCTGAAAACTTTATGTTGTGGGCTTGTATTGGGGTTTAATTTAGATTGTTGGGCTGTGGCAAATTTGGGCTTTGTACATGCAAATACAGTCTAACATAGAAGAACAGGATGAAGATGAAGATAACGTTGAAGATGAAGATGGAGATAGAGGTGAAGATGATAATAATGATGATGACAAAGATGAAGACAATGAAGATAACGATAATGAGTCAGAACCTCAACCATAATGAAATCCTCCTCGTAATTGACACCCATCGGGTTATGGCGCGCATTGGCCCGACAACAAAGATGATTTTTTTTCATATTAGTTTTTTTCATGTACATCATCATTTAGTTTGTTAAGTTTTAATTTTTTTTAATTTATATATTTAATGCTTCCATGTAGTCAACATAATATTAGAGTAGATTACATAATTAATGACTTTATTTGTTATTTTTTTGTAAAAATTTTAAAATATATAGCTAACTTAATTAAAATTTTAATTTGGTTTGATAACTACTAAAATTTTCATCAATTCATTAGAACTTACATCGACTATTGACTAATTTAAAATGTGGCTTTTGTAGCAATAAAATTTAGAAATTAAAATATCTACGATCCTCGCCTCAACGTTTCCACTAAATGTGGACATGTTTTCTTACTATGTCCTGGGTTCCCACAATAACTAGACTTCCAAATTGTTGGTCTATCTTCTCCTGAATATCCATATTGTTGCGTATCCAGCTAGATTTTGGTTGACCTTTTGGCTTGCAACGCAATTCTATATTCGGTAGCAATTCGAACGAAGCGCTCGGAATAGGTGATCATATACCTTTTATTTGGGACTGGTGGGAATTTAGACTTCTGTACTTTATATATTCGTTTTAGTTTGTACACTTCATCAACATACTTCATACAATTCAAATGTACCAAGGCATATGCAACAATTGCATGTGCGCATAGAAAATGAAGTGTTTGGAATCTCCCATCGTTATAGGTATTTTGTTTCAGGTATACACGATACAATCCCCATATGATGCCCTCATTTGGTCTATGGAACTCCGTAATCCAAAATATTTCATTTGGATGTGAGTGACACACTACTATCATTGAGTTCACTCTTGTTTTATTTTCTGCCATATCTTTCCTCCCTTCCTTGCACCAAATTTGTCCGCCCTTTATCTATCCAATAAATTTTTCTGCTTGCTTCGAAAACAGAACTAATAAGTGAAAATATGTTTCTTTCACCACTGACGTTATCAGCAAATGACGCGTTCCCTTCAACTCAAACCACCTTCCTCTACATTGACAAACTAGACATATAACTCTAGTATAGCATTTCCAATTAAGCAATGCGTATCAAGCATTAACTCGACATCCATATCACCTTTGAGCTCAAATGTATTATATCTTATAGGATTCATTTGTTGGATCTGGTGCCCTAAGTGTAGTATTTTTGTCTATGTACACTTGTAATTTTTTAAATAAATTGATTGATAAAATTACACTGTTATTAATGCTTTTTGCATGCCAAGAAAAATAGAAGCAAATATTAACTCACTAGTTGTTTAATGTTTAACTAATCTTAAGCGGTATTACGTGGTCGGATCGTAATACAGAAAGACAACTTATATTAATAGACAAACATAAACATGTCAGTAGTCTAATTGGAAATGAGCAAACCAATTGAAAGACTAATATGCAGCCTATCAAGTCCAATTGGGGAGATGTTTTGTCTTGGGCATCGGACCGGATGACTCCCAAAAGATAGAAACATAGATGTGACTGACTGGACTAATAGTACATTAGATATGACCCAAATAGAATATATCTTAAATCTGTTAATGGATTTTTTCACTTGTGACGTTCATAGTATGACATACATTAATCCTAAGTGGATGATGAGCTATATATGTGTGACTCGTTACTTTGATATAAGTAAAAGCCCGAGTTCGAATATATAAGGAACCGAAAGATGGTGCATTGGCCATATGACTTCTACAGTATGTAGCATCATTCATGTAACACCCCTAACCCATATCCATTGCCAGAATAGGGTTATAGGGCATTACCGGAGTTTACAAATTAATTTACAAACATTTTATTATTTCATCAAGCATTCATATTTATAACCAATCAAAATCAAAACATTAATGAGCTAACGTTGGCCAATTTAACTTATTCATGCCATTATAACCAAAATCAAATCATCCAAAATTACTGATAGAACCAATGGATAGTGTGATATATCCCCGACAAGCTTCCAATCCAATCGAGCTTCCAATAATCATTTCAATGCATCTAATAATTATATTTATTACCAATAATAATTCAATTGCAATAATAAAATACATATTTATATAATATTCATCACCAAATAAAATTCACTTTAATTAAAATTATACAAAATATAGTTCATACGAACTTACTAGGCTAAATTGCAGAAATACCAAAATTTAGGGACATTTTGATAATTTTCTATTTTCCTCGAATTTCCACCCAATCTTGATATAAATTAATATTTCATTCAATTTATTAATTTAAATAATAAAACAATTCATTTCATGCAATTTGGTCACTTTTTGACATTTTTACAAATTTACCCTTAAAATTTTACTTTTATTCAATTTAGTCCCTGAACCTAAAACATGCAAATTAGCCATTTTTAATGAAAACTCATGCTAGTTGAATAATCATATGTTTTCCTCCTTCTCCTCTCCATTCCACATCCTTAAATGTATATAACATGCTTATATGTAACATTATCTATAATTTCATTATTTATTTATCTGTCCACTTGAGTCATAGTCACAAAATTATTTATATCTTGAGCTACATAACTCCAAATTGAGATCCGTTAATTTTATATGAAACTATACTCACATATATTCTTACTATAAAATTTTTAGAATTTTTTCTTTAACCAATAAGTAAAGTTTATTCTTTAAATTCATCCCTATTCTGCTGTCTGACAGTTTTGAGCTTTCTTTACTAAAAATTAATTATCTCATCGTACATGATTCGGATAATGTTCCTATATGTTTCTATTGAAAATAGACTTATTCAAGATTTTAAAAATATAAATTTAAGCCCCTAATCATTTTTATCCAATTTTTTTTATGATTTTCCAAAGTCATAACAAGGGAAACCAAAATCATTCAGACCTTATCTAACAAAATTTATTATAACTCATGATTTACAATTCCATTGCTTACACCGTTTCTTCTATGAGAAACTAGTCTCAATAAGCTTTAATTCCATATTTTTTATCCTCTAATTCAATTTCTACGATTTATGATGATTTTTCAAATTTAACCTACCGCTGCAGTTCAAAACTGTTTTAGTGCAAGATGTTGATAATCAAATTTATAACACCCTCCCTTCCTTTCTCTACAATATTTTCTATCAATTCCTCTTGTTTCCCTTCAAGAACATAGAACCTTATATAATAAAACCCTACATTAACATCAATTTCATACTTTTTCAATAATATCAAACTCAAAAATATATTGAAATCTTGTTGTTCTTATCTTGCTCTATTGATTTCAATCTTTACCTTGATTTTATCTCTCCTCCAGCCTCTATTTCTTGAATCTCACTTGATATTCTAGCTCCCCATGGTCTCCTTATCAATTTTCTCTCTTGGTGGCTATGAAAATTTCTTTAATTTTTAAGTGAAAATGGTGAATTTTTAGTGAGAGGACCAAATTGTAAAGAAAAGAAAGTTTGTTTCTTTCTTTTCTCTTCATATGTTGGAATGCATGGGAGAAGATGATGATTCTTCATCTTTTCTTCCATATATATATACTAAATAAAATAATGATAAAATATCATTTAAAAATCAAATTAAAATATTAATAAACTAATATTTATTTATTTAATCTAAAATATCTCCAACATCATCATTATTTTCTAGATTTCTCTTTCTTCTAATTGATCATTTTTCCCTTTAGATCTTTTAAAATTTCATCCTTAAGGCATCACTTAATTTGGTAAAATTACGATTTAGTCCCTCATAATTCTTTATCTATTCAATTTAGTCCCAATCCATCCAATTTCCTTGGTTTCTAGATTTTTCCACCCTTAAAATATTTACATTATTGGTCCTTCAACTTTTTCATATTTACACTTTAACCCCTCAAATTTTGAGTATTTACTCTAGGGTAACAAAACTTTTCTCACTTTTGCAATTTAATCCTTTCTTTAATTAATATGTCATAATATACTTCCCAATGTTGTCATAACTCAAAATTCTCCTTTTTGCCACTTTATTTCCTTACTATATCAAAGATAACATCTTACTGTAAAAATTTTCGGGGTATTACAATTCACAATAGTGAAATTCATACCCCAAGACATGGATAAATAATATCCTCTCATTGGCATTACATGATAGATGAAAAGTAACGTGGTCACGAGTTGTTTTTCTTTGTGATGAATGATTGAATTACTATTTGATAGTAATTGACTTTTCATGAAAAAAGATATAATTGTTATCATGAGCTAAAAATATGATCATATTAGGAGAATAAATTTATCTCAAAGAGATTAAAGATATCCTATGAGGGTAATACACTTATGACAAGTTCATTGGACAAGCACTGATCGATTAGCTTTCGTAATTGTATAAAATTGGGGAGAGCTCAGTCACGATACTATAGTGGAATGACTTTGTGACTAAATGAGTTTATAATTAATAGACAAAAAGCTGGAACTTAATTGCAAATCACTTGAACCCTAATTACATATGTTCAATCAATCCCTTCGCTAGTTGGTTGAAATTAGAAATGAATTGCATGTTAAATTAAATGAACAAAAATAGATAGAAATGATAAAGTTAGAGAAATGAGTTACATTAGAAAATGAATGTGGTTTCTCACTAAATATGGAAATAACCTGAGAATTAATTTAAGCTTTTCAAATTATCATTTAATTAAATAATTGAAGTTCGAAAATAAAATTAAATTAATTGGACATCGTGAATCCGTTAAATGTAGAAATTAAATATATTTTTTCATAGATATTTTTTAGGTAAAGTTGTCATTATTTTAACGAAATTAGAGATGAGTTGTGAAAATTATTTAATTAGAAAATAAATTGATTTAAACTTATTTAATAATTAATGTCTATTTTGGGAAATAGAAAAGCATGTATTGAGTTGGATTAAATTATAAAGTGTTGGGTTAAAAGTTCAAAAAACACATATAATTGGACTCAATACAAGAGAGACTCGAATCTTCATCATAATACATATGATGAGAAGCACACCCATTAGCCCTTCTCTCTCCTAGTTCAACTAGGGGATTAATTTTTTTTATTAAATAGGTATTCAATGCATTCTACTAATTCAACTATGACACTTCATCTCTTCATAAATAGAAGGCACCAATAAGGCTAAAAATACAAGAAGTTATACACAACTTTTGAGATATTATTATTCTGCCCGAAAATAGTGAGAATTTATTACTAAATATAAATTATATTTTCTAGGAATGACAATTCTACTGGTTTCTATAAGAGAGAGAAAGAGAGATTTATTTTCCAACTGAAAGTAAATAAATTTATTTATGGTTTTGTGTTTGATTCGAAATTGTTCGAGCCCACACTCGAAATATTTTGTGGTACGAGAATAGCAAAGAAAATCGTTTGGTTGAAAGTCGAGAACGTCTAAGATTTGTATAGCCCAAAACACAGGTACTAATATTTTAGGAAAAAGCTTGTTGCTGTAAATATCACAAACCGACTCAATTTTCAAAATTTTATTTTTCCATTGTGCAAGAAAATCGTTTTCGAATAAGATTTTTTTCAACATCATTGACGTTAAATATCTATATTTCAAGCTCGAAATTCTCCTCCGGCTTGAAGCTGAGACTTTCTTTCTATTTCTTGACAACAACTTATTCAGTTTGATACTCCGGTTGAAAGCCAATTTTGTAGATTGGACTGATACAAAAAGACCTCAATTTCAATGTCACAAATTTGACCGTTGTAATAAATAACGATTTTAATTTGTTTACTCATCTTCTTTAAAAAAGCCTGTTTCACATATTTTATAAAAAAATTAAAATAAAAATATTATACAGAAAAATAAATACTCATTAACCAAATTCAAACAACGACACCAAATATACTTAACCTAATTTATTTTGAAGGGTCAATTTTCCAACTTCAAATTTTTAACATTAACAATGTTCTCCTCAACATGCAAAACTTCTACTTGAAGTTTAACTATGAAAATCTCTCCATATCAATTTTCATTTTATAGATAACTCTACCACCAGATATAGAACATTTTTCAAAAAAGTTAGAAAAGATCGGACATGACTCACAAATTTGAAAAACACTTCCTGTTAGAAGTATTTTTATCAAAAGTTTTTCTTTCCCAAGATTTTTGTGTATTCTTGTGACCTGAAAATTCAACCATGGAAAAGACGAGATGAACTGTAAATTTTATCTCGAGATTCTTGGGGTTTCAAAAAATTATTGAACTTTTCTCAAAATTTTCAAATTTCAATCAAACGACTAATTTTTTCTTTATTTTTCTTTCAAATTTAATCAAGCGGTTATTTTATTTCAAAGTAGTAACTTTTTTTTAATAGTGTTTTTTTGCTGATGAGGCTGGAGAGAGGGGAAAAGTGTATCTTGTAGGACCTATTTTCTCACATTAGCAAAAACACTTATTGCACGGCGTGTTTTTGCCACTCATGCTCGAAATTGATCTATTTTCCTAAATTTTTAAAAAAATGGTCTATTTCCCTATTATTCTTTAAAATCAGCATTTATGCCTAATTTCCCCAATATATAAGCCCATGATTTTTTGTTAAAAAGTTAATTAAGCTTTTTTTGCAAAAAAAAAAACGTATTCAATTAAGTTCTAAAACGCTAAAAATTAATCAATTGAGTCTTTTAACTTATAGTTTCTGTCGTTGAACATTAATTTGCTGACGACATGATTGTTAACAAATGTTGAGTCAATCGTTATGTTGTTAACATAACAAAACCACATCATCAAAAAAATATTTAAATATTTTTAGAGTTACTAAAAATATAAAAAATTCCAAAATGAAAAAAAAAAGTGTTATCTACTCCTTGAATGGTAATAAAAGGTGTTTATGGGTTGTATAACCTAACTAGCCCGATCGATTTGACTCATTTTAGGGCGGAAGGATGGGCATGGACTTATATTTTTAACTTTGATTTGACTTGGCTTGGCTTCTCTTACTGTTTGAAATAATAAAAAAAATATAAAAGTTTATATTGATATTAATTTTTAATTAAATTTAAATATAAAATATTTTTATTATTTTTAAATAGTGATATGGTCCATTTGCGCGAAACGAGCTTGAAACTGAAAAAGTTTTTTAAATCGGTCCTTGGCAAGTCTTGCCCTTGATCACCTCTAATGGTAATAAGTCTCTCCAAAATCTAAACTATTCTTTCAGTTCATATTAAATCATATTTGAATAAGTATTTTTTAAAATTTAATTCCATTAATTTATATATAAAAAATATTTTAAATTAAATTTAATTATAAAGTATATGAAATATTAGTGCAAATGATACAAAATCTAAATAAATTCAAATTAAATTAAAATATAGTATACAGATTTTGTTCAAAATACACTATATAAAAAAAATCTAGTGTATTTTGAACAAAAATATATATTAAATTTAATATGAATCGATTCAAAGTTTGTATCATTATTTACAAGTTATTTTATAATAATATTTTATATACTTTCTAATTAAATTTACATAAAAATATATTTTTAATTAATCTAATTTAAAATAATAATAAAATTTGTTCAATTTTGATTTAACATGGACTGAACGAATAGCTCAAAGTTACCATTCATAGAGTAAAGAATAAGTTTTTTTTGAATTTTTTTTATATTTTTCATTTTTAAATTATTTAAAATGATTATTTAAAAATATTTTTGTTTTTTTATTTTATAGTATTTTATACTTTATTGAAAATAAAAAAAACTTTTACTTTTAAAACATTTTTGTAATTGTTCCCGTGCTTTTAAAGAGTAAGAACCAAAATTACAAAAAATTTGTAAATGTTGAGGACTAAAAAAGTTATTTTACCTTTTGATAATAGCCATAACAACAATTTTAACGACAAAATTGATGGAAGGACCAATATTTTAAAATTCAAAAAAATATTGGGATCTAATATCTCAAGATTAAAGTATAGAGACTAAAATTTAAATTTTAGAACCTTTGACATATTTAAACCAAAAGATAAAATGTTTCTAAGTAGTAAAAGTTAACATGCTAAAAGAATTGAGTACAAGCTTAAAAGGTCTAAAATAGCTCAAAGAGTAATAATATAGAAAGAAAAGAGCATTGGTAGGTGATGGTGATAATAAGTCAATTTGTTTCTTAAAGGATTAAATAATAGATTTAAGGTTTAGTGAGGGTTTGGATGAGCGGTGCGGTGCGGTGCATTTAACTTACTTTTTGTCTCATGCTACAGTATCGCTACAATATCTAATCTCACCGCCACTGCTGTTTTTACACTAACCACAGGTAAATGTATCACCCATCTAAACTCACCCTTAAAGAGTAATGGTAAAATGGATATAGCCTCTAAATAATTAAAACTTTAATAGTATAAAACCATGGCCAAATGCTTAAGAGGTTAAAATTAAAGATAAGATTAATTGTACATGTATGATGCAAAGTAACTTAATTGATCATTGGACTATATTGCTTAAGGTTGTTTTGTTGAGCATGCATAGGAAATGCCATTAAAAATCATTTGAGGCGAAAATCACGGTATCCTTTAATAAGCGTTGGGATGCAACTTACTGCGAATTGCAACATTTTAAATTTTTAGCTTTATTCACCTACATTAATTAAACTCAAACGAGAATAAAAATGTTTAAGTACATAGACACACAATTAACCAAAAAATAAACAAATCTAACTAAACACTAAACTTAGTAATTTTACTTAAAACCATGTAAAAAATTTAGTGCAATTTCATACATTTTTTAGTGGTATGGTTTTATGCAGGGGCGAAGCCAGAAAATTTTTTTAAGAGGTCGAAATTAAATTTTATAATTTTACGATAGTAAAAATGTAATTCCATCATTTTAATAGCCTATATCTTTATAATTTTTAAATAATTAAATCGAAATTTATCATTTTTGGGGGGTCAAAGTATAATTTTACAATTACTAATTTAAAATTTTATAAATTATAAACGGGCCTAAATGGAAAATTTTTTTATTTTAAAGGGGTCATGGCCCCTGTCAGCCCCCTGGCTCCGCCCATGTTCTTATGTCTATTTTTAGTTAATTTTATATAATTGTTAGTAGTGATAAACATGTCTAATTTTAGTTATTTATTTGTTGGAGAAATATATGAAAACTGACTTAGTAGACTTAATTCTTTAAATAGAGAGCTAAGTAGAGTTGTCAATGTATGCATTCATTTTCACAAGTTTATTTATCAAACACATTTGCTTATTTTCATTCTTTTTTCTCTCTCTTTACTTACTATTTTCTTTGTTTTAAGGTATCAGATTCAAATTCTTCAATTGTTCCATTCTTCAAATCTATCAATTTTGGAAAAATTTGAAAGTTTATAAAGGAGCTTTTGTGTTTACCGGAAATACTAAAAATGGTATGAAGAAACTTGCAAGCATTAACAACAAGTATTGGAAGATGTGCATGGAGGCATATCTTCAATGTTAGGACTTGTGGGGATTGATTGCTGGTACAAATGAAACAATTCCTCCTAATGTTCCTAAGAATGTCGAGTCATGAAGGAAGTAGAAGATCAAGTGTGGCAAGACTCCCTTTGCTTTGAGGACATCTATTAGCAAAGACTTCATGATCATGTTCGTGATGTTAGTTCTTTAAAGGAAGATTAGGAACACTAGAAAGATTGTTTACTAAGAAAAATATTGCAATTGTTGGAGAAAGAGCTAAGAATGTTAAAGTAAGGAGGTATGCCAATTTCATAATATTTTATGAGTTAAAAACATTTGGGCTGAAATTTCAAAGATAAATGCGAATGAGAAAATTAGCAAAGCCTATTTATGTTGTTATCTAATTTGTGGATTGAGAAAGAAGTACGGGCCTTTTGCCACTTCTATTTAAAGATAGTCAACGCAACTTTCTGTAGAAAAATTAAAGAATTTACTCTCTAATCAAGAAGCTTTGGCAAAATTGATGGCAAAATTTTTTGAACATGATATTGTTTTCTTCTTGAAATTGAAGCCAAACAAGAAGAATATATCCAGAACAAAGAAGAAGACTCAAGTGCAGAAAAATGTATCAGTTGGCAAAGTAAAAAGTCATGTTTCTGATGCAGAAATGTTTAGGCACGTCAAGAAAAATTGTACGAGTTTGCTTTTCTAAAACAATAATTTTACAATATAAATATTTGAAAATTTTAAAATGCATATTTTTACGAAAAGTTTAGTCTCTCGTGCTAGATATATTAGATATATCATATTAATATTAATATAATGGTCACCCAATTATTAGTGTGTTTTTATTTTGATCACTTAAGTTTAAAATTTTTTATTTTAGTCATTAATATTATCTAAATTTAACATTTTGGTCGGTCCCATTAAATCACTAATGGAAAGTTGGTATGACCTTTTTTATTGGCATAATAAGAAAATTAGCCCTCCAATATTTATAGATCTATCAATTTGGTCTTAATTCTAAAAAATTCAATAAATTTAACCTCAACTTTACACATTCTATTAATTTAGTCTTAATTCTTAAAAATTTTAAAAATGTTAAAAAAAACTATTTAAAAGTTCATTTTTCTCGAAAAACATAAGAATTTATAAAAGTACATAAAAAATTAAAAAAATTATATATTTGTAAATAAATGAACATCTATTTTATCATTTTCTAACATGACATTTGTTTATTTAAACAATAATTTTACAAATAAAAAAATTTAAGGGAGAAAAATCATGAAGAAGATTTAAGCAGATCCATCTTTTTCCTTCTTTTTTTTTTTCAACATTAACGACTACCATGTTTAGGTTAGGTAAAAAAACTTTAGCCTGAAGTAAAAAAGGATAAGAATCAATGCCTTTAGATTGTTGCTCACAATAAGTTTGTAGTTTTTGAGGTTGCGCTTGAGAGTGGATAAGGTTGGGGATATATAGGTGAGGATAGGATCTCAGAGACCAGTAGGTGGAAGGCCATGCAGGTAGCTCCACAATCAATTCCTAGTATAATGGCAAGATGACGAAGGATGTGGAATCTAGGAGTTTAAATTGTCACTAATGCTGGTAGACATGACTGGGGAATAGGGATATATAGGTGAGAATGAGATCTTAGAGACCTAGTAGGTGGAAGGCCATGCCAGTAGCTCCACAATCAATTCCTAGTATGATGACAAGGTGAAGAAGGATGTGAAAACCGAGGAGGTCAAAATAATGGTTATTGGTGCTTGTGGTTATGGGTGAAGACAATGCCTAATGCTTGGCAAATTTCGCGAGGACTAAAAAGAAAAGAAAAGAGAGGAAAAGTTTGAATATGTTTTAAGTCTTGTTTGTGAAATTTTTTGGAGAAAATTATTATTTTAATAAATAAATTCCATGTTAGAAAAGAGAAAAATGGGTAGACATTTAATTATAATTTTGTATGTATTTTTATCGAAAAATAGGTAGACAATGCCTAACGTTTAAATATTTTTTATTTTTGAAATTTTAAGAATCGAGACTAAATTGATAGAATTTGTAAAGTTGATGTTTAAATTTGTTAAAATTTGTAGAACTAGGACCAAATGGATAGAACTTGTAGACATTAGAGGGCTGAATTTGTTGTCATGCTGATATGACAAAACACCACGTCAATATTCTATTAATGATTTAACAAATGAGTAACCAAAATATTAAATTCCGATAACATTACTCACTAAAATAAATAAATAAAAATTAAAATTGGGTGACTAAAACAAAAACATGCTAATAATTAGGAGACCATTAATATAGTTTACCCTTAACTTTAATACTTGTAATTAAATTAACATAAAACACTTTAAAAAGTTGATTGAAAAGCTTATTTTAAAAATTTTAAGTCATCTTATAAATTAAAATAACTCAATCAGCAGTAGAGGTGCTCATGGGCCGGGCCGGGCCCAGAAAAAAAGTCAGCCTACATCCTAGGTTCGGGCCCAGCCCGGCCTGAAATATGGGACTGAGATTTTGTCCAGGCCTGGCCCGGGAAAAATTCTTAAGCCCGAGCCCGACTCATTTTTAATAAAACACTAAAAATTTATTTTAAAATAAAAATTTTAAAAAAAAGTATTTTAAAAATATCTTAAAATTAAAAAAAATAAAAATATAAAAGTAGTGCCCAAGGTCCGGTCCATTTTCTAAACGGGCCTCATTTTTTTGTCCAAGCCTATATTTCGAGCCTATATTTTTACCCAAACACTCCCATATTTCGGGCGGACCAATAGGCCGGGCCGAGCCGCCCGGCCCATGAGCACCTCTAATCAACAGACCGCAAAGCTCTTAAGCCCAACTCAAATGATTTATTTTTCCATTCCATAAATGGAAGAGAAGAAGAAGAAGAAAAAAAAAACCATATAGATGAAAAGAAACCAGATTTCTAGTAATAAGTTTGTCTAACATAAATGGTAGAGCAACATAAATGGCAGAGCACATGGCTGTTAATTATAAAAAGCTTATAATTTTTTTAATATTTGAGTTTTTAAAATAATTTATAATTTTCATAATATTTTTTTGAATTTTTATAAAATTTTATTAAAATTATTAAGATTTTTTTTTCAATTTTTAAATATTCTATTTTTATTTAATTTTTTTGAAATAATTATAATTTTTTAAAACTTTTTATTTTTAATATTTAAAATAATTTTTTGAATTTTGTTACAAATTTTTAAAACAATTTTTTTGAAATTTTGTTTTATAAATTTTATAAAATTTTGAATTTTTTATTGATGTAGAATGTAACATCAACATTATAACAGTTGAGTCAATCTTTGTTAATAGTCTCGCTAGTACAATAACAACTAGTAACAACGAATAACGATTTTTATTAGTCAAAGGTTTAATTGATGTAATTTTCGAGTTTTAGTACTCAATATATATATATTGCAAAGGTGTTTGATTGACTTTTTTGTGTGAAAATGTTTGAAGGTTTTTTTTTATATACTCTTAAGTTTTAATAAACTAAGTTTTATAATATGTAAGATGTAAATAAGGGTGAAGCTAAATTTTTTTTGAGGGATAGAGAGTGAAATAAATTATATATTTTATGAGAGATATATTATATATTTAATTTTAAAAAAAATTAAATTAAAATTTTATCATTTTAAAGTTTAAAATATAATTTTATTGTATACTAACTTCAAATTTTACAAGTTTTAAAGTGCTAAAAGTACAATTTCTCTCTTTGTATTTTTTTTTATTTTTTTATAAGAATGGGTAGAGGTTACCCAAAGATTAAACTTGAGGACTAAATTGTGTATTATATGTCGGTTTTTTGGTTATTTGGCTAAATAGGCATTTTTTTCAAGATTTATGGAAATAAGTCAATTTTAGAGAGAGTTTGTGAAAGCGCGTCCAGTTAGACGAGTTTTTGCTGACATGTCAGGAAAGCGCGCCTAACTGAAAGCGTTTTTTGAAAATTCCAAAGAAAATGCGTCCAGTTGGGCATACTTTTCCTAACATGTCAGCAAAAGCTCGTCTGATAGCTGTGCGGAAAGCTTGCCCAGTTAGACACGTTTTTTATACTCTCTCTTTAAAATCGGCCTATTTCCTTAAAGCTTAAAAAAAAAATGGCCTATTAAGAAAAATAACGACATATATGACTAAATTAACCAAATTTGAGATTGATATGAATTAAATATTTGAATAAAAACAATTTGTTACTTTACATGTCATTAGTCTATTTAAAAATTTTGGAATTTTTATATATAAAAATAAAAAAGTTATTTTCTCTAAAAAATAATAATATATATAATAATCTTTAACCTAATCCCAATATTATTATTTTTTGTTTTGCCCATAATAGATATAAAAAAAGATAATTACCAATATATTTATCCTTGACTGGAAATAAGAAAAAGAAAAGAAAAAATCTATGTAAGCAATGGCATGGTGACCGGATATTTTTACAAAGTAACGATTTTTGTTTGCCCAAAATTCAGTCTCAAAGATATATTTTTTTCCTTTTTCAAATCTTTTCTTTTCATTTCTTTTCCTTGGATATACAAAACAAAGCCAACAAAGATTATATATATTTCTCTCCCTCTCTCTCTCTCTCTGTCCTCTGCTCTATCGGCTTCTTCTTTTTTCTTTCGGCTTTCAATCATCATAGTTCCTTACATTCATATTTCTCAGTCTCTGAATTTGCAAATCTCGAAAAAGACTGAAAAATAATGAATAGATAAAGTTGGAGAGAGAAACACTCACCCAACACATGACAATACCATTGCAATAATTCACTTTTTTTTCTTGCTCAATATATCTTCCCTTCCCTTTTTCTTTAGTATTTACTTGCCAACTCTGCTTACCCTTCCCTTGTTCCAAGTCAAAGAGGGAGAGATCTCTCTTTCAAGGTAACTTCTTTTTTTTTTTTGTTATTGTTTTACTTGATTTTATCAGTTTTTTGGGTTATAACTCGTTTGGATCTCCATTTTTTCGTGTTTGATTTCATTTGTTGATCTGGGTATGCTTGATTTTGTTAGTTTTAATGGGTTTTGTTTATTTTTTTCCTTAATTCTTGTTTTGATCTAATTGCCTGATGCGAATGTCATTTTTTTTAGATTGTTCTCGAATTTCTATTTTATCTTTAAGCTGCTAGATCATGATGGTTCTATCTGCTTGTTAAATCTTTATTCTCCTATTTTAAGTGCAAGGGAATTTAATAATTTAGTTTTATGGCAGGGGCTATAGGAATGATTTAATTTGTTATTGGTAACTAAGCATTAGAGCTTAAAAGATCTTAGCTCTGAGCAAATTTTCTGAACGGTTGTTGAATTCGTCTTATTCTGTTTTTTCTTGCTTTCCGGTCCCGTGATTGATTATGTTAATTGCTGCTTGGATTGCTTATCAATGGCACTAATGCTAAAAATTCTTTGCTGCCTTGCAATCTTCTGATTATTTGTGTTAATTGTTGATTTTGATTTTTCTACGGATGACAAGATTCGAACAAGACTGATTAGGATATTCTCCTAAGAGCGTGAAACAACTGAAAGCATGTGTTTGGAACTTTGTGTGTGTGTGTGTGTGATAAGTGGTCTTTTGTTATAATATAATCAAAATGATGGATGATTGGTTTAAAGAATGGCCGTTTCTCTTATTAATTTCAGTATCATGTGAAGTTGGCACATCTGTGTCTATATGGAAATATGACTATTTTTAGTTAGAGGTAGAATGCTGGTTGGTGATCCCCTGTTTATTATGTGAACTTTATCTTGATGTGCTGAATTTGGCGATGAGTGATGCATGGACAGGACACATTGTTCATGTTTATATTAGCTGAAAAGTTGCTCCTAGTCCTTCATATAGTGGTGCTGAATATAAAATACGTAATAAAATATTAACTTTATGGAAGGCTTCACTCTTATTCTATCTTTTACCAAACCAGGATCAGGCAAGTGTTACTCTTGACATGGATAACTGTCTTTAGGTACTAAAAATGTAATTACTGTAGTAGCCTAATTAATCCATGGGGCATTTTGAGTGGACAGGTAGATTTGATTTTGAAAGGAAGATATAAGTTCTTAGGGCATTAATCCTGGGGGGAGTTTCCTTCTCGTGTGGATCAAATTCCATGCATTAATGTAGAGAGGGGAGAAGTTTTTATGCTAATCAGCTGTCTAAGTGTTCAAGGATTCTTTTAAGAAAATAATCATTCTCACAACCAAATGCATGCTTTTGTGATGGTTGGTTTCCGAACTTCTTATGAAATCATGATGGGGCTTCATTGTTCAAATTTCCATGTATTGAAATAAACGGTAGTTTCTTGTTTCTAATGGGAAGTTGGTTATCAAGCTCACCTTGAAAGGAGGTCATGGGGAAGAAAGGGTTCAGCGACTAAGATTGTTAATGTTATTTACAAGTATTTTAGTTAGAAGCAATACATCTTAAGTCAGCTGGGTTGCATGCTAGGACATATAAAGACTTTCTCAAATTTCTTAACAGTACAGGTGCTGCAACATGGGCTTGTTGCTGAAAATTGTGAAAGTTGTGACTTCTTTTTGATTGGTGCTGTTATAAAAAGCGAAATTGAGTTTTGCTTTCGCCCCGATTATTACACTGTTATATCTTATTTTCTGCTTATATAGTGCACTGTGAATTAGGAACATAATTTTAGACAGCTTAAATTATCGTAAGCATTGATTTTTTTTTCTTTTTTAATATTTTCTTTAGAATTTATTTTGTACTGTAACTTAATTTTTCCTTGCATGATCTAATACCTGTATTTCTCCAGTAAGTTTTGGCCAACTTCCACACTGGTGAAGGTTGGATTCTCGAGTTGAGCTATTATATATTTTCTTGGCAAAACATCAATAAAGAAGAACTCCGAGAAATGTCTAGCCCTGCAAAAGTTCTAGACCCTGCATTTCAAGGAGTGGGTCAAAAACCGTATCCTTAAAATGAAGGGCATATAATAAGTTGTGAATTTATGGACTTGACATTTTTTTGACCTTTTCTTTTATATAAGAGTGTATATATGTGTGTGTATTTAACTTTTGATAAGAGAAACAAGAATAAACTATTTTTCCAACATCGCCATGAAAACAAAAATAGTCAAGCTTTTTGCTTGTTTTAAGATGTGTGCTTATGTTCCATATATATCCCGATAGTTTTTCTACGCAAGGGCTGTTGCACTTGACATCTTACAGTGGGACTGAAATCTGGCGTATTGAGAATTTTCAGCCAGTTCCGTTGCCAAAGTCCGACTATGGAAAATTCTACATGGGGGATTCTTATATTGTCTTACAGGTGAACACTCTATTTCTCTCTTGCTTGCTGTATCTTGTATGGATGCACATTGCCAGAACATGCATTTTTTATCCTTTTTCTGGGACAAGATAAATCATTCAAGGTGAATCACTGCTTTTTTTAACGTCTCAGTCATTTTGTTTTTAATATGTTATCTTTGTAGACAACACCTAGCAAGGGTGGTTCGTATCTATATGATATACACTTCTGGATTGGTAAAGATACTACTCAGGTGTGCATCTACTTTTTCTAGTCTTAATTTGTTCAGGATTTATATGTGCGTTAAAATAAATTAAGACATCGTTTGAGATCATTTTTCACATGCAGGATGAGGCTGGAACGGCTGCTATCAAAACTATTGAGCTTGATGCAGTACTAGGAGGGCGTGCTGTGCAGCACAGGGAACTTCAAGGCCATGAATCTGACAAATTTTTGTCATATTTTAAACCTTGCATTATACCATTGGAAGGTGGTATTGCTACAGGATTTAAAAAGCCAGAAGAAGAAGAGTTTGAGAAACGGTTATATGTCTGCAGAGGAAAGCGGGTTGTCAGATTGAAGCAGGTATATGGTGCTCTTTACATATGTTTGATGAGTATGGATAGAAAGAAGCAAGAAAGCAAATTACTATCTGCTAATTATAAGCTATTTAATATGAGACTGCTGAGGATCAGGTAAATATCATTTTGTGTTATTCTCTTCAGGTTCCTTTTGCTCGATCTTCACTGAATCACGATGATGTATTTATCCTAGACACTCAGAATAAGATTTATCAGTTCAATGGTGCAAACTCTAATATTCAAGAAAGAGCAAAGGCATTAGAAGTTATTCAGTTTTTAAAGGAAAAGTATCATGATGGGACATGTGATGTTGCAATTGTTGGTAAGGGTGCATGCATTTACGGTATCAATGATGCTGTTTTTCCTGTTCTTCTAGTAATCTATAAGTACTGATTGAATTGCCTGAAAGGTTTGTTTATTTTACTCCACTGTACCTTTTGAATATTTACTTATATATGGATTAATGTAATCACCCTGCCAGATGATGGAAAATTGGACACAGAGTCCGACTCTGGTGAGTTTTGGGTTCTCTTTGGTGGTTTTGCTCCAATAGGAAAGAAGATTCATAATGAAGATGATCTTATTCCTGAGACTTATCCTGCTAAACTGTACAGGTACTTTATGTTTCTCTTTGCAAGCATGCATCAAATGCTGTTTTTATGCAACTCGAAATGCTTAAGCTTCCACATATTTCCATATTGCATTTAATTTATTTCCTTCAGTATAACAGTTCTTAAACTCTAGCTGTTCTAATGTGACTAATATTAATCCTAGTCTTAATTAATGGAGTTATGGAAACTTTTACCTATCATTTCAACCTCCAAGCCCATTCATTTTAGTTTATCCAATTTGTTCAATGTCTGATGTTTCTCATATGTTATGGAATTTTGATTATTTTTATGCTGCAAGAAATCTGAAATCAAGTTCTTTAATGTGTTATCAAGAATATTGTTATTAGGATGAAGTCATGAGGCTGCCTTATAGTTTAAGGTTAGCTTTATTTATTTCGTACTCCCTTGTGATGATTTCCTTTTTTTGTTATCAAAAAGGAAAAGGAGAAAAGGATATTTGGAGTGGACCTTAGAAAGCCTTCCTGGGTATAGGCAATTTCTCTGGAGAGAACATAGATAACTCATTATGCTTATTTAGAGTTCTGCCAGACAGCTTTAACAGTACTTTTTTGGTCACCATTATCATGTATAATATAGGTGAACTGAATTATCTTTTTAGATGTTTGTTTTAAGGTAGAGCCTCTATTTTGGGGCAATTTTAAGTAAGTAGGCAGTCCTGATTATAATCTTTTTGAGTCAATACTATTTTTGTTACTATTGGTTTTAAAGCTATATGTCTTATCAATTGCTAATTTGGAATTATTGGTTCCTGTAGCATAACTGATGGTGAGGTGAAGATCGTAGAAGGGGAACTATCAAAAGGCCTCTTGGAGAACAACAAATGCTATCTACTAGACTGTGGTGCTGAGGTTTTTGTTTGGGTTGGACGGGTGACACAAGTAGAGGACAGAAAAGCTGCCAGTCAAGCTGCTGAGGTAGAGCTTGAGGAATGGTTTTGATTTCTTCATGTATTTCAAGAACATGAATTCTAATTCTGAACCTTTTTATCTCCAGGACTTTGTTGGCAGCCAGCAAAGACCAAAAGCAACACGCATTACCCGTGTCATCCAAGGATATGAAACTAATTCATTCAAGGCCAACTTTGATTCTTGGCCGGCAGGGTCCACAGCACCTGGTGGCGAGGAGGGAAGAGGAAAAGTAGCTGGTACGGATCTCTAATAAGCTGTAAAATACACTATTATATTTTGTGGTTAATATTGTTGAATGGTGTTTTTTCTACTGGTAGCCTTGCTTAAGCAACAAGGAGTTGGTATCAAGGGGATGACTAAAAGTGCTCCTGTAATTGAAGAAGTTCCTCCTTTGCTCGAAGGCAGTGGAAAGATGGAGGTCGAGTTAATAGTCTGCTTGGGTTTTGCCATTTGACTTGACAGACACAAACTCTTGACTCAAATGCAGTGTTGCTTGTTTTTCAGGTCTGGTGCATCAATGGCAGTGCCAAGACACCATTGCAAAAAGAGGATGTTGGTAAATTCTATAGTGGAGACTGCTATATTGTTCTTTATACCTACCACTCGGGTGAGAGGAAAGAAGATTACTTTCTATGCTGTTGGATTGGAAAGGATAGCATTGAGGTAATTTACATTATTCTTACTTGGGTATGAAATAATTTAAAAAATATGCCCGTTGTTCCTGATAGAACTTATGTCCATAGAGCAATGTCAAACAGTGGAGTTTGATGTTAAATAATATGGACTACAGCGCTGCCAATATGAGCTGCTTGTCATTACTAAAATAACCTATATATGCTTCCAATATGAATGCCTACCACTGATATGGAATTTCTATGTTACCTTCCTAATTTCGTACACATTGTAAAGTTGGATCACCACCTAATTTGGATTACTAAGCTGCCAATACATTTCCTTTTCATCAAGCTAACTCTATCTTGGCATTCATAGGTATCATTAGTTTTTGCCCCTTGTCAATCTTAAATCACTTTGAATTGCATTATCATTGGGAGGGTAGAATTTCCATTGCACCTATGAGATTCTTAATTTTAAGTTCAGAATGGTGAATGCACACAAGAATATGTGTATATAATTATACATATAACTGTTCTTTAGCACTGGAGTTTAAATCATGAAGGACTAACAATATTTGGTAAAATATGAAAATCTATAAAATTTAGGAAACCTGTGCTAATTCTAATTGCAATAATTGCTGCTGGAAACATATATCTGTTTAGAGACTCCTAATCTGGATGCAACTGGAATGGGTATAAATGCTAGGGAGAGGTTTGCACAAAGTAGAGTAATCAGTAGCTGGGATTAAGATTTACTTGTCAAATTAAAACTTAAGAATGGTACCTTGAACATAAACATTTGAAGGAAAAAGCAAAACCTAAAATCTTTGCTATGAAATTGAAAACAAAAAAGGATCTTGATAGCTGTTATATGTTTTCCCATTATGATGTTACATTAACCATCATGTGTATCTCTACTTATGATACCTTTTGTTTTTGAAATATAATTTTTACATTTCCAATTTCTTTGCAACAAGTTCCAGATTTATTCTCATTGTCGATTTTGAAAATTTTAGGAAATTATTTGTACTGTACTTTTCTTTGTTTGGTGAATTGGTTTCTTGCTCATTTAATGGGCCAAATGTCTTTCTTTTGGCTTGTTTTCTTTTATCAGATCTGTAATTACTTTTCGCGTTCCTCATGTTCTTTGTATGGAAGATAGATATGCTTAGATAGTCACATGTGAACTTAATGGACGTCATCCTGGTGATGGTCATTCCTGCCACTTGACTTTTTTTTTTCTTCTAAAAGTAGTCATATTTCTTAACTCAGGAGGACCAAAAGATGGCTGCTCGGTTGGCTAATACAATGTGTAACTCACTCAAGGGGAGGCCTATTCAGGTATTATATTAGCTTTGCCTGAATATAATGATTCTAATGCTTGTGTTTCTAATAGATGTTTCTTGCAGGGTCGAGTATTTGAAGGTAAAGAGCCACCCCAGTTCATTGCACTATTCCAACCCATGGTTGTCCTTAAGGTATTCAATTTGACTCAATGTTTTAAAATTTCATTACCAATTGCTTGAGAGTCTTTGGTTTTGATTTGGAGGGTATCATCTAATTTCCTATGATTGATTCCTATCTAGGGTGGTTTAAGCACTGGCTATAAGAAGAGTATAGCAGACAAAGGCTTGACAGATGAAACCTATACTGCAGAGAGTGTTGCTCTAATTCAGATTTCAGGAACAGCTGTACACAATAATAAAACATTGCAAGTTGATGCGGTATGTATTAGTTGGTTATTTTTTTAGAGGTGGCAAAATAAGCCCGAACCCAGAAATCTGACCAGAAAAAGGCAACCCCAACCTGTTCATACCCGATTTGATCAAAAGTCTAAAACTCGAACCTAAAAATGCCCAAACTCGAAGAAACCTGAAACTGAAAAAGCTTGAGCTTGAAAACTCTGAACTTGAAAAAAACCCAAACTCAAGACTGGCCTAATCAAACCGAACTAGTTACTGTATTGCGTTAGTTGAAATATTCATTATCTCCCCATTATTTTACTTCTTGTTAGATGTAAGCTAATTTAGGTGACATCCATTTTTTTTTTTATGACTGTCCCTTCATTTTTTTGTTATGATGTCTGCAGTATGATTATCCATTCCTTTTGTAACCTAACAGCAATACCCTTATTTTTGTAAAACTTTTGTTTAGGTGGCAACATCATTGAACTCAACTGACTGCTTCCTCTTGCAATCTGGATCCTCAATTTTTACTTGGCATGGAAATCAAAGCACTTATGAACAGCAGCAATTAGCTGCAAAAGTTGCTGAGTTTTTGAAGGTACACTCATAGATAGTTCGACTTTTGGGCTTTGTTGTGACAAGATAAAAGCTCATTATTTTCTTGGGAAACCTGGTAATGATTTTATATAGTTACAGTCAAGCATCTGAGTTCCAACAAGTTGAGTTGACCAGCTAATCAATACAACTGAAATAAAAAGAATGTTTGGTATTGCCTGTACTAATAAAATGTTAGGATTTAATTATTATAATGTTTACAGTATTTTTTGAGTATTTGATCACATTCTTCAGCTGATTATGCCTATTTTCTGCATTTTGAGATGCAGTTTGTTTGGGTATTTGCAATTTTTTCCCCCTTTGAATTCCTCCTGAATACATTGTGGGGCAAGATAAAATATACTGGAAATAAATATTTAGTTGGCTGTATTTTGTCTCTTGTATAGTTTATATTTCAAGAAGGCTTTTACATGGTTTTTGCTCAATAATAGAAGTCAATGATAGCACTTTCTATTTCTTTGAAGCAACTGCATCCATGTTAATCAATCATCCATTCATCTTCTTTTGCCCTCAGCCTGGAGTTGTTCTTAAATATGCTAAAGAAGGAACAGAGAGCAATGCGTTCTGGTCTGCACTTGGAGGAAAACAAAGTTATACCAGCAAAAAAGCATCTACAGAGACTGTCAGGGATCCCCACTTGTTCACTTTCTCTTTTAATAAAGGTGGTTCTTAGTCATGAATGTGATCTACTTTGTTTTCAAATTTGTGCTCTAAGATATCTCACTCCTGCCTGAGTTGTTAATGAAGCTTATTACCATTCTAACTCTCTTTCCTTGATTTTGTCTTTCTCCACATGGATGCCTCAGGAAAGTTTGAGGTGAGTTTTTCTGTTAATGTAATTGAAACTTGTTCCTACAGGTATCTTCTATATGTAAGTTTCCATTTTCTTGTGCAGGTTGAGGAAGTTTACAATTTCTCTCAGGACGATCTCTTGACAGAAGATATTTTGGTACTTGACACACATGCTGAAGTGTTTGTTTGGGTTGGTCAATCTGTAGACACCAAAGAAAAGCAAAATGTTTTTGAAATTGGCCAGGTATAAATAAAATATTGATTCCTTCATACTTTTATCTTTCCAATATGCTTGATATTCATTTTAGAAGTTTTTTGCAGAAATACATAGGCTTGGCTGCATCTCTAGATGGTTTGTCCCCAAATGTTCCACTTTATAAAGTTTCTGAAGGAAATGAACCCTGCTTCTTCACAACATTCTTTTCATGGGATTCCACCCGAGCTACTGTATGCGTCCTTGACTGAATTTATACTTTGTCTTTGAGTTACTGTCACTTTCAATTATTGTTAAATCATTTTTGTCTTCATGAACAACAAATGAGTTCTATTCTCAGCTTGTCTATTCAAAATGGGAGAATATCGAGGCTATTCGATCCATATGGTTTCAACCAATGCGCATATTTTTGTAATGAGGAAATGTTCGAATAGTTGGATGGAGAGCATGCATGAGATTAAGTGACCATTTAAGCACATACTTTGAGGTTCAAGAGATGAGAAGTCAAAGCATAAGACTTTAAACTTTAAATTGAAGTGAGAGAGCCCCGATGATGGAAAAGCAGGATAGGCGTTATAATGATGAATTGATATTTTATGGACTAGAGATGGAATAGATTAGCATAGTGCACTGTGTTTTAATAAACTACCATTGGATTCTTCCAAAATTTGAATTTTAAGATCACACTGATGAGATCTTGTATTTTGAATAATATCAGCATTACACTGTTGATGTTACGCATGGTGTACCCAGAGGAAAAACAGCTCTATTAGTTCTGTAGTCACTGAAATCAATGACTCCCCTTTTTTGTTTATAAGAGTTAATAGATTTTTGACTGACTGATTCGTCCTTTCATGGATGTTGCATTCAACTGTAACCATTCAATATTTATGTTTGATGCAGGTGCAAGGAAACTCGTTCCAGAAAAAGGTGGCATTGCTTTTTGGAGCTAGCCATGCTGTAGAGGTAAATTCTTTCTTTAATTATCTTGAAATGTAAAAAAGGTTATATACATGAAGTTTCTGTCTGTACCAAGAATTTTGATCATAAAAAAAAATCTAGTAGGATTTAACTTTCATGGCTCCTTGCATGGAAAATAACTTATTATCAATATAAGAAATTTTGATGGATGGAGAGCTTGGATAATATTGCGATATAACATTTCATCTTTTGCTGTTGTTCAATAGGGGTTCTTTTTGGCTTCCTTTTGTATCTTATTCTGTCTTCTTTAAGTGTTAAAAACTTTTTAGTTGTTTATCCATTGTGGACATCTAGAACCATTTTTGTATTAACCAAATTGTTCTTTAAGTGTTAAATAGAGAAAGAGGATGTGTCTTGGGTGACGCATAAATCAAAATTTACAGATGAATTTATGCGATCATCTAATTACACTTGATGACAAAGAACTTTAGTAGTGGTTGCCCCTGTGTTGGAGCCTTTGATCCTGACCTTGTTGTAGTCTCCATGGAGGGTAACAATTCCTATTGGTTAATTAAGAACAGTGATAGTATATCTAATTTGTAGATGATGATCTCTTGCTCTCTCTTTCGCTCTGAACAATTATATTTACTAAACTAGTTCCTTAACTGATGGATTCCATGCTGCTGAGACAGGTCAAGTCCAACGGGAACCAAGGGGGTCCCACTCAAAGGGCTTCAGCTTTAGCTGCCTTATCTTCTGCATTCAATCCATCTTCCAAATCAACCCCTTTGGTAATAATCTGCATATCTTAGCCTCTCTCTCTCTTTACACACACACACACACATGTATATATAGTTTCAATTACATATGCTGCTTAACTTTTTCTGAACTCTTCTCTGTTTTTTTCCTTCTGTTTCTACTTTGGAGTCTCATTAATAAACCTGAAAAGGAGCTAGTAAGTTGAATTGTTAATTCCATCTAGTTATAGTGGGGAACAGTTATACTATTAGCTGCTGTAGTCTGGGAAAAGCATCCGTTTTATGAGTCTTTCTTTCAAATTTTGAAATGACGTCAGTTAGATCCTATATTTAGTTCTTTGCATTGGTGGTTTAGTGTGAGTTGCTAACATTGCTGACAAGCCACCTGATGAAGTTCCCAGAAGGTTTGGAAGGGGTCTTATGAAACTGGAGATAAATGCCTTCTAAGAATACATGTAGAGTTTCATTTACTTAGAGATATCACCTACTGTACAAATGGTAATTTTTATTGAAAGTTATCACAATTGTGTTGCCCCTAACTGCCCCCATCTTTCCAACCCTTTCTCCTTTGACATGCTTTTGTACCTGCTGCTAGAAGCAGTTCTGACATTAGCTTTTCAGTGCACAAAATGAACCATTTTTAGTCATCCCATGTACTAGTAACACTGTTTTTCCTATCTTACGAGTTATGACAAATATCGTTTGCTGCAATGTATTTTTCGTTTTGCTTATTTTGCCTACATTTTTTCCCTGTCCAAAATTGTCTTCCTCGCTGTATGGCCCAAAGGCTTATATAATTCTAGTTTCCTTATTTTGCATATGCTAATGCATTAGTGTTGAAATTTGGCACATCACAGACTGCTGAACTTCATACCCACCATATTATGAGGAACTTAGGAAAATAATTTTACCATTTACTGTCAGGAACCAGAAAGAAAGTTAAGGCATTTGATTAACCTTGCCTCCTAAGCAAGATGTTTAGTTGTGGAGGAAAATAATCCTTACCTCCTCGCTTTATGCATCCTAAGATTGATGTTTATCATCTATGCTTGCTACGAAAGCAGGATTCCAAAGGAAAAAAAAGAAAAGGGATCTTTTTGAAAGAGGAGAAGGATGAGTTAGATTTATTTTTTGGTTTTAATCCTTAAATTCCCCTGTTGTGTATTCTATTTTTGGAAATTTAGTATTATTTTCCCCATCTCTTTTTCCAAATAATTTCAGCTTGATGATGCATTTATTTCTCCCTTTTTCAATTGGTTTGAATATTAGTGCTGCTTTCTTTCATCTATCATGTATGTTTTAACTTTACCTAGTTTATTTGTATTTTACTGCATGCAGTTTATTGTTGTTTCCCTTGGGCTTTTCCTGCCTTTTCCTTGATACATTCTAGTGTATTATTTGTTTTCGTTCTATAGTGATTATGGCTGAACTTCTATGTGCTTTTATTTTGAGAGTTCAAGGCATTAATTACATTGCTTATGAGTTAAGGATTTGATATGTGTAATTGTTGCAGGCCCAGGCTCGATCCAATGGAAATAATGGCGGACCTACACAAAGAGCTTCAGCTTTAGCTGCTTTGTCATCTGCATTCAATCCATTATCAGCAAGCAAAACGTCAGCTCCAAAGCCTTCAAGCAGTGGTCAGGGTTCTCAAAGGGCAGCAGCTGTAGCTGCTCTTTCGTCGGTTCTTACTGCTGAAAAGAAGAAGCAACCGCATGATGGATCTCCTATAAAATCCACTAGCAGCACTCCTGCTGTATCCAGCCCACTTTGTAAGAACCCCATTGTACTTTGAACTGTATGATATCTAAGAAACAGGAACCATTGCTTTAGGCTGATCCACAAGAATTTGCTAAATCTCCCGCCAGCTTCTTTAATTGAATTTGACCCCATTTCTTCATATAATTCTGAAACTGTCTGATGCCTTGATATTGTACAGCTGAAGCACAGAGTGAGGCAGACCCTTCTGAAGCTGAGGATTCTCAATTGGTTGCTGAAGCCAAGGAGGCTGGTGTAGCATCCCAAACCAATGGGGATGATTCAGAACCAAAGCAAAAGATACTGCAGGACGAGAATGGGAGTGGAAGCACTCAAAGTGCATATAGTTATGAGCAACTGAAAGCCATAACTGGTAATGCTGCAACCGGAATTGATCTCAAACGGAGAGAGGTTTGTTCTGCCATCGATGTTTTAAGTTGATTCTTATTCCATTTTCCCTGAACATATCAATATTCTCACTCTTCAATTTCTCAGGCTTATTTGTCGGATAATGAGTTCCAGACAGTATTCGGTATGGAAAAAGAAGCATTCTATAAATTACCAAAGTGGAAGCAAGACCTGAAGAAGAAGAAAGTTGGTCTATTCTAAGTGTTAGGGGATTTAAACAAGTTATTATGTGCTTCATCTCCATTCAACTAGCAATCCGTCATTCATTTTGATCTTTGATTCTGCCAAAAAATTATTGTTTCGTTGGAATATGATTTCTGGATTGCCATGTCTAGCTTTTTGCCTTTTGCCTTCTTGATGAATGTAGTTGCGGTTAGTATTCAAGGTTGATCATATGATGATTTCAAAAGAGTGATTTTTCCCCTTTCCTTTTTGGTTGGTTTCCCCCCCTATCTTCTCATAGTGTCACTGGACACTGTAATGATCACATATTGTAGTTAAGGACAGCTTGGCATGGCATGCCAACATTCTTTCATTTGATTGCCATGTATCTCCATTATCTGTGGTTATTCAACTTTATTTTATTTTCCAATGTTTGAATTTGTTAAAGGTGCTGTATATGGTATTGCATTTGTAATGAACCACAATATTATAAGTAAAGAAAATTCATTGTTTGAGAACCACATGTTTTAATATTCTTTATTACAGATCTGTGGGAGATGATTGAAGTAGACAATCAAATGGCTTAATGAATAATGAGGGACTGTTTGAATTGTGTAATGCTGCAATTTTCCTAGTTTGAGAGATCAATCATCACTTCTGCAGCCCTTTTATCAGTTGCATGGCCATGGCATCGCCATCTAACATGACGTGTCTATAACCCTTTTGTTGAGCAGTGTCTGTTGCCTTGGTCACAGTGTACATCAGCTGTAAATAGCTTAGGAAGATGTTGTAATCTGGTTAGGATAATATCTATATATATTACAAGTTTCTAATGTGTTTATACTGAAAAAAATTGACATGTAGTAAGGAAAGTTTGTGGAGGGAAAAATTGTAACATAAACCCCTCCCCCTTTATATATAATTTTTAATTGCGCTTTGGAAGTTATATTTTTATAATAATTTTTTACAATTTATTTATATTCAATAATCCAACTTATGTTTTGATCTATCACTTTTGAGTCACCAAATATTGCCTCTGAACCGGTTGGGAAGGTTAATTCAAAAGCAAATATTGCCTCTGAACCGGTTGGGAAGGTTAATTCAAAAGCGAAGATACTCATAGACAGTCTAAACAATCTTAGGAAAATAATCCTTACCTCCTCACTTTTGAAATAGGCTTGTTATACCCTCACCCGGTTTAGACATGCAACACCACAAGAAGGTGATTGAGAGACATTCATAGCCGGCCCTCAGCCTCACAGCACTTAGATAGATGGTCTCCCACCTTATATCGCCACTCGAGCACCTCGTCCTCCAAGCCACCCACTTTTAGTTGGAATGCACTCATCTACATGGGGGACCACTAAGAGACTACAAAGGCGTGAACTACCACAGTGAAGGGAATGATAGGGCAGTACCATGCATGAAGACAACCTCACATACAACAGTCTTGTTGCCTGACTAACCACACGCTCACCATATTTCAGGTTTGTTCAGTGACGTGGCATCACTGAGCATGAGACCTCCCCTCTATAAATACCATCCAGGATGACGAAAAAGGGATCAACCTTTTAGTCTTTCAACAATCTAAGCATTACACAACATTCAGTTCTTTTTACCTGTCTTTCTCTCTCCGCCTATTTAAGTAAACCAACTTTCCTTATACACTACCTTTTCTTTTTTGTCTCCTCCCTTGTTTGACACTAGAGCTGCCCATGGGTCGGGCCCAGAAAAATTTTTTGCCCGACTCTTAGGCCCGAGCCCGGCCCGGCCCGAAATATGGGCCTGAAATTTTGCCCGTGCCCGGCCCGAAAAAAAAGAGTAAGCCCGAGCCCGGCCCGGCCCGATTTTTAATAAACACAAATATTTTAAAAATAAAAAAATAAAAAAAATATTTTAAAAGTATTTTAAAATTAAAAAATAAAAATAAAAAATATATATTTATTATATTCGGGCCGGGCCGGGCTCAGGCCAAAAAAGTTGAGCCCGAGCCCGGCCCATTTTTTAAACGGGCCTCATTTTTTTGCCCAATCCCATATTTCGGGCCTATATTTTTACCCGAACCCTCCCATATTTCGGGTGGGCCGTCGGGCCGGGCCGGACCGCCCGGCCCATGGACAGGTCTATTTGACACTTACATCAGCAAAACTCATTCATAAGTAAGAATATTAATCTAAATTTAGAAGTTGATACAAACTTTTAAAATATGAACTTTATTCAAATTTATTTTTTAATTTAAAAATATCTTTATTTATTTTTAATCATTAAATATCTTTTGAAATAAGCATTAATAAAAAAGTGTTAAATACTAAACAAATAAGTTTAGTGGTCATAAAGAAAATAATTTATTTTAGGGTAAACTACTCGATTATTAATTTATTTTTGTTTTGGTCATTGAGGTCTAAAAAAATTCTATTTTAGTCACTAATGTTATCAACATTTAATATTTTGATCACGCCCCTGTTAAATCATTAATGAAATATTAACATAACTTTTTATTGACATAATAACTAATTTAGTCATTCTATATTTACAGATTCTATCAGTTTAATCTTAATTCTAAAAAAATTAACAAATTAAACCTCAACTTTATGCGTCCTATCAGTCTTAATTCTATAAAAAAAATTAAAAAACAAATTTATTTTTCGATAAAAATAAATAAATTATTGAAAATTCTCTTCTCCACCTCCACTGTCACATTCTGTCCCTTCTCTACAACCATCTCTTCCTCTCTCATCTTTTCCTCCACCACCACCCCTTCCTCCTCAACTCTTCCCGGCATTTCCTCAAACACCTTTCTTTAAACCTCCTATTATCCACTTCCATTTCTTACACCACCCCTAAACTTGGTCCAGGCTCAGTACCTTTTGCGAGAAAGAAGTAATAGTGTGATATATGACTTGAAGAATAACTTTCTCCAAATTTTGCGTGTTTTCTTTCAAGTTAATTTGTTTTACATTTCTTTTAAAGAGGAATTCCTACCATAAACATCAAACACATAATAAAAATAGAGATCAACTTAGAAATGTATGCAAGTTGCATGTATCGAACCCATTTAAGAGGCATCGTTACTTTCTCAAATACTATCTAAATGGACATTTTAGAAGATATGGTATCGATGTCAAGGCTTTGAGTATCGTTAACTTTGACCTACATCTTATGTATCGATACCCACAGTTAAAATGATATGAATTCTTTTATACTCTTGGGTACATGAATTTAACATTAGATAAATGCATATATAATGGACAAATTAATTAGAATTCAATATAACATATATTTGAAAGGTATAAAAATATGGATTTATCGAATCCAAAAATATTTTAAAAATTACTAAATATGGTACATCCTTTTATCTTCATGCATCATTTATTTGATTGTTTTCATCTTTTATATTTCTTCTATTATCTTTCATTTTCTCCAAGCAAATCTATTGCAATTCTTTGCTTCTAGACCAACAAGATAAACTCCATTATCTTTTACGCCCCTAAATTTTACTTTCTTTATACTTCAACCCAAAAACTTTTACAATAAAATTGACCTTTTGTTTTTAAAAATGTATAAATCGTAACATAAAAAAATTATTTTTTGAATAATAAAATAGGTAATTCAGATTGACCATGAACAACCCAACCTATGATTAAATGAGAAACTAATTTCTTATAAATTGTAGCTAAAGTTTAAACACTAATATTAATTCATTAATATATATATTTTGGATGGATTTCCACTTTTTTATTCAATCAAATATACCCTTAGTCATAATAATAATTTAAAGGTTGTATTGCAAAACATAACTTTTAGGTTGTCAAATTATTTTTTAATTTACTAGTAAAATCACAAAAAATATATGCCTAAACCGGAATAAATCTAAATAAAGTTTACACACAAAAGGATTTATGTGTGGGACAACCTACACATGACTTAATATATCAAAGTTCTTGGAACCTCAACTTTATCATTTTAACCACGATTTAATGACACTTTCTCAGCTCAGAAAGTCTAATAGAATTTCTCAGCATTCATCCTTTATGATCCACTGCTACTGTCAAAGGTAGTCGGCATGAATTAACTTGATTCGAATCCCAAGTATGGGAGGGAATGGAATTGAAAATACTATAATTCAAACACCAAACTTACTGAATATCACCTGTACAAAGCAATTGAGCTAAGCTCTAGATTCTATTGCTCATCAATTTTATTCTTCGCCAGATAATATTTTGCATCCATGAACAACACACTTTCCCAAAATGACAAATATCAATTAAAATTTAACACACCGACTTCAGAATAACTTGGAATGCCCTACATTATCCAATATTCCAAGCAAAGATAAAATGTCTGGTTATTTGCATACTAGTTCAACCCTGAGATTATCATTACTCTGTTTCATGTGTTCTCCAATGGTATTTATGTCCTTAGCACTCGGCAGGATGCACCATTTCACCCATTGAGAGAGTGAATGAGATGTGGTAAACTTGCCATGTTCCTAGTCATGAACCTAGAAAGAAGCCATGAGTCTCTTAATGTGCTAAAGTTTGATTAAGCATAAAAATATTCATACCATCTTTAATCTGTGAGTTACTTTCGTGGATTAAACAAATAACCCCTACGGGTATTACAATCAGGGGCAACATTTCTTAGCCAAAACATCCAAATTTGTTTTCTGTTTTAACAGCAACAGAATACTAATGTGGCAAGGAAATTAGAACCAAGAAAAGGAAAAAATGCTTCTTCTAGGAATCCTAATCTCCGGTAAAACTAGCCCCAAATGTTATCGACCACTCTACTCTGCTGCAGTTAGTAGAGTTAATAATCAAACAGAAAAGTACACCAGAATATAAAAGTTTCACTCAGAATTTATCCAAGTTACCTACATCAGGTATGATATGGAAGAGGCAAACAGTACATCCAATTCCAACCCATTTGCAATACTAAATCCCCTACTTATCTAGTTTATTAAAAGAAAACACTGATCAAAGTCACCCTGCCTATAAGAATCTAGCAATGTATTAGAATCAGATCACAAGTGCAATTAGAATGCGCATAACAAATTATACCACTGCCACCACTCAAAGACTAAAGTAAACAATCATGATCAATCTCAAGGCTAACTTTTAATGTGATCAACAACTTAGGTGACTACTCTAATCAATTTAGAGATTACAGGTAGGGACTGTGACCACAAGGAAGCTGATTTCTAGAATCCATTATTGAAAATCTCTCTCCAGTTTTGAAATTTTAAAGAAATTATGAAGGGGATGTATACAGTCTAATGCTCTGCTTACTTGCATAAATAATTGCCTATAGTCAGAATTCCAAAATGTCACTAGTACCAGATAAATATCCTATTTATTACAGAAATGAAAGCACAGTTGGCCTAGAAATGAAGAAGCCCCAAAATTTAAACAATGATATGGTGCGGAGAAAGAGTAACAAAATGGCTCAATAAACATGGCTTATGCACTCAGATCACAAAGATGCTTCACTTTCAATGCAACAAACATTGGCACCAAAATTCTTTCTCTAGTTTGCTTTACAACAAATGAGAACTGATTAGAATTTCATCGACTGCCTTCTTGTTTGTTAGATTTAAGATTTCATCCACAAATGACCGAGAATAAGACCAAAGATGGTATGTTTAAGCAGCATGCCAACAAATTCTACATCATTCTTTGATCAGAAATGCCGAGTGTTCTACTTAGCAGAACAGATTTGTGTAATTCAACAACACAAGAAAAAGTTGCAGATGCTGTGAAATTTTAGCAGCTAATGTGTATGGGGATAAGACTTAACATGGAAAAAGTAACAAAAGCCAGAAATAAGAAAGAAGAAAAAAAGAAAGTCAGAGATATCTGAAAGTTGCCCTTCATATCATAGGTCCAAAGTCTTCTATGGAGTCATACAATGTACAACAAGTACAACTTACCTCTACATAACACTGAAATAAGAAGAAGAAATGATTAACACAGAAGAGAATATAGGAAGCTCGAGAACCTCAATACCAAATGTAACAAACAGAACCACCAACTAAGATTGTCAACATTATGTCTTCTTTTCCCCACCTCAAGCTCAAAATTTAGTCATGTAGCCTCAAAAACCACCTTATTGGCTGAATGACCTCCCAAGCATGCAGTCTCTAAATTTTAAGTAAACTGAGATAATTCCCAGTAACCATTGCCACAAAGAAAACCAGATTAACTTGATACCAGCACACTGATGTAATTGCAAGCATGATAAGCCTAAGAACATATTCTCACTTAGAGAAACATCACGATTAATATCCATCACCAGAAGCTGACTGAGGACACAGAATGCCACTGGCAACTTAATTGCAGCCGTGAAGTCTGCAAAACTGACAATTATAAAAGAACTGACACTGCAACAGTGACTCAACAGAGTGTAGTAAAAGAAACAGACTAAGTAAACTACCTACAAGCTCAAGATGAAACTCAGAAATTGAATTTCATTTCCAATTACCAGCACCCCCTCAGGATCACTTAAAAAAAGCCAGAAAGAGAAATAACTACTAACCAAGACTCTACATGATGAAACTTGAAGAAAAGGGCTAATTAAAATAGAGCAGAAATGTTGAATGATGAAAATGGGGTGTCAATGATTACCAAAGTTTTGAATCAATCATCCCCAGTAGGAAACAATGTAAGAACCTTCCTTCCACCATTCCCATTGGCTGATTCCAAATCTTCCACATAACTACTGGGAGCTTGATTATGCATGGGTGTCCCTCCGATCCTATGCATTGGTTGCTGCGTCTGCCTGCCTAAGAAGGGATGCTCGAATTGGCTATTTGGAGATGACCCATAATGCCCCATTTGTGGCCTATGATACTGAGACTGCAAATGCGGATGTCCTACTGCAGCTGCCACTATCTGCTGTTGCTGGTGATGATGGTGATGCTGCAGTGCTGGCACTGGCACGAATGGTAAGAAATGCTCTGAATTACCCCTACCTGGATGAAGAAAGTGTGGTGGAACAGGTGAGCTTGCAAACAAATGGTCTGTGGCTGGATCAGCCGAGGCACCTAATCCGGCACCCCCAGATCCACCATTGGCACCACCACCACTACCACCAGATAAACCTTGCATTCTCTTCAAATAAAGGCGATACTTCTGCAAATGACTAGCAACGTTCTCTCTTGTCAAACCATCAACACTCATCAACTGCATGATAGTCTTGGGGACAGCGTTCTTGATCCCCAAATGAGCCACGGCATCAACGAATCTCTTGTGAAGCTGTGGGGTCCACACGAGACGAGGCCGCTTGAGAGTCCGTGCCGGCTCATCCCCAGCAGCCCCGGATCCCAAGTCCCCAGAATCAGCGGCGAATTCAGCTAAGGTAGGTTGAGAAGAAGGCTGAACAGCGGCGGAAGGTGGAGGAGGAGCAGGCTGTACTGAGGACTGTTGCTGTTGAGCATGGTGATGATTGGGGTTACGAATGTCGAAGGCCATAGCAAGATCAGGAGTAATTAGGGATTGGGAAAGAGGCATAAGCTCATCCGGAGATGGCAGCTCTTCCTCCCATCTAGAGAACCAATTCGAATCCTCTTCCCTCATAATTATTCACAAATTATAATTTGAAAACAATTGTAGTAATTAACCCAAACCCAAACTCAGACCAACAAATCAAAACCTCCTAATTCTGCTCACTGCACCAACAATCAAACAATCACAAAATTCAGAACTTACATATTTATGGATTTATGAAATGCTAAAACCACAATTGCCTAATTAAAATAAAAAACAATAACAAGACTAAGGAAGGCAATACTCACGTAGCCAAGCAAAGGAAGAAGAAGAAGATTGGGGTTTGGTCGAGGGTTGAGAGCGAAAGACAGAGAGTGGAGGGAGGTTCGAGGTGGATCTTTGTTTTCTTTCTTTTCAGCTTTTATCAATGCCTACAGTTTCTCATGCTTTTCTTAAAATTCCTTTCCTTTTTTATTTTTTCATATTCCCTTTTTTATTTCCATTTTTAAAATATAAAAAAAATAAAAGGATAAACTGCACCCTTCTCACTTAATTATGCCTACCTTTTCATTTTGATCACCCAACTTTAAAATCTTATACTTGGATCACTGTTCTTTTGTCACCTATAGGGCCGTTTTTAATTGGTATAATAATAAATTTAGCTTCGATATTTATAAATTATGTCAAATTAATCCCAATTTTAAAAAAATTAAACTCTTAAAGTGTCAATTTGGTATAAATAAAGTGAATTTTAGTGCATGCAATGATATATAATATAGAGGTAACTATTCAATTATTAAGCCATCATTTTCTGCTTAAATTGAACTTTCCCTTTTTATAATAAGGATGAATAGTTTGAACTAAGAAAGAGATTTTTTTTTTTTTGGTGAAAGCAACTAACAAAGGGATTTGAATGTTGATAATTTCATCCTCCTCCTCTTTCTTCTTCTTCTATTATAAATTTGAACAATTTCCATTAGGGCTTGGAATGGGTATATCAAATTTTAATAACTTTTAATGAATTATTTTAATTATTTATATTTATATTTATATTTATATTTATTATAATTATAATTTTTTTATTTTTTAGAATCATGACTAAATTGATGCAATGTATAAATCACCCAAAATATAAAGTAATGATGATATTATTTATTCACCTCTCTAAGATGTGAGATCTTATTTATTTTTTAGTAAAAATTAGCACACCCATCATCATGTTATAGGAATTAAAATTACATTTTTGGAAAAATAATAATTTACATTCGATAACTTTTTTAAGAGAACGGGAATAGTTTTCACTTTTTAATATATATATTTAAAATTATTAATATATAATTGTCTTAGCCGATTGAGTCTTAGCTCGATTGACATGAGTATTATTGTCAATGCAGTAAGACGTAATTTTGAGGGATTATGGGTAATTTTAGGCATTGTATAAAAAAATACAGATACAATAAGAAAGAATTGTAAATAAATTACAATGATTAAAGATTCATGCATCAAACACATACTTCTCCCGTTGTCTATTGGGAGAGAGGCACATAGCTTGCAAGGGAGGTAAGAACTTAGATGGAAAAAGAAAATTTGGTTACGTAGTTCAGATTACTTCTATGTCTATGGGATTTTACTTAGAGAGTTAATTCATTATACTTTAACAAATACAAGCAACGATTTAAGTTCAACAGATTCACTATGTAACAGCCTCACATATAGTCTTTAATATAGATCACTCTCCATTAAGGCTTTCTCTCTAAAAGCTTAATTGTAAATCAAGTGACTCACTTGAATTTACTTACAAAATGCACTAGAATAAAGCTTCTTTTATGAGCAATGATAAGTGCTCTCTTAGTTGTTTTCTATCTAGTACAAGACAATTATATATAAGTAGCCACACCAAAAAAAAAAGTTATTCTAGTAAAGACTAAGATAAAAACCGAGATCTTCAATATATTTCAAAGTCATCATGATTCAATCACCTTAAACAAGAGAACTTTGATTACATTAAAAGACTTTGAGTAGATCCTTTGTGATCTGATTCTACACAATTGAACATTATAAATGAGCCATACATAATTTTCAGGGGACACAAATACAAAACCCAACACGATTCTGGATCTAAAAATTGTCAACACAAATTATATAAATTTTGACTTACTCCAATTATAATGTTTTTAGAATTATATCAGTGATTGAACCGGTCAAGTCATTGGTTCGTTGATCCAATCAATTCGATTAAAAAATTATTAAAATTTAGAAAGGAAAAAAATAGTTCAACCGCTAATTTAACTAGTTTTTTAATTGATTCTATTGATTCATATCGATTCCTAATCTAACTAATTCAAAATCATTCTCCAAACTAATACCTCAATCTATATCAACCTAACCAATCAATTTGGTCTAATTTAAAAATCATCGCTTAATACTCACTCATCCATCCCATAAAATAAAAACCATCATAAGCCTCCAATGAAGTCCACTATAAAGTTTATCATGCACTTCATCTCCGAGTTGATAAAAAGGTAGAATAAACCCTAACAAACAAGTCCGTTCTTGATATTTTTGGGGCTTTAGGCAAAACAATAAAATGGGAATTTAGGTTCCTTAAAAGTTGGAGAAAAATTTTCTTAGACCTAGGGGCGAAGTCAAAACAAATTTTTAGGGGGCGGATGAAATGTTAATTTTTTCTAGTCTATATCTTTATAATTTGTAAAGGATTAAATAATTTTTTTTATAATTTTAAGGGGGCAAAGTATAATTTTACCTTTAATAATTTAAATTTTTTTAAAAAAATTTAGGGGCCTATATAGAATTTTTATATTTTAGGGGGGTCGGGGCCTCTGTCAGCCCCTTAGGCCTTCGCCTCTGCTTAGACCCTGTAAAAGTTGGAAAAAAAATTAAGGTTATGATCAAATCAGTTTTAGAGCTAAATCTAAGCCTTAATTTTTTTCTCGTTTGCTCGTAAAGATTCATAGATTCTATAATAAAATTGAATTTTTAATTAATATAACGAAAAGGAAAGAGGAAAAATAAAAATAAGTATAATATGTAAACGATTAAATATGCATATAAAAATTAAAATTTAGTAAAAGAATTACTTTTAAAAAAAAACTTTTGATGTAAGAGAAAATTAAGTACGAGGAAAGAGCCAATAGCTGCTTATTCTTCTTCTTTTCTTTATGTTTATTAATAGATTAATACCCAAAACTAATATAAAATAAGGTTACTTTTGTCTTGATATTTTTGTAATTTTCCAATCTATATGGTAAAATAACTTTTTCATATTTTATCACAAGGAAATTTGACATACCAAATATTTGAATCAATTTCCAACCGATTAAAATCTTCAAAAATTTATTACTTCTCATCATACCGAATATTACCTAAGTCTCGAATTGAGCATTGGGTAAGAGAAATTGAAGCAAAGATTTATTTTCCTTTTTTTTTTTTGAACTTTAATCTCTTTATAAATTCTTATCATATCTGCTCTTTTTGATATAATACTTAGAACTATTCATAGTCCCTTCTCAACTCTTATATAAGAGGATAATATACTTCCGCACACTTGAACCCACGTTGTTTTCCCTTTTCTAAAAAAAATTAAAAAATATTTGGGAGAAAATATATTATTCTAACTCTTAACTTTATCATAAAGATGTTAGTAACATATATTTCTCGTTGCACCAAACACATACCACTTTAGAAGCTCGACTCTAGTGCCCCTTGTATTGTTGTTTGGAGATTTTAACTTCAACAGAAAGGAACTGCTACGACTTAACTATTATGGGTAAAAACATTTCTTTGGTCCTTCTCAATTTCAATATTGAGAAAATTGATCTTTTTAAAAAAATCGAAGCAATTTAATTTCTGATAATTTCGAAAGTAAACATGTAAGGGCAATTAATTATGAAAATTAACATTTTTCATTAATTGTACATAATTTTAATTGATATAACAACAAGCTAAGCCATCGATATTTATACATTCTGTCAATTTGATCTTGATCTTGAAAAAAAGTATAAAATTTTAAAAATTCAAAAAGAGCTAAATAATTATATATATATGAAAAATATTTAGTGACGGAATTTAAAAATTCCATCAGCAGAGTTAGGTTGATGACAAATGTATATAGGGTATGATAATGTTTTTTTTTAAATATATATAAAAAAGAAATTGGATACGTGACTAATTTACTAATTTACAACTTTACTTGTGGAATTAAAAAAGTGCATTGTCAATATACTAAATACTCACCCGTATATATATAATGTACAATTAATATTTCAAAGTTAATAAGGATTTAATTTCTTCGAATTTTTTAAGAATGACCAATTTGTTAAATAGCAAAATTGAAAAGGATCAGAACGATCTTTTTACCAATTATTATGGTATGTAAATACCATGGGCTAAGGATTAGGAGAGCCCACCACCATCTCACCAACCATTGGTTGACTCCTGCCTCCCATTTTCTTCCAATTTCTCACCTCACCAACCACTCCAATCAATACTTGCATAACATTATCCACCAGAACCCCACTCCTTATCTTTCTGACGTGTCCTATTACCATTGGCCCTTCTACCATCCATCTCAAATGTGCATGTTACTGTATCATCTCACGTCACAAAACTTTGAAAAATCAACTCACCAACTCCCTCATATATAATGACCTCCTCCCGACCATTGTTCGATCCAAGTTAAATACAAAAATTAAAAAATGAGTCCTTTTATACTTGCCATCTCAACCATCGCCATCATCTTAGCGTACAAGCTGTACCAACGGCTAAGGTTCAAGCTCCCACCAGGTCCACGACGGTGGCCGGTGGTTGGGAACCTTTACGACATAAAACCGGTTAGGTTCCGGTGCTATGCAGAATGGGCAAGGGCCTATGGTCCGATAATTTCAGTATGGTTTGGTTCAACATTGAACGTGATCGTGTCGAATACGGAGCTGGCAAGGGAAGTTTTAAAAGAGTGTGATCAACAGCTAGCTGATAGGCACAGGACTAGATCAGCAGCAAAGTTTAGCAGAGATGGAAAAGACCTTATTTGGGCTGATTACGGACCTCATTATGTTAAGGTAAGGAAAGTTTGTACGCTGGAGCTTTTCTCTCCTAAGCGGCTTGAAGCTTTGAGACCTATTAGAGAAGATGAGGTTACTGCTATGGTTGAATCCATCTTCCTGCACTGCTCCAATCCTGGTATCCTCTTCTTCTTATAACCTCCATTTGTTTTTCTGAATTACAATATAACAATAATAATGTTGAGAGTATAATGTATTTCTAAGAATCACCCATTTTACTTAGTTTTATGTATGAAGTTATGCCTTCTAAAAGCTAAAATGAGATCAATAGCTAACTCTTGTATTAACAGAATATATAATCAATATTAATCTCCTGCTATGCAGAAAACCAGGGAAGGAGTTTGGTGGTAAGGAAATACTTGGGAGCAGTAGCATTCAACAACATAACGAGACTAGCATTTGGGAAGCGTTTTGTGAACCATGAGGACATAATGGATGAGCAAGGCCACGAATTCAAAGCCATTGTGGCTAATGGACTTAAGCTAGGTGCATCTCTAGCCATGGCTGAACACATTCCATGGCTACGTTGGATGTTTCCATTGGAAGAAGAAGCATTCGCCAAGCACGGGGCACGGAGAGATCGTCTCACCAGAGCTATAATGGAGGAACACACCGTTGCTCGCCAAAAAAGCGGCAATACCAAGCAGCATTTCGTTGATGCCTTGCTTACATTGCAAGACAAGTATGACCTTAGTGAAGATACAATTATTGGACTACTTTGGGTAAGCATGTTGAAGCGGAAGCTAAGGTAAGCCTAATTATATGTTGTTACACTAATGATTTGAATTGAATCGAATCTGCAGGACATGATCACAGCAGGCATGGACACAACAGCAATCTCAGTAGAATGGGCAATGGCTGAACTAATTAGAAACCCAAGAGTACAACAAAAGGCACAAGAGGAGCTAGATCGTGTTATAGGATCCGAAAGGGTGATGTCCGAAACTGATTTCTCGAATCTCCCTTACCTTCTAAGTGTAGCCAAGGAAGCACTAAGGTTACATCCCCCAACACCATTAATGCTACCCCACCGTGCGAATGCTAACGTCAAAATCGGTGGCTACGACATCCCGAAGGGATCAAACGTGCATGTTAACGTATGGACGATAGCCTATGATCCGGTTGTGTGGAAAGACCCTGAATCGTTCCGACCAGAACGATTCCTTGAAGAGGACGTGGATATGAAAGGCCATGATTTTCGTTTACTTCCGTTCGGTGCGGGGAGAAGGGTTTGCCCCGGTGCACAACTTGGGATCAATCTAGTAACATCCATGTTGGGTCATTTATTACACCATTTTTGTTGGACACCACCTGAGGCAATGAAGGTTGAGGAAATTGACATGCTTGAAAATCCTGGTTTGGTTGCTTACATGAGGACTCCATTGCAGGCAATGGCAACTCCTAGGTTGCCTTATCATCTTTACAAACGCATTGCTGTTGATATGTAATAAGTTTTATCTGTTTTATTATGTCTTTAAGTGATAAATCTTATCTGTGATTGGTCGGAAGAAGAAAAGACCAGATAAAAAATCTCATTACTATATAAACTTTAATTTCATTGACAAATTTATATAGTTTGTATATGGCATATTATCAATAAACAAATTTATATACATCCGTAATGAAAAAGCTTCGTTTTCACCAAACACATTATATGGGTCTTTAATGCATAATCTTTTGGAAGGAATAGATTGGATTATTCAAGTAAAAGTACCATGGAAATCTTTATACTATGAGTTGAATTGTATTTTGTCTCCTCTACTTAAAAAATAAGCACAGTAATCCTTATAGTTAGATCAAAGAGCAAATTGGCCTTTCTGTTAAGCATTCCATCCATTCCTACTGTTAGAAAATAGTCCTTATACATCAGCATAAGGTACAATAGCAGTTATTTTGTCAGCCACATAAGTTTTAACAGAAAGAACTCATCTGCTCTTTGATCTAATGTTCAAGGACAAATTTACTCATTTTTTGAGTAAGTGGTGGCAAAATGCAATTTAAATCCTAATACAGAGGCCTCCATAGTACTTTTACCGATTATTCACTATATATACCATATACAAAAGATGGATGCCTGCAATGACTTTATTCACAGACCAAAAGATGGTCCTCAGCAGCTTTCAGAATTGGAAGCCTTACTCTTGGAGATGGAGCTGAAGTATGAGCAGTAGATCCATTAGGTCTTTGAGGGCAAAATACAATATACACAACTTGATCAGAATCCATTTCTAGATGATAAAGGTGCTGGCCGGCAGCATAGGCTCCGAGGAGAAGGTATGACTTCTCTGATTGTTCCATTGTCACACATAGATCATCACCACCTGGTTAGCCAAATGTTATAATTAGTATATCATTGAATCAAATGAAACGATTATTACAGGAGAGTGTCTCAAATTTTATTCCTTTTTACTTTTCAAATTTTAAAATTTTAATCCTGATTAAACGATAATCATTAAATTCATTAAATTTTACAATTTTCGAAATTTAATGTAACAAGCATATTATCATATGTAACACCGTATCAATTTGTTATTCTCATATATTATTCACTAAAAATTTAATTAATAGATAATAGTTACAGTTTAAGATTGAAATTTTAAATTTCCAAAGATGTACTGAGTTAGAATAACCTAAGTGTATTTAACTGCCACTATGTAAAAAAAAAACTCACAGGCAGCCAACTCAATTTGAGTGTTGTAAATGAAGTTGAGAACAGCAGAAATGTCTTGTTCAAAGTCATAGAAAGGTCCACTGTCGAAATCCATCTTTCTAAGTTTACACAGCCCCTCACCTAACTCCATCATAGCTCCTTTATGGTTCTGCATATATATAACAAGTTCCCATCATAGCTCCCTCACACACTGGTAGATGTTAAAATTAAGATAAAGACATGATGATGATGATGATGATGATGATGATGTGAAATTTGGGTTCCAACCTGGTTAAAAAGGTGGTGGAATCCAACAGCACATTGTAGAATACCATGAATGAGAGTTCTAGTGGGATCCTCGGCTTTGTTCCATAAGGCTTCAAGCAAGTCATGGCACTTATAGTATTCCCTTTGGTTGAAAAGGGAAACTGCCTCGTCAAAGCTATGGTTGTCGTCTTCTTCTTCACTGCTGGAGTAGCGATACCAGATGGCGAAGGAGTGTGTGTTTGTAGGCCACTTGGAATGTGCATAGATTGGAAGTGGAGAAAGACAAGTGTTGGGGTTATAGGTAGAGTTAGAGTGATGGAGGGGCCAAGAAGGAGTTGAGCGTGGAGGTAGATGAGGCGAAGAAAATGGGGAGAAGTATGTCAATGGCGGTTTGAAAGCAAGAACCATCTCTCCAGGAGAAAATAGGAGACGAAAGCCCTTTCCTTTGTGGCCTTGATCTCTGCCTCTTTAGATTTTGTTTTGTTTGTGTGGTGGTGGCTGGTGGGTGGTAGTCAATCTTTTATGTAATAATACAGGTCGGAATAAGACTTGGATTTGTTCCTTAATAAGGATTAAGCTCAAACTAGATTTTTAAAAAAAAATAATTTCAAATATATTATATTCGGATATAAATTTAAATATATAGAATTATAGTTTATAATGATTTATTTTAATTAAAATTATTCAAATCTATTGTTTCTAATTATGATTGTGATTTAGACCTGATTATGAGTCGAGTCATTCTTCTAGACTCGGTTTGTTCGAAAAGTGGAAGGCTTTAGGCAAAAATATAAACTCGAAAAATGAGTTTAGATAAAAAATAAGGTTGTTTTCTTAATGGACCAGGTCTTGGGTAAGATCTTTTTGAGGCTAAACCTAACTCAACCCGACCCAAATCTGGCTAAAAGAAATTTTCCAACTTCTGTTTTGCTACCACTTTGTTGCTATTGTGTAAATCTTGTATAACTTCTATTTTATTATTAATTTTATTACTATTTTAGAGACATTTGCAACTATATTAGTGTTACTCAAGTATAAATATTTTTTAATGTATTTTCAATTTGTTCGAATGTGTATTTGATGTATTATATTTTTTAATTTATTTTTATACAAAAAAATAAGATAAAAAATGTTAATACGGACGGGTCCGGTTAAGCTTGAGTTTAACATTTTTTATTTGAGCCGAGTTTAGACAAAATTTTTGTCCCATTTTTTAGACAGGACCTAGAAAATAGGCCTAAAATTTTGTATCAGCCCAGTCCGACCCAACCCATGATCAAGTCTACTATGATTATACTTATTATTATACTTGTAACTTTAAATATCTATACCATCTATATTAAATTATTAAAATGCATTTATTTTAACAAAGTAATAAATATTAATTTAAAGTATTTTTATCTTTTTATACAAAATCTAGAAAAAAAAAATTCATGCTTACAATGAGACTTGAACCCAAAATACCAAATATATGCTCTCAACTTTGTCGTTTCAACTAAAGTAACATTTCTTATATGTTATTTATAAACGCACCCATGTATTTTAAATACGTAATTTTGATACGTATATCCATGTGATAAAATTTCTACTCATCTATAATTTCTCTTTCGAATTTTGTTTAAACCAGAGTTTCACATAAATATATTTTTAAAATATTTAAATTTTTTTATGTATAAATTTCTTAAAAAATATCTTTATAAAAAATATCTACTTAAATATCTTTATAAAATATCTTTATAAGAAAAGGTTAAAATATGCTTCAAGTCTCTGTACTCTTTGCACATTTGAAGTTTAGTCTTTCTACTTTTATTTTTAGAAATTTAGTCTTCTAACTTTTCAGATTTTAAAATTCAAGTCCAATTGATAACTCCAGCTAAAATTTTCTACTAAATTTGTTGATGTGACATTTTAAAATTAAAAAAATTTACTTGGTAAACTATGTAACAAAAAAATGACGTTGTAATGAACTTAAATTTAACAAAAAAAAGTTTTGACGGTATTAACAATTAGACCTGAATTTTTAAATTTGAAAAGTTGAGGGACTAAAATCCTTAAAATAAAAAGTAGAGGGACTGAATTCTAAATGTATGGATATTTTTAGGGCATATTTTAACCTACAAAATAATAATAAATACATCCTCGTATTTCTTCCGGTTGCTGATGAGATCTTTTGGTATTTGAACTTGACGTCAAGGTTTAAATTGGTACTTTAAAGGTTTTTTTTAGTTCAATTAGATACCTAAATTTGGTTTTACAATTCAAATCGGTTCAAATAATTAAGCACCAATTTGAACCAGAAAGCTAAGTTCAAGTATCAACTTAAACCAAGAAGTCAAGTTCAAGTATTAAAATAGATCAATATAAACTTTAGGTATTAAATTAAACGTTAAATCCATGTTTAAGTACCTAATTGGAAAAAAAACTTTAAGTACCAATTTGAACCCTGAAACCAAGTTCAGGTGCCAAAATGCATATTCACCCTATAAATTATTTTGAATGCAACAAAATTTATTTCATTTAAATTAATTAATTTAAATATTAACTTCTTAGGATGTTGATTAATCAGCTCGAATCTGAGCCGTTCAATCCTTATCACCTTCATCACTTCAAGTAAAAAAATTACACATGCATTCACCTGAATTGCTTCATTATTACCCGAAATTCCATTCCATGGACTCGTATATGATCCGATTATCAAGTCCATTTACCTACAATCACAAATGCTACCTTTTTGCCAATCAAAAACTTAGCCGTCATTTCACGTCATTCAATTTCAGGCTCCAAAGCAGGAAAAATTCTACTTCTGATGCTAAGGAGTTCGACGAATCGGCATTTGAAGCTGAGAGGTTGAGACTGGACGCAAAGGCTCGAGAATCAATGGCCCAGATTTCCAAAACAATGACGGAAACGACTGCAGAAGCCGAAGCTGATCCCAAAGCTTGGAAATGGGTCATTCGTAAAAGGATTTGGGATTTAATGGAGGCGCAGAATATTGCACAGAACCCAAGACCCGTTCATCATCGGATCCCAAACTTCGTCGGTGCCTCATCTGCTGCCAAAAAAGTATAAAAGTCATTAACCTTTTAATCTATTGAGTTTTCTGGGTTTCGAGAAAAAAGAAAGAAATAAGGAAACCCTTTATTTGTGTTGTTGTTGCGCAGTTGAGTGAGCTGGCAGCATTTGTGATGGCTAACTGTGTGAAGGTAAACCCGGATTCACCTCAAAAGCAAGTCAGGTTTCTCACTCTTTCTGGTTAGTTTTATTCAATTAATCAGTTTGGTATAATGATGCCTATACTGATTGTATGAATGTGTTCCCTTTAAATTTTTTAAATACTTTCATTTTGATCAGGCTGTCTTTCCATGTAATTCTGAATTCTAATATGCCTCATTTTGTTATTATGCTGCAAATTCTGTAGCTTTAAGAGATGTGCTTTTGATATTTGTGAATATAAATCATATTTTTTTTTGTCTTCAGTTGATCTATGAAATGCTTCTAACAGTTGCAGTAACGGGAAGTGTTATTGAACCCCGGTATTTGGCCCATTGGCCAAGGGGATTCACCCATACCCACGTTGTGAGATCGAGCCACAAGAATTGCGTGTTAGTGGTGTGTGTGGTAGTGATTTTGCCTAACTGGCGTGGTGATGTTTTTCATTGATTTGCTAGGTAACTGTTGAGGATATCATACAAGAGAGTTTTATTTGGGTGTATATTCTTGGATTTTAATCTTTTGAAATCAATCCTTGTTCTCTTAATGACGTTTATGAGACATCTGTTCTGGTACCGGAGTAGCTATACTTTTGGTGTAATATATGAACCCTTTATATGTACAGATGGCAAGAAGTTGCTTACTCCGCAACCTCGCTTGAGAACCGGTTTCTTTTCAATACTTGAGTCCTCTATGTTGACTCCTAGTACCATCAACGAGGCATGCACTTCTGTAGGGGTTGCAAAGTATGGAAGGCCAATTGGATTGGATGAAAAGATCAAGGTTGATGTAATTGTCATTGGTTCAGTTGCTGTAGATCCGAAGACTGGGGCTCGACTCGGCAAGGGAGAGGTAAGGATTCATTCTATCTTGCTGTATTACTTTTTGGTCATCCTGTAATTCTATGGTTGATGATGGTGGAAAATCAGGTCTAGAACATATAATTTTGTCTTCAACCTCATTGAAGATTACAAATTACTAATTTCAGCCCATATTTGTCCTCTTGTTATCTCATCTGATAGTCAGTAATCAGTGGATAAATGAACCATTCCGATCAGTTTTAACTTTTGAGCACTAATGACTTGCAGAAACTGACATGTGTTGCTTATTTTCTTGGCTGCTTATAACGCAATTTATTTATCCAAAAGTTGAACACATTGACCAACATTTTCCTGTTATCTTGTTTTTCGACATTTCATTGGCACGGTACCATTGTATGACTGAAAACTTATCTCCATTAACTTACTAAGAGGACTTCTTTAGTGTATTTCTGTACAAACTGCTATAACTAATTGAACTCTACAATTTACCAACCTAGAAACTCAGAAGATCAAGGAAACCTTTCTCCGCGTGTGTGTGTGTATGTGCCTGTGTTGGAAATTCGGTCTAATCTTTTAGTGTATAAATATGTGGAAACATTTTCAGTCTAGAATTGATATTTCTGGTTTTGTTGTATGGTATACTGAGTTTGAGATGTTTGATTTTCAGAAGCCATATGATTTTTTCTTATTTTAAGAGAAATTTGGGACTTGGCGACAGGGATTTGCTGAACTCGAGTATGGCATGCTGCGGTATATGGGTGCCATTGATGATTCAACTCCGGTGGTTACCTCAGGTACGACAGTCACCTATCTTTCACTAAAGATGAAATTTTAACAGAGATCCCTTTCCATTTAAACTGGCTATGGTTTATACAAAAATGTTAAAAGTTGAACTTGCAACAGCAAGCCAGGAGTCTATTGCAAATGTTTTAGACCACACCTCAAATATCTTTATTTTTGTCGTGGATCTTTACATTCTCAAACCACATAATAATAATTTGAACGTTTAGAAATATTTTCTACCCTTTGGCACTCAAAATTTATTGAAAGTTTTAGTACATAAGTTAGCAATGAACTAATTTCAATTGGTAATATTTAGCCACTGTTATGACTTATTTTTAGCAAAGAGAAGGAGAAGTTTTCACTTATTTTGAAGAGGCCTTATTTTTTATAAGAATTTTACTAGACCTTCTAATTTCAAGTTTAAATTTATACTAATTATTCTTTATTTTATGTCTAACTATATTAACATATGTGTATTAAGTAAGCTTTTTCCTTGGTTGTTACACTAGTATCCAAACGAAGCATAATTGTTTAGCGTTTTTCTGACATTTGCTTCTATCACTTCACCATAAATTATTATCGACTAACTTTTAGATTATGGGATTTTCTAGACACACTGAATCGAGACGATATCTGTTATAATTTGTGAAATGTAGCTTTGGCTAGTTATAGAGTAGTAAAGCTCCTTGTTATGGGGATTTTGCCCAACTGCTACAGCAGAAAAATGAAGAATGCAGTGTGGTTATCAGCCATAATTCCTCTGTTCTTGAAACTGTTTTCATCATTAATATATTTGTTAGATGTTGTCTAACAATTTTCTGATCTCATTAATTGGATTCTGTCTTTTGTTACAGTGCATGACTGTCAGATTGTAGATGATATTCCAGTTGAGAAACTGTTGGTCCATGATGTCCCTGTTGACATCATTTGTACTCCTACTCAAGTTATTTTCACCAATAGAACAATCCCAAAGCCTCAAGGTTGGTGAAAACTCTCTTGTTTTAATTGTTGATTTCAGGTCTTTACCATCCCCATTATTTATTTCCCGGGGGATAAATTTAACAACCTCTAGCTTACATTTTTGGCCAGAAAGTCATTGGTTACTGCAAGTACAAAAATGGAACGGTCCTCTATGGTTGGATATTCACTTATGATAAATACATCTTATATTCCATTACTACATTAATGAATGTAATTTTGCTTCTTCTACTGCTTTGCCAACTTGAATTTAAGAAGAATACCTTTCTTGATGCACAAGTCATCCATGACCATCAGTCATAGGAATAGGATTAGGATGTAACCTTTCTTCTCTTTGCAGGCATTTACTGGAATAAATTGTCTCCGGAAAAGCTGGGGCAAATTCGGATACTAAGAGAGCTCAAAAGCAGAATTGAACAGGAGACTGGGCAGAAGCTCCCCTGTGGTCCATCTGAGAAATTACCCCCGACTGCTCAAAGAAGGCGCGGGCATTCTTAAATACCGAATATGGTAAATGAAGAATAACAAAAAGTTCCCGAGATTGGCTTCTTGAATCTTCTTTTTTCTTTTTCGAAAATAGAAAATTTTTGTTGTCTCGACTTTGAATGACTCAATAAAATGAATGTTGTTATTAGCACATAAGTCAAATACTGTTTTCTGTTGCATATGGAAATCAACATTAAGAGTGTATATGGTGGTAAATATTCTTATCAATCTCTGCGAGCAACCCAGTTGTCAATTGATAAGAAAACTAGGAACTCGACTGAATTATCCAGAAGTAGATGGCCGTACATAAACTGGCAACTGCTACTCTTAACGGCTGTGGAGTTGGAGAGAGGCTGTAGTCAAGACCAAACAATGACTCCATAAACACATGCATGAAATGTATCTCAGATATATCAGGTTGCAACGCCTTAGTATACTCCGTTGGCACATGTACTGGTGGATCATGTGCTAACCTTGCATCCAATCCAAACCACGTACGAGGATCATCAAGCCCTCCTATCTGTGTCCCAAGCGTTGGTGGTTACTCCATCTGTGGTTGCACCAGATTGCTAGAACCCCCCTCAAACTGACCTGGAAATCTGGAGTCTGGCATCTTAGGGTGGTAATTGCTCACCTATGATTGTTGACTCCAATGTTGGGTCTGCTAAGGTTGGGCAAATGACATCGAATAATTGTCTACATTAAGTGCATTTGTTGACTGTTGAGATGGGTGCACAACCCGCCTTAGATGACCATGGCCCGACCAGAATGGGATAACTGCTTCATTCAATAAAAACGGTTTTCCGTTTTCAGTGAACTGGTTCATATATTCAACTGAGGCTTTGAAGTTGCCTTGGCTATCAAACCCATTCACCACCAACAAATTCCAATTATCCCAACTTTGAATCCAGTCCTGATGGAACCAGCTTCAGTCAACCCCCCTCTATTTTGATTATTGAATTTATGCATATTGTCCATTTTCATTGGATCCAATGAGCTTCAGTATAAGTGCTCCGATGGCATTTTGAACGTCTAGATTCAACGCCTCCTCCCGTAATACTTTAAGAAATTCATCCAGTCATGTATATAAGATGAACTTTCCATACAATTTTACGGGCGAGGAATAGCTCCAAGCAAACATCCACAAACATCGTTATGGGCATGTGCGTCTCCTCAGAAATTACAAACCCATACACCAAGGAGGAGTGTGACGCCTTGTAGCATGAAGTACATTCCCCACATTATAGGTGGAAATTATGGGTTTCAAGTCGCCATTGTTCCCTCAATGCAGCAATCAACTTAGGGTATAGTTAAAAAGTCCTAATTAATGTTAAATATGCTAGAATTCTATTGTTGTTTTTTCATCTACATTGTGGGAATGGTAAAGTCTAATATTATATAATCAAAATTAATTCTAATACACAAATGTGAGTAGAAAGAGAAATTTAACCCAATACTCAAGAACAAAACTACTAACATTTAACCACTTACCCACATAACCTAATGTGTTAAATTATTAAAGAAAACGAATTTTGTAGAACGCGTTTTTAGACACATCAGCAAAAAATGCAACGTTTCTTGCAGGACGTGTTTTCTGTTTCTCTCTCCAAAATCGGCCTATTTCCCTAAATATCATAAAAATTAGCTTATTTCCCCGTTATCTTCCAAAATTAGCATATATTGCTAATTTACCCAGGGTTAGAGGGTTTTTCTTTTCTTTTGCCTCTTGTTTGGAAGTGGGGGAATTGGGGTAGGGATGTGAGGTGAGGAAGGGGGTTAATAGGTGGTGTATGAGGGTGGGATTTAATGGGACGAGCGGGGGTTGGTATTGCGTAACCATTATTATTGTCACTGTTAATGGCTAAGTATTGGCTTTCCAAATTTTCAGGTCAGTGCACAATTTGGATTTTCAATGTGCTGATTTTTTTATTCAGGGTCAGTATACGATTATTGATCTCGTTTTCATCCCAAATCGGTATTTGAACTGAAGATTTAAGATTTCTAAATCGAATCTATATTATTTCAGTAAAAAATTGTATATTGCCTAAGTAAATATTATATTATTTAGGTTAAAAAATGGTAGACTTTCATTTATTCACCTTTGTGACAAGCAAAAAAAGGCACCTACATCTAATGCTCAATTTAAGATAAACAAGAAAACTTCAACCCGTAACACTAGCTTCTGCGAGCCCAACTCTTCCATGCTAAGTACACTTGTACAAAATCCAATTGAAACAATTCAATCTTATAATGCTTCCATCAATGAATATCTGCCAAACTAGGAAGCACGGCCACCGCGGTATTCACCTCATTTCGGTGTTGGACACTCTTCTAAGCATAGCTAGGGGGCTGGTAGGGCCTTGGCTCCCCTAAAATTAATTTTTTTCATTTAAATCCTTTAAAATTTTAAATTAATAAAAATAAAATTGTATTTTATCTCCCTAAAAATGATAAAATTTTGATTTAATCCTTTAAGAATTATAAAGGTATTCACTATTAAAATGGTGAAATTATATTTTTATTATCGTAAAAATTACAATTTAATTTCGACTTCCCCTTACAAAAATTTTCGGCTTCTCCCCTATCTCTGACATGCCTAGGTACGTATGGGACAGGCCAAAAAAATTTTAAAAAGAAAGGGGACATGATCTCGACATGATCAAGATATGGATGTAACATTGAAAGTGGCTGGAGATAACTGAAGAACAATCAAAGAAGATGAAAAAGGGTATGAGTTCCAGAAAAGAAAAGCTTACTACTTAAAAAAAATTCTTAAAATTGCACATGAGCTTTGATTCAATGTTTAATATCAGATATGAATTTTGATTTAGTGTATACATATGAAATATTAGTTTTAATTCAATTATACATATTTTAAAAATAAATTGAATTGTTTTTATATTAAATAAAATAAAATTAATTACGTATGCAATAAACAAACCTTAAATGATGTCACATCAATAAATGTGTTTTTGAGCTATAAAAATTAAATTGAAAAGGGAAAAAAGCCTTTTGCTAGCTACCAGCTTGATGAAGAGAAGAAAGGTGCATAAAGAGACTTTATAGTATATCACATGCAGCACCAACCAAGGCAATGCAAGCTGTACCTAACCAGGGAAAGGTGGTAGGTAGCCATAGTTAAGGAGCAATTACTAGTACCATAAAATGAAAGGCCAATTTAGACATTGAAGAAAGAAAAATGGAAGGCCAAAACCAAAATATGAAGATACTATGCCTTCACGGGTTTAGAACCAGTGGGAAGTTCCTGCAGAAGCAAATCAGCAAATGGGATCCTTCTCTTTTTCTTCATCACTTTCAAATGGTATGTATGTATGTATGATAATTGAATCATGTAATATAATGTTTGAATTCATATTATGACTATATATTAATGTTCAAAATAATTAATAAGAGTTGCGAATGAAATCTCGACATTGTTGGCAAAGTTTGAGTTCTTAAGTTTTTGAATACCCAAATTTACATCTCATCATTTGTAATTACCATTATAGGTTTTAGTGTGTAATCAGTTTGTGCTTTGTCTTGATTTGATTCTAATTTGTAATTGTTCGAATAGTTATATATATTTGTTTTGTATTTTGTAAATTCAGGATTTTCCTGACGGGTTATTTAGTGCCGGAGGAAAGTCAGACATAGAAGGCATATTCCCTCCTCCATACTTTGAATGGTTCCAATTCAACAAGGAATTCACAGAGTACACAAACCTTGAGGAATGCATCTCTCACTTGTGTCAATATATCACCCACAATGGCCCTTTTCATGGATTGCTCGGCTTTTCCCAGGGTGCAACTCTTGGTGCTCTTCTATTGGGCTACAAGGCACAGGTAATATAAGTTTTTAGTTCCAGAAACATGGATCAAAAGCCAACACTAAGCCTACTCTAAGCCTTTTAAATGATGATGATGATCTCTGTGGCGAAAACAGGGGAAGGTGTTAAAGGAGCATCCACCTTTCAAAATGTTTGTATCAATATCAGGATCAAAATTCAGAGAGCCAAGCATATGCGAGGTGGCTTACAAAGACAAAATCGATGTGAAATCAGTTCACTTCATCGGAGCTAAGGATTGGTTAAAGTTGCCTTCGGAGGATTTGGCTACTGCTTTCCATGATCCTCTTATCATAAGGCACCCCCAAGGTCATACTGTCCCACGTTTGGGTACGTACCTTAATGCTCGCTTCTGTTTTGCCTTTTCATACACTGTGTTGGATTCCTATTTCTAAAGGGTTTTTTTATAAAATAATACTAAAAAAATTAATCAAATATAAAAATGAGGTCGGAACTGATTAATTACGAAAATGAGGTGTTTGTTATAGTGTTTCTCCCAATCATGCAGCAATCATAACGTTTTTAAAAAAAAGTTTTTTCTTGTGCCGTCACTATATCAAGCGGCATTGGTATATATTTTTAAAAATATTCATATTTTCACGGGTATACATGTTGGAAAAACAAAAAATATATATTATTTTTAGTGCCGCCTGGCACATCGATGGCACCGCTCAAAATTTAAAAAAGAAATTCCCGACAGTCAGGCAGCACCAGCCTGACGCCTGTTGCCAATGTGACCAATCGGTCATGCCTTGGTTGTACCGAGGCACATTTTCTTTTTTTTTAGGCTGACACCAATAAAAAATATTTTTTTTTTGTTTTTTCAATGTGTATACCCATGAAAATACGAGTGTTTTTAAATATACATATCGATACGGCCTAACATAGTGGCGACACAAAAAAAAATGTTTTCTTTTAAAAACGTCATGATAACTGCATGATTGGGCAAAAAGTGGGGTGGTCCACTTGACACACCGACTGCACCAAGAAACACCATAGTAAACATCCCATTTTCGTATTTAATTAATTTTTTAGTATTATTTTTATTAAAAAAACCATTTCTAAACTCATCCATATTTAACTTGATTTTTATATTTTCATTGTCAGTAGAGTTTTAGCTTAGTTGACACTAGAGGTGCTCATGGGCCGGGCGGCCCGGCCCGGCCCGACGGCCCGCCCGAAATATGAGAGGGTTTGGGTAAAAATATAGGCCTGAAATATGGGCTTGGGCAAAAAAACGAGGCCCGTTTAGAAAACGGGCCGAGCCTCGAGCACCACTTTTTTGGCCCGGGCCCGGCCCGGCCCGGCCCGATATAATAAATATATTTATTTTTTAATTTTAAAATATTTTTTACATACTTTTTTTAATTTTTTTAAATTTTAAAATATTTTTAAAATATTTTTTTAAATTTTTTTTAATTTTAAAATATTTTAAAATATTTTTAAAATACTTTTTTAAATTTTTTAAATTTTTTAAAATAAAAATGGGCCGGGCCGGGCAGGGCCCGGGCTTAGGACCCGGGCCAAAAATTTTTATGGGCCCAGCCCGAACCCGGCCCGGCCCAGCCCATGAGCACCTCTAGTTGACACTAGACTTGCTCCTGAGTCGGGTCATCTGTCCAGGGCAATTTGAAAAATGGGAGGGTTTAGACAAAATACGATGATCAAAAAATGGGTTTGGATAAAATTTAAGTCTCGATTTCTATATAAGTCGGGCCTTGAGTAAGATCTTTTGGTTCAAGTTTGGTCTGGCCCGAATATATTATGTTATAAAAATAATTATATTAATTATAATGTCACTAACCCAATAAACTAAATAATCCAACTCAAAATATAAAAGTCTAAAAATTATACTTAATACAATAAAATATTTATTATATTTATTTGTGTTTTTAATATAATAAAACATCTATTATATGTATGGAAGTATTTTTTAATATAAATATTTTTAATGTATTAGAAAACTTTTATTTTAACGTCTTTTTAGTTCATTTAGTTTATTGTATTATTAAAAAAATATTTTTAAATAAAAATTAATCTAAAAAAATCAAATATGGGTGGGTCGGGTAGGACTCAAGTTTGCCTTTCTTAAATTGAGTAGGGCTCGGAAAAAAAAGTAAGTCTGTTTTTCAAACCAAACCGAGACCGAATTTAAAAAATTAATTTAAATACATTGCATGGATTCGACTTAACTCATGAACACTTCTAATTAACACGATTCATATAATATTTTATCAAATGTGTTACAGAACTAAAGTCTCAAATATAACACTGTGTATTGCACTAGACCCCCATAAAATCTTCTAGCGATAGCATGTAACATTACCGATTTTATTTTATGGTTTAATATAACATTTGGTATCTAAATTTGATACTTTTTTTTAATTTGATACCTAAACTTGACACTTTTCTTAAGTTAGTACTTAATCTTTTTTGGGGCCAAATTTGATACCTAAACTTGACTCTTTTTTCTAATTTGGTACTTGAACTGGTCAAACGTTTTACAAATTACTCCAATATATACTAACAAAGTTATTTTTTTATAAGATAACAAAAATAATCAATGTATAACCAACATGTGACAGATAATGTGGTATTTCTTTTGTATTTTATATGTTCAACTACTTTTCGTTTTTTATTTATTTATTTTATTAATTAAAAATAATTAATTTCTTTTAATTCGAGTTTTTAAAACTCTTTTTTTCTTATTTAATGTTAATTCGCTAATCATAACTCAATACCTATCTTTTAAATTTGAATTTCCTCTAATACCGACAATATTTTTGTAGCATAACTAAAAAAAATTAACACCATTATTGTTTTGTGTAATTTATATAACATTTAATAAATTTAGGTACCAAATTGGACCAAAAAAATTAGGTATCAAATTAAAAAAATGTCAGGTTCAGATACCAAATATTATATTAAACCGGATTCGATTCATCCCTTCCCACAGATGAGGTATCCATAGAGCAATTGCGCAAATGGATAGCAAATATTCTCTTTGATAACAACGATGGCATTAGCAAAGGGGAAGAACATGATGAACAAGAAACACTGAAGGTCGACACACCAAAAGAGTTGCAAAATAACATCATTGACGACGGCAACAACAACCAAATCAATGCCTTGGAAATTGCAACAACTGAAGAGGAAATACCAAAAGAAATGCAAAATAAGATCATCATCAGCAACAACCAAATAAATGCCTCGGAATTTGCAGGGAACAAACTTAAAGAGGTGATTCAAGATAAGAGCATCAACACTCAAATTGATGCCTCCCAAGATGCATTGTAAGCACTTACGATTTCTTTTTGCTTATGGAGGATAAGGTTAGGATGTTGAAATTAATAGTTTAATCTTTCTTTCTTATTTTTCTTTTTTCTTTTTATGTCTACTTCCTTGTTTACGTATATTTGTTTGAATTGGACCGACCCAATTTTCATTAAGAATTGAATAATAAGTTTTTGACTTGAATCGACCTATTTTTCATTTTTCATTTAAATAATTGTTTTTATTTAATCTGTTTTTTTTATCTCTATCAATTATTATTATAGCCTCACTTTGTGCATCATTTTTCCTGATTTTTCATTTAATATAAATTATATTTAATTAATTAGTCTCAGAATTTATATATATTTTTTTTAAATATGTTTTATAGAAAGTTAAGTAATGGGATATTTTCGGGGGGGGGGGAATAATGCGAAAAGAGTACTATATCTGTAGAAGGGCAAATTACACAGTTAGTTATTCAATTTTAATAAATTTTTATTTTGGTCACTGAAATGAAAAAAATTCTCAAATATAGTATTGCCATTAGATACTAGTTTTATTCACCCAACTTTAATATGTTTTTATTTTGGTCACTTATTTTTCTTTTTAAAATTAATTTTACTTTTTTTCACGTAAAAAAAATAGGAAAACCATTTTTTTCTTTTTTAAAAATGAATTTTAGTTTTCTTTTCCAATAAAAATGGAAATAGCTGGATTTTACGTGGAATTACCTAGGTTTTGATACAGAATTACATGTGTTCTATGAATAACTCAATTCTTTGTAAAAGTTGAAGCTTTTCCCTTTATTTGAAAAAACAATAATTCTAAAAAAAATGAGTGACCAAAATGAGCGTACAATAACATTGCCGTTAGCCAAATTAATGGTGAATTGCCAAAACGAAACGTTGCCAAAATTGGGTAAAATACGAAAACCATCTAAAGATAGTATTAGATTTTATTTCGGTAACCAAAATGAAAATTTACTAAAATTGTATAACTATGTAGTTTATCCTATACATAAATATTTACCCATATCAAATTATCTTTACCCTATAACCGCCCACACATGATAGGATATCATTACACGGCTCCCACGACCCCTTTTATACCCACTTTGAAGATGGGACAATGGGAACTCCTACCTTTCTCTCAACTAAGCTCCATGGGAGCTCCCCTAACCTCGACTTAGCTACTTGCAACTCTTAGCTCATTAAGTAAATCGTCTCCAATTTTGCAACATTCTTATATCAATAATACATTTTTTTCCTTACATAACTTTCACGATGTTTTAAGGTGGCAATGTGAATAACTTTTTTTTTTCAATATGTCACATAATCCAATTAGCAAAATTACACTAACTTATTAACAATTAAATTTTAATTATTAAATAAAAATTTTAAATTTCAAAATATACAATCGAGTACAAAGATTGTGAGCATGATCAGGCCTACGAATAATAATAAGTAGAAGCAAATCAATACAAACTACAAAGTTCAATCAAACTAAAATAAAAATATATCCATCCCTATATCACAATAAATGGACAATATTTGTTTGCTTTTAAGGCATAATAATTTATTTGGCTCTTTAATTTTGTAAAAAATATCATTTTAGCCCTTCATTTAATTTTTTACCTTTTTATCCCTTAAACTTGCATTTTTCATCAAATCACCTCAAAATGAATGAGAAAGTTAACGTTTTTAACTTTGCTGACGTTGCATACACGTGGATTTCCATGTGAATGACATGTCAGCATTTAATTAATATAAAAAATAAAACTATAAAAATATTAAATATTTTTTATATTTTAAAAAATTAAGTAAATGCCGATGTGTCATCTACGTGACAATCTACATGTATACTACGTCAGCAAAGTTAACAAACATTAAATTTTCCATCCATTTTAAGGTGATTTGACAAAAATATAAGTTCAACGGATAAAAGAGACGAAAATTTAAATGAAAAGTTAAAATAATTTTCTTAAAATAGAAGGATCAAAAAAGTTATTAAACCTATTTTTAACCATTTTTTTAATGAATTTTTTCTGTTTTTTATTGAAAAGAAGGATATTTTTTTCCACAATTCTTTTACTACTACACTTAAATATAAATATAAATATAAATATAAATACATGTACAAACCATTATAATCCAAAATCAAAACAATAGGACAGCACATATTCATAACATCCAATTATTAGGACCCCATGCTTTAGAGCCATTAGTTAAGGGACAAATTTGTACATTTTAAGTTCTTAGTGACTCAGCAGTGGGCACCCCACTTTGTCTGAAACACAATTGATATGATTGTTTGTCCCTTTGTAGATTAAATAGGATATATTATTGCACCTTTAGATGTTTCAGGCATTTGATTAGATACCTTAATTAATAATCGTTATTAAAGTAGAAAATTTTTTATTTAAGTTTTCTTTTTATAATTTATAAAATATTAAATTAGTAGTAATAATTTTTTAATTTAAAAAGTTTAATATATTATTTGGTATTTGAATATTTGAATTTTTTTTGTCTCAATTTGGTATTTAATTTTGATTTTATTGTTCAATTCGATATATAATTTTTTTGGTCTCGATTTAGTATCTATATTTTTTTTCTAGAGTACACATATCAAACACGCATTGAGTCATTTGGTATAGTTACCAAATAGAATATTAAAATTAAACTTAAGTATCTGGCAAGTTTTTGAAGTGGTTGTCTATGTGTCATTGGAAATGGCCACTTTCACTTTCATTACGCCAAACACAAAACTTGTTTTATTTAATGGCATGTTTGACCAAAATATTTTGATGATTTGTTTGCAACTTTTTGAGGATTTTGTGTAGTCAATCTCATCTGTATTATTAGAGAAGATATTGAATCAAGCAAAATTACTGTTTAAGGATTATTATATGATCTACTTACATTATATATTGAGAATGTAATCCATAAATATATGGGTTGACTTTATGATCTTTTGTATCATTATATTAAGGATAATTTATTATATTGAGATACGCAATCTATGAAAATATGAGTTGATTTTATGATCTTTTGTATCATTATATTAAGGATAATTGATTTGATAACATTTGGGTAAATCAAAATAAATTAAAAGTTACTTTGTGAAGATGAATTCACGCTCTAAATATAGAAAGCTTGATCAACCATGATAGAATTTTTTTTTATTGAGGTAAAATTTTTTAACTGTTGTCGAAATGCCAATGAAAGTGATCACTTCGACTAGGCATTTTGATAGGTAACATAATTAGCCTTGGAGTTGGAAATCTTTTCAACCAAATCAATTGGGAAATAATTTAAATGATTTTGTGGACATGTGTTGGCCAATATCTAAAGATTAATATTGTAGAGAACAAAACTTTGGAGTTTGGATCGGATCAAGCAATTAAATTTCTTACTTTATGGAGATCGAATCCGAAACATTGAAGACATATCTCTCAAAAGTCCACTTTACTTTGGTCTTTATTAGTATATTGTATTTAGCTGTCTTAGCGACTCTTTAATGGAGATTATGATTATAATTGATCTCTAATATGCTAGTAAGGCTCGAACTTCTATATATTTGAGAAACTTGTATGGGTTGAAGTAAGGTGAGTATGGGTGAGCAAAACTTGATTTGATTAAAAAAATCAATTTTTTTTAAAATTTCAAGTTAATCAAATTGAGTTTTTCGAGTTAACCCAAATAAGTAATTCGAGTTTCGAGTTCGAATCGAGTTGAATTTTACAATTCGAATAATTCGATTAACATATTGGTGTAAATATGCTTTTGGTCCTTGTCAATTTTGAAAATTAGCAAATTAGTCTCTCTCTAAAAAAAATACAAAATAATTCAAAATAATTTTCAATAATAAAATAAATTTTAAAAATCAAAATATTTATAAAAATTCCAAAATTTATATTTTTAAAAATTATAAAAAAGTTCAAAAAAATTCTAAAGAGTATATATAGAAAGTTAAATTTTTTCTAAAATAATAATTTTAGAACCTAAATAAGTTAATTAATTATCTAAGTTTATCATATTAAAGTATCTTTTTTTTTGTTATTTTTCTTTGAAAAAGTTGTCAAATATATATGTTTTTAAATTTATGTGCTCTAATATGGAATTAGTTAATATTGTAGTAAGATTTTAATTTGACATGTTTAATCTTTTAATTTAACTCAAACAATTCACTCGATTTGACTCGACTTGAATTTCATTTCACTCAACTCAATTTGAAAAAAATTCAAATCGAGTTAGAATGCTAAAACAAGGCTCGTCAACTTGATTAGCTCGAAATTTTTTCACTCGATTCAATCGAATGCTCACCCCTAATAGTGAATATTGGGAAGATTTTACTATTCATTGAGGAACGTATTTGTGAGTGCAATTGAGATTAAACATGTTGTCTTTACAACCTAAGTTCTTAGGGGGGAGAACTTAGAGGTAAATGATCTAGGTTTTTGAGATACAAAGTGAGGTTTCTATACTAGGAGAGTGATAGAATTTGAATCACTTGTTGTATTTGGTGTTAAAGATAGTGAATTTACTCACTTAATTAGGCTTCGCAGTCGTAAGGAAAACGGACTGCTTAAACAATTTCTTGTCCCCTTATTTTTATTTTGTTTTCCAAGTACCATCAAAAGTTCCCACTTCCGCTATCACTTTTGCTCATACTTTATTTCTAACAATTATAGACGGATACAAATCAACAATTGGTATAAAAACCTCCCACTTAAGGTAACTAGTGTTATTCCTCATGTTGATAGTTGCTTCATATGGAAGTTTGTTGTTCATTATAAATATAAAATCAAAACAATAGCACAACACATATTCATAACATCCAATTATTAGGACCCATGCTTATGGCCATTAGTTAAGGATAAACTTCAATGGTTAGAAAGGGACAAACTTGTACATTTCAAATTCTTAGTGACTCAGCTGTGGGCATCCCACTTTGTGTGAAACACAATTGATGTGATTGTCCCTCTATAGATTAAATAGAGTTATTACACCTTTTGATGTTTCAGGTATTTGATTAGCCACTTTATTGGGGTGGAGTTAGAGGGTCTGATAGAGGGTAGCTTTTCTAAATTAGAAATTTTTTATATGGTATTTGAATATTTAAAATTTTTTTGTCTCAGTTTAATATTTTAATTTGTTTTTATTGTTCAATTTGATATATGAACTTTTCCTTTGTCTCGATTTTGTATCTATATATATTTCTTACCAGAGTATACATATTAGACACTCATTGGGTCATTTGGTCTAGGTACCAAATAAAACATTAAAATTAAACTCAAGTATTAGGCAAGTTTTTGAAGTGGTTGTCTATGTGCCATTGGAAGTAGCCACTTCCACTATACATAACTTGTCTTATTTATTAGCATGTAATTTGACTAAAATATGTTGATGATTTGCTTGCATTTTTTTGAGGATTTCTTTATTATTAAAGAAATATCCAATCAAGCAAAATTACTGTTTAAGGATTCTTATATGATCTACTTACCTTATGTATTGAAAATGCAATCCATGAATATATGAGTTGACTTTATGATCATCTGTATCATTATATTAAGGATAATTTATTATATATTGAGATATGCAATTCACGAAAATATGAGTTGGTTTTATGATTTTTTGTATCCTTTTATTAAGGATAATTGATTTGATAAGATTTGAGTAAATCAAAATAAATTAAAAGTTACTTTGTGAAGATGAATTTACGCTCTAAATATAGAAAGCTTGATCAACCACGATAGAGGTTTTATTATTGAGGTAAGTTTTTTTAATTGTCTGTCGAAGTGCCAATGAAAGTGACCACTCCGACTAGCATTTCGATAGGCAACATAACTAGCCCTGGTGATGAAAATCTTTTCAATCAAATCAGTTGGGCAATAGCTTCAATGATTTTGTGGATATTTATTGGCCAATATATTAAGACTACTATTGCGGAACAACAAATCTTTGGAGTTTGGATTGGATCAAGCAATTAAATCCCTTACTTAATGGAGATCGAATCGGGAGCATTGAAGACATATCTCTCAAAAGTCCACTTTAGTTTGGTCTTTATTAATATGTTGTATTTAGCTATTTTAGAGACTCTTTAATAGAGATTAGGATTATAATTGATCTCTAATATATTAGCAAGGCTCGAACTTCTATATATTTCAGAAACTTCTATAGGTTGAGGTATGGCGAGTAGGGGTGAGCAAAACCCAATTTGATTCAAAAATATTGAATATTTTTTTTTAATTTCAAGTTAATCAAATCGAGTTTTTTGAGTCAACTCAATTAAGTAATTTGAGTTTCGAGTTCGAATCGAGTTGAATTTTGAAATTCGAATAACTCGAATAATTCAAATAACAGATTGGTGTAAATACCTTTTTGGTCTCTGTCAATTTTGAAAACGAGCAAATTGGTCTCTCTCTCAACAAAAAATACAAAATAATTCAAAATCATTTTAAAAATTCAAAATATTTATAAAAATTCCAAAATTTATATTTTTAAAAATTATAAAAAAATCTAAAGAATATATAGAGAAAGTTAAAAATTTTCTAAAATAATAATTTTGGGGACCTAAATAAGTTAATTAATGATGCAGGTTTATCATACTAATGTATTTTTTTTATTTTGCTTTGAATAAGTTACATATATATGGTTTCAAATTTATGTGCTTTAATATGGAATTAGTTAATATTGTAATAAGATTTTAATTTGACATATTTAATTTTTTAATTTAACTCAAACAATTCACTTATTCAACTAAACTTGACTTTCATTTCACTCGACTCGATTCAAAAAAATTTCAAATCAAGTTAGGATGCTAAAATAGGACTCATCAACTCAATTAACTCAAAATTTTTTCACTCGATTTAATTGAATGCTCACCCCAATGGTGAATATTGAGAGGATTTTACTATTCATCAAGGAGCGTATTTGTGAGTGCAATTGAGATTAAACAAGTTGTCTTTACAACCTAAGTTCTCAAGGGGGAGAACTTAGAGGTGAATGATCTAGGTTTTTAAGATACAAAAGTGAGATTTCTTTACTAGGAGAGTGATAGAATTTGAATCACTTGTTGTATTTGGTGTTAAAGATAGTGGATTTACTCACTTAGCTAGGCTTCGCAGTCGTAGGGAAACTGAATTGCTTAAATGATTTCTTGTCCCCTTATTTTTATTTTGTTTTTCACAGTGCTATCGGAAGTGCCCACTTCCGCTGTCACTTCTGTTCATACTTTATTTCTTGCAATCATAGACCAGTGGAGACAAACAATTGGTATCAAATTAGCCTCCCACTTAATGTAGCTAGTGTTGTTCCTAGTGTTGATACTTGCTTGAGATAGAAGATCATTCTTCATTGATACGACACCGTATGTTAGACAAAGCAAATTATGCTTATTCGAAAGCAATAATCAAATCTTTCATAAAGTCCGTTGATCAGAAAGTATGGTAATCGATTCTCAATGTTGGGAGCCCCCATTTTTTATGTTGTTGGTGTCAAAAAACTCCCAAAGCTGAAACTACTTAGACCACCGAAGAATAAAGGCTTGCAAATTGCAAACTCAAAGACTCTTAATGCAATCTTTTATGGTGTTGATAGTCTAGAGTTTAAAAAGATTTCTAAATACACTATTGCCTATGAAACTTGATTAATCTTTTGAGATTGCTCGTGAAAAACTCAACCTGATGAAACAATCAAAATTGTAAATATTAATTGCCAAATTCGAAATCCTAAGAATGTCGAACAATAAAATTATTGGTTGCACCATCACTTGAAGATACCGTACTGTTGACAAGTATAATTAAAGTATCATGGCCGAAACAAGAGGAAAAACAAGTGCAAAGGTCAAGTGAGGGGTAAAGATAGTGGAAACGAAAAATTGCCACTTCAACTATCTTTTGACTTTTTTTTTGATATTCTTCATGTTCATTTTACGGTTCATGTTCGGGGTTCGGGGTTCGTGATTGTCCCTCTAAAATATATTGTTTCCAAGATTCAAACCTAGGTCCTCTCTAAGTCCTCTTCTTAGAAATATAATATGACTTATCATTACATTCAACCACTATCTTTTTATTTTCATATGTTAAACTAAAGTGATATTATAAAAAGAAATTAAAAAGTATTGGTTGGCTATGTATGTGTTCAACCTTAAAGAAAAAAGAATTACTTAAAAAATAATTGAGAGCCGAATAGTGAATATAGAGTAATGATAAAGAAAAAGAAAAATGAGATAAGTGTTTGGTGCGGGGATGAGGAGTTTTCCTTCCGAGCCGTCGCGTTAGTTGTGATCCACTCCTTTGTAGATTTTACGAGGCAAAAAGCAGGAAGGTAAGAACCGACACCGAGCATCAAAGCACAAATGAAGGCAAAGTTGGGAGAATACGTGGCAACTAAATAATTATTATAACAATGTGGTTCTTATTTGTTGGGGGGGACACACTCACCACGTGACACCATTTACATCTCAAAGAATCTACTCTTGGGTCATACAGAATCCCCAAAAGCTTAGCTGAATCAAATTTTATTCTATTCTATTCAAATCACGTTCAATACTACAACAATAATAATAATAATATTTTTATATTAAAAATTAGATTATTTTATTTTTATTAAAAAATAAGTAAATTAATTATCGTATAAAAAAATTTTGAGTTGGATTGAAGTTTGGTTTAAAAAAAATTTAAAGCTCATGCCTATTTTAGACTTAATCCACCCAAAGTTCATTTTACTGTTCAAAAATTAATCAAATATCATAAATGTATTTTAGTTTTTATATTATATAATTAAATTTAAATTTTAAAAATATTTTTTTATTATTTAACTTGAATTCGGGCTAGACCCAAGGGATAAAAATACTTGTTAAAATTGAGTTGAATCTACCGGCGTAGGCGGGCTACTCAACCCTTGGACAAATTTAGAGCAAACTCATCATTCTATTAAAAATTCTATCTATTTTTATTGTTAGGTGGTGGTTGATGATGCAATATGACGGAAATAAAATTTTAACGTAAAAGGACTAATTCAAGGAACGAGACAATAACATATCATCACTTAACAATAAAAATGAATGAATTTTTATGACGTGGAGGAACTAATTCTAAACAACCAGATACCATCATTTAACGGTAGAAATAGATGAAATTTTTAATATATTTATTGTAACATATTTCTAATAATAAAATAAGTAACTAGAGTGGTTGTAAATATTGACTGAAATGACAGGTGATTTAGGTTTTGAAATATATATGCACTTAAAGAAATGTTTCTTGAAACTAGAAGCTTCTTTGTAAGTATGCTCCACTTAATTTCGACCATCAAATTATTACTACAATATTCTGAGTGGACTTCATCTGAATTTCTATTTAATAACTAAAATTTTTATTTAATTTTAATAATAAAATATATTAACATTGATATTTTAAGGAACAATAATTTGTGTTCAGATTAGGAAAATAAAAATAAACAGAACTCATTTAAGCATTCATTCTCTGATCTTTATCATTTTAATTAAAATTATATTTAAATTTTAAATTAATTTTTAATGTAATTATTACATAATTGTTTTCGTTCACGTTCTAAAAGGTAGGAGTATAATATGTATTACAAATGTTATTTATGTGTATTTATCTGCATACAAAATTCAAGATTTTTAATGCTTTTTAATTTTAAACTTTTTGAATATAATAAATAAAAAATATATGAGATAGTATTTGGTACACTATTCTTTTTATTCTACAAACAATCGTAAAAAAATTGTTATGTGTCTTTTTTTTTAATATTTTACCGTACCTTTGTAAAACATTTGCCACCTGCTTGTGGAGTCTAAAATCTCCACTAACAATGTATCAAACATTTTTTCAAATTACATAGCAAGAAAACAAATAAAGATTAATAAATAATAAAACATCAAATCAACTTGAGCTTCAAGATTAAAATCGTAGACTCGAATAAAATAAAATGACTACAAAAATACTATTATTATTGGATAAAAATAATTTCTTAATCTAAAATAACACACGAATGCATTTAAAAAAGGTAAATTACACCAACAGCTACTCAACTTTGGGGTAGCTAACAAAACAGTCACCTAAGTTTTATTTCAGTCACTCAACTTTTAAAAAATAACAAAACAGTCATTAACGTTATAAAAAAGTGACAAAACAGTCACTGATTAACAGTTTTCGTTAGTGTCTTAACGGGACCGCTGATGTGGCAAGTTAACTTGCCACGTTGGATGTCCATAGTGGAAACCCACCCAATTTAAGAAGAAGTTGAAAAAAAACCCTTAATAATAGAGAATAAGAAGGAAAAACCCAATTTTTTCTGCTGTGTTTTTTTCCGGAGAAAGAAAATTTAAGAAAATTGATTTTTTTTGCTGCTTAATCTAATTATTTATCTTTAAAAAGAAAGCATCGAATGATTTTCTAGGGTTTGAAATTTGAATCTGATTTCTAGTAAGAACTTTAAATTTGTTGCAAAATTCTAGAAAATTTCATGCTGATTTTGGTTGTAATTTGATGTGTTGAAGGGATTTAAGGATGGGAAAGATGAAATCAAGAGTAAAGCGTGCTCCTAAGAAGCGAATGGATAAGCTTGATACCGTTTTCAGTTGTCCCTTTTGTAACCATGGCACCGGTGTCGAACGCCGCCTGTAAGTATAAATTTCAAACCTTAGCAAATCATTCGATGTTTTCTTCTTCTTCTTCTTCTCTATTATTAGGGTTTTTTTTTATTTCTTCTTAATTTGGGTGGGTTTCACTGTGGACATCCAACGTGGCAAGTTAACTGGCCACATTAGCTAGTTAACTTGCCACATCAGCGATACCTTTAAGACACAAACGGAAATTGTTAACCAATGACTGTTTTATCATTTTTTTATAACGTTAGTTACTGTTTTGTTATTTTTTAAAAGTTGAGTGACTGAAATGAAACCTAAATGACTGTTTTGTTAGCTACCCCAAAGTTGAGTGACTGTAGGTGTAATTTACCCTTTAAAAAATTATTTAAATTTACTTAGATAATATCATAAATTAATTGAATTTAAATGAAAGGTGAATTATTTAATATATTGAAGACACAAGCGGGTTTAAGATATTGTCATGTATCTTTAATTAATGTTTAAAAAATAAATGAAACACATGATAATATATTAATCCCGTTTCTAAAATTAAAAAATTCAAGAAATAATAGTTTCAAAATTATCTCGTTCTTGAACATTTTTAAACAATTAAAAGTATGACAGATGTTATATTTATTTCAATATTTTACTATATATTATAAAACATTCGTCCTACCTTAAAAAATTCAAAATAAACTTTTAAATAGTAATGAAATGATAAATTCGGGAATAATAGTTGTAGCACTCAACACTAAAACCCACTAATTACAATTTTTTTATATAATCTTATTATATGTTTTGATCATATACACTCTTTTTGACGCTATGCATAAATGTGTTCCGATACACTAAAACTCATATTCTCCCGTATTAAGTAATAATTACATGCAAATTGAAAGGGAGAGTGGGTTCTGTTCCCCAAATTTAATGGATCTCCACAAATCAGTTTCAGCCATCCAATCCAAAGTATCTGTAAACCTACCTTCACGCGGCACTGACACTACCATTACTTTATTTTAATTTCTGTTTTTTTAGATTAAAATATTATTAATATTATTATTGTTTTTGCTTTCAATCTGTAACTACTAATAATACAAATTGAATAGTTCCTGTAAAAAAAAGAAGAAAGCAGATTCGGCACGACTCGGCAGTAGACGAGCCAATCTCCATTAAGCATGGGAAATTTAGGCAAATGCCGATGGCTGCCGCCTATAAATGTAATCGAAGCTTTGCAGAATCTCTTCGCCATCACCATCTGCATCTCAATCTCAATCTCCATTGTCTTTGATATTTTTCTGATCTATAATCAGTGTAGAAACTACCAAACCCTTCTCATTTCCGATCTAAGTATTCATGGCTGGGGGCGCCGAGACCAAGGCACCGTCGCCTAACGTGAATGGGAAGGCAGAGATTTTGAAGGGTAACTTTGAACCTACCGCTATTAAAGTGGAGCCGTTGACTCCCGTTGTACCGGAGAATGGCGTGGAGAAGCCGTCGGAGAAAAGCAGGAACATTGTGTTGGGGAGGAACGTGCACTCCACGTGTCTGACCATAACTGAGCCTGAAGTTAATGATGAAGTCACTGGTGACAAGGAAGCTCAGATGGCTGGCGTCTTGGCTCGATATCGCAAAAACCTTATGGAGCGGACAAAGTACCATTTAGGTATGATGTGTAACTAAGCAAAACTTGTGATTATTAACTAAAAATGAAGAAACTAATACAATATGACGCCGGTAAATGTAAATCTTGTATTGTGTTCTAAAATATTGAAGAAATCTTTTTTAACTGTTAATTTTTCGAAATTTTTATTTGTTTTTTTGCATCCATAATCAGATTCGGCTTTTGTCTACAACCAGATCGTAGCTTATATTTTTTTATGGGCTAGTGATTGAAGTGCGAATTTTGCAGGTTATCCTTATAATCTGGACTTCGATTACGGTGCATTAGCACAGTTGCAACATTTCTCAATCAACAATCTTGGAGACCCATTCATTGAAAGCAACTATGGAGTTCATTCAAGGCAGTTTGAAGTTGGTGTGCTAGATTGGTTTGCCCGTTTGTGGGAAATAGAAAAGGATGAATACTGGGGTTACATTACAAATTGTGGTACAGAAGGCAATCTTCATGGAATTTTAGTTGGGTTAGTGTTTGTTTAAAACTTGGTTATTTACATTTTGACTATTATAATTGAAAAAAAAATCACTGATGATTGAATTTTGTAGGAGGGAAGTGTTTCCCGATGGAATTTTGTATGCTTCACGAGAGTCTCATTACTCTGTCTTTAAAGCTGCACGAATGTATCGTATGGAGTGTGTGAAGGTTGACACTTTGGTCTCGGGTGAGATTGATTGCAGTGATTTGAGACCGAAGTTGCTTGCTAATAAAGACAAACCGGCTATACTCAACGTTAACATAGGTCTCTTTCGCCTCTCTAGCATATGTATCCTTACACTGTCACAGGTTCATGCCAATAAGTATTGAAACGAGAGGCATAACTTGGTTAATGATGTTTGCTGCAGGAACAACTGTAAAAGGAGCAGTAGATGATCTTGATGTTGTGATACAAACCCTTGAAGAATGTGGATTTTCACATGATCGATTCTACATTCATTGTGATGGAGCTTTATTTGGACTCATGATGCCTTTTGTCAAACGGGTACGTTATCACATGTATAGCTCCTGATTCATATGCTGGTTTTGAGGGAAGATAGCAAAGCTCCCTCGTCACATGTGAGGCATGAACATACTGCTCTTGTTCTTCCAATTTATTGTTCCTTTCTAGCAAGTTTTATAATGTAAGCTGGTATGGGTTTCCTCTGGTTTTTGGCATAAATCAGGGCTAGATAAAGTGATTCAGGAATAGTAGTTCTAAAGAACAGAGATAAAGTACCATAAGAGTCGTTTCTTGCTTTTTATGGTCTGTCTATGTATGTATCAAAAAATTTATGATGTTTGTTGGCATTCTTAAAAGATGTGAAAGGAATTCTGTCTTAAGCTTGATATCATTCTTGGTGGTGAACAGGCACCGAAGGTTAGTTTCAAGAAGCCAATTGGAAGTGTGAGTGTTTCTGGCCATAAGTTTGTGGGTTGTCCAATGCCTTGTGGTGTTCAGATCACAAGGATGGAACACATCAATGTGCTTTCAAGCAATGTTGAATACCTAGCATCAAGGGATGCTACGATCATGGGAAGTCGGAATGGTCATGCTCCTCTTTTCCTTTGGTATACTCTCAATAGAAAAGGTTATAAAGGATTTCAAAAAGATGTTCAGAAATGCCTCAGAAATGCTCACTACTTGAAAGACCGACTGCACGAGGCGGGGATTAGTGCTATGCTAAATGAACTCAGCAGTACGGTTGTGTTTGAGCGGCCCCGGGATGAGGAGTTTGTTCGTAGGTGGCAACTTGCTTGTGAAGGGAATATAGCACATGTGGTGGTGATGCCTAATGTGACAATCGAAAAACTGGATTTCTTCTTGAATGAATTAGTTGAAAAACGGTCGACTTGGTATCAAGGGAATGTTCAACCTCCTTGTATTGCAGCAGAGATAGGGAAAGCGAATTGCGTTTGTGCTCTGCACAAGTGAAAAAAAATATCAGTCTATGATTCAGGAATTCCTCTATTTTCATGCAGCTTGTCATTTGGTTTTAATGAAATATCGATTAGATTCATAAGTTTTTCGTTTTACATTCTCATTGTTATGGTAAATAGTAGTGCCTATCGACATGTTCATATGTTGACTATCTGTCTGCCTTGGTCAGGGGCTTTTGTGTGCGGCTTGTGACATATTCATATACCAACTTTATTGATTAACCTATGTCTGGTCTTGTAAGGCATATGTACTGTAATGCTCCTACCACACTTCGATTAAGTATTATGCCGTCATTTTTATGCTGCACTTCTCTTAGCAAGGAGTTGAGAGTAGGGGTGTAATTGAGTCAAGCTAAGTTAAAATATTGTTAAGCTTGAACTTGATATTTGGCTCGAGCTTGATCGAATATTTATTTTTAAGTTTGAATTCGGCTTGAGATATGCTTGAGTTACTTGAACTTGTTTATTACTTTTTGTACTCAAGCTTGAACTTAAATTTGAGCTCGACTCGGTCATTAATCCTAGGGTTAATAATATATATTAAGGGAAATGACGTAATATAATAATATAAAAATATGAATAGTTTGATTAGGCTCCCGAAGGTAGAAGTATCATGAAGGTTTTTATATTAGGAGTTAGATTGTATTTTGTCTCTTATATTAAAAAAATTGAACAAATTAAGTTTTATACATTAGATCAAATCAAGTATTACTAAGTGCGAATTCGATTCAATCGTTAGCTTGAGCTCGATTCAATAATTATCAAATCAAATTTGTTTTTTTTTTTTTGTGTTAAACTTGAGTAACTTGTATCAATCTCTCAATTATACCCATAATTAAGAGTAGCAACATCCTTGAGGGAAAAACCTTCATTCAACTGCTACACTAATATATTAACTTCATCAGTAGAGTTCCCCGCGATGATAACGTATTAGTTATCTAATTATTGTAAAACAATTTAAATTTATTGTCGATTATTAATATTTTCATAAACTGAATTATAAGTAAAATAATAAAATATTTGTGTTTAAAATTTAATTTCTAACCAACAATTATATATTTTTATATTTGGTGCTGCGTGCGTTACTTAAGAAATTCAAACAGTTACTTAAGAAATTCAAACATTAAGGGTGAATTTTTGATGGGCGGTGCGTTTATTTATGGTTCGTATAAAAATTACGATGACGGTGAAATTAGATATTATAACGATATTGTAATGCAAGACAAAAAGTAAACTAAATACGCCATACTGTATTCAATCATCCATCCAAACCCATCTTAAATATTCATGCATATGCTCTTTCTAATCTCCATAAAAATAGAACATATTAAAGTTTCAATCAAATTTATTTGTAGTACAATATGTTTATAATTTATATTATTATTATTGTTATTATTATAGTAGCAATAATGTTAGGAGGGATTAAAGTGACATTTATTATTTTTATGATAGGTTTAAATTTTTGGTTCAATAATAAGAGTATTATGTTTTAGGCATGAAAATCTGAATTCGATTCTAAGCAATTTCATTCCCCTTCCCTAATTATTAAAAGAAATTTAAAATTTTAAAATAAAAAATTATTTATATAATTACATTTTTCTACAATTAAAAAGAAATAAAAACCCTAAAGGTGTGTTTTAAGGAAAGATTTAAAAGACTAATTTCATTTGTCGATTGAGTCCTAACTCGACTGGCATGGGCATTGTTGTCAACACAGTAGGATATGGGTCTGAGTGCGTTGAAGCGCATTATCCTCCTATTTATGGGTTGGGAAGAAGCTATAACTAATCCTAAACATTATATAAAAAAAAACAAATATGATCCGAATCTATAATGATATTGTTAAAAAAAACGAATTTCATTCTTATCAAAATCTTCAAATTTTTGAAAAATAAATTTAATTATTTAAGTAGAAACAATAGAAAATTTCAAATTTTATAAAAAAATTTCGAAATCAAAATTGGGTAACTCAATTTTTCATAATTTTATTCTATTTACTACATACATCATTATGAAATAAATATTTTTTGTATTTAATTCTAATATATATTTTTACATTTTATATTATTAAAAATATATATGAGTTATAATGAAAAAAATATTTATATTATTTATTTTTTTCTTTTTAATAATATTAAATTTTAACTCATAAAAAAAATTCCAAAATTTATTTTACAAGACAATTACAAATAGTAACCAAATAAAAAATTATAATGGAAATAGGGATTCAACATCAAATTGAACCTATTTAGTCTAATCTAATATAATTGAAAAATTAATCAATTTGTTAATTTATACTAAATATATGAATATTTTATTCATCTCTTAAATACTAAAATATGTCAAAAATGGAGCCCATCTTCCCCATACATTGAACCTGTAAAAGTTTTTAATATAAATAATTATACAAAAGCCGAAAACCCTCACATATAAAACGCTTTGGCAACTTGTATTAAGTTTTCCCTGTCAGTTTTCATTTTTGCTGCTTTCATTAACTTAGTCTCAGCTAATAGTTGATGATTCCAACTCCTCGATTATCGGTCCTAATTTCAGGAAAGCTTTCTTTCTTTTTTTTTTCTTTTGGCGCGTGACTTTTTTCTCTACGTTTTTGGTGATGTTGAATGTAGGTTATACTAGTTTGTATCAATTTTTTTTTTGGAATTGTGATTAAAGGGTAGAAATATGTTAATGTATGCTTGTTTAGCTTGGTGAGCTTGGTTAATTTGGGATTTTTTTTTTCTAATTGGCTTTGTTCGGTAGATTGAAATGTATTGAAAGGGAAGATTAGAACATGTTGTGCTTGATTGTTTTTGGTTAATTGGGTGCTTGAATGATATTTATAGATTAGGCTGAATAGCTTCAAAGGGGAAATGACATGAAATCTTGAAATTGGCAATGGAAGGCAATTTATCAAGAGGAATAATTCCTGGTGGGAGTTCTTTTGGAGGTCTTGATTTACAAGGATCAATGATGGTTCATCATCGTGCACAAAACCCACATAATATGCATCATCATCATCACCACCCTAACCCTCGCCGTGGCACTTCTGCTCATCCTGGTATTCCGCTCACGGCGGGGACCATGCAGAACTCTGATCAACCTGTTACAATGATAGATTACAACAAGATGGAAATAGGGAAATGTTCAGTTAGTGATGAGGATGAACCTAGTTTTGCAGAAGAAGGTGTTGATGGTCATAACGACGGGAATAAAGGCAAGAAAGGATCCCCATGGCAGCGTGTGAAGTGGACTGATAAAATGGTGAGGCTTCTAATTACGGCGGTGTCTTATATAGGGGAGGATATGGCGGGGGATTGTGGTGGTGGGATAAGGAGGCAATTTGCAGTTCTACAGACGAAGGGTAAATGGAAATCGGTTTCGAAAGTCATTGCTGAGAGGGGCTATCATGTTTCTCCTCAACAGTGTGAAGATAAGTTCAATGACCTGAATAAAAGGTATAAAAAACTATATGATATGCTTGGTAGGGGCATTTCTTGTCAAGTTGTTGAGAATCCGGCACTTTTGGATGTTATAGATTACTTAACAGAGAAAGAAAAGGATGATGTTAGGAAAATTTTAAGCTCAAAGCATCTTTTCTACGAGGAGATGTGTTCTTATCATAATGGGAACAGATTGCATCTGCCTCATGATCTAAAATTGCAGCGATCCTTGCAATTGGCTCTTAGAAGAAGAGATGAGAATGAAAACGACGATGTAAGGAGGCACCAACGTGATGATCTTGATGATGATGACCATGACATGGAAACTGATGATCATGATGAACTTGAGGAGAATCATGCTTCACATGGGGATAACAGAGCGATATTTGGTGCACCAGGGGGCTCTACAAAGAGATCTAGACAAAGCCAAGTCCATGAAGATGCTTGTTTCCAGAAATTTTTGAACTCTCAGGACTGCAACAAAAGTTCATTTTCCAGTCCACCAGTCGCCCAAGCTGATACGAACCAAGTCCTACCTGACTACTCAAGAGCTGCATGGTTACAGAAGCAGTGGACTGAATCCCGCTCACTTCAGCTAGAAGAACAGAAACTGCAAATTCAAGTGGACATGCTAGAACTGGAGAAACAACGTTTCAAGTGGCAGAGATTCAGTAAGAAAAGTGATTGCGAACTAGAAAAGATAAGAATGGGAAATGAGAGGATGAAGCTCGAGAATGAACGAATGGCATTAGAGTTGAAGCGAAAAGAGTTAGCTGCCGATTAAAACCATGTATTTTGTTTTCTGCAGTGCCAAGGCCTTGATGCAAAATTATTTTGTTGTTGGTTAATATTATTATGATTACTGTATTGGATATGGCCTTTTCCTACTTGTCTTAGGTTGCTAGTGTGTTTAGACTTTGGTTCTCTTAGATGTTCCACTATTCTATAAGATGGATGTGCTGTTTATTATTTTACATCTTAAATATGTTTAATTTTAGGGTACATTAGATTGCAACTCATGTCTACATTTGTTTGATTTTAGGGTTCTTTTGTTCCATATGACTGGACTCTCACTCTTTCCCTTCATCTTAAATGTTGTTGGTTGATGTGTAGCTTCTGCAAGCTTGGCAATCTTCTCTATGGTTGTCTTTTATTTTTAATTCAAGTTCCTAAATTGCCTTGTATCTGTTATGGTAGAAGTACCATAGAGGCTTTGTATTACGAGTCAGATTGCATTTTGTTCCCTCTACTAAAAAAATGAGCAAATTAGTCCCTATACGTTAAATCAAAGAGCAAACTGGTCCTTCTGTTAAAAATTTCATCTAGTTTTACTATTAAAAACTAGTCCCTGTATATCAACATGAGTTACTAGTGGCATGCTGATTATTTTGTTAGCCATGCTAGTTTTTAATAGTAAAAATGGATGAAAATTTTAACAGAAATGACAGATTTGCTCTTTGATCCAACGTATAGGGATTAACTTGTCCATTTTTTAAGTAAAGGGAACATAATGAAATCTGACTCTTACGGTACATTTACCTATCTGTTACCTATGTCTTGAGACTCTTGAGAGATAGACCGTGCATGGGATCGATTTCTTGATACTATGATTGCAAACATTGCCTATATATACATATATATAGAGAGAGAGAGAGAGAGAGCATTTAATAGCCTTCCAACCCAACGTTTTGAGTGTCTCGAAATGCTGCCTGAGTGTATTAGAGGTTATATATAGTAGGATTTCTTGATTCTGGCCTGGAGTAACCCCTCTGTTATTGAAAGAACAGTGAAGGGAGCATCGATCTAACCTTATGGGTTATTACTGTCCTTTATTTATTACTGGTGGTGGAGTTTAAGCAGGTCCATACCATTTTAAGTATGTTATAGATCTTTTATTGACTTCCTTGTATGCATAAATGGTTACATAATAAAAACATCTATAACACTACTTGGTGAAAATGTAGAGGTGAAACGATTGCTCTCAATACTGCTTATTCATTTTGTTCAGTTTGCTGTCAAGATACATATGTCCATTTAAAAAAAGTAGCTATTTTCATGCAAGTAAATACAATTGTTTGTGTGTGCCATAAGCAAACATAAAATCTATGAAGCATGGACATGCATAAGTATACTATGACGTGAGCACCGCTGACACGACAGCTTAAAAAGAAAAGGACATGGACATGGAAATTAATATAATTTAATTTCATATGAAAAATAAAGTCTGTTATTTTTCATATCAAAATTTTTTTATAACCAATAATCTTTTTCTATTGTTAACATTGATTTTAATTTTTTTTCATGAAAAGATAACTAATTTTTAATTTAAGTTTAATTATTATTTGTTAAAAATTTAAATTATTTTGGGGTTTTTGGGATAAGTGAAAAACATTTTTGAAAGACTGGCTCTATAGCCCTAACCAATAGAAAATCCTGACCTCGTCTTTTGTTTTTGTTGTTCATAAAACTATCGCATTGAAGGTAAATGTTCATTTAGAGGAGTTGTTAATAATTTCAAGCAAAAGAAATTACTAAAAGATTGATTAAGAAACTTTTCCTCTTAATCAATACTCCTCCCTAATCTAAAAACTTAACTACGTGTATAATAACTATGAATGTTTATGATAAAGATGCATTGATAATCAAAGAAACCCAGATACTATCATAGTTAAAAGGAAAGAATTCAAGCTGAAATATAAGCAAAGTTTGCCAGAGAAAAAAGATCAACAATAAAAATTTGAAAGCAACAAACATAATCCAATAAAGTTCAGAGCCAAAAAACAAGCAAATCAGCCCCTCCTTTTTGTTCAACAAATCTACCAAAGGACTTCATTTATCGGTAAGAATATCCATCCTATAAGCTGATTTTCCAAGTATTTGGTGCTTCTATCTAATCCTACAATTTCTTCATCAAGATGTTCAAGCCCTCTGTTCTCCAATGCTGAGTTTGGTCCGGCAGTAGCAACTGGTTCAGTATCGGCCCCCGCAGCAGCTTCGTCTTCAACATCTTCAATTACAACAACCACATGCAAATGTGAGCAAGTAAGAGCCTAAAATATGTAACAAATATCCGCTCATCACCTTTAATCTTAACGGTGTTGACTTAAAAAGGTCTTCTTTGGACAAAGTTTAGCTTTGACATCTTGAATCCCCCAAGAAAGGCTTGGGATGAATTCATCAAGGAATGGAGAGACTCATGGAAGATTTCTCCGCAAGAGGAGTCTTTGACCCCTTTAGTGATCACCCGATGGCAAAGAAAAAGCGTTGAATGAAGTAAAGGTTTACTAATAATGCAACTACATAGGTTTTTTATTGATTAACATTCACATTAATGAATTGATATTTTTCTTTTGATTTTCACTAAACCTTTCTGTATATTGTTTTACTTGACTGCATGCTATAAATTACTGGAATAATGTGTGTATGGTAGCTGATTTATGTACAGTCTTTCTTATGAATGTATAATTTCTAATAAAGTAATCATAGCAATGTTTTGAGATGCAAATACCTTGTATTATGAAGGTTTATTCTATCATTTTGTGTTCAAGTTTTCAAAAATCCACCGACTTAAAGTTCATCTCCAATGTTGCCCTTGTAAAGAATCTGTTTTAAAAATTGTTGGCTTTGTTTACATAACAATGAACTATTTTTAAAGACAAATCCTTCTTAAGGATATAGTAGCTTGAATAAAATTAACCTTGAAGGCAAAGCTAACCAAGTAGATGTGATAATGGGTCGGGCCATCTGTCTAGGTCCAAAGGTTCGTTCGAAAAGTGTGAGGGTTTGGGTAAAATATAGATCTGAAAAATGGGTTTAGACAAAAAAATAAGACCAATTTTCTAAACGAGTTGGGCCTCGGGTAAGATTTTTGACTCGAGTTTGGCCCAAATTAACCTAATTTTTCCCCTTGTTGTTGTTTACTACTGTTTTGCTGTCATTTTGTTATTATATTGCTACTATTTTGTTGTTATTGTTTGGATATTGTATGACTCTTGTTTTATTATTAATTTTGTTACTACTTTATAGGCATTTGCTTGCTAATATGCAACTATCTTAGTGTTATTTAAGTATAAAGATCTTTTTAAAATATATTTTCAATTTGTTGGAAAATATTTATTTTAATGTTTTTAGTGTATTTGATGTATTATATTTTTTAAATTTCTTTTTATATAAAAAATAATATAAAAAATTTTAATATGAGCGGGCTGGACCAAACTTGGGTTTAGTATTTTTTATCTGAGTCGGGTTTAGGCAAAATTTTAAGTTTATTTTTCGAGCCGAACCGAACTCGAGCCTAGAATTTTATATCAACCCGACCCATGATCAAATCTATTTTAAAAGTATGGAAGATTTAATAAAATAGCCTCTTGGTATCTATTCTGTTTTGATAAACTTCATAGTATTTGTTAACTTTGTAATCTGGAAATTTTATCATTTTTCGACATTTATGTTAATTAATATAAAAAATTGCTTTGTTTCTTTATTTTCTTTATACTTTTATTAAAATTTCATGGATTTTAATTAATTTTTTTACACTTTTGCCGACGTAGCAACAGCTGAATCTGTCAGTAAATGTATTGAATAATTATAAAAATTAAAAATAAATTTAAATTTTTACTGACAGAAAAGCTGTGAATATAAGTTTAAAGGTCAAAATTGAAAATTAGCGGTCATAAATAAGATATGTATAATTGGTTGGGATAACTATCGGCTAACAGTAATTTTATCGACGGGTCTATATTGACAGAGAATCTCCTTTACTATAATCCTATATTGATAAAATTTTATCGACGGTCCCATTTTTGTTCGGAAATATTTTTTCGTTGGTATAGGTTCTAAGGTGCTATACCGACGGTTTTTGGATATATACTGACGAAATTTTGCCATCGGTAAATGGCATTTTTTTGTGTTTAAAATTGAGATAATTTTGTGAGAAGTGATTGTAACGAGATTCGATTCAAACACTCGTACAAGAGACTATAAGTTGTTAAATTATGTATATTAGTGTAACCATGATTTAAAAAGAAAATATACATCTAAACAAAAAATGTTGATTTAAAAATTAATTTTTTAATTTAAATTCAAATTTTAAGCAAATAGGTTGAATTTTACAAAATTCCAAGATTTGATTAATGCGTAAACTATTAAAAAAAGTCACTTTTGTTTCCCTCAGATTATATTTTAGTCACTTATTTTTGAAATATTATGTTTTAGTCACTTACGTTATCGGGTTGTAACATTTTAGTCACTAAGCGTTAATTGCCATTAACGGTGTAACGGTAAACTGACGTGGCACGTTAAATCATTATTTCAAACGAAAATTTTAGGTTAAATTATACAATTGGTCCCTAATTTTTTTTTCGTTTTGAGCAATTTAATTTTTTTTTCTTTTACGTTAAAAGAGATGGAGAGGGAGAAAAATAGAGGGGGATGTAGAAAAGAATGGAATTTTTTTTAAAAAAGGGAAAGTTAAATGAACATAAAAGAAAAAAATTTGCTCAAAATGAAAAAATATGGGGACCAATTGTATAATTTTATCTAAAATTTTTGTTTGAAATGATGATTTAACATGCCACTTCAGCTTACTGTTACACCGTTAACTATAATTAACGGCTCAGTGACTAAAATGTTACAACACATTAACGTTAGGGGTGAGCATTCGATCGAATCAAATCGAAAATTTTCGAGTTAATCGAGTTTTCGAATCTCATTTTATCATCCTAACTTTATTTGAAGTTTTCTCGAATCGAGTCAAGTGAGATGGTCGAATCGAATCGAATCGAATATATTTGTTTGAATTAAATTTTAAAAAATAATTTTGGGTCCTTGTAACCACTGTCACCCATCGTAATAAAATTTGTCCACCTTAATCAAATTTTTATTAACTTTCATCACCTCATAATTTATTTATTAATTTTTTATATACTGGTTAGTTTATTTGTTTGCTTAGTTGTTTCAATTCTCTTCATATTCTTGTCACTATGTATTTTGGAATTAAACAATATATTAAATGTAAAAATATGATTTTTAATCAAATTTATTTTAAAAATAAAATGTGAAATTGATACCAATATAAAATTTTAACACGAATATTTTATGGCATAATTAATAATTCAATTTTAATATAAATATTCAATATGACTAAACAATTCAATAATATAAATAATATAAAATGTGAAATTTAATTTAATAATATAAATAGTAGATATAAATAAAATTATTACTATTTATGTTTAGTAATTTTTTTTGGATAATTTTGATTTTTTATTTAAGAGTTAAGGGTGAGAAGTAAAATTTTAGGGGGAAAATAAAAAGTTTTGGGGAATAAAAGTTTGAGGGAAAGTAAATAGGGGGAGTAAAATTTTGGAGGGAAAATATTAAAAAAAAATTGGAGGGGGGAGGGTTTAGGGTAGATGAGAGGTGGAATGGGAAGAGAATAAAAGTTTTAGGGAAAAAGTGGGAGGGAGTAAAATTTTGGAGGAAAATAAAAGGTTTTGAGGGTTTTTGGGAGAAAAATTTTGAGAAAAAGTAAATGGGAGAGTAAAATTTTGGTGGGAAATGAATTTTGGGTAGATTAGGGGATTGGGAGGGGAGGGGAGTAAAAGTTTTGGGGGGAAAGTGGGAAGGAGTAAGAGTTTTGAGGGAAAAGTAAAAAGGTTTGGGAGTTTGGGGTAAAAATATAAAATATTACAGTTTGATATTCGAATTCGAAAACTCAACTCGATTCGAACTCGAAATTTGAAAAAAAATTCGAGTTGATTCGAATAACTCGATTCGTTTAACTCGAAATTCAAATTTTTTTCGATTTTTTCGAGTCGAATTGAGTTTTGCTCACCCCTAGTTAACGTAAGTGACTAAAACATAATATTTCAATATAAGTGACTAAATGTAACCTGAGGAAAACTAAAGTGACTATTTTAGTAGTTTACCCTTTGATTAATTGAGAAAGGATATAATGAAATTCTTTGATTAGTTTTTCTGAAAGAGAAATGCTCGTCTTATTTGACCCATGGGTCCAACAAAACCAAACCATTACACAATTAACAATTCCAATTAAATTAATATATTTTTCTATTTAAATATTCAAAATGACTAGAAAATTGAATTTAATAATTTAAATGGTACCGTAATTTATTTAATTAAATTAAATATTAAATAAATGGATTTAATAGAAATTAAATAGAATAAGAATAGAATTTAATAGAATTTTCTAATTTCTAATTCAAAATTTGAATCCTAAAACTAAAATAATAATAATAAATAAACATAGAGCTCTTGCTCTTATTTGAAACGCCGCGTGATCTTTAACCAATTTTGCTCTTCAATATAATTACCAGGAGTAAGCGTTATAGCCTGTTTCCAATACTCAGCGGCTTGATCGAACCAAGCCTCCGCTATTTCAGAATCCCCTTGTCGAATGGCCTATTCTCCCCGGTCGAAATAGGCAGTTCAATTCCTTCCCTTGGAACTGTACTTGAGAGTTTCCTACCTCATACGGCTTGATAGTCAATTCTTTTGGTGTCCCATTTTTTTACCCTACCATATATCCAATTGAATGAGATTTCTCATAGATCTACATGAGTTTCAAACTCTAATTTGGATTGAATTAATAATAAGTTTTATCTTTTCTCCCACCTCCAGAAAAATAAAGCATAGGCATTTCGAGGATGTCATCCGTTAGATTTTTCTGAAAGGTAACTATCTCGATTTCATATCATATAGAAATTTATATAGAATCCTTAAAAAAGACTTCTTCCTCATAAAAAAAGGCTTACTGTCTTTGGGATCTGATGCTACACCGCTGCTCAATAACTTAAGGGATCGGCTCTATTACATAAGTCAATTCCTAATTTTTATCTCATATCATGACATAAATAAGCAATTCTTATTTATTCTATCGGCTCAAAACCTCGCTATTTGATCTTTACGGTGTTTCCTCTATCAATTAGATCTTTATCCATAGAATAAGGTATCTAGGCATATATATATTTCTTCATATTTCGACTTCTATGAAGTTTTTTTTTTTTGTTATAGCTGATAAAAATCATTTTTTAGATGATGCAATATGTAGAAAGCCAATTTTTTTTCTAGTATTTTATTTACTAGCGTATTTATTCTTTCTTTCCTTTTTTATTTATTTATTTCTATAGTGGAGATACAAATGACAAAAGAAAAAAAAACACAGTTTATTCATAAAATAATGTCAAAAAAATAGCTCTCAACAACCTTATCATAATGAGGAGTCATTTTCCAATTAAGTTAGTGCAATATAAAAAGGACCATAGAAATTGAAAAAACATATAATGTTAGAAATAAAATTATTTAACATTGCCTTTCAACAATCACATCTCTCATTCTTAGGATAAAATTGACACAAATGGTCCCAAAAAAGTAGCAATAATTTTCTTCCCTTTCTTTTTGGTTTTTCTTATTTGGGTTAATATCTCTTTCGGTCTATATATTATAGTTAAATTATCACTTTGATGTCTGTAAATTTTTTTTTATCAGTTTGACCCATGTATTATCATGTTGTATACCCATTACTGTTAAAAAACTTTAAGCCTATCTCATCGCAACATGTGGACAACTTAATTTCCACATAGGATATACAACATGACAATATAAGGGCCGAAGCGACAGTTTAACTAGAATATAGTGGCTAAAAGAGGGAATAAGCCTTCTTTTTCTTTTGGGTAAACTACAAAAATAGTCACTTTTGTTTGCCTTAGATTACATATTAGTCACTTATGTTTGAAATGTTACGTTTTAGTCACTTACCTTATCGTTTTGTTACGAAGTGGTCACTCTACCATTAAGTTCCGTTAACTCCCTAATGGCGGTCTTACGTGGCAGTCCAAATTAAATTTATTTAAATAAAAATATATTTTCATCCCAGCAACCGAACATCCAATTGGCATTTAAAACTCTTTTGGACTGTTAAATAGAACTGTCGTTAGGGAGGTAACGAAGTTTAACGGTAGAGTGACCACTTTGTAACAAAACGATAACGTAAGTGACTAAAACGTGACATTTTAAACATAAGTGACTATTTTTATAGTTTACCCTTTTCTTTTTAAATGGAAATGAGTAATGGAGCAACGAGGTATACAAAATGATAGTAAAAGAGCTAAATTGATTTAAAAAATTGTACAAGTATTAAAATGATAATTTAACTGTAATACAAAAACTAAAAAAGGTATTTTTTTATTCCAAAATTAATTTTTCTTTTATTAATTAGGGTAGGTTGCAAACCTAACTGAAATGGCAACCAATTTACTTCAATTCTTAAATAGATTGGCCTCTAACAACATGACTTACATCTAACCAATTTAATTCAACAGTGGGTCTCACTTCAATTTTGTTTTAACAATCTCGTTATAGGTTTTGATACTATAGTTCTTCTTCGACTCATAAATAAGAGGATAATACTCTTCAGCACACTCGAACTCACGCCCTTCTACATTGGCAACAATGCACATACCAATCGAGCTAATACTCAACCCGCTCAATTATTTCATTTTATTTTATTTATTTAGATAACTTTATATGCAATTTATTTTTTCCTTGTAAATATTATGAAATTTCCAAATATTTTGTCAAACTTTTCATTGTCACCGTAGGACCCCCTTTTCGCCACCATTTGTGTACCACAGTCTCACCCAACAAGTTGAAAAGGAAATAATTTTTAAAAATAAAATCTTTAGCTGTTGTTATTGGATGATTCTTATTTGATAAATTGATTTTCGGGTGAATTATTAAATTAAAAATAAATTAAATATTAAATAATTTTTTAAAAGTTTCATTATTACAATTGAGGTAAGTACAATACAAATACATGTATATATATAATCAACTGCAAAGTAGAATCAAATTGGTACAAAATAAAATAGATGAAAGAATCGAAAAAATTAGTGAAATTGAAAACTCACATATTGTAATCGAACACGATAGAACATGAACCTAAATATTAAATACCGAGACCTTTACATTAACCAATAAAATTAATATCTCATTTAATAATTTTTCAATATAATAAATAATTAATTATGTATTTAACTCAATATATGATTACAAGGTGAAATTTTTAAATCTGAAACTTCGTAAAAAATAGTTTTACTAAGAAAAAAATTACTGATTTAATCTTGATCTTTTACCAATTTTGAATAGTCCTCTACCGGTTGATTTCAATAGAATCTACGTACAAAAAAGTCTAAGATATAGTTATAAATAAAATTAATACAATTTTGGTATAATAACTTATTTGCCCCTCCAATTTTATAAATTATTTTAATTTTTCATTTAATTTTTCTTGCCATGTCAAATGAAAGCGCGTCCTACTTGACGAGCTTTCAGGCAACTATAAGTTTTCGACGGTCCAAAATTCCAATGGGTAAATTATTTCCAACGGCTAAAAAATAGCTAGTTTATTTGCTATATAAACCCAAGCCATTTTCTCCCTTTTGCATTCAAATCTCATTCTTCTAATTCTCTCAATTCCTTCAATTCATCCATTCTCTCAATTCTCTAAAGTTTTTAGTTCTCAATTTTTAAAAGATAATTTCTCCAAAAAAAAGTTTTAATTTTATATTTCATAATTTATTTGTTCTTATTTGATTTTTATAATAGCAATTCCTCTAATTTGTTTCGATGACAAGTGCATTTCTTGTGTCCAATTGCAAATGGTAAGAAAATATTTCTAGGATTTTTAATTATAATTAATTTCATTATTAAGTTGTTAACATTATTAAATTTATAATTTCTTTATATTTATATAATCAGGCCGAAAATAGGATTTTAGATATGCACATCCATAATTTATCTATGAGGGCACTGCGTGTAATTGAAGCAGACTTGCAAGAGGTGGGATTCTTGCACGTGTCTCTTATACTCGGGGGGTGTAAATTGGACCCCACACTTATCAGCGCATTGGTGAAAAGATGGAGACCCAAGACACACACACATTCCATCTTCTATGCAACGAGTGTACAATCACACCTGAGGATGTAGCGTTAAAACTCAATTTACTGATCAATGGACTAGTCGTTGTGGGGGCAGTGTACGTTGGCGATTGGAGCGACATTTGCAATGCACTACTAGGCAAGGTGTCGGAGAAGTTTTTTGGTAGTCGAATAAAGATGAAATGGTTGGAAGAAAATTTCAATTGTCTTAACAACTCTGCGAGTACCCTTGAAAGAAAATAATACGCCTGAACTTTCATCTTGAGGTTAATCGGAGGTATTCTAATGCCCGATAAATCTAGAAATTTGGTAAATCTAAAGTGGCTACTACAACTCATTGACTTGAAAGAAGTGGGGCGACTCAGTTAGGGATCAACTGTGTTGGCCACATTGTACCAAGAGATGTGTTGGGCGATGCAACCACAAAAAATTTAAAATTGATGGTTGCATACTCCTTTTGCAGTCATGGGCATGGTTCCGACTACCATTTTTACGTCCCCGAGTGAACGCCCCTTATCAATTCTCATTCGTAACAAGGTAAAATTCATTTGATAATATAGTTTTCATAATATTTATTTATTATTATATTTTTGAAATAACATATTATTTGAATAAATGGAACAATAGGCCAAATCATGCGGGTATAGCAAGCAAGCTCAAAGATATTCGGCTACTATTAGATCAATGATCAGAAGCGAATGTTATTTTTTTAAAATTTCAATTATATAATATTTACACAAGGGTTTCAAATTTAATATTAAGTAGATAACAACATTTATAATTCCATACTATAGTTTGAATGGATGTCATACGCCGATCCGAAAATTCAAGAATGCATCTCAGTTGAATTTTTGGTCAATTAAAATATCTGGCATGTGAAGATGCCATTGGTAGTTTTTGCGACTATGTAGATGCATGAATCTTACCAAGTGATGCGTCAATTCGGGTTTAGGCAAACTATTCTGTTGTTACTTTAGGACCTCGAAGAACTGCACAAGGTCGACTTATGGAGGAGGATCGACGAAGATTGGGCGAAATTCCACGAGAAATATATCAACATTTGGGAGCATAGGAACAATTTCATACCTATACGCGACCTTGTCTTGCATCAGAATTGGCGACCTCTTTGAACTACGGTTTAGACATCACAACAAGTTATACCTCATCCAAACTTGTGAAATTTTTTTAGAATTCCAGGATAACTTTCAAATATCCCAGTTGGTACATTGTTTGTTTTTATTTCTCAACTCTTCCTGTCGGTTTCCTATATAAAAGGGGTTTTGCTCCCTCTTAATACATCACCTCTCTCGGCCACAATCTCTAAACCCTAAACAATTCTCTATTAAATTTTTATTTTTTTGGTTGAGTGTTGAATTTTTTGGACTGGAAGATTTATTTGTGTTTAAGGGATACAATGTGATAGTTTTAAGGTGTATTTGAGTTCACAATGATGTAGTGGCACTCGGAGACCCCCACATTTCATCTGCAGTGTGGGAATCGAACCATTACGTTAGAAGCCTACTGTATTGCAACTCGGCTTCCAGTTCACAATGGTTATACAGTCACGAGTTGAAGTATAACTAGGGTTCCCAATTGACGGTGGTTATGTAATCATGGGTTGGATTATAACTCGGGAGCCTAGTTGGCGATGATTATGCAGTTACAGGTGCAAATTTCATGTTACTTGAAAATGATGCTTTATAAACCTGATACATAAATTTGAAACCATAATCATTGGGAAAAACTAAGGGGCTTTCCAGTATAATTAGATTATTCTTTTTCTGCATCTCTACCAAAGTAGTATCCTTAACCTCCCTATTCAAAACCTATGACGGAGTTAGGGGCAAGAGGACTTTTAGGGGATGAGTGACAATGGCGTTGGAAAAAAGCTTAAGGTTCTTTCGGGGTGGCAACGGTTACTGTGTTTAAAGAAATCGTTAATAACTACAATCGTTGTTGCCCTGACTCGAGTTTTAGCTTCTCTCCACTGCCACAGTCACTCCCCCTAAGAGTGCTATTGCATCCAACTTTGTCATAAGTTTTGGACAATTAGGTTTAAGATACTGCTTTTTGTGGAGGTGGAGAAAAAGAATAAGTTGATTATACTAGAAACCCTCTTTGTTTTTCCCTACGATTATGCTTTTAAGCTTATGTATCGGGTTTATAAAACACCCTTTTCCAGCATCATAAAACTTGAACCCGTGACCTCATAACCACTGTCAATTAGGACCCCTAGTTATACTTGAACCTGTAATCGTATAAGCATTATGAACTTGAACCCTGAGTTGCAATATGATAGGTTTCTAAGGTAATGGTTTCAAATCGACATGACAAATGAAATATGTGGGACTTCGAGCGCTATCGTATCACTGTCAACTCAAATATACATTTAAGCTAATCACAATGTCTACCTCAAACACAAGCACAAATAAATCTTTCTCTTTAAATTTCCAGCTATGAACCCTAAAAAAGAAAGACCCTAAACATTAAATAAAAAATACAAAACCTTAAACCTTAAAAACCCCTAAATCCAAAAAAACAAAGGGTCAAAGAGAGAGAAACTAAAGGCATGTCTTGTTGAACGCGTTTTTTTCTCTCTCCAAAATCGATATATTTCCTTAAATATATCAAAAATCAACCTCAATGAATATATTTTATTAAAGAAAAAAAAAAGCTTATCAAGCGGCACAACTCAACAAGTCAAATGACATATCTTATTAAAGAAAAATACATTTTAAATCATGAATCGGGTCAGCAAAATCGGCGCTCCAACTATTGTTAAAAAGATACCAAACCCCTAATTTTGCCCAAAATCAGAGCTAGAAATCCACTCAAAGGGAAGAGATGGGGCCCGGCTTTTAACTAAATAAAAAATGATGAGCAACAGCTGTTATAACATTCTGATTTGTCTTTTCCATATTTTGTTAACTATATCATTCTGTGCCCTAATTATTACTCTCAAAATAATAATAAATGGAAAAGCCATTCCTCCACCTCCTCTTTGCTCTTCTTTTTATACACCCATTTATTTATTTATTTATTTTCCTTTTTTTTTAAAATTAATAATAAAACCCTGAAGATTCCACTGCAAAAGAGTACACAAAAGGTATTTAAGTAAAAAAAGCAAAAAAAAGAAAAGGTAAAATAAGACACAACTTCTTTGATATTGACATTTGACAAGCAGAGCCCCACAACAGACAATAATAGAGTAATAAATTCCCCTACGTTGATAAATTTTAGAATATTTCGAAAAGATTTAAATAAAAATATGAATTTAAAAAAAGAATTTCGACAAAAAATAAAATCTATTTAACTTTAGATAACTTTGAAAGAAACTGTTATTTTATTGTTATTTTTTTTAGTGTTTTTGCTGTCATTTTCACTATTATATTATTATATTATTGTTAATTTTATTACTATTTTAGAAGTATTTACTTATTAAGTTGTACATATATTATTGTTATTTAAGTATAGAAATTTTTATATTTATTTATTTATTTTTAATTTGTTAAATATTGATTTTAATTTTTTAGTGTATTATATTTTCTTAAAAGAATTACTACGGATGGGCCGAGTCGAACTCAAATTTTAATCTTTTTATTCGGATCGAGACTTAAAATTTTGTTAAAATTAAACTCAGGCCATAAATAGGTCTAATACAAACTTATTATTTTAATTTTTTTTCTTTTGATAGAATTACTTTTTAAACTTTAATTTTATAAAATATTCATTTTAATTTTTAAAATTTTAAATTTATGTTGTTTATTAAATCATATTAAGATGAATGAAAATTAACATATATGTAAATCAAATTTTTTATATATTTTAAAGTGAATTGATAAATAATATAAATTTTAAAAATAAAAAAAAAAGTTAAAATCATTTTTTTAAGTTATTATGCTTTTTTTTTTCCATTGAAAGCTGTGAGTAAATAGCTGGATCTTGTCAAGGGGCAAAAACGAAGAGGAAGAAAGGACTACTTGTAGGATAAAGAAAAAGTTCATATATGCTGGGTGGTGGTGGCACAACTGCTAGTGTTAGCAGCGGCGGTGGTTGTAATGGAATCAATGAAGCTGCTGCTCCTGTTGCTGTGTTTGATACCAACGACGGCAATAGTAACAATTCCGGTGAAGATGATAGAAGCAAAGTTGATGAACGTGACCGTTCTTTTGGAGGTAACCGATGGCCGAGGCAAGAGACTTTGGCACTTTTGAAAATAAGGTCTGATATGGATGTTACCTTTCGTGAAGCTAGCGTTAAGGGTCCATTATGGGAAGAGGTTTCAAGGTCATTATTATCTGTTCTTTTTTCTTTTTTCTTTTTCTTTCGGGTTCCTGTAAGTTTGATGAGTAGAGATCTGAGTTTATTTTATGTACAAATGTCAGGAAACTAGCAGAGCTTGGTTATCATCGAAGTGCCAAGAAATGCAAGGAGAAATTCGAGAACGTTTACAAGTACCATAAGAGAACTAAAGATGGACGAAGTGGTAAGGCCGATGGTAAGACTTATCGGTTTTGTGATCAGTTAGAAGCTTTTCAAAATCAGCCTTCCATTCACTGGCCACCACCACCGCCAATGGCAGCAGCAGCTACTATAAATCAGTCCATTTCGGCAGTTCAAATGTCGAATTCTACTTCTTCGTCGACTTCATCTGATTTAGAATTACAAGGTCGAAAGAAGAGGAAAAGAAAATGGAAGGATTTTTTCGAGAGGTTAATGAAAGAGGTGATTCAGAAGCAACAAGTGATGCAGAAGACATTCTTGGAAGCAATTGAGAAACATGAGCGTGAAAGAATTGTCCGTGATGAAGCTTGGAAGGTACAAGAAATGTCAAGATTAAATAGAGAAAGAGAGATATTAGCCCAAGAAAGATCAATAGCAGCAGCCAAAGATGCAGCTATAATGGCCTTTTTGCAGAAATTATCCGAGAAACAAAACCTGGGGCAGTCACAAAATAGTCCATTACCGCCACCGGCAGTGGCTCCTGCGGCGGTTGCTCCACCACCGGATAATGGGAATCAAATTCAAACCCATACACCAAGCTCATCAAGATGGCCTAAAGTTGAAATCGAAGCATTGATTAAGATAAGAACTAGCCTTGATTCTAAATACCAAGACAATAGTCCTAAAGGACCATTATGGGAGGAGATATCAAACGGAATGAAAAAGCTTGGTTACAATCGGAACGCCAAAAGATGCAAAGAGAAATGGGAGAACATAAATAAGTATTTCAAGAAGGTGAAAGAAAGCAACAAGCAAAGGCCGGTTGATTCAAAAACATGTCCCTACTTTCACCAACTTGATGTTTTATATAGAGAAAAGAACAAACATGACTGTTCTTCCAAATCCAATCCCTTGATGGTACGCCCAGAGAAGCAATGGCCGCCTCCTTTAGAGCCCCATCAACAACACCATGATACTATAATGGAAGACATGATGGAAAGTGATCAAAACGATGATGAGGAAGAAGATGAAGGGGGTAGCTATGAACTTGTAGCTAGCAAACCAGTTTCAATGGGCACAGCTGAGTGATGTCAGAAGGAAACCACAGAAATTTCATTTGCCCACATGATAGTCAGATAAATGCCAAGAATCAACATCTAAGTGGGTCAGGATCCGGCTAATGGTGAATTGAACTTTTTATAGGTGAGCACACATTTGTGGGGGGGGGGGGGGAGGGGGTTTTGTAGCATATGGTAAGAGGTTCATTATTATTTATTTTTTTAGATAAATGAATAAGTTGAGAATCTCATTCCTCATAATAATAGACAGGGAAAAAAGAGGCCTAGTGCTGTATATTTTTCATGTTCATGTTCTTGTTGATGGTGGTGTAAATGTGAGAAATGGTAAACTTTTGTATTGATTTGTATCAACTGCATCCGCTTTATAGCTTAGGTACTGTTCTCTATGAGATTGTTGCTAAGTTCTTGGCTAATAGATTAATGCATGCCATAGATATATGTATATATTGATATGTTTCAAAGTGCTTTTTGTTTTTAGCCATTTGATTTTAGATAACATATTGTCGAACATGAGCAAAGCTTATGAACCTATTGAATATGATATGTTTTGGAAAATTTTACACTAAATTGGATTAGTTTGACTATGGATTGAATGTTATTTTCTTATTCAACCTAATCGTGGCTTGAGAAATAATGTAAAAGTTAGAAGGTTATATTACGAGATGGATTCAGGATTTTATTTTGAGGGGGAGAAACTTTTAAATCCGAACAACTTTTTTTTAACGTAAAAAAGTGTCAATTCTTTTCGGATTTTTTTTTCTTATCAAACAAATCAATTTAATTTTTTAAAAAAAGTATGAACGATTTAACTGTAAAAAATTAAAAGAAAAAAATTCACACTATATAACATTAAATATTTCTTTCGGATATGCAAAAAAGAATAACTAATACTATACTAAAATTTTCATAAATATCTTTATAATTCCAAAAATTAAATTTTAAAAAATTGGCCTTAGTCCTATTTCTCAATACTAGGCATCCTAAATTGCACCATTCGCATTTTATAAGATCGAACTCATCAATGATGGAATCTGTTGAAAATTCTCGAGCTATCTCTTTTTCGATGCATGCCACCAAATAAGTTGAAAGAAAATCATCTTCCATTCTGTTGCGAAGCCTTGTGTTCACAATTTTAATGGCTAAAAATACTCTTTTTCGAGGTCTTTTGTGTAAGGAGCTGAGAGGAAGATAATTTATATTTTTTACTCTGTGCTCTCAGTCTCGGCTTTAAGTTCCTTTCTTTTTCTCTCGACAGTGCCGGCACCTTACCAGAGGAAGATATTCCTTAGCAATACATACAAATCAAAATACAAGAAAGTCATTAACCTAATATGTATGGTATGGATCAAATCAATTAATTCTGGAATTTGGCTTTAAAGTCCATATTGGGCCTCTAAGTTTAGTCTTTCAAGATCCATCATACATTAATATTTGAATATTATTATTAAAGTTATATAATTAAAAACTGAAAAATACTTTATTAATATAAAATTTAACATTATGGCTTAAGGGGGCGAATTATATGAAATACAATTTGGCTAAGGGGAGCGAATGTTATACAATGTGGACATCAAATCTAAAATACATTATCTTCTTATTATGCTCACATTTAAGATTTTAATCTTTATAAGAAAAAATTATTCTCAATAAATTAATTAGACTAATTAAAAGTGTTAACTATTCGGATTAGCAAATAGTATTATAAAAATATAGAGATCAGATTATGTCAAATTAAACTATAAATATTAAATCCAAAATTTAAACATAGTAGAGAGATCGTAACCATAATTTGAACTATACTATACTCTCCATATAAAAGGAATGCCCTTCATGACACGTCTCCAACTCTAATCTTTCCTTTTATTAGCCATTCAAGAGAATGATGAAATTGCAGTTTAAATCATTTTATTGTCCTCACATTCGAGATTTAGTATTTATATTTTATTTTTATATAATTTGATTTTTTTACTTTTACAATGACATTAGTTAGTCCAAATACTTAGCTATTTCGATTAAATGATGACATGAATTTTTCTTAAAAACACATTTCTAAAACAAACAAAAAAAAATCTATTTCAGCATGATAAGTACGAGTACAAAAACTAAATTATGTTAAATTAGAATATAAATATTAAATCATAAATTTAAACATAATACAATAACCATAACTAGAATTTAACCTAAAACAATCAATGTCTTCCACAATCTTTTGTCATTTCATTTGATAAAAGAGTTCGATAATTCTTTTAGAAAATTTTTATTAAAATAAAAATTAAAAAATGCAATAAAATATGTAATATATATATTAAAATTTAATGTGCAACTTAGCTCCAAACTATTGTCAGCAACTAGACCTTGAAATTGACTGCCTACTCAACTTTGGGCCATTACACTGTGGGTCTATTTCCTTTCCTTTGTGTTTTCAACCTCTCTTCTCTAGAGGACTCTACCCATCCATTACTAAACACAAGGGTATCTATGAAAAAAAAAATTACACAAGGGTATCCAACTGTGATACTCCTTGATTGGCTTCCTGATTTTAAAATTTATTGAAATTGGGCATCTCTCTATTATATGACCATATCTTCCACAGTTAAAACATATGTTTGGTAGTGATTCATACTCCATCCTCTGTAAAATTCATTCAATGCTAATTTTGGAGATCAATGATCGATTTAGGTTAATACAAGTTGTCGTTTAAGTAAACTTCGTGTGTGCTCCACTATATATGTCATAATCAATCTTAATCAAATTCCCTGATCACTTTTAAGATGCTCATTTTTTTTATATTGCTCTAAATAAATCTTGTAATCGGATCCTTGCAACCTTATTGTTCGAATATGGTTGAGCGACATTTAAGGAAAGCAACCAAGGTTAAACCAGAAGATATTGTTCAAATACAGTCTAGAGGCCTTCCGCCAACACTATTGTATAGAAACCATTTGATTGGGATTTTACCATGTAATGCATTAAACCCTACCTTCCTACTAAGGAGTTTGATGATTACATTTTGTGCCATACCTTGTTTCATCAATAGATGTACTCGTTCCAAGAATTTTATCAATGGGATGCCTTTCTCAAAACTAGTCACGAGAGCTTTTTTTCTTCATATTTTGATGACATATTCAATAACATATATTTAAGGACATACTTGAACATTTACTTGAGAATCAATAATCATAGATTCATCATTGTGAGGATCCTCCTCTTCTAACTCTACTTTTTTGGTTCCCCTCCCACGATTCCTCTTAATTGGTGGTTCAATGCTGTTGCTATTGTGAAAGAACATATTTGTAGCGTAAGAAAATGACCTATAGTTTAATACTCTCTTAAAAAATATCAATTTCCTCATAAACTTAATTTATATTATTTATAAAGTCTCTGAATTGATTCTCAAGTTAACCATATCCTAACTTAATTTAAAATAAAATTAAAATTTTTAAAACCAATTAACTTAATTGTTTCAAGAAATAAACAGGAAACGAAGATTCCGACTTATTGAAAGGGATGCATAAATTGAAAAAATATGCGAATGGTGCTACTAGAAGTATTGCTGATCATTGGGGTGAGTTGGTCGCATTGAATTGCATTTTATCAAATTTGAATGATTATAGTAAGGTTAGTTCTCCCCAACTAGGCCGGAAGGATTGAAGAACTTGTTATTCTTGAATGTGGGGGAGAGAAATATCCAATCCTAGTTACTGAGTTTGGTGACTTTGCAATTTCTATGCTTTCTATAGAAAAATCAAACCTTTTCTTTATTGCATAATGATCGATGCTCAAAGACAGAATCAAAAAAGTATGATTATGGATTTGTACATAAAGGAGACATAATTAATTATTTCACTTTTGCCGAGGACACTGACATTTGGAAGGAGGCGGTCCTAAGTGCATGCGTGGATATTGAAATAATGAAACTAAAAATATCATAGAGGATTTATACTAAAAGTTAAATTGTATTTTATATTTTTTATTTAAAAAATAAATAAATTAGTCTTTATATGTTAAATGAAAGAGCAAATCAGTTCTTTATGTATAAAAACTTCACCCATTTGTATTGTTAAAAAGTGACTTGGCCAACGGAATAACCCGATAATGATACATGACGTATCATTTGCACATCATGCTAATGTATAGGGACAAGTTTTTTAACAGTAGAAATGAATTGAATTTTTAATAGAAGGATTAATTTACTCTTTGATTTAATGTATATAGGTACTAATTTACTCAATTTTTTAGTAGAGAAAACAAAATGTAATACGACTTTCATAATACTTTTACCAATAATGAATCATAAAGTTGATGATGTGCGCATCAAAATAAAGCCAAAACATGATAAATCGTATCATTGGGAGGTCAATTAATACAATAGAAGATCTATTCTTACTTCTATTAAAACAAAAAATAAAAACATGAGAAATGGGCACAATGTTGGATCTTCGAGTAAAAGGAGATGTGAGAGAGGTGATTAAGGAATTGACAACAATAGAAATGATGCATTTACAAAAAGATGATGGAAACAATATGGAAGGAAGTGAAGATTTGATTGGACAAGATTGTGGTAAATATGATCTTGAGGTGCTTGTAAGTATGTAGAAAGCAATATATGGTATAGAAGGATGAATCATGTTCATTTTGGCGTACCTTTGCCTTGTTTTGACAGGTGAAGGGGATCTGGTCTTGGAACCAAGGGCGGTGTTGGGGGATGGGGGTAAAAGGAGATGTGAGAGAGGTGATTAAGGAATTGACAACAATAGAAATGATGCATTTACAAAAAGATGATGGAAACAATATGGAAGGAAGTGAAGATTTGATTGGACAAGATTGTGGTAAATATGATCTTGAGGTGCTTGTAAGTATGTAGAAAGCAATATATGGTATAGAAGGATGAATCATGTTCATTTTGGTGTACCTTTGCCTTGTTTTGACAGGTGAAGGGGATCTGGTCTTGGATCCAAGGGCGGTGTTGGGGGATGGGGGCTGGTAAGGGGCCGAACCTATTAAAATGAAAAAAAATTTCTCTTTAACCCTTTATAATTTATAAAACTTTAATTTAGTATATAAAAAATTACAATCTAACCCCAAAATGATAGAAATTTGATTTAGTCATTTAAAATTTATAAGGATATAAGCTATAAAATTGGTGAAATTAATTTTTGCTATCGTAAAAATATACAATTTAATTTTGGTCTCCTAATTTTTTTTTTAATTTTCCCTCACTTCAAAATGGATCCCGTAATCTAATTTTATATTATCTATGTAATGACCCAAAAGTCACGGGCATCGAAAAAGTATAATATCGGGCCTCCGTCTTAGTAAATTGAGTTCGAAAATAATTATTAGAAATATTTACGAGACTAGTTGTGTGTTTAATTAAGTTTTAGATAGGTGAATTTAGCTTAATTATGAGTAATTCGGAAAAAAAGGATTAAATTGAATAAAGGGTAAAAGTCAATTATAGATCAAAAGAAAATAAGAGGGACCAAATGGGCAATTAAGCCACATTGGAGGTTGAGGCGGCATAAGATTGAAAAAAAATCTTAGATTTTTATATTATTTATTTTTATTAATATATAAATTATATTATTAAATTAATTATATTATAAATATTATGTTAAGAAATAAATTAATAAAGACAAATGTATGGTGATATTTAAGACAAGTGTATTAATAAAATACATACATTTGTAATACTTATATGTAATTATTAAATGAATATTTGTTTTAATTATTATTATATTAAGTAAGTTAAAATAAAAAGAATAAAAGAAACAAAAGAAGAAAAGAAACAGAATAGGAAAGAACGAAACAGAGAAGAAACAGGGGAGAAAGAAGAACAAGAAGAAAAAAGGGGAAATAGGGTTTCTAAAGCTTAGAATTTAATTGGGTAAGTCAATTTAGCCCTTTTTTCTTAATTTTAATATTTTAAAAGCTTTAAAACAAAGTTTTGATGGAATTAAGTTGATATTTTGGAAGTTTATAGTTTTTTTAAGCATGGTTCATGTTGAATAAATTGTTGGATTAGGGATTTAATTGAATAAATTTCAAGTTAGAATTGATAAAAGGATTAAATTGTGAAAGAAACTATAATTTTTATGTATTAGGGACTAAATTGAGGGAAATTCGAAATTAAGAAAATATGCTGAAATTTTGATAGTTAAATTTGAGTTTGGATGAAATTTAAATAGAAATAGAGTGTGAATTGAATTAGGAAAGTAAGTGAATTTAGTTAGGATTAAATTAAGAATAAAGAAGAAATTGAATAGAAATTCAATTATTTATTTTAATTTAATGCTGTAATTAATAGCAAAAATTATTATTATTTTCGTAGCTAACAAAGAACCCGAGGCATCAGCATCAAAAGGAAAGGAGAAAGCTATTGAGGACTAAAACGGGAGATTTACGGTTTGTATTACTATAATTCAAATTATTTATTTTTAAATGTTAAATTTTAATTTATGTGTTTAGTAAATGAAATGTGAGGTAAGTATTAATATTAGTATTAGTAATAGTATTATTATTATTATTAAGATGAGCGTGAATTAATTTGAATAGTTGATATGAATTAATATTTGAATTGTTTGTTGATTGAAAGTGGGAAGTGAATTTAAATCGAATAGTGACCGATATTAAATTGAATGGAAATGTATTGAGTTGTGAAAATGTGTGAATTACAGATTAATTATTGATTGAAAGGTGGAAAAATGATTGAATTGAAAGTGTGAGAAATTGTGATTGAATTGGGATTATATGTGATTTAAATACCCTATTAACTAGTCGGGCTAAGTCGGATATAGTTGGCATACCATAGGATTGGAAGAGTTCAGGGATATTTCGACCTCGAGTCAATGAGACACTGGGTGTCACTATATTTCTTCGGATAGACTCGATGAGGTACTAGGTACCAACTTTCTTTGGGTGTCAATTATTGCTTCGAACTATCCGATGAGGCACTGGGTGTCATTCTGGTGTGTTTGGTTGGATCCATGTATCCGCCAAAGTCCGAGTTTTGTTAATAGGGTAAATGATGAAATGATAAACCGAACGAGTTGGTCAAACGAGCTATTGAAATGAAATGAAAAAGTTGAATTGCGAATTGAAATGTGAAATGAGATTGAGAAATGAACCTAAGGTTCATGATTTGTTCAAACTCAAATTGTGGATATACGATATTGGTTGATGAATTGTTATTGTTGAAATATTGAATTTAAATTGTATATACGAATTATGCATTACATGTTTAAATATTGTTATAATTTGAATTATGGTAATACCACTGAGTATGAAATACTCAGCGTACGGTTGTTTCCGTGCGCAGGTCGATAGAAGTCAAAGGTCCCGGTTCAGCATCCAGACTAATCCCGACTTCAGCATAACTTTGGTGATGTATATTTTCCTTTGGGTAATGTGGCATGTACATAGGATGTGTATAAAGGTTGTTATGTTTTAATATAAATGGTTAAAAAAATGTTAGTATTAAAAGTTTATGAATTATTATGAAAGAAGTTTATCTATTTTGATTTATTTATTACCTTGTTAAATTTTAAATTGATATTATGTTGATTGAGTTTGATTAGAAGTATTTAGAATAGAAAATGTGAATGTGAAATGAATTGGTTGATTGGTTATATTTGGAAATGTTATGAATTTTAAATTGCAGGGGGTTTGATGTAAAAATAAGCAGAAATGTTGCCGAAATTTTTCTAAAAATGAATGAAATCAATTAGTAAAATTTATAACAATTTATGAATTATTTTAATAGGTTGGTTATTTATTTAAGAATTATTTTTAAATTGCTTGGTATGTCCGGTAATGCCTCGTAACCCTGTTTCGGCGACGGTTTGGGGTTAGGGGTGTTACAATCTATTTTTATATATATATTTTAAAGATATTTTTAGACAAAAGATAACATAATCTATATCTATATATATATATAATAAGGGAAAATATTTGATGCACTCTTTATGCATAAGTTTCTTGCATCATCGGTGAATAATAACATAATATCTCATCACTAAATAAAACAAAAAATAGTAACAAACTTATAAATAAATACTAATAATTTTATTTAAATATAATTAAATAATAATTAATTATAAATAAATGTTAAAACTTTAAATCTTCAAACTCAAGATCTTAAATCCGAAAGTTATTAATATTTATTTATAATAGTTGTAAATAAACAAGTCCTCTATAATAATGATCTCTCGTATTATTATTCACTAATAGTGAATGAAACTTATACACTGATTCCATAAAATATTAAACACTAAAAACCAATCAAGTTTATTAACTTATTTTTAAATTTCACTATAATGCATAGAATAGGGCAAATTACTAAAAAAAACCATTTTTTTTCAAAATTTACCTAAATGGGCCCTTTATGTAATTATTTACCGGAATGGTCCGTTTTCCGCAAAATCGCGTCCATGTCAGCGCGATTTGCTGACGTGGACACAAATCTCGCCCCCTAGGACGCGATTTGCTGACGTGGCATGAACAGTTTATGTTTTTTAGCTTGGAAAACTTTGAAAGGCCATAACTTTTCGCTCGGTTGTCCGATTGAGACGAATTTTTTTATTTCGAATAACTTTTCGAGATCTACGCGCTACCGCACTTTTCATATAAAAAGATCTCTTTTTTCCCCTAAATTTCGATTTTTTCGGTTCAAAATTAAATTTTGAAACATTCAAATCATTATTTTCCTATTTTATTTGAAGTAAACACAATATTTTTTTTTTACAGAATTATTGTATTATTTTTTTTGATTTGACACGTGTATGGAATAGGTCCGATAAATCGTTAGAACGTAAGTAATATAATTAAGATGATAACAATATTTTTATAATATGTTAATTAATTAGTTTAGTTGGTTAAGATGCTTGCTCTTTTCTCTTAGAATCTTGGTTCAAATCTTAACAAGTACAATTTTTTTTGAATCAATTAACTCTTCAATATTACATCAATAGCAACAAGTACAATAAAGATTCAAAATTGTTACCAACAAGATTTGAACCAAGGTTCTAAGGGAAAAGAGCAAGCATATTAACCAATAAACTAAACTAATTAATTGACATATTATAAAAATACTGTTATTATCTTAATTATATTACTTACATTCTAACGATTTATCGGACCTATTCCATACACGTGTCAAATCAGAAAAAATAATATAACAATTCTGTAAAAAAAAATCCGGTGTTTACTTCAAATAAAATAGGAAAATAATGATTTGAATGTTTCAAAATTTAATTTTGAACCGAAAAAATCGAAATTTAGGGGTAAAAAGAGATCTTTTTTGACGAAAAGTGCGGCAGTGCGTAGATCTCGAAAATTTATTCGAAATAAAAAAAATTCGTCTTAATCGGACAACCGAGCGAAAAGTTATGGCCTTTCAAAGTTTTTCAAACTAAAAAACATAAACGGTTCATGCCACGTCAACAAATTGCGTCCTAGGGGGCGCGATTTGTGTCCACGTCAGCAAATCGCGCTGACGTGGACGCAAATTCCTGGCGCGTACCCTGACATCGCGCTGACATGGACGCGATTTCGCGAAAAACGGATCATTCCGGTAAATAATTACATAAAGGGCCCATTTCGATAAATTTAAAAAAAAAAAAGAGTTTTTCTTGATAAATTACCCCCATAGAATAATATCTTATTTATAAATAGAGAGTGGTTAGGGATCTTAGAAATAAGAAGCTGATAAACACACGCACACAAAAAGAGAGGAAATTAGAGGAGAGGGAGATGGCGCTAATGTGGATGCTATTTGTGTTCACGTCAGCAAAGTGCGTTGACATAGACGCGATTTACTGACACGTCCCTTGACTTTGCGCTGACGTGGACGCGATTTAGGGAAAAAGCGTTCATTCCGGTAAATAATAAAATACCAAGCCTATTTCGATAAATTTAAAAAAAAAGTGGCTTTTTTGGTATTTTACCTTGTCTTCTGTTCATTAGGTTTTTTTTTTCCAATTTTTTTTAGTTTCAATCATATCTATTTTTTTACACAATATTGAAATTACTCATAACTCTTCTCCACCCATAAATAAGAGCACTCAAACTCACATAATATTGCATTAACAATAATACGCATACCAATCGAACTAATATTCAATCAATTTTTGTTGAACTTTTCACTTCAGCTGATTGATTATAGAATATATGAATACATGAATAATAAAATATAGAAAAAAATAATTATATTATCATATAGAATATATGAATACATGAATAATAAAATATAAAAAAATAATTATATTATCATATAGAATATATTATATGAGGTATAAAAAAATTGTATAAATATATAGAACCCAAAACATAATTATAACATAAAAGTAGTGCAAATATTACTATTACAGTTTTATCTGCTCTAAATTAGTTAATTAATTAATCAGAATTGCGGCACTAGCATGTGCAACATTTGAGCAATGCCATGGTCTTGATTTTGATAGTCAACTTTATATATATATATTACATCGTTCTGAGTGAAAAAAAAAACTTACATATATTATCAAAATTTTATATAAAAAATTAAATATGAGTTTAATTGAAATAATAGAAGTAAAGTTTTTATATTTATAATTATTTGTGTTTAAATTTTATTATGGGTAGTTTTTCTTGTAGATAATTGTTGAATATAAAAAATAAAAAATACCCTCGTAAGTATATTTATATTTTGTAAAAAAGATAAATACTTTAATAATTAGATTACTATGTAATTTATCTCATGAACTTATTTTCCGTCATTTAAGTTGGAAACTCTGCATTAATACTATTAGTTTATGTTGATGTGACATTGATGGCTTATCTCATGGTGACACGTGATAACCTCTCAATATGACATGTGATGAACATAAATTAAAACTTTTTAAAAATATAAATTAATCTTAAAATGTATAATTTTTTGGACAAGTTTACGTACCAAATAGGTATTTTTAGACAAATTCAAAGGACAAATTACATATTAATCTTTAGAAAATTAATGCTATTAATAAATTGAGGTTATGTGTGTGTCTGATTTTAAGTTCAAATATCAACTAAGTATTTTTAAACAAATTTAGGGAGCAAACTATGTATTAATCCATAATAATTTTTAAATATAAATAAAAATATGTAGTTTTGATATCCGGATTTTATGCAAAGTTGGTCTAATTGATTTGTCTTTATATCCCAGTATTTTAAATTACTTGAGTGCTTCTTTATTTCCACCAATATGTGTATATAAATATATATCGCTTCCACCATGAAAGCTTACTTCTCTTGGGACCTAATTGCCATCATCAGCTCAATTCCAAAATTCGGCGCAGGTCACATTCTAAGCAACTTTGATCATTCTTTTTCATTATTAAAACTATTTTTTGTTATTATATATCGCCCAAAATCAAATATCTATATATATATATATGGACAATTTTTTTTTAAGAGTTAGAACTAAATTGTATACTTTTATGATAATAAGAGTGTAATTTTATCTTTTTTAATAGTTTATATCTTTATAATCTTTAAATGATTAAATCAATTTATTGAAAGCTAAAATATACTTTTATCATTACTAATTTAAAATTTTATAAATTAAAAAGAGATTTAAATGAAAATTTCTCTAGTTTTAAGTTGGGGAAAACTCTTTCAAATCAAGAATGAAATCAAATTAAGTTATAATTTTATAAGAATGTTTTTTGTGTTTTATATAATAAATTAATAAATTAGTAATTAGTAATCAAACAACTTTACTAATATAATTAAAATTAATTAATTTTTATATAAATTTTTAATAAATATATTTATTACATACATTTTTTATTCACGTTACAAGCATGTGATAAATAAATCTAAAGCTCTGTTTGTTTTACTGAAAATGACTTTTGGAAAATGTTTTTTCATTTTCCTGTGTTTGTTTAGTAGAAAACAACGAAAAATGACTTACAGGTCAATGAAAAATAAGTCTTTTTTCCTGTCAAATGACTTCACATTTTGAAAAGCATAAGTCAGTTTCTGGAAAAGAGCTCATCTATATGTAATTTTATTTTTATATAAATAACTTAAATCAAACTTAATATTATTATATTGATAATAAAATTTATTTTTATTTTTAAAAATATTTAAAATATAATATAAAATATTATAATTTTCAATATTATTAAACATATATATAAATATTTATATTTAAGCATATAATAAATTATTAATATAAATAATATAATTTATTATTTTAATAAATTATTTAATATTTCAATTTTATTTTAATAATAATATTTTTCACATATTATTGAAAATATTCAATATTAATATTTTAATAATAAATATTTATTACAATTATAAATATATTAATAATAAATGTTTGTAGTATAAAGGTTAAAATATGTCATAAGTCAATATACTCTTCACAAATTTAGAATTTAGTCCTTGCACTTTTATTTTCAGGAATCTAGTCCCTCTACTTTTTAGATTTGAAAATCAAGTCCAATTGTTAATATTGTTAAATTTTTTCGTCAATTTTGTTGATGTCACATTTTTTAATAAAGAATATTCACTTGGTAGTCATGTAACTAAAATATGACATTGTAATGAACCTGAATTTAATAAAATATTTTTAATTTATGCAAAAGCAATGTAAAATATAAATTTATAGATATAAGATAAACTCAATTAAACAATGATAAGATAAGAAAATCTCACATGTATGTTTGTTTAATTGAAAACAGCTTTTATAAAATATTTTCAGAAAATTTGCCAAACAATACAGATTCATCTAAACACCAGAAAAGTATTAGTTGGCTAAAAACAGAAACTCCAATGGTGAAAAAGGTGAATCTAGAATAAGAGAAAAGTAAAAAGTTATGGGAGAGATTGAAAAAAAGTTGAAATAAAAAAAAAAGTTTAGTACTTGAGGTTTTAATTGCATTGAAAATGTTTTTTTTTTGAACGTTGGAAAATTTTAATTAGCATTAACAATCGTTGGACAGGTTTTTTTTAACGTTTTTCTAGTTTTTATTAATGTATTAACACCATTAATTAATCTAATTAAAATCTTTTAATGGTTTTTAATTAAATTAATTAATCCAGCTTTTAATTGCATTGGAAATGTTTTTTTTTAACTTTGGAAACTTTTAATTAGCATTAACAGTAATTGGAAAGGTTTAATTAGCATTAACAATAATTGGAAAGTTTTTTTTTTAACGTTTTTTCATTAACAGATTTTAATTGCATTAATTAATAGTGTTAATGTTAATTAATCCAGCTATTTAATCGTTTTCTTATTATTTCAATTTTTCTTCAATTACCCCCGTAATTTTTACTTTTCTTAGAAGTATTTCGGTTTTTTTCCTCTCATTCTAAATTTATCTTTCTCACTATCGGAGTTTCTGTTTTTAGCCAAGTATATATCAATTTTTTCTTCTTCTTTGTCATCATGCTTCTTCACTTAATGACGGTATCATTCAAGTCTTTTGACAAAAAAAACCCGCTGGCACCAGAGGTGAATCTAGGGGGCTGGCAAGGGCCCTAACCCCCCGTAAAATGGAAAATTACTATTTAGACTCTTTAAAATATTTTAAAATTTTAAATTAGTAAAGATAAAATTTTACTTTGCCTTCCTAAAATTATAAAAATTCGATTTAATCTTTTAAAAATTATAAAGATATAAACTATAAAAAATTAAAATTTCATTCGGTCCCCTAAGAAATTGTTCTGGCTTCGCCCTGTATATAGATCATAAATGGAAATTTCAAATTACTAGAATTTTAATTCTAATTTTGCAATAAGAAACTATGGGGTTTTTTTTTTTTTTGCAAGAACAAGATTATGAAATTTTCGTTTCCTTGTATCGTAGGCAACTTTGATTGATCCATGCATAAAGGGCACCTTGAATGTGCTGAGATCCTGTTCAAAAGCCAGCAGCGTGAAAAGGGTTGTTCTCACCTCTTCTTGCTCTTCAATACGCTACCGTTTTGATGTCCAGAACCAGCAAATTTCTTCTCTTAACGAATCACATTGGAGTGATCCAAACTATTGCAAACGCTACAATGTAAAAAACATGCAGGATGACTGCAGCATTTTTCTTCCGTCTGTTAATTTGTTTACATGAATTTTATTTTCCCTGAAAACCTTGGTTTCCCCATGCAGCTGTTTTATGCGTATGCAAAGACAATGGGTGAACAAGAAGCATGGAGAGTAGCAAAAGAAAGTGGGATGGATTTGGTGGTTGTCAACCCGTCTTTCGTGGTTGGTCCTTTGCTTGCGCCGCAACCGACCAGTACTTTGTTGCTGATACTCTCCATTGTTAAAGGTCAGATATTTCTTTTGCCAATCAGGATGAGGTAGAAGAAGGTAGAAACGTAGAGATGGCCGAATGGATCCCCTTTTCCCTTGTGCTCTCATGCTTATATAGTGGATCATTTTTATCTCATAGTGCCACGTGACGGGTTGTATTGGCAGATTAGAAGTTAGGGGTTAGAGGTCAGTGACCAAACATTCACTGCCAACATAGGTTGTTTGGCGTTGTGGTATGTCCCATGTGATCATGTCTGTGTCTTAGGTTATCTTATTCTAACGTCGCAGTCTCCTGCGGTACTGACTAATGAGTGTGCTTGCTCATCGTACAAGCCGTTACAAAGAGTTGTCATGGAGAGTTTTTGAGGGGTTCACACAAATGGTCCTACTGGGGTATAAAAAAAAGTATTCGAGTTAGTATTCTAAGGAAACATTATAACGAAGGATGATGGATGGAATTATAAAGTAACGAGAAAATAATGATAAACATTAGAATCCTTGAATCAACAAGTGTTGGATATAGTGATAGTACACATTGTACTTTCAATGGAAGAATGCATGTTCAAACCTTGGAGATAATATTGTTGGGAGGTGCAACCACAAACTTCGAGCTTGAACTGTCTTAACTTAAGCATACGTATATTGTGGACATGTTTTAAGTATAGTGCTAAAATATTGATGCAATGTTTCTTTCCTGTTTGCTGTAAGTGCCATGGCTAGTCTTCATTCCCTAAAGAAATAAATTCTCATCGACATCCTTACCAGGTATGAAAGGTGAATACCCAAACACCACAGTAGGGTTTGTGCACATAGATGACGTGATTGCAGCTCACATTTTAGCTATGGAGGAAAGCAAAGCCTCAGGCAGGTTGGTATGTTCTGGCCCGGTAGCTCATTGGGAACAGATCATTGAGATGCTGAGAGCTAAATATCCTTCTTATCCTTTTGAAAACAAGTGAGTCACAAACCATTTCGAAATGTCTCATATGTTTAATGTTTCCCTTTTATCCATCTAGTATCACTTATCAAGTATCATCGGGAAACATTGCAACATGCTATGAAGCAGAAACTAGTAATTGACTTTATCAACTAAATCGGCACTGTAGGTGTAGCAGTCAAGAAGGAGACAACAATGCACATTGCATGGACACGAGTAAGATTCAACAGTTGGGATTACCGGAATTCAAATCACTTCCTCAAATGTTTGATGATTGTATTAAGAGTTTTCATGACCCAGGATTTCTGTGAAGTTCACTTGTTTTGTGGAAATGGGTTCATATGTAAGAGCATTAGCACTACTTAACGGTATCCTTATTTCTATGAACCCCTGCTCTAGCAAAAGTATATTATACGTTTCTAAATCAGTAATAATTATAGTTGATCGGGTCAAGATTTTTTTTTTTAAATTTAAGCTTTTTTTTAGTTAATTTGGTCCGCTCAAAAAAGTCTATTTCACAATTCAAAAAGTACTAAAATATTAAAAATATTATTTTTAATTGTTATTTTATATATTTTATAATTGAATTTAAATAGTAATTTTTTTATTATTTAAATTAAATTTAGACTAAAACGGGTTAGTTCAAAGTGCAAAAATCTTTATCCAAACTTAACTCAAATTAAGTTGGGTAAGTTACCTGTTCCCTAAATAAGTCTAGTAATAATATGATTAGTTAGACTGATGATATCGATGTATCTGGGATAGTGAACTCGGTTAGTAACGAGAGAAGAAGAGAAGCGGAAGTTACCTTGACGGGTGGCAAATGTGAGTTATGATCACTTCTCGAACTACTCTAGGTCCTCCAAGGTCCTTAGGAAGGCAACTCAACTCCCGAGGTTTGTTGCAGCTAGTCGGGTGGAGGCCCCAAAGGGCCGATATGTTAGGCATCAAGAGAGGTTATGGAGAAATCCTAAGCAAGGCCTCAATAAAAAGCATTTTTACTGGAAAAGTAATAGTCAATAAAATTTAGTCGCTAAAATTTATAGTGATGATATTTTTTTTGAAAGATAAATTCATTAATTCATTCAAAGAATGGAACCATACAATTTAGATAAAAAAATAGTAAATATTCATCGTAAATGATGAAAGATAAGTTCTATCAACACAACAATACAAAGACTTTAACCTAAATATCAATAAAATATTATGATACATTAACAGTTGGTTTTGTCACAACTCAAGCACGACATATCTAGAATGATTGCAAGCACTTAATACGTACGGTAAGGAAATTAACCCTGAATAGTCCAAAGCAGAGAGCAAAAATTGACAAAAGAATTGAATATTCACCAAATTAGAGAGGACGACAACAAAATCATCCCTAAAATTACTTGTAAAACTAATATTACGTGCATAAATAAGACTAAAAACGTGCTAGAAGAGCAGAAAAAACTTCTAAAACTAAAGACTTATTAAACAATTAGAAAACAAACAATAAAAACATATCAAACTTAAGACAATACGGGTCCAAATCGACATGTGAAATCATTTATTATTCTAAAAATACTTTTAAAACAGAAATAGATTAAGAAGTTGACGAAGAGCCACCCACTTTTTTAAAAAACTACTGGTAGTCGGTAGAGTTTTAGCGAATGACAGGCACCCTCAGCTGTCCATCACAACTTGTGAAGACAACAAAGATACCCACAAAACAGATCTGTAAACTGAAAAGAGAGAAAACACGTGTAATAAATGAGAGAAAAAAGAAAAAAAAATTGATGGAAGAAGAAAAAAGCTGGCAATAACCAACTTGGAAATTGACACCGCCACTGATGTAGTGATCAAATTTTAATTCGTTACTCCTTGTCACAAATAACTCTGCCAGTATTAGTGTCAATTATTAAAAAAAATTCACAACTGTTCAATTTTCTGACATTATAATTGTTAGCAACTACTATAAAAAAATCAACATAATATCTTTATCTATTATCACCAATTTGTTTGACACTAAAATTAAAATTTGTGGCAAAAAAATCCAGTTTCAAAAAATCCATTTGCATTAGTTTGCTGCAAAATAAAGAAAAATATATCTTTTTTCAATTTTTAAAATTCTTTTAAAATAAACATCAAATTCATAAAATCTGTATAAGGTTAGTTTTTTTATTTAAAGTAAGATTAAATTGATAAATTGTATAAATTTTGAGCCTTTAATCTAATATATATATATTTAAAGTTACAATTTAGGAAAGCATTCCAATGTGACGCGGTTAAGAAATTGCTATTTGGCAACTTAATTATTTGCTAATTAGAAAACTTACACCATCCTTCCATCAAAGATTTAAAGAGGAAGTGATCAAAATATTCCATGTTGATAATGTTAGTGATGAACTTTTTTTTTTTTAATTTGATGACCAAAACAGAAATTTGTTAATAGTTGAGTAATCAATTATGTAGTTTATCCAATTGTTTTTTTTTTGCCTTTTTTAAGGTTAAAATATGTTATTAGTCCTTATAGTTATCTAGAATTTGAGATTTAATCCCTCTACTTTAAAAATTAAAAATTCAATCCTCCTATATTTCCAGTTTAAAAATATTGTTGTCTAATTATTATCGTCGTTGGTAATTTCGGTCAAAATTTGTCAACTAAACATGCTTATTTTTTATTAATAATATGCTACGTCATATGAAGGCAGACTAATCAACATGTCAAAATGACAAAATTTGATAAAAAATGCTAATAATATTAATGATCAGTTTGATATTTTTAAATTAGAAAAGTAATAGTATCTGATTTTAAATTTATACATAAATTACACCCAAAGCTACTAAATTATAAGTAACTTTACATTTTGGTCACTCAACTTCAGAAAGTTATAGAATTGTCAATGAACTATTTGCAAGTTTTCATTTAAGTCACTGAACTATTCAAAAGTTTTATTCAAGTCATTGGACTGTCAAGTTCTTTTTTTAAGTCTGGCTAGTCAGCTCCAAGTAACAATTCAACAATCTATACGATGTATCAATTAATACTTGTCAATGAGTAGAAAAACATATCTTAGATCCAAGTCGATCCGACGATCAGTGTCAGAGATTGGAGAAAAAATTGTTTGGATTTTGGTTCATAGATTCGTAACATTCAAAGTTGCTTAATGAAAAAAATTGAATTGTAGAAGAGAAGGGGAATGAGAGTTTGCGATTGGTGCAGACGATGCGGACAGAAAAGGCCATGTAACACCGATTTTAACAACCCAGCGACTTAAAAACTTTCAAATAGTTAAGTGATCATTTTGTAACATTTTGAAGTTGAGTAGCCAAAATGTAAACTTAATAATAGTTTAGTGACATTGGGTGCAGTTTATCCCTAATTTTTTAAGAACATGGACTAAATCACATATCTTGTCAAAGTACAAGAACTAACAACATAGTTTGACCTTTCTTTTAATTTCCAAACCCTAAACCCTATGCCAAAATTAAAGAACTTGAAAGAACTAAAAGCTTAGACAGAGACGGAAAACAGAGAGGAGGGTCAACAATGGCTTTGTATCTTGTACGAGCAATCAAATTAACAAACACAATAAGAACAACCACCCTACTACTTAGAAGCTCAAATACCCAAACCCGCAACATCTCTCACTTTCTCGTTTCTCATAACCAATTAACTCCCCGTTCCCAAAACCTCACTCCTTTCTGTTCATTTGATTTTCTTAGAGATTCTCGCCGTGGTTTCGCCAAAGGAAAAAAATCAAGTATTTTTTCTATCTCCGTCATTCTGATTTTCTGCTGAGATTTCGTTGTTTTCTTTCATCTTTTCGTGGATTGTGTTAATGGGTTGCTTGTTGTTTTGCTAAAATGAGCTTATATATATTAGAATGAATTGGATTCTTATGAAAACTAAAAGAAATGGGGTATTTCGTAGTGATTTTTCCTTAATTTTGCATTGTCACAGAGGATGATTCTGGTGGGAGTACAATGGAACTTGCTCCTGATATTGGGCCTTCTGTTAAAGCAAGTGCTGCATCACAGATGGATGCAGCAATAGTTGCCTTATCGCGGGAGCTAGCCAAATTGAGAACAGGAAGGGCATCTGCAGGTATTCACTATTCATCGACTTCATTTGCATTTTTTTTTAAATTTCATTGTATTGTAGTATAATGGTTTGAAGTTAAAACAATTTTGTTGTGTTTGTACAGGAATGCTTGATCATATTATCGTTGAAACTGATGGTGTAAAGATGCAACTGAACCATTTAGCTGTTGTTTCTGTTATTGATTCAAAAACCTTATCGGTGAATCCATATGATCCCAATGTAAGAGTCCCAAGTCTCTTCTATACCGCATTACAATAATTTGGGCTTAGGGTTTGAGGTTTAGGGTATGTCAAATTACAATAATGTACAATCCGCGTTAGAGAAAACGTTGATGGGTTTTTTTTGCAGACTCTCAAAGCATTAGAGAGTGCCATCATTTCATCTCCGTTAGGCTTAAATCCAAAGGTGGATGGTCAACGGTTGATCGCACCTATTCCACCGTAAGTGTTTATGCTGACTACTTTCCATTTGGTTTTATCCGCAATGAGTGTTTCCTATGTTTTTTTTCATGCTTTGTTGTTATATATCCGTTGTCCATTTTGCTTTATGGTCCCTCAACTGATTTAGTCATTCTTTGTTTTGTCATGACCAGATTAACAAAAGAGCATATGCAGGTGGGTTTAGGATTTTCATGCCCTTTTTTTTTCACTTATTTTGTACTTTCATCTATATGCTATTTGCTGCTAAGATATTCTTACATCTACCAGGCTATGTGCAAAGTTGTTGCCAAGTCTTCCGAAGATGTTAAACAAAGCATAAGAAGGGCTCGACAAAAGGTATTGAGTAATATCTCTGATTTTACTTTTATTGGTAAATTTAATGCAAAGAAAGTAATTATGAGTTCTAACTAGTGGATGAAACTTTTAAAAATGAAATGTCCAGTTTTGAATGCGAAATCTCTTCTTATGGAAGAAGGTTCTCCTAGCTATGTTCTAGATGTTCGTAATATGGTGATTTTGCACGTATTGCCTGCACTACTTTTTAGTGGATGATCTTTTATAGCATGCTTAAAATATCGATTTTTATTTTATTTTTTAATGTTATACATGGCAAGTGCTAAGTAAATATTTTGCTTGCTTTACAGGCATTGGATACAATAAAGAAAGCGGGTTCTAGTTTTCCCAAGGATGAGGCTAAGAGATTTGAGAAAGAAGTGAGCTTGTTTCATTGCGGTTGAATAACGTGATTGAAGTTGTGGATTAATTAGACTGGCCATCTACTGATGTTTGAAAATTGTCTCCAGATTGATGAGCTGACTAAAAAGTTCGTCAAGTCCGCCGATGAATTGTGCAAGGCAAAGGAGAAGGAGATTACTCAAGGCTGAGAAGCAATGTTGTGGTGCTCATACGATCCAACAAAATTTCTTTGCATTGAAAGCTTAGGTGCCTAGTTCAAACTAGTTTTCGACTTGATATATATGGTAACATTTACTGTCGACTTTGATTGATTCAATGGTGAAATTAAATTTTTATGCTTTTGCCATAAGGTTCAGCTGATGAGTTTTTGGGGCAAACATGAATGACTTTTCATGCACTCTTTCGTCCAAATTCATGGACCATATTGAATGTATTTTAAACATATAAATTTTAAAAAGATGCAATGAGTTACAACTTTTGAATCCCATGAATTATTATGTTTTTGTTTGTTTGGAAAGAATTAAAGAATATGATTTAGGGATTAATTTTGTTATACATGCACATGAATCTATGTAGTATAAAAGGTGCATTTACCTTGTGGTATGTATAATTTACAAGAATGTTAAATGTTTTGGTATATGAGATATTGATTGAGTAATTGACAAAAGGAGAATATGATCATTGAGAATAGTTAAAGTATCGAACATGGTCATCGATGCCTTTGGGCATCGAATGTGATGCTTCTCACTTGGGATCACCGACGGACTAGGTAAGGGATGTTACAAGGTCTGTTGTTACCTGCTTGGACTGAGGAGATTAATGCATGCGTGTGATTGACACACTCGTATTCATGATTAGAATCAGAGAAATTGAGAGGTTGGACCCTAGTCGACCACACCAAATCGGCTCACAAATCATGGTTTTTGGGTCAAGACGAGAGACTGGGATTAGTAATAACCAGTATACAATCAACTCATAGAGTTGAAGTGAACTAAATATTTTACTTGATTTGAACCATTCCAAATATTCCAGTATACAATCAATTGGTCGTTCTGATTTAAGGGTGGGGTTATAGGGAGAAATGGGCTTTGTATTAAAAAAAAAATTATTTTGTGCATCGTACTGTTAAAAGAAAACTAGTTTCATAAAATAAGTCAAATTGTGATTTAGTTCTTTTACTATGTTTAAATTTCAAATTTAGTCCCTGTATTTTAATTTAATTCATCGGCTCCAGCATGGATTTTTCTTAAAACACCCCTTTCAATACACAAAAAAAAGTTAGAATTATGAGTTGCAAAGAATTCTTTTAAGAAAAATCTAAACATTTTACTAATAATAATTAATTACACATAATTTCAAATTTGAGAACTAAATTTTGTCTATATGAACTATGTCTGAAATTTAAGCGTGATCAAAACCATAATTTCACCGAATCCCGTGTGTTTTGGCCTGTTGGTTAGGGCATTCACCTTCCGCCTGAGTTCGAGTTGCTCTAGTTAGTTGTTATTAGGGTTTTACCCTCTTCTTAGTAATTCACAAAAAAAAAAACCATAATATCACCTGTAAAGTATTCTCAACATTATGTTGGATATAATTTGAAATAAAAAAGGTTTATTTGGGCCTCGAATAAAAAAAATTGTTTGAACCAGACATCTTTTGAATCTTTGTTTAAACCGGTCCACATGCTGGACGGGCTTGGAAGTACACGAACCGGAAAAAGAAATGGAAACCCTAAAGAAAGTATAAGATACGGCTATAAAAGCATCAGATTTAGGGTTTTTGCAGGTCTGCGAAGCTCATAGCCACTCTTTTCTTCAAGCGGGTGAGAGAGAAGAAGAAAATCCTAAGAGGCCAAAGATGCCAGCTGGTCACGGTTTACGTTCTCGAACAAGGGATTTGTTCGCCAGACCCTTTAGAAAGAAGGGTTACATTCCCTTGTCTACTTACCTCAGGACCTACAAGATCGGCGACTACGTCGACGTCAAGGTAAACGGTGCCGTTCACAAGGGTATGCCCCACAAGTTCTACCATGGTCGTACTGGTCGAGTTTGGAATGTCACAAAACGTGCCATCGGTGTCGAAGTCAACAAGCAGGTATAAAAATGACTATTTCTTTCTTTTCATTAAGAAATGAAGGTCTTTTAGTTCTGGGTTTTTTGTTTAATGAGGTTTTGGTGAATGGTGTTCTTGGGTTTTCGATCTTCACTTTGCTTGATGTATTATTTGAGTTATTTTCTGTCTTGCTGAGAATCTCTGTTTTGTTTAATGTTTTCAAATGGAATCTAAGTCATGCTTCTGAAAATCCAATTAGATTTGTTTCTCAACTTGTATTATACTGTTTTGTTATATGTACTTGTGGCTTCCATTGTTAATATCTTACGTTCTTTTATTGTAAGGTTCGATTTGCTTGCTTATATGGTAGGAATCAGTATAATTGCACTGACCTATCTTATTGTAGCAGTATAGCATTTGTTTAAATTCAGGATATATCAGGGTAGCTGTCAGGCTAAGATAATCAAAATTCACTATTTCAATAAAGATTACTTGCAAATTTCCATGATTGTTTTAATGAATGGGCTTTGATATAACGCTTAGTGCCTATATTACCTGGACTCGGGGATCAGTGTTGAATATGGAATGCGAATGGCACGGATATATGAATGGTTTGTATGTTGTAGTTTGGAAATTTATGTGCTTTGTATTGATATGTTTGTGGACTGCAGGTGGGAAACAGGATTATCAGGAAGAGGATTCATGTACGTGTTGAGCATGTACAGCCTTCGAGGTGCGCTGAGGAATTCAAGCTCAGGAAGGTGAAGAATGATCAACTCAAGGCAGAGGCTAAAGCAAAGGGTGAGGTCATTAGCACAAAAAGGCAGCCAGAAGGGCCTAGACCTGGTTTCATGGTGGATGGTGCTACACTTGAAACTGTTACGCCCATCCCATACGATGTCGTTAATGATCTCAAGGGCGGTTACTAAATCTACTCTGTTTTTTGTTTGCGGTATTGTTTTGGTTTCCTTTTTTTTTTTTTGGCAAAACATCAGTGGTGAACTGAATTAAACATTTGGAAGTGCTGTTTTCTTTAGTATATTTTGAAGAGGTACTGAATCTTCAGAGATTTTAATGTTATGATATCATTTTAGAGATTATGGATATGCCTATGATAAAGTGTAGTATTTGTTTATGCATTGTGTTTGGTATTATCATTTTGTCACAGTCCAGTTTAAAACCTTACTACTTTCATAAATTTTCATACAAATTATTTACACTTGTATATCACATAATTTATATTTTTTTGAATTTTAATATCATTATAGGTTCTTATCATATTATCATGTTTAGAATTATCCATAGTTTCTCCTCAACTTTTAAATAGGAGGATAATGTGCTTCAGCATATTGGAACTCACATCTTCTTGCATTGGCAATAATGCCAATGCTAATCGAGCTAAGACTCAATCGACAATTCAGATTTATACTTCTTTCATTTTTCAGCTTTGCATATTCTACACTTTTTAAGCTAGATAGTTCATAACCATTACATTACATTTGCATTTCAATACCTTTCTCAATATTATTTCAGCTCCTTAAAATACACACATTATTTGATTTATGATATAGACTTAACTTCTTTCATTCTTATTACTATTTCCATAAGAAAAATAAAATAAAATAAGAGCTTGAAATTAATATTAAAATCAAGAATTTTTATGGGTAAAAATTATAGGTTTGGGGTTAACTTAATCATAAAAAATAGTTTAAGGGTTTGTTTAAATAAAGTATGATAGTTTAAGGGCTTTTTAAGTATATCAACCAAAGTTATTTTTTAATCACTTTCTTTCATTTCTAGAACCAATGGAAGATCCAAATATCCATATGTAAATACATACTATATCCATGCCAGATAAAATGAGGTTTATTTCAATTCGGATTTAAAGCTTAAAACCCAGCTAAAATCAGCCCTGACTCAATTTACAAACTATTCAATTTAATCCCTTAATCAATCATAAATGTTTTAATTTGGCCGTAAAATCAATCTAAAAATTGATATAATCCTAATATTTCGATTTGGTCCAAAATTCTATCTAAAAACTCATTTTCGGTAAATTTGAAGGCTAAACACACTATAATTGGGATTTGATTTTGGTGATTTTTTTAAAGAATTAGGATCAAATTGATAGATTTTATAAATACTAAATGGTTAAATTTGTTATTGTGATAATATCACGTTGGTTCACGGTATTCAAATTTTAATAAAATTATTTTTTAATAGAAAGGCTAACTGAATTGTTAAAATTTTAATAGCACTAATATTACAACCCACGTAACAGTTTATGTGTACTTCATTCTCGACTTGTATAATTGTTTTAAATTTTTTAAAATTTTATTGAAATTTATAATAATTTTTATAAAATAGACGTGAGTTATGATGTGAATTTCGATAAAATGTTAATAAATTAGTGAAGTATTTCAACTAGAAAAAAAAAGAAGTAATTTAGTTGACAATTGAGGACCAAAGTGATTTAAAACAGAAATTAGAGCCAAAGTGAAAATAATAAAAGTTAGGGGTTAAATTGATGATTATGCCAAAAACTCTGTTTCTCTTTCTTAATATAAAGAGATCCGACTAGAAAGGGGAAGGAAAACCCAACCAAAGCCACCCTGCCCCTCCGCCACCACCACCACCACTCCCACCGCCGCAACCACCATTTTCAGCACCCACCGAACCGTCGCTGCGGGTCCCCAAGTAAATCCGTACAATTTATATGTATATTTTTTTAACTGATTACCTCTACTAATTTTTATCCTGCAACATTTTTATATAAATTTTCTCTTCATAAACATAGTCTTTCCTTTTTAACTTCCTGTGTAAAACCCTAATTATTATTATTAGATTGCCTCTTCCCCCTTTTCTTTCTTTCTCTCAAAAGTCCCAATTTTTTTGTTTATTCTTTTCAAAACCCTAAATTTTGTTTCAAGATCTGGTGTTAGCTTTCCTTGTTGTATTTTCGAGATTAAGTTTAGAGGTTTTTTAGGGTTTGCTTTAATTGGAAAAGAGAGGGCGATTTTAGGTCAAGGCTGGCGGGTTTTTGGCTCAAGTAAATGGCGGATCCGCTTGGACTCTGCCCTGATAGGATTGCTAGTCATTTCAAGGACATTTCTTGTTCTGCTGCTGCTTTTTCTGTGGGATTGGATTTGATAGGTTTACAAAGAGGTGACCGTTGCGAACCGTGACAAACAAAGGAAGCCGGAGAAGTAAAGCATGCTGAGCGTGCTACGGGTGCACCTCCCTTCTGATATACCAATTGTTGGCTGCGAGCTCTCGCCTTACGTGCTCTTACGCCGACCAGACAAGACCTTTACTACTGATGATGTGCCTGAGTCCGCCCCTCTTGATGGTCACTTCTTGAGGTACAAGTGGTAAGTGTTTTTAAATCCATCAAAGTAATTTTTTTTGCTGTTTTTGTTGATTTCTTAGCTTATTTGATTTGCATTTTTAGTTAATATGTGAACTTTTGAAATTAATAGTTAAAGTTCTCTTTTTTTCTTTTGGCATTAATATTTAATTTTTTTTGTGGTTTTTGTATTTCAATTACGTGTCGTGTTGGCCAATTGAATTTTGAGCTATTTTTTTTGGGTGTCATATTATTTTATTGTTCTTTTAGTAAATATGTGGATGCTTTCTGTTGGTTTTAAGTGTTTGCAGTAAGAAAAATTCTCAGGTTTTGTGTTTTATCAGATCATGGGTTTGGGTTAGTTTCTTGGGTGTGGTATTATTTGATTGTTTTTGTAAATAAGTACACATACACATAAGGGGATGCGTGGAATTGAGTTTTATAAGTTCCTTCCGCCTTTTGCATTTTGAGTTATTGTCTTTTGTTATTACCCTATGTGCTAGGTTTATTATGTGATTGCTTTTGATTTATTGCCATCCGCTTTTTGTTACTCCATGTGCTAGGTTTATCATGTGATTGCTTTTGATGTGTTGCAATATGTCTTTTGTTACTCTATGCGCTAGATTTATCATTATGTTTAATGATGTCATTTTTGCAATTTTTAGAAGGCCTAAGAAGTTTATTGATTCTGGTTATGCTGTTGAGTTTTGCAACATTTTGTTTGAGTTCACTTGGATTTAGTTTACACTGCTTCTTTAGTTGCAAGAGTCGAAGTGTTTTCAACTCTTTTTTGTTATTTGCTGACCTGACTCTATGAGTTAGGATGTTCCATCCTGCCACCTTGCATTATTGTTATTATTAGAGACTCATTAATAGGTGATAGAAAGTTGTAGTTGTTTCTATATCATTTCTTTTATTACAAAAGGACCTTAAAACTTTCTTCTTTGGTTTTGACATCAGTTAGTTTTTGCAATATAATAAAAGATGATTACTAAGTATGGAGCTGAATTGTTGGATTACTCAGTCCTTGAAGGGCATTTATATCTATTCATGTTAAAGAGAAAAATCTTTAACTGCTATGGGTTACTATCTCTGTGAAGGACTAATATATGCGTTGGATGCCTTACAGTTTTACTGAACTTTGAGATAGGAGATACCATGCATTGTTATTTTAGATTTCTCTGGATTTTCATATTGGAGAAGAGATATTTATCTGTATCATGTTCCTTAAGTTGATCTTTCATTAGATTGTGTTCTGTTTGTGGGATTAGGTTGAAATTTATGTAGCATGTCGATAGTTTGAAAATTTATATATTATCTGTCTAATAGGTGTTGCTCTTTTCTTGGGGATGTTTTGCAGGTACCGCATACAAAGCGATAGGAAAGTTGCTGTCTGTAATGTACATCCCTCTGAGCAAGCCACGCTGCAGTGCCTGGGTTGCGTGAAGGCAAAGATACCTGTTGCTAAAAGTTACCATTGTTCTCCAAAGTGCTTTTCAGATGCATGGCAGCATCATCGAGTCCTTCATGACCGTGCTGCAAGTGCTGTAAACGAAAATGGAAATGAAGAGGAAGAGATATTTGGCCGTTTCAGTAGCACTGGGGCTGGAGTTATTAGTGCTAGTTTAACCGGTTCAGCATCAAGCACTAGCTTGATAAATGGTTCAACACCTCTGTATCCTACTGCAGTTACCCAAAGGAGTGGTGGTGAAACCTGGTTTGAAGTTGGACGCTCTAAAACATATACCCCAACTACAGATGATATCGGTCATGTTCTCAAGTTTGAGTGTGTTGTCATTGATGCAGAAACGAAACTACCTGTCGGACATCCCAATACTCTTTTGACATCTCGTGTTATTCCAGCACCTTCCCCTAGTCCTCGGCACTTGATCTCAGTAGGCGGAGCTGATATGATGGGACAACTAGATTCAGATGGTCGCCTTTCATCCTCTGGAACTTTTACTGTTCTCTCATACAACATTTTGTCCGACTCATATGCCAGCAGTGAGTTATACAGTTATTGCCCTTCGTGGGCTCTTTCTTGGCCATATCGCAGACAAAACCTGTTGCGGGAAATCGTTGGTTATCGTGCAGACATTGTTTGTCTTCAAGAGGTGATACTTCAGTATTGTTTGATGATAGTTTTATCAGAATTGTTTTGAACTGAAACACATCTTTGAAGTTTAGTGCTTGGCAAAAATTGTGTTTCATATTTACTATTAAATTTTGGGTGGAAACATCTAACATGGTGCAGTTTCATTGTCTTAATTTAGATGGTGTTTTATACTCAACTATAATCTTTTTGTTTAATTTTCCTTTTAGATGAAAAGTGTCTTTATATCTATTTTTGTTAACAAAGGATACAGTTTTTAGAAAAAAAACAAAGTGATTGTAGTTAAATCGGAATTTCTTATTGATAGATACACTCATATTTAGCAAGAAGTCATCTACAGCTCGGGCATCCAGGTGAATATAGAGTGTGCCTCAATATGAACTATTGTCATCTTTTCAGGTGCAATGTGACCATTTTGATGAATTTTTTGCTCCTGAGCTGGACAAACATGGATATCAAGCTTTATACAAGAGGAAGACAAATGAGGTTGCTTAAGAACTCCTTGATTCTCATCTCACTAATTTAGTGATATTACTCTTCTGTTTGTAGTTGATATCGTTTATGATGCAGGTTTACAGTGGAAATATCCATACAATTGACGGCTGTGCTACATTTTTCCGTAGAGATAGATTTTCCCATGTCAAAAAATATGAGGTTCGGAAGTATTTGTAATGTGGTACATGGGTTTTTACATGTGTTTTTGTGCTAAAGCAAGTGATGTCTTTTGCAGGTTGAATTTAATAAGGCTGCTCAATCCTTGACTGAGGTTGCAGTTCAAACTACTCAGAAGAAAGTTGCTTTAAATCGATTGGTTAAGGTAATAAATATCTATAGCTAACTTGGATATATCCATTCTCTTATGTTGTATATTCCTCTAATGATATCTTGTAAATTCTTCTTTGTCTACAGGATAATGTTGCACTTATTGTGGTTTTAGAAGCAAAGTTTACTAATCAAGGAGCTGACAATCCTGGGAAGCGTCAGCTTCTTTGTGTGGTAAGAATTATTACTTTATTCTTCTATGCTAAATTTTCCTTGCTTTCTCCAGTACTGTCTGTACTGTGCATGATTTCACTTTCATGCCTTACTTATGATCAGAACATGATGCCATATTGCTAGTGGTGATTGTTATCTTGTTATCAGTTTTAGCGGGACATTGGCAAGTTGAACATGATTTAATCATGTTGCAGCTATTTTGCTAAGATAAAGGATGTTGGGGTTATTTAGCCTTGTACTTTTGAATCCATTTAGTTTCCTGGTTCCATCCTACATCATCTAAAAAGGATTTAATTAGCAAGTTTAGCACAGCCTGTTGCACATGTTGCAAGAGGAGCAGCATTTTCTGAGTCTAAGGTAGCCTGTCTGGTTTTATAGAACTGAAATTACCTAACTTGTTTCCATGTTATCCCGTCAATTGGTTTGATTAGCAGGTTAGTTCAACTTCATCACTTCATATAGACCGTATAAAGGTGTAAATAATTCTGTGCACTGCAGCTGGTGGGCTGTGATGTCGAAAACAGTTGTAATGCACTGAAATTGGCTAATTAGTATCTATATTTGAATAATAGGATTTTTGATCTTTCACTTGATTGATATAATTGGCTTGTGCATAATAGTTACTCTAGCAATTAAATGTATCAGTATCCTATGAAACTTTGGCGGGCTGTGATGCCGAAAACAGTTGTAATGCACTGAAATTAGCTAATTAGTATCTATATTTGAATAATAGGATTTTTGATTTTTCACTTGATTGATATAATTGGCTTGTGCGTAATAGTTACTCTAGCAATTAAATGTATCAGTATCCTATGAAACTTTCCATACTTTATTATTACTGAATCCGAACACAATTAGATTGATTCAACTATTGTAAGATCTTTTTTTCTCATATTTGGTTTGTATTTTGGTTCTTTTCGTCCTATCTTCATGCTCCTTTGAACTTTTATTTTTCTCAAACGTGGCATTGAAATGTTTTAATATATTAATCCCTTCTGGAAGTTGGGCTACTATTCTGTACATTCATGAAAGTAAACTCATCTAAGTTACTATATTTACTTGTTTATTTATATTTTTTTTGCAACCTTTTTATTTTTGTAATTTCCAACTACATCATGTAACTGTTCCCACTGTTCCTGGTTTTGGAATACAGGCAAACACACATGTAAATGTTCAACAAGAGCTAAAGGATGTCAAAATCTGGCAGGTTCTGATTTTTCTTCATGTATATAATTATTTATGCATGCACGTTTCCATAATCCAAATAATTGCTCACTCTGTTTTTCTAATGTTAAATCAGGTGCATACTCTCTTAAAGGGGTTGGAAAAATAGCTGCAAGTGCAGACATTCCAATGTTGGTGTGTGGGGATTTTAATTCTGTTCCTGGAAGGTAACTCTGCTATTCTTTACATTATATTAGATTATTTAGCACTTCAGATCAGTTACACAATGCTAGATCAGTAGATGTTTATTGCATCAAATCCATCTTATTCACATTAGACTTTTGCTGAGTTAAATGTAGTGTTGAATTTTGTCCAGTGCTCCCCATTCACTTCTTGCTATGGGAAAGGTGGATCCACTGCATCCGGATTTATTGGTCGATCCACTTGCAATTTTGCGTCCTCACAGCAAGTTGACTCATCAGTTGCCACTGGTAAACTTTCTTACATTAATGAACTACTTTAAGCAGTCTCTTATGTTTTTACCCTATCATCCATTTAACAATGTTTTAATGGGGTTTTAAGAAAACAGTGGAGACATTCTTTAGTTGAAATGGGGCTGGGGTTCTATAGATAATTCAGGGGTTATGTTTGACTAAGGTTGGTTTTCAAACAGGTTAGTGCTTACTCAGCCTTCCTAAGAGGAATTGGTCTTGGTTCGGAACAACAAAGAAGAAGGATGGACCCAGCAACTAATGAACCTTTATTCACAAATTGCACAAGAGATTTTATCGGCACCCTAGATTACATATTTTACACCGGTAAGTTAATTCCTGAATGCCTTTCTTTTAGATGTTTGATGTTGCTGTTAGTAATTTCAGATGCTTATGAGTATTTGGCTTCTACTTTCAGCGGACTCTTTAACGGTGGAGTCATTATTGGAACTCTTGGATGAAGATAGCTTAAGGAAAGACACAGCCCTTCCTTCCCCGGAGTGGTCCTCTGATCATATAGCTTTGTTAGCTGAATTTCGATGTGTGCCGAGGACTAGACACTGACACTATTAGGTATGCTGTTACCACCCTTGATTTATTAAATGGGACACAACAATATGCAGCTGTGCCGGTCTCTATTCATGCCTTTCAACATCTCCTAAAGGATTTGTTTGCATAATAACAAGCTGCTGCATGTTGTTTAGGTCTCGGAGATGACCAAGAAAATGGCGGAGAGAAGCCGATGGATACACAGATAAGTTATATATATTTGTGTTAAATGGTATTCATGCTCCCTGTGTTTTAAGGTATCTCTACAAGGGATCTCATTGATGTGATCATATGTTACATTACACCTTTGTTTCATAGAGAAAATCATTATGGCCCCTTTTTTTTCTCGTTTCTTTTTCTTTGTTTTTCCAATAGAAATGTCCACTCAAGTGTCCTCTGTACTTTAAAGATCTCTGCAAAAGAAAAAAAAAAAGCAAGCTGTTCTCCATTCTTCTTAAGTTCCAATTTTCATTTTGGTCTCCAAGGAATAATATTCTTTATTTATTGCTTTATATGTTATCTTTTTTTTACATTATTTGTGAGAAAATTTGATGGAAAAGAGTTTCTGAAAATCTCCATATCAAGTTTCTTCTGGGAATGTTAATCCAAATACTGAGCTTATTTGCACAAGAATACCAAGAGGGACTACTTGAGGAACGGAAGACCACCCCACATAAGATCCTACTCCACTATCCTGGGTTTTTGCTCTTTTTTTCCTTTTTGAAGTACAAAAAAAAAAAAAGGGAAAGAAAGAATCATTATTGGTTCTAATTATTCAAAAATTAAATAGATTCTTTTATATTTTTCTTATATAGAATAAATTATTTATCATGTTTTTATTTTTGCTAAGCTACTTTTTATGTATAATATGTGAAAAATGTAATCTATAATATATATAAAAGCACCAACTTTTTAGAAAAATTGAGAATATCTTCTATTTTTGGGTAATTAGGCAAATATGATGATTTTGAAATGTATTAAGGGTTTTAGGTTGTTTTCTCAAAATTCATGGAAATAGACCAAGAGAAAATGAAAATGCTTCTTGCTAGATGCAGTTTTGTCCCAGCTACGTGTGTTCCTCACGATGTGATTTTTAAAATCGTGACCCAAAATAACTCTATAACTTTAACCTTAACACTTGTGAATTTTGGGACAAAACGAGAATTTTAGGATAAAATTGATACATCCCATCCTATCTTTCCTGTGGCAGAAAATAATGTTATTTTTAAAAGCTTTTCAGTTAGAAGAGTTTTTTTTATTTGTTATGTCTAATTTTTTTTAACATTTTGAAACTGTGTTTCATATCCCGTGGTAAAGGTTTTCATATGATATATTTGATGTCAAAGGCGACATGGATGTCACGGCGATGTTTGATAGGTATTGTCATAGTGAAAATGTTACACTAGAGTTATATGTTAATTTTGTTGATGTCGAGGAAAATGGTTTGGGTTTGACAACAGTTGTAAATACTAGTATCGTACTTCATGTGGGAGACGAGCAATACATTGCTCGTATTCATGGTCTCGATGAAGTAATGGTAGGTGAATTAGTATAATTTGAAGAGGGTATTATAGGCATTGTCCTAAATTTGAAATCAAATAATGTTGGTGTTGTATTAATGGGTGACAGTTCGATGATATGAGAGGGAAGTTTTGTAAACCAGCAGGAAAAATTGCTCAGGTACTAGTGAGCGAGGCAAATTTGGGTCATGCAGGAACAAGAAGCAAAAAGTCCAACAACACGATTGTGTGATGATTTCACAGCGTTGTTACAAAGCTTCTATCAAGAAATGTCGGAATCATCAATGGGAAGGCATTCCTCGGTTTCAGCTTTGGCATACAGTTAGGGTTAGTTGGTAACTTGAGCTTGGAGATCCCAACACGATTGTGAGTGCTTTTGATTTCTGTAATAGCTCAATTTTCAGTAGTGTCGGAAACAGTGATTTGGGATCACTAAATCTAACAAGTAAGCTTGAAAACTTAATAAATTAATAATTATGGGTCAAGTGTGAATTTAGAAGAATTTTTGAATTAATGAATTTTGTGATTTAAAAAGAATTTAATAGGTAAATTGGTATCAAGACCTCGAATTCATAAGCCGAGCCATAAATTTTTTTATAAATATTTATGAAGTGTCATTGAGTTAGTATTAAAGTTTCGTTAGAAAATTTTAACGTTGGGATAGTCAATTAATTAAAAAGGACTAAATTGAAAATAGTGTAAAATTTGTTAAATTGTGATTAAATAACTTAAGTGACTAATAAGGAGGGATTTAAAAGACAACTAGGCCCAAATTATATGGGATGGACGGTTTGGGCAAAAAAATCAACAAGAAAATAAGGAGAAACAAGGGAAAAATTGGAAATTTTGCAAATTAAACATATAAAACAAAGACAAAATTGAAAAATCTAGAGATTTCATCATTTTTCTTCAGCCAAAACGCCATAGGAGAAAGTTTTCAAGCTGGTTTTTCATATTTTTCATCATATCAGGAATCCGAAGATAAACGCGAAAAAGAGAAAATATCAAACTAGTCATTGAATTATTACAAATTCTACTAGTTGGCCCAGGTAAGTTCATATGGCTAAATTTAATGAATTGTTACGAAAATTTCATGAATTCTATGGTATGTTATTGTATATGAATGTTATTAAACTGAAATAATTGTGAAAATATGAATGTTTGAATAAAAGTTCTAATTTAGTGGAACATTGGATTGAGTTCTTTCGTTCAGTGACTCATACGCATTGATGGAAAAAACCATGGTTGGACCATGGCAATATGTGGTATGTGATTTCCGTGTAAGACCATAGCTAGGCTATGGCATCAGTGTGATATGTGCTTCAGTGTAAGACCATGGATGGGTTATGGCTTTGGTGTGTGATAAGTGATTATGTGCAAGACCATAGTTATACTATGGCATTGTGAAAACGAAGTACTCAATTCCGTAACCGTTCCCTAAATTGATTAAGAAAAATAAGCGATAAATGGACCCAAAAAATTGAAATTGATTATTATTTGATATTGAGCTTAATTAAGTAAATATTAAGATAAGTAATTTTATTGAATTGAATTTAGAAAATTGAATTGAATGAGAAATATGTGTTAGTATTGAATTATGTTATATGTGTTATTAAAAGTAAAATATATTGATACATGAAATTTTGTGCTAGGGACTAAATTATAAAATATATAAAAGTGATATGTGAAATACATGAAAAGGATTATTAGGGAATTATGGATGAATAATGAATTTAGAAATATATTACATGTATTAAAGATAGTGAAAATATAAGTATACGAATTATCGGTGCAAGGATTAAATTGTAAAGTATATAGCAGCATTATGCTAAAAGTGTAAAAGTGATATATGTGCATAATATAATTTGCCCAAGTAGACGAGATTAGAACTACTAGAATATTAATGGCATGCCATTAAGGAACCTTAGCGTGCTCTCTGATTATTAGCACATCAGTGCTCTCTAATTATTAGCACATTAGTGCTCTCTAATTATTAGCACGTTAGTGCTCTCCGATTAGCACATATGTGCTCTTTGTATAGCACTTTAGTTCTGTTCATTAGTGCATAATAATGTACCTCTGTATTTGTTTCGTATATCCGGTGTGTTCTATAAAGTCTACTTTGGGATAAGAATATGAAATAGTGAATTGAAAATAGAATGTGAAATATGTTGCAAATATATGAAATATATGAGTTATATACTAATGAAATGACTATGGAATGGATATTGCAATTGTATAATGAAATGTAAAATAAATTGTGAAAAGCTATTTATATAGCAAGCATGAGAATTGAGATATTTGTGAAACAAATGAAATATGATATGGTTGTTGTAATAAACTCAAGCGTGACATGTCGAGAAAATAAGTTTATCAAAGTTGAATTTATATATAATATGTGCAAGTACGCTAACCAGTGTGGTTGCTTGATACATAGGCAAGTGCCAAGCCATTGGCGGAATGGTAATATTATTATTTATATAATGCATTGAATTGGTGAGTATTTTAAATAAAAATATGCTAGTGCTCATGAAAAAAGGGTAAAGTTTAAATTATGCAATTTTTTTATGAAATAACTTATAATGCAATCAATTCGAAAAAAAAAGGCTTTGGTTAAATGCACTAGCTTGTGACCATGGTTGAATGATATGATTATGACTTGTGTGTTAGGCATATGGGATAAATATGGAAAGTAAAGAAATGCAAATGAAAATAAAGAAATTTAGAAGAGTTAAAAGTTATATATAAAATCTTACTAAGCTTACATAAGCTTACTCCTGTGTGTTTAATGTTCTTTGTAGATTGATGTGAAATTGGTGGACCGGATCAACACATCAGGGCACACTATCCAGATTGCTTCGGTAAATTTTATTGTTCTTAAGTTTTATATGGCATGTATAGGGTTTAATTGAAAGGAAGTGGAGGTGTTATAAACTTAGTTATCAACATTTTTCACTAAAATAGTTTTGGACAGCAGTAATAGTCCGATTTTGAAAATTCACCAAAAATTGTGGAAATATAAATAGACGTTGAATAAAATATGAAATTAAATCTTATTGAGTCTAGTTTTACATAGAAGAAATGGTGTAAGCAAAAAAAGATTCATATTATGAGATATTTAAATTTTTATGAGACAGGGTCAGAGTGATTTCGAAATCCTCTATTCTGACTTTGAAAAATCATTAAAAATTTTATAAAAATAATTATGGGTTATAATTTATATGTTTAAAATTATTAATGAGTTTATTTTCAATATAAACAAATAGAAACATCATCCAAATCACGTACGAGGAGATAATTAATTTTTAGTGAAGAAGGGTCAAAACTGTCAGATAACAGAACATGAATGACTTTAAAGAATACCATAAATTTTGAAAATTTTATGGTAAGAAGATATGTGAGTCTAGTTTCACAAAAAATTAGCAAATCTTAATTCGGAGTTCTGTAGCTCAAGATATAGATAATTTAATGACTATGACTTGAGTGGACAACTTTGATATGATCATAAGTAAATAGTGGAATTATGTGTAATTATTTTGTAAACTCCGGTAATATTCTGTAACCCTATTCCGGCGAAGGGTGTGGGTTAGTGGTGTTACAATTTCAACTTTCAATGTCGATATTTTATGTTGGAAACACTTATGCGGGTATGTCATCAAGTTACATTGGTGGGCAATCGGCAAATAGTTTTGGTTTTAACGTAGGATTTACAAGAATGAATGATGTACTCCCTACAACCTACATTAGTGAAAGGACATCCAACCCTGGACATGCAACTAGGGTTGATAACGAATAGGAAGCTGGGAACAAAAAAGGAAAGGGAGTTGAGAACGAAGAGGGATTTAGAACCGATGATGATCCAATTGAGGAGTCCGGGCCGGATGATTCGAAAATTATATTAGTTTTTTAACCAGAGGTCATTCTTACTGAACCAGAAGGGAGTGGATCTGACGATGAAGGTCCGAACAATGCTGGAAGAGATTTTACGACATATGCACCTCAACATCACATGCTTAATGTCAACCTTGATGTTGAAAGTGGATTAGAATTTCCAAAACTTCCTCATAAAAGATTAGACCATACGAGTTCTTTTACAAATTTCGGTGATTTACAAGTTGAAATGGAGTTCTCCTCCAAAGATGCTTTAGTTGTTGCATTGAAGCAGTATAGCATAAAGCATGAGGTAAAATTCCATATTATAAAATCTCAAACCGAAAAGTATGAGGCCAAGTGTGTAATGCGTGACAGTAGATGCATAGAAAATTATGACATCTGTGAGGGAGAATACAGAGTTCTGGACAATAAGAAATATGACACTACACATACTTGTGTTGTTGCAGGTGCGGCATAAGATTATCCAAAATTGGGTTTTGACCTGATCTCTGACATTGGCTTACATATTTTGAAATACTTGTGTTGTTGCAGGTATGTTACAGGATAATCTAAATTTGGATTATGACATGGTCTCTAACATTATCTTACCTAAGGTGAAAGTGAGTCTTAGGATTCCGATGTCAATTTTGGTTGTCAATATTCGTAGTCAATATGATTACACCCTGTCGTACTATAAGGCATGGGTTGCAAAATAGAATGCTATTGAAAAGATGTATAACAAATGGGATAAATTGTATAGTGATTTGTAGAAATGATGTAAGGTACTGAATCAGTACGTACCAGGTACCGTCTTCGATCTACAAATGAAACTTGTGTATCATGGCAATCGAATGGGCCAAGCGAAAGGAATTTTCCATTTTTTTTACATTCATGCATTGAATCATTCTTGTACTGTAAGTCATTAGTACAAATTTACGGCACATTCATGTACAGGAGATATCAACATCACTTGTTGTTGGCTGCTGCACAGGATGATAATCGAAAAATCCTGCCAATAGCTTTTGCAATTGTTGAAAAATAAGTCACTAATGATTGAGATTTCTTCTTGACTAACTTGAGAAAGCATTTTGTGTCGCAACCCGATATATGCATAATTTATGATAGGGCACCCAAAACACAAGCTACAATTGATAAACGTGGAAGCCTATGGGATCATGCACAACATAAGTATTGTATACGTCATATTGCGTCTAATTACTTAGGCCAATTTGGTAAGGATGATGAGCAGCGACATGTTATTAACATGTGTACATATTAAATATTATTTTTTATATCATTCTTTAATATATACATTGTTTGCATTGATGAATATACTCTTTATTTTCTTCGACAAGGTATAAGCTCGTCCAACATCGGTTCTATGAAATGTTGGAGAACTTTCAGACTGTAAACTCTCATAGTGAGAATTACCTCGATGGGATACCCAAAGAACATTTGTAACATTCCTTACTCGAACCGGTCACTGGGTCCAAGCTACGAGATGCCACATTTGTTGCTAAAGAAACTACTGACGAAAACATTGAAAATAAATCAATTAAACATACATCCATTTCATAAAATCATTCATTTCATAATAAACTTTTCAAGGTTAAATCTAGCTTACGAGGACTTGAATGTTAATTCGACATGAAATAGGGCCATGCTGTAAAATTTCAAAACTTTGAAATAGGTATCGCTACATCCTTATAAGTACTGATACTTTTTATAAGTACTGATATCAATTTGTGAATCTGTTTATTTTGTAAAATCCAAACCAAAGTCATATGTATCGATACCCTGATATAAGGTATCGATACCGTGATATAAGGTATTGATACTTCAGTCCGATATCGATATCAAATTGGTATTCTGTTTGTTTCAAAACCTGATTGGAAATTTTAAGTATCGATACTTTTGCCAAGGTATGGATACTTCAATCCCAAAATGTCAAAAGCTTTCATTTTATGCCCATTTCATGCTCAACTAAATTTGCATCCAAATGGTGCCTTAGGCACACTTAAAAACCTGCATTAGACTCACTAAATTGCATACCATCTCATCACATTCAATCAAGTTTGAACACTAAATGTAACATGTCCACAACTTTGACCAAAACTTAGCAACTCCAATTGCTTAATTGCAATTCACCTGACATTCATATACCAATACAAATCGTTATATTTTCATCCCAATATGCATCAAACCATACTATTAAATTTCTTACCGATACTTCAACATTAAACCAAAACACTTTCATTCTACCATTTTCAAATCAACCAACTTCTGTACATCAATATGAACTTTAAACATACCATTTCTAAGATGAACTCTCTCAACTAATCACAATTGTACATTCATTCCATACTATTATCATTGTCATATTAAATGACTACCAAAATATGCCATTAAAATGATGCATGGAACTTTTAACAAACCACTATTCTATTCATATATGCATATAAGCATTACCAACCTAAAGTAAAGCATTCATCAAGGTATAAATCAAAACCACATCCAAAATAAATACATATATTAACCCTATATACATGTTACATAATCAGAGGTGAAACGTTCAAAGACTACCGAATAAAAGGTTAGATAGTGTCAACTGACGAGTTCTGCAAACTGAATCTACAAAGAAAAGAAAAGTAAAGGGGTAAGCATATCGAATGCTTAGTAAGTCCATATGAAAATAACTTAACATATCTTGACATTTCAACTAGTTTAAGTAATTGAAATACAATTGTACAAAACATGGAATTCGTTTGGCATCCTTATGCATACGTATACAACTTCACAAAATCTCCAATAGGTTAGTCCATTAATACAACAAGATTATAGTATTCAATTCATACACAAGTACAACCATGCCATTTTATATCATGTTATTCAACTTTGCTCATTTTGTAAACATATCAATCTAATAACTTGATACAATTTAGTCTTACATAGCATTTTACATTAATAAGGTGAGTTCAACGTATAACAGAGAAATATAGCATTATAAATGTAATATACTATTCAATATATTACAATACACATAAACTCAATAATACAATACCATTTGTATCCTTTATTCATTATATAACCATTTCAGCATGAGATTTATATCATTTCACTGTCATTTCTCTTTTCCATTAATCTAGTAGCCCAATGAACTATAATAAATAGATTCAAATACATGGGTAACTACACCATACCAAGTTGCTCGTCAGAGTAGTAACTACACCACATCAGAACACCGAAGTGCAAAGCTCATAGGCATCATAAAATCAGTAACAATACATCCCTCCACCACACTAGTATAACTCAATAATCCGCAAAAAAAATTTGGATTCTGGTATAATCAGTAATATCTCTGTACCATCACATATATTTCGTACGTGCGTAAATAACCCTATTGGCATGCCAATTGTATCCTATCCTTTAATACGTTCACTCAAACACTTTTACCATGTATAATTAATTCATTTAACTAAAATGTAGTCAAAACACATATCATTCAAGTATATCAACACTCCATATTCATTCAATACATCGTATTCATTCATAATAATATTTCCCATACTTTACGGTTTAGTCCATAGATGCCAAAATCATGAAATTATATTTAACTCTACTAAAAGACATTACAATATAGACCAATCATAACATGAACAACGTAGTAAGTTCCATGTGAACTTACCTGGCAAAAACAACAACAAACAAGGTGTCAGGGACTAATCTATAATTTTTTTCGCAATTACCCTCCGATTAATTCAGTTCCCAATCTATAATAATTTCTTTCAATTTATAATTCCAAACATCTTATAATATCCTATTATAAACATATATCAATTCAGATTCATTTTTCATATTCCCCTAATTTTTTCATTTTATTCAATTTAGTCCTTAAAACCAAAATAGTCATAAATTTCAAATTTGAGCCTCAATTTTGAAACCAATCTCAATTCCATCCTTCTACAACCCTCTATTATCTATAGTTATATAATTTATCATCAATTTTTAAATATTTACACTTTAGTCCCTATATTAAAAACTAATAATTATCACTTTACAAAATAGTCTCTTTTTTTCATTTCGAAGCTTCCAATCTAACCATTGAACACCGAGAACCTCAAGAATTCAACATTGGAAATTTTTAGAAACTATAACAGTTTAGAAAACTAACATACGAGTTAGCTAAGTCGAGCTACAACATCAACAAAACATAAAAATCACAAGAAATTGACTAAAATGAACATACCATGCAAGGGATTAAAGTTGGCCGAAATTATCGGTTCTTTAGCTGTGGAGAACCGGTGGTGAAGAAGAAAAAAAGTACCTTATCGTTCCTTCCATTTTGTTTCTTTTATTTTGTTTTACATTTTAACATTTTAATTATAAATTCTAGTAAATTAATGCCAAAAATGTGTTCTAACCGTCCACTATATTATACTATAGCCTAATTTCCACTTAAACCTTAGTTTAATTACTAAATAATCCCTTTAACAAATAAAAATTCTATACCAATTAACTTTTACCATTCTTACGATTTAGTCATTGTACCTTAATTAGTCACTAATTCAACAAAATTACCCATCCAAAATTCAATTCACCTATATAATAACTCCATAAATATTTAATAAAAGTATTTACAAGCTCAGTTTATGGAAATGAGGTCCCGATACCTTATTTTTTGACACCACTGACTTTAAGGTTGTTACACTTGTATCTTAGTTAACTATCCATTCAATAAAATTACTAGATCAAAATTTAATATAACACCATAATAGACTCATAAATATTAAATAATAATATTTATGAACCCCATCATCGAAAAATAGGGTTCTGAAACCACCGTCCTCGATACCATTAAAAAACGAGTTGTTACAACAGTGGACTCAATCATATGATGGATGTCCATAATATGAACACATGACAACAAACCTAGTGGAATGCATAAATGTCGTATTGACGGGATGCGTCATTTGTCGGTAACCTCAGTTGTCAAAAAAACATATTGGTACTTATCAACCTTGTTTCCAAAGTAAGTAGAAAAATATGTTTGACAGATAAAGGGCAACTACATTTGGTGAGAGGAAGTGATGAAAATATTACAGAAAATGCAGAAAGAGTGAACTCTATGTCTGCAGTGTGTCACTAGTATCCAAATCAAATATTTTGGGTTGCGCAGTTTTGTAGACCCGATGAAGGTATTATCGAGGGATCGTACAGTGTATACCTGAAACAAAGGATCTACGACTGTGGGATATTTCAAGCACTTTATATTCCATGCGTACACGTAATTGTTGCATGTACCTCAGCAGAACTGGATTGCATGAGCTATGTTGATGAAGTGTAAAAACTAAAATGCATATATAAAGTATGGAAATCTAAATTCCCAACAGTCCCAAATGAAAGAATGTGGTCACCTGTTTCAAGCGTTCCATTCGAGTTGCTATCAGATATTACATTGCATCGCAAGACAAAGATCAATCGAATTCTAGTCAGATATGTAACCATATGGATATTCGAGAGAAGATAGACCAATCGAGGTTATGCAATTATTGTAGGAACCTTGAGCATAGTAGGACAACATGTCCATATTTGGAGGGAACATTGAGGGGATGGTCGAATTAAAAACTTTATTCATTTTTTTCATAAATTGTAAATATGTATATTATTGATGTAAAAATACAATACAATACAAGCAATTTTTGTATTTTTTTCGTAAATTGTAAATAAGTATATTATTGATATAAAAGTACAATAAAAATAACTTTTTTTTCATTTTTCGTAAATTATAAATAAGTATATTATTGATGTAAAAAATAAACAAACACTTTTTTGATAGAATGCGAATAAGTATATTATCTATGGAAAATTTTATTACAAACTTAATGATGATTTACATGAGAAAAATTTAAATTTCAAAAATCATCTCCATCGTCAGCCCAAATGTGTGCCACAACCCGATGGGTGTTGATTATGAGGAGAATCTTATTGTGGTTGGGGTTTCGACTCATCATCTTCATCACCTCCATCTCCATCTCCACCTCCGTTTTGATTTTAATCTTCATCTCCAACATTGTCTTCTTCTTCATTTTGTTCTTTCGTGCTAGAATGCTTTTGCATCCTAGGTTCCCATCGTATATTATTGATGGTATTAATAGATGGTTGCGAAGATGACCCACCTCTGAAGAACAGTGATGTTGGGGGTGTTTATGACACTATCGATGGAGAAGTATATGGTGTCGAATAACCCTATTGTAGATAGAATGTTGGAATTGTAGGCGATGACGGATACATTGATAAATGTGGTGCAAAAAATATTCTTGGAGAATGTGTTGATGCATGGTACGATGGTGCATAATTTTGTGCTAGTGTAAAAAATATAAAGTTAATAAAAGCACCAGAAAAATATGAACCATACTGACTGAGAGGTGGTGCACACATTAGTGTAGTATTTGGGGTTGGAGATGATAATGGTGAACTCGACACATGTACTCCCAATCGTGGCCTCATGTGAGGTCATGTTGGCCTTTTACGATGAATTTGTTTATTCCTTTCCTCCTCCGACAATAGATATAGCTTACCATGAAGTTTAAACCATGTTATGTAATCGAAAGAGGTTCTCAAATCCGATAGGACAATTGGTTCACGCAGAGGTATGAAATTGTACCTATGTTCCCAGATGTAGATATATTTGGCATGAAATTTAGGTCAATCTTCATCGGTTCTCTCCTACAAGTCAATCTTGTGAAGTTCATCGAGCTCTTAAGGTGACAACAAAATACTTTGCATAAACTCAAACTAGTACATCACTCAATCAAATTCGTGCATCTCAACCGTTGCAAACACTATCAATAACATTTTGACGTGCCAGATATTGCAATTCGCAAAAAAAATCGGTTGGGATGCATTCTTGAATTTTCGATTCAAAGTATTACATCCATTCAAACTACAATACAATATTATAAATTTTATTACGTACCTAATATTAAATTTCAAATCCTTACGAAAATGTTATATAATTGAAAAATTCAAAAACTAACATCAACTTCTGATCGTTGATCTAACAATAGTCGAATATCTTCGAGCTCGTTCGGTACCCTACATGACTCGCGTCATTATTCCACCTATTCAAATAATATGTTATTTCACAAATATAATAGAAAAATATGATAATTATATTATTAAATTAATCTTACCTTATTACGAGTGGAAATTGATAAGGGAAGTTTACTCGAGGACGTAGAAATGATAGGCGGTACCATGCTCATGACTGAAGGAGTATGCAACCACTGATTTTAATTTTTTGTGTTTTCGTTGCTCGACTCATCTATCAATACAATATCGCCAACACAGTTAACTCCCAATTGAGTCACCCGACTTCATTTAAGTCAACTAGTTGTAGGAGCCACCTTAAAAGTACCAGATTTTGAGATTTATCTAGCATTAGAAGACCTTCGATTAACCTCAATATGAATGCTCATGTGAATTATTGTCTTTCAACCGCACTAGAGGAGTTGTCGAGATATGATAAATTGTCTTTTAATCATTTCATTTCTATTCGACTACCACTAAACTTGTACGACACATTGCCTAATAGTTGATAGCAAATTGCGCTTCAATCGCCAACACGCACTACCCCCCTAACGACCGGCCCACCAACCGGTAAAACAAATTGTAATGCTACATCCTCGAGTGTAATTGTACACTCACCGCATGGAAAATAGAATGTGTGTGTCTCGGGTCTCTATCTGTCCAACAAAGTGCTAATATATGAGACACGTGCAAGAATCCCACTTTTGCAAGTGTTGTTCAATGACATGCGGTGCCCTCGCACTTAAATTGTGTATATACGTCTCAATAATTCGATCTTCGGTATGATTATATAAGCATAAAATATTAAATATTAAAAATATTAACAACTTAATAATTATATTAATTAACATAAAAATGTAATGATATTTTCTTACCAATTATAATTGGACGTTGGAAATGTGTTTGTGATCCAAACGAATAAGAGGCATCAACATTTTTAATTTTATGAAATTCAATTAAAACCAAAGAAATTACAAAATATAGTGAAAAGAATAGATGGATTGATAGAATTGAGAGAAGAGGATTGAATGAAGAAAAAAGAAAACAAGTAGGGTATATATAGAAAATAAAATATTCTTTGGGAGAAAAAAGAAATTAGTGGTTTCTGACCGTTGAAAAAAAAAGTTTTTTGACTGTTAAAAAAATTAGCCATTGAGAATGTTGGACTGTTGGATGATTACCATTGGGACGAAAATGCCTCTAAATGACCTGTTTCTCTAAGTTTCGGGGACAAAAAACGATCTATAACCCTAATTTTGTTTCAAAACTGACATATTGCCTAATTATCCCTTTTATTTTCTATCAAATTACTAACTTGACACTTAAATATAATTATAATTTAATTTAAAATTATTAATTTACATATAAAATTAATTATAATATACATTATAATTACAATTTAAAACTAATTATAGTATATGTAATAATTACAAATTATAAACATATAAATATTATTATGTGAGTGATGGTAGTTTAGAAGCTTTGGTAAGTTTTATATATGCTTTAGTTTATGTTGGAAAAAAATAGATTTTTTGGAAGTTTTGAGGCATATTCTCAATTAGTAAATGTAAAGATTTTGATGTCTTAATTGATTTATTTAATTTTTGGTATATAAATATTGGTCGTAAAGATGGATGATTGAAGATTATGCGTAAAAAGTGTCCAATTGAATCCCTTTGAAAAAAAATCAACAAAAAAATTATTTGACCGATAAATTTTATCGAGAATTATTTTTTGAGAAATTGACAATCGAAAGATTTCACTCCAATTTTGAAATAATATCGATAACAAATGAACTTTGAAGGAACAATTTTATTATTGTTGAATAAAAGCAAGATGGTATAGTCTATTGGCCGATCATACCTACTTAAAAGGCATAAGATTTGACCAAGTGCAACTTAGGTTGGTACTCTAATCTTGGGGTACAAGAAAGCTATAATTTCTGAAAAATAATAATAAATTAATTATACAAGTTTGAACTTAAGATTTAAGTGTCATACGTTTTACTAAGAGTGGCATGTTGAATTGTGTAAATGCACGATTATTAATTTAACAATGCCTCTGAAAGATTCTTTAAAAGTGGCCACAAGACTTATAACGAAAAAGAGTATGAGAATCATTTCTTTATTTATACTCAAATATCAACAATTTATACCCACTCATTACGACATATTAAGGCCTAGTTTAGGAATGTTGCTCAAAAATATTTTTGGAAAAATACATTTTTGGGAGAAATTTTTAGCTTCTAAAAAAATGTTTTGGGGCCAATTTTTAATTTGGAAAAATACTTTTTTTTACTAAAAAAAAAACAGCTTATTTAAGAATATTTTTCCCAAAATAATTTTGATACCTTGCCCTAAATATGATATTAGACATTTAAGTTAGTTCTAACAAAATGAAAAGTCGACAAATTAAAACTACTCGCGTCTAAACTCTAACTTATCCTAAGTACTTTCCAAAAAAAAAAAAAAGAAACTTGGCTAATTTTTACTTGACTTTCATGATTGCTTTACCCTCCAACTTCAAACTTGTTTTTGTAACAACAAAAGACTTCCAAGTATAACATTTTATCAAAGATTCAAATTTTTGAATAAAGAATTTTAAATTTTGAAATCTTAAATTTTAAAATTACTTAATTAAGAACTTTCATGAACAGTCGGGCAGTCAAGGATGTTTACCCATAAAACTCACTTGAGTTTGAACTTCTAAGAGAGTGAGTAGTAAGCCTTTATTTATACTTTTGTTTTGGATGTAGTATGTGCGTATGTAGTGTGTGTATGCCTCTATCGTGTGTAACTACTAGCTCTAATTGTACAGCACACAAAGATTCACTTAATTAGACCACGGAAGTCCATAATTTGGTTTTTATTTTTTTGAAAACAAAATTTTAAAAATCTTTCTTGGTGGATTAACAAGTTTGCCTTCAATCACAAAATAATAATAATACCATGTTTGGTTGGGTGTAATGGATAATCCATTACACCCCTAATTCGTGGCCCCACCGATTACCCTGTTTGGTTGGTTGTATTGCCCTAATACGGGCCTATTACGCTGTTGACGAATTCCCTATTTTCCCTTATGCCGCGCCGATTTGCAATCCCTTCCAAAAGAAAGGATTACCTAATCGGTCCTCTTTTACCCTCCCAAGCCTCTCCCAAGCAGTCATCACTGAAATCAATCTCCACCCACCCTCTCCCTCCCAGCATCGACAGAAGCTGCCAGAGAACCAAAGCTCCAGCCGGTCCCGACTTCCATCTTCGCATATTTCGCCGACTCCACGGTCTCAGATCTCCAGAGGCTTTGAAGCGGCAAGTGAGTAATCTCCAGCCGGTCATCATTTCTCATCTTGGCATCTTTCCTCTCTGTATGCATTAATGGGTGTTATTGCAATTTTTTTTTATAAATACGATTGCGATTGTTTCAGATCATGGTGTTAGTTTCTTGGTAAATCGACATAGGGTTTCTTGCTGGTTATGATTTTTTTTCATTATTTGTTTGGTTGCATTATTTGCTGGTTATGGTTTCGTTTCAACACTTAATCGATTTCCCTTTTCTCATTACAGGTTCTTTGTTCCAACACTTCTTCATCACAGTCGTCCCCGATTTGCTCATTACAGGTTAGTTTTCCATTAGTATTCATGGTTTTGTTTGTATGTTTCCCCAATTGCATGTTTGTATTGCTGTAGCAACTTTTGTTGTTTCCTTTGTATGGTTTTGTTTGTATGTTCGTATTGCTCATTACAGCTTTTGTTTGTATGGTTATGGTTATTGCATGTTTGTATGGTTTTGTTGGTAAATAAAAAAAGCAACGTTTATCCGAAAAAAATCAAGTTCAGCTTTTGTTGCTCATTTTGCATGTTTTGATTCATTACCCCCCCCCCCGATTTAAAAATGCCAACTAGATAACAGCAAATAATGCAACCAAACAAATAATGAAAAAAATAGTTTCAATACAGCTTATTACTAGATTACCCTGTTTGGTTATTCTTGCTGCCTCTGGTGAGAAAAAGACTTCCCCTGCTCTATTTCATCTTTACTTCCATGTTAAGTGCTATTTTCAATTATTTCCTTTGTTAGAACTTAAATGGAATTTGATCTATCTGTTGGCTTTGCTAAAATGATGAATATAGTGCAATAGGGATGCTTTGTATGTAAGGATTATTAGTACCATGAGGTCCAAGATTTCTGATATGAACTGAGGAATCATATTCGTGAGCGAGACATCTCTATTGATATCATTTGCTCCACTTGAATAGTTGTTGTTAGATATTATTTTTCTACCTCTTGATTGTTTCTTCATTTACATGTGGTTTCACTCTGATTTTCCTTCTGTTTTGAGATGATATTCTCTATTGATTTTCATTTTCTCTGCTAAAATATTCGTATTGATACAGTGAGCAATGGAAATTGTCTACTGTTTTCAATTCAGACAGTTTTTTCATATTGTTGCAATGGAAATTGTTTGCTGTTTTCAATGAAACTGGAAATTGTTGCATTTGTTTTGATATTGTTCTTGATTTGTTCTGGAAATTGTTTTGATAGTCTGCTAGAAATTGTTCTTGATTTGTTAGTGAGTAGAAGATGAAACTGGTTCTTGATTTGTTTTGATATAGTTCTGTTATGATTTAGATTTTGAAATCAAATGCTGTAAATGAGTTACTTGAGCTATTATTTATATTCGATTAAGGGTTAATTATGTTGTTTTCTATTAAAGACTCAAATAATTATTGAATTATTTTACAAGGATTTTTTTTAGTTAATAAGCTCTTTTTTTTTTAAATTATGTAAAAACAATCAAATTTCAATTTCGATGCTTATATAATGTTCAAATTTAAGTCAATTTAGAATACTGAATAATTAGGTATCAATATTTGTAATTAAAATTTTTTAAGTATATGGTCTAATTGATATTTTTCATTTCTGGGTTATTAAAATAAATATTAAAAGTGTTTTTTTAAAGAAAGTAGTACGTATTCAAATCTAAAGTTGAAAACATTTTGAATTTAAAATAGGTTATATGTTTTTATTTGATATTTTAAAATTACAAAAATAAATAATTATAGTTTGAATAATATATTTTCCATGTAAACGATTATACTATAAAATTACTCAATTATTGGCGTACCAATGCACCAACTTTTTACTAATATATAATTTATTAGTGAAAGCATACATAAAAAAATTTGATACAAATTTGATATATAATTTATTAGTGAAAGAATACATATAAAGAGTACATACAAAGTTGATACTAATATATAATTATGTTCAACCTTTAATTGATATTATTCAAATAATAATAAAATGAGTTTGAAAATGAAATTTGATACAAAAGAAAAATAACAACAGATGATAGATGAATTGATGAAAAGAAGAAAGATGGATGGTGCTGGTGGTAAAGTGGTTGGATAGATAGTCTAGCCTTTTTTAGTGAATTTGTACCTGCTTTTAATTAACCCTGGCTCATAATACCACTTGCACAGTTTGTTTTTTCTCCTTTCATCCCTTTCTTATTTACTTGGGTTCTTAGTGCTAGTAGTGGTCTTAGCCGAGTTGGTAATAGTTGAAGACGATGTAGTTTGGTTAATATTGGAAGTTGATGGTCTAGTAGAATGTGTGGGATTAGGTACTTGATTTAAGACAACCCACTTCCCAGAATCAATCTTAAAGAGCATTATGCTTACAAATAATGGGCTTAAATCACAATTATTTGTACATGTAAATACAATACTACATTTCAATCTTTTCCAATCATAATTGCAAATACAATACTACTTTTTAATAATTATTTGTACATGTAAATGAGATAAAAGTTATATATATTTTTACAAAATGAAATTTAAATTTAAAATGTTATAAAAGTCTTAAAACTTCAATTTCATTATTAAACCAAACCCTCATTCTTCATTTTATTTGTTTTAAAATTAGAAAACCTTAATTAAACTAATCATCAATAAATAAACTAATCAATGATCAAACCTTGAACATGCTTTATTAAACCTTCAATTTCATTATACGAAATTATATTTAAATTTTAAATTTAAATTTAAATGTTCAAACTAATCAATGTTCAAACTTTGAACATGCTTTAATAAACTAATCAATATATTTATACGAAATGAAATGTAAATTTAAAATGTTATAAAAGTTTTAAAACTTCAATTTCATTAGTAAACCAAATCCTCATTCTTTATTTTATTTGTTTTAAAATTAGGTCACCTTAATTAAACTAATCATCAATAAATAAACTAATCAATGTTCAAACTTTGAACATGCTTTATAATTTTAAATTATAATGAGTTTAGTTATAATCTAACAAATACCAACAATTAATTTTAGGTCAATTATACATATACCTTTGAACTTTAATATATTTAAAATGTATTTAAATATATTTTCTTTCATTATTTTTTGGGTGATTGATAAAGAAATGAAATTAAAGTTGTAACGATATCATTTAATAGATACTTTTTTGCTTCGTGTGTTCTAAATTTGTGCTGTTTATTTTTATTTGATATTGTGTAATTGCAACTTCAATTCTTTGATAGTGTGTTCTAATTTTAATATGTTGCAGTAATGGCTCGTCTGCCTTTAATTGCACAAAGTGTGAGGCGTAAAAGAATTGGTATTGCATTGACAATATGGTTGGAAATCTGTAGAATTGCGGTTTGGTTCTTATTTAGAATGGGTGCCAGCCTTAGCCTACATAACATACTTATAGACCAAGGATTAGGTCCTATACCTTAGATTTTTATGCAAAACGGGATTATGTGAAAAGGCTTGTATATGCTAGTGACGATACTTGTATTGAACAAGTTAGGATGAATAGAACTGCCTTTTTTAAACTATGTGAGATGTTAGAATCGATAGGGGGATTAAAGTCGTCAAGAAACATGCTTGTTGATGAGCAAGTAGCAATGTTTTTACATATCATCTCCCATCACCTGAAAAATCGAGTTATCAAGCATCACTTTAGAAGGTCCGGGGAAACTGTTAGCAGAGCATTTCATAGTGTTTTAAATGCTGTCATACGCTTACAAGATGTGTTATTTAAAAAGCCGGAGCCAATTACAGTATTCTTCTGACATAAGGTGGAAATGGTTTAAGGTATTAGACTGAGTTTTATATATAGCTTGTACAACATTTAGTTGATTTAGATTTAAATTAGTATTCTAACTCAAGGTTTTATATCATGTGATATAGAATTGCTTAGGTGCTCTTAATGGAACCCACATCAAGATTAGGGTTCTAACAGTTGATAAACCTAGATATCGAACGCGAAAAGGTGACGTAGCAACAAATATGCTAGGTGTTTGTACACCTGATATGCAATTTGTTTATGTTCTTCCTGGTTGGGAAGGTTCAGTTGCTGATGGACGGGTTCTTCGAGATGCCATTAGTAGAATGCATGGACTAAAAGTTCCTCATGGTAAAGTGGATAGTTAGAGGACTTTGATATTGTTCATTAAGATCAAATTTTTTGTGTTGAATTAATCATTTTTTTAAAAAAATTTATTTTATAGGTTGTTATTATCTAGTTGATGCTGGATACACAAATTGTGAGGGATTTCTTGCACCTTTTAGAGGACAACGATATCATTTGAAAGAGTGGCATCAGGGTTATCACCCAAGTTCTCCGCAAGAGTTTTTTAATATGAAACATGCCTCAGCACGTAATGTTATTGAAAGATGCTTTGGGTTATTAAAACTTAGATGGGGAATACTTAGGAGTCCATCGTTCTATCCTGTAAGGGTGACAAATGAATTATTATTGCATGTTGTTTTCTCCATAATTTTATTCGAACCCATATGAGTATTGATCCTATTGAAGCGGAGGTGGGAGAAGGATTACCTAGTAATGTGGTGGATGACGATGAACCGAATATCATAAATATTCATCCATCGGATGCTTGGGCTACTTGGAGGATGGAACTAGCCAACCAAATGTTCAATGAATGGCAAGCATCTAGAAATTAGTTAGGTTTAGGGACAAAATGAATTTGAGTTAATTTGTTTATGTTATTTTATGTATCTAGTTTGTGAAACTTTTGTGGTGTTTGAATTGATTTTTGTGTTGTACTAAATTTGTTGAATTATAATTTAATTTCTTTTCATTCAGCATGTGTTATAATTTATAATTTAGTATTGAGCTTTTGATTCATGATATTGAACTTAATTATAATTTTATAAAGTGTTCACCTTTTGATTCATGATATTAATAGTAATTAATATAATTTGTTATTTTTTTCTTAAGATAATTATGTCAGGTGTCCCAGAATCAAATGCTTCTTCTCAAGCTTCTCGAGGAACCAAAAGAAAATGGGTTCCAGAAGAAGATGCAGCATTGGTTTCTTGCATGGTGGACTTGCACAATGTTGGAACATTTAATGCTGATACCGGGTTCAAAAGCCGGTTATTTAAACGAGTTGGAAAGAATGCTACAAAAGGTTTTACCAAATGCAATGTTGAAGGCGAAACCTAATATTGAATCAAGGATTAGGTTACTAAAAAGGGAGTGGTCAATCGTCTATGACATGCTTAATGGCCAAAACAATAGCGGTTTTGGTTGGGACGAGCATAGGTAGCTCGTTGTTGCTGAAGATGCGGTTTGGGACTCCTATTTAAAGGTAAGATTATTTCAAGTCTTTATTATCTTATTTTTACCAAACTTATAACTAATATGATTTCCTCATTTTTTTAGAGTCACAAAGAAGCTGCTCAATTCAGACATCGTATTTTCCCTTACTACGACCAGCTTACTACCATATACGCAAGAGATCGAGCAACTGGGAAAGATGCTCAAACAGCTGCTGATGTTCTTGAAGAAATAAATGCTAAGGGTGTACCTACTACAGGTATGGATGAAGAAGGAAACTCATTCTATGACTGCGAAGCTGACGTCTCTTTGGATGACATGGATGTTTCTGCTGCGGAGCCGCGACGAGGTAGAGACCAAGGGGGTTCCTCATCTTCAAACAAGAGAAAGAAGAAATCTGATGCTCGTGATAATATGTCTTCTTCATTTGATGAGGCTGCCACTTTATTGGCCGAAAACATGCGGGCCATTGGCGATCAAATCAGTAGGAGTATTGCCTCCGATGTGGTAGTTCAGCAGAAGTCAGAAGAATTCCAGATCATCCAAGAGAAAGCTACAAATTTATATTCAGCCTTATGGGAAATTGAAGGTTTAACCGACGATGAGCGGTATCGAGCTTTGAGTAAAATTCCAGATCATCCAACTCAAATGCTCGTTTTCTTTAGTTTACCTTCTGCTGCGCGATTGGAATGGGTCAGAAGATTTCTTTCTAACCATTAAAAATCAAAGTTCAAACTTTTTGATGTTGTAAAACTATATAACATATGGATTATGATGTAGAATTTCATTTTCATCTAACATTTTCTTAATATAAGTTAATTATGTTTATGCAGAATATAATTTTATATTATGATTTTAGTAAATTCATATAAGAACATTTATTATTAAGAATTTTATGAAATTATATATCATTATTAAATTATATTTAATATTAATTATTTTAAATTATATAAATTCATATAAGAAAATTTATTATCAAGAATTTTATGAAATTATATATCATTATTAAATTATATAAATTCATATAAGAAAATTTATTATCAAGAATTTTATGAAATTATATATTATTATTAAATTATATTTAATAATAATTATTCTAAATTATACAAATTCATATAAGAAAATTTATTAGTTATAATTATTTTAAATTTTATTAAATCATATATTTTAATTAAAATATATTTAATATTAATTATTTCAAATTATATTTTATAGTATCATATATTATGATTTTAGTAAATTCATATAAGAATATTGATTATTAAGAATTTTATTAAATCATATATTTTAATTAAAATATATTTAATATTAATTATTTCAAATTATATTTTATAGTATCATATATTATGATTTGAGTAAATTCATATAAGAATATTGATTATTAAGAATTTTATTAAATTATATATTTTAATTATAATATATTTAATAATAATTATGTTAAAATATGATTAAATTATTTATTATTGATATTAATAATCTTATTAAAATTTAAATAACAATAACAATAATCATTTACCCAAACAAATTTATGCTAAAGGTATTCTAATCATTTTAGTTTTTTACATTATGCTATTACGCCTCTATTCCATTACATTCAACCAAACAATTGATTTGCTATTACGCCTCTATTCTAATAGAGCAAACCAAACGTGCTGTAAAATTGTTTAGTGGGCTAACTTCAAGTCATCATTTAAAGTAGCAAATGTGGAACTTTGTATGAAATTAAGAGCAGAAGTATCAATTCATATGATTACATAATTTGTTATAAGATCTTCAATAATTTTGAACACACAGTTTGCACCCAAAATCCAAAAGAGCTATTTGTGTTTTGTAAAATGCTTGTTTTATAATCATATTCATGTTAAAGAAGATATAAATGTTCTGGCTAGGATATATATGGTGCCAAAAGGACCCAAGCCTAAGTGGTTAATTTTCGATATATCAGTGTTCAGTGGACAGGCTAAATGGTCAGTTTCCTATGTCACCAGCCTACAGCCCTCTACACAACCCCCTATGTTAGAACCCAGATTGATGCAAATGCTAAATACTGAAAAACAGAGAATGATCCTTGAAAATCTGACGACAAATATATATACTCAGCGAAATACAAAATATATAATCCAGTATAAAGTGGGATCTAATCCCAAGCACTTGTCATCCCCGGAGCATATCCTCCACCATAATTCCCGGGAACTCCGTATGCAGTGCCACTATTACCTCCGCCGTAGTGATCTAGGTTCCTACCGACTGAACCCTCCCTTCTGAAATCACGCCCACCAAAACGCCCTCCTCCTCCTCCATATCGTCGGTTTTTATTACCACCATAAGGAGCCCGGGATGCATATCGGGTGAGCCATGCAGGTACCTCTTGATTTGCTTCTTGCATTAGCTCAGCTAGCGGCCTTGCCATTGACAAATTGCCTTCGTTAAAGAAAGCTGTTGCCAATCCTGTTTTACCGGCACGCCCTGTCCTTCCAATCCGATGGACGTAATCATCAATGTCATTAGGGAGATCAAAGTTGACCACGTGAGCTACATGGGGTATATCAAGACCACGAGCAGCCACATCTGTTGCCACTAAAATTGGGGTCTTTCCGCTCTTGAAAGATCTCAATGCTAGTTCCCTTTCCTGCATAAAAACAAACCATGCATTTATACAGGCATTCAGCACGTACATTGCAACACATCTCAGACCAGCTTTCAACTAAAAACCCCGCTCTACTAGGACGTAGTGCAACTTCCAAAACCAGACTTAATCAGACACAAGAAGTCACCTTGAAGACAGTAATGCTCAATAGAATAAAAGAAACTAGCATATAATATAGGCAAAAGAGCATTAAGATAAATTATCATATCGAGCAACATATTTCCTAACAATTACCTGTTGAGTCCTATCACCGTGGATAGTGGTTGCTGGGAATCCATTCATGCACAACCAATGTTCCAATGAGTCAGCTCCTTTTTTTGTCTCCACAAAAACTAATGTCAAAGCTTGCTGAGAAGTAAAAGACATACACGGATCAACAACTACCAATTATCTCAGACCTATAGATTCAGTGAGACTAGATACCAGAATTAGCACCCTGAATGGTAAATATTTATCACAACATATATATACAGTAATTAACTCCAATCCAATGTATATCGTTAAAGGAACTTCAATAAGCAAGCCCATTTCTGATGGTCTCACATTACCTTTCCATGAGCTCCATTTTCCCTTTGTGCATGCAGAAGATCCATGAGATGACTTCTTTTATCAGACTCTTGAACAAATTCAACCCTTTGAACAATCAAATCCGTGCTAGAACCAACCCTCCCAACAGCCAAGAATATGTAATTTGCAAGAAAATCAGATGCAAGTCTCTGCACAATCACCGATTAACAAAAGAATTCAAACATATATAGAGATAACAAAAATAATTCAAACCAGCACTAAGTTAAATTCCAATGCAAAACTTGACAAAAATACGTCAAGAAAACCAGCTATAATACAGAGAAACTATATTTAATAGTTATAACCAACCTGTATCTCTCTTGGAAAGGTGGCACTAAACAACATTGTCTGTCGCACACCCCGATTAGGCATGTCCATTTGTTCCACTATCTTCCTGATTTGTGGCTCGAAACCCATATCAAGCATACGATCTGCCTCATCGAGCGCTAAGTATCTTATCATCTGCAATGATACTCTAGCCCTCTCTAGCAAATCAACCAATCGCCCTGGAGTTGCCACTAGAATATCAACTCCTCTCTCCAGCTCTCGCAACTAAGTATAGAACAAAGCATTATTATTCAGAAGTAGGGTTTTGCAAGGAGACTGATAAACCATCTAATCATTACAGATTTAGAAAGAGAAAAAAAGGGTCACATAAGAACAAAAAGAGAAATGCCAGGCAACAGAATTTGATACGGAGCATAAAATGAGTTTACTTAATAGTTAATCTAAACAAGCTAGTATACATATTAGCACAATTCAACCTAACCATATATTCCATGGAGAATATATCTAATAGCTTATGAAACACAACAGACCCCCCCCCTTTCACACTCTCACTCAATGAGGATAATACTGTTTGAAATTAGACAGAAATATCGAGTCAAAATCAGTCATCTCTCTGCACCATTGTTTCTCCTATGAATACATAGACTTTCCTTTCTGCTTGTTGCATTGATAATAAATAAAACATAAATTTTGTAAAGAATCCTGAAACCAAATATAACATAAAAGGAAATTGATATTCAAAACTTAATTCGATGCGATAATAACCTGTTGGGTAATTGGTGCCCCTCCGTAGGCAACTACAACCTTGACACCAGTTTGATATGAGAATTTTTTAGCCTCGTCGTGTATCTGAAATTTAATATTATCAGAATAAAGAACACATAGCACCATTCTAAAACATCAAATGTTCTAAAGAATAAGAATCTTACTTGACAAGAAAGCTCCCTTGTGGGAGATAAAATGAGAGCAAGAGGGTAAACAGTTCGTGCTACACGCGGTCTCTGTACATACTGTTCCCGCATAATTCCACTAATAATTGGAAAGCAGAAAGCAGCTGTCTTCCCAGACCCTGTTTGAGCACAAGCCATTAAATCTCTACCTCCTAATACTATAGGGATAGCGTGTCGTTGAACTGGAGTCGGTTTCACATACTTGCATCTCCTAATGTTTTGATTCAAAAGCTCCCCTAAATCTATATCAACAAATGTATTTACAGGCGGTGGCACATTTTCACCACTAATTTCCACCGGAATGTCCTCGTAAGCATCGAAATTGATCCCCGAATTCTCTTGTTCACCACATGCTTGGTCCTTAACATCAGCTTCATCATTATCATCAAATGGATTTACTTCCCTTTCTCTCCTATTCCAACCACCACTTCTATTGTTCCAACCACCACCACCACGTCCAGAAGAGCCATATACCTGACCCTGACGCCCTATTTCGGGCTTAGTCCCGCCGCCACCGCCCCCAATGCTTGGCCGGGACCATTGGGACACGCCGGTGGTACCATTAAAACTTGTCCTCTCAGTAACCGGTCCTGAAAGGTTATGTGTGTCGGAAGATGGACGGTTACGAAGGTGGGGCGGGACATAAGTGGACCGAGTTGGACGACGTAAGGAATTGTTGTCTGAAACTACAGTTTCAGATGCAGAGTTTGCTACAGAATCTGCCCATGAAGTTGTCATATTTTCCCAACCCTAAGAAAAAAAAACAAAAAAAAAAACTAACAAACACCTAATTCAACCACAAAAGAAAAACCCAAAATCCTCCAAAAAAAAAGCCTTCTTATCTCCTCCTCCTTGTAGATCAGACCTTATCAATGAGAATGCAATCAAAAGTCAACAAATGACAATCAACAAAAAAATTTCTGGAGAAAAAGTAAGAAAATAATCAAGCAAAAAGAAAAAGAAAAAAATCAAAACAAATCCCACAAGAAACAGATGAGAAAGAGCAGAAACCTTGTTGAAATTTCTTTTAGCAAGATGGGGTAGGAAGCTGAGAAAATGGGGGTACCTCGATTTTTTATAGTGTTGTTTGCTTTATGGATTTAAAGAAGAAGAAAAAAATCAGATTAAAACCTCTTCTTTTTGGTCTTTTCTGGTCTTTTATTTTCTTTGATTTTTCTTTCGCTTTTGGTGTTGGCGTTGAGCTAAAAATCTAAGAAACGAGAGAGTGTGAGAAAAAATCTACAGAAGGTTGTTTGGTGACCGTACAATTTGGGGCTTGCGTCATAATTAAAAGATCCTACCAACGGGTAACGGCGTCTTAAATTTGTGTTTAATTATGGATATTATTTTTTTTATCTTTTTAATTATGGGATATTAATAATAATAATAAAATGTGTTTTTAAGTTCATTTCTAATTATATAAATCTTATTTAAGAATTAAACTGCCGCATTAATTAATTTTTAAAATAATTAAACCATTAACCCTTTTTTTTAACATTTTCAATTACACAAAACTTCATACTCTTCTTTTCATAATTTTTGAATTTGTATTTGTATCAAACATTTTTAATTGTTTTATTTATTTGCTTGATATTAAAAATTATAATTACACAATTATATAAATTATTATTTTTTTGACAATATTAACTATTCTAAAAAATGAGAAAAAAAAAAGTAAACAAGTAACAAAAGGCATTGTATGTGATATGTTAGTCCAAATCATCATATATAATATATATGAGTGCGAGAAAGTAATCAACAATATGACAAATAAATATCGTATGCAATTTTATTTACTTACTCTAGCATTCTATATTTGTTGGGTTATAGGGCAATTTTTTCATCATCTAAACCTGAATATGAATTTGTATCATTAATATCATCAAGATCTTCTTCTCCATGTACTTTTCAAATTATGAATCATCTTAATTTCACCTACAAATGAATGTATGACGTATGCGACATGTTAACACGATCCAATCTCTTTTAAACTATACTAAGTAGTGGTGTTAACGTGGGAAATCTTTTTCTAAAACAACAAATGTCCTCTTAACTACATTTTGAAGTTGTGCATGTCTCAAATTAAAGAGTTCACAAGCTGCAGTTGGTACTTGTGTTTAGCTTCATTCTCTCAAATAGTATCGTATTATTTCACATGGTTTAAAAAACTTTTTTATTTATAATATAACTTTAAAAAATTTTATAAAATTTCAATAGTTTTTATAACATTTATGTAAATTATACGTGGATGCAAAAATAATATAGAATTTATAATATAGTATTTATATATCTAATTTGTTATTAGGTTAAAAATAGTGCGAAATATTTCAGCTTGATGTGTTGAATAACAAAAATATAATTTTTTTTAAAAAGTAATATATTATCTTACAATTATTATATAATTATATTTTAAAATTAAAATATACATCTAAAATTAAAATATATTATTATTGTATAAAAATAGCTTTTGTGAATGTGTAAAAAAACAATTTCTTAAAGCATGTATGGGTGTTTGGGAAAGCAGTAGGGTAATTGGTATTTGCTTGTAATTCCCCTCGTAATTACCTCAATTCTCAACCACTTAAGAATTATAGAGTGTAATTGAGGTGTTTCAATTACAATGGTTGTCCAAACATGCCACAGATGTGCAATCATAAACAGTTACATTAAAATCTAATTACTAGGTGACTTTCCAAACACTATCTTAAAAAAAAATCCAAAATTGTTAATTAAGAAGGATGTGCTTTCCCCTAAAACACGTTCTACAAGACATGCTTTTGCCCTATTAAATGCCCATTTAACAATTTCGATTGTCTGTTTTTTTTCCTTCTTAATTCAAACCGTTGATCCAATGATAACTAAACCTAGACCTTTGGATAAAGTTCAAATTTTATATTTGACACAAGTTGATATAAATCGATTTTCAAATAAGTGCTTTTCTCTTTACAACATTAAGTTGTTATATTTCATTTTCACGATTGAAGTTGGTAGTTTTCGAAACATAATTTGGATACTCGATTTTATAAATTAAATTGTTTGAAGTAAGTAACTAATTGCTTGTTGTTGTTACTCTTGTATATGATATTTCGTCCAAGTTTTCAGATATTATACATTTATGTTTTAGTAATTATGTTGTAACAATTTGTCAGAATAATTATCTAAAAATATCTTTATGCGATTAATATAAGTGAAATTTAGTTCGGGTATAATTACTGGTTTATATAATATTCTCGTATTTACTTTGTTTAGTGTGTCATGTTATACAAGTTTTAGTGTAGAAGATGAGAAACAAATTTATTATTTATGACTACGGGCAAATCCATAATACTGAAATCAAGGTTGTATTTGATCAGCTCATCCTATAAGCTTAGCTTTCGACAAAAGCACAAAATTGGATGAACTTATATAAAATATTAGTAGGAAAGTTTGAGGTTCAAACTAGAAGAGATTATCTAAGTTGAAATATGGATTTTGGACATCATTAAACCTAGTCAAATATGTTATAATTGAGTTGAATGACAATGAGGATATCAAAATGATGAATGATGCACATTGTTCAATTGAAATATTGCAACAAATATACATACCCAGTTTGACAATGTAGAGGTAAGTGGTCTAAGTTCACCAAGAATTCTCGTTAATATGTCTCCCAATGTTAGCCAGCAATATGAAGCAGAAAGTCCAATAATATGATTGTGTAATAAATGTTGGATCTTGTGCTCTGAACGCAGTATTTTCGTCTATGTACAATTATATTTTTTTAAATATTATTTAATAAAATTATGCATGAATTGGATTAATACCCTTTGTATATTGCCCCTAATGATTTTTGCACGCAAAGCAAAATGAAAGCAAATATTAGCTCACTGGTTATTTAATGTTTAATTGGAGTAATATTACGCGGTCAGATCGTAATACAGAAGACGGCTTGTCTTAGTAGATGAACCTAAACATGTCCTTAGTCTAATTGGAAATGAGCAAACCAATTGAAAAACTAATATATTGTTTATCAAATCCAATTTGAGAGATGTTTTGTCTTGAGCATCAGAACGAATAACTCCTAGAAGATAGAGATATAGATGTGACTGACTGGATTGGTAGTACATCAGACAGGACCCATGTAGAATAAATCATGAATATGTTTATGAATTTATTTACTTGTAACGTAACGTTCATAGTATGTCATAACTTAATTCTAAATAGATGATGGACCATGTATGTATGACTCGTATAACTTAATGTAAGTAAAAACCTAAATTCAAATAGATAAGGAATCAAAAGTTGGTGCATTGAGTATACGACTTCTACAGTATGTAGCATAATTTACAATAGTGGAAATCATAGCCCAATTCATGGGTAAATGATATCTCTCATTGGCATTACATGATAGATGAAAAGTAAACGTGGCTACATGTCATTTATCTTTGTGATGAATTACTTAATTACTATTTGATAGTGTTTGGCTTTTCATGAAGGAAGATGTAATGCTTACCATGAGATAAAAAAGATCATATTGAGAGAACAGATTTATCCCAAAGATATTAAGGATACCTTATGAAGGTAACACACTTACGACAAGGTCATTAGACGAGCATTAATCAAGTAGCTTTTGTAATGGTATGTAATTGGGAAGAGCTCAGTCACGATACTATGGTGGAATGACGTTGTGACTAAATTAATTTATAATTAATAGCCCAAAAGTCGAAACTTAATTATAAATCATTTGAGCCCTAATTACATATGTCCAATTAGGCCATCTACTAGCTCATTGAAATAAAAAAAATGAATTGCATGTTGAATAAAATGAACATAAATGAATATGAATTAATAAAGTTAGAGAAATGGTTTATGACTTATGTAACGTCCCGTAAGTAAGGGATGTCGGGAAATATACTTTCGGGACCACGCCTTTGAGTATCGAGTTTAAAAATATTAATATTATAATTTAGGAGTTACTTTAGAAGTAAATTGAATATTAAATTGATAATTTTAATTGCTAGGGATTTAAATTTTATTATAAGAAAGAAATAGTTGCAAGGACTATTTAATTAAATAGTCCATTTTGTTTTGGTCAAATGGAGTTAGTGGCTACGTATGAGAAAAAAAATAGATATATAGATGATATCGTTAATAATTATAATAGGATAACTACTATATATGTAAGAGAAATAAATAACAGAAAAAAATAATGTAAAGAATAAAATAATAATAATAAGAGATAAAAGAAATAGTAGGTGAAAAGAAGATAGGGGAATGGAGTAAAATTTTCTTTTGTTTTCCATTTGCTGGCGAAAAATAGAAGAAGAAGGGGGAGAAGGGGATGTTCAGCCATGGGTGTTTAATGCATGTATAAAATTGTAAGTAATGTTTAGTTATCTTGGCATTAAATTATGTTTTTGAAGATATAATGCTATGAGCTAGTTTACCCATGTTGAAATTTTAAGAATGAATGGAAATTGTGAAAGTTATCATGGATGAGAAACTCAAAGGTTTGGGGTTATTTTGTTGAATACTAAATGTTTTTGAGGTGATGATTTGAGTATAAATTTTGTAGACTAAATTGGTCATATTGGGTGGTGATTTTATTGATAATAATTCCTAGGGACTAAAATGTTGTAAATTCAAAATAATATAGCTTAAATTGTTAATTTTGTGAGTAAAGGGACTGTTTTAGTGGACTGTTCTTATGCTGGAAAATTTGGGACTTATTTATTAAGTCCATTAAGTATATAAAATATTTTGTGATATGAAATTGATTAGCAATAACTAAAAATGAGTTAAATGCTATAAATAGTTTTAGCAAGGTATGACTTCTTTAAATTTAAGATTATTGGGGTTTGATAATAAATTAAATGTATAAGTATGAATTATTGAAATAAGAAGGAAATATGATCAATCAAATTTGGATGTTAATAGTTGAGATGAATAAATGACCGTTGTTGTTAAATGAAAGTATGCACTATAATATAAATTTAATTAATTTTAGTGGAAACAAGAATGGTATTATTTGAGTTGAATTGTTAAAAAAAATAGATCAAGAGAAGAATAGAGCGAGTATAGCCGTGAAAAGGAGAAGATCACTGAGTAGATATCCGTCGTATTTTGGTAAGTTCTTGGACTCAGACTTAATCATCTAATTACTATTTAAATTAATTAATGCTAAATTAGCTCTTGATATAAAATGTATCTATATTATCGAAATAAATGTTAAGGAAAATGAATGAGGAATTTGTGGAAGTAAATAATTGTACAATCGTTGATATATATTCGACTAGAGCTGGACTCACTATGAATTTTGTTGATATATTCAACTAGCGTTGGGCGCAATCTTTTTCAGCTTGTTTGATTAGTGTTGGGCACATAATCGTCGGTTAATCCAACTAGCGCTCGGCGCAAACACCGTTGGTTCATCCAACTAGAGCTGGCCTCACAATTATTATCGTCGGTATACCCGACTAGCACTGGGTGCAAATAGTGTTGGTTTATCCAACTAGAGCTGGACTCACATTCTACTGTTGGGAAATCCGACTAGCGCTGGGCGCAATCTCCTTTGCGGTTTACTGCTAGGCACCGGGTGCCACGACACTAATAGATCTTACGATAAAGTCACTTGAATTATCGAAAGAATTGAATTCTTATTTGGTTAAGTTAGAATTTCATATTAATGGTGACTGAAGTTGTGTTTAACTAATAAATGGAACCTATTAATGATAAATTGATTTACATGTTTTAGGTTAGATAAATAGTAGAATCGAACTTGGCATCCTGTAAGAATCCTGTACTCAATATTGGTGATTTTTCTTTTTTTGTGTTTTTGGCATGGACTTAGGATGTAAATTTAATGTTAGCATCTCTTTTGTTTATTGAACTTTAGGGTATATGATTTTGTAAATGTAAATAGTTGTAAATACATGTTTGAAGTCTTATGCTATAGTGGAAGTAATGTTTGCTTAAGTTGATCATTTTGGTATTGGTTGTTTGATAGGTAAAGTGAAACAAATTGTTATCACTTAGGTTGTGAATTGGATAGGAATGATATAGGTAGGTTGTGCATTTAGTAAATTCAATAGTTGTATGTGATGATGTTATATGTTTTAAGCTTGATTTTAGGTGGGTTTGAATGCCTATTATATCATAGTCATATGCATATTGTTAAGTTTAGGTTGATATCAAGTTGGGTGAGAAATGTGGCTTGCAAAATGACATATCTTTGTCCACACGGGCCTGTGTCTCAACCATGTGTGACACACGGGCAGATGACATGGCCGTGTCCCCTGATATTTCTATAGATTGTAAGCTAGAAGCTTCACACGGCCTAACACACAGGTGTGTGGCTTGGCCATGTGGCACAAATCAGTATACCCTCTAGTTTTTACACGGTCTGGCACACGGGCGTGTGGTCTGGCCGTGTGACCCAAGTCGGTGAGTTACACAGAGTAGGAGACGGGCTGGGACACGGTTGTGTGCCCCCAATTTGAATGCACACACGGCCTGGGACATGGACATGTCTCTTGGCCGTGTGAGACACACGGCCTGGCCACATGGGCGTGTGTCCCCTGCACTTTAAAATAAAAATTCACTGTTTTTTCTAAAAATTTCGTAAGTACTTGGTTTAGTCCCAAACCATCTCTAATGTCTATTTTAGGCCTCGAGGGCTCGTATTAGGGACTATATTAATGAATTTAAATGGTTTATGCTCCGTAACCCTATTTCGACGACGTATACGGGTTTAGGGTGTTACAGGTTAAATTTTGAAATGAATGTGGTTTCTCACTAAATATGTAAATGAGCTGAGAATTAATTTAAGGTTTTTGAATTATTATTTAATTAAATAATTGAAATTAAAAAATAGAATTAAATTAATTGGTTTGAGAATCCGTTGAATATGAAGATTAAATATATTTTCTAATAAATTCTTTTACGATAAAGTTGCCATGACTTTAATGGAATTAGAACTGGATTGAGAAAATTATTAAATTAAGATATTAATTAATTTAAATTAATTCAATAAATAATATTTATTTTATTGAATTAAATTATAAAATGATAGATTAAAAGTTTAGGAAACACATATAATTGGACTCAATACATGAGAGGCTCAATACTACCCCCTCTCTCCTTATTGAACTAGGAGACTAGTTTTTCGATCAGATCAGTATTATTTGTATTATACTAATTCAACTAGGATTCATTTATCTCTCCCTATAAATAAATGACAATAGCAAGACTAAAAGCACACAACTTTGACATATTGTTATTCTGTTCGAATATAGTTAGAATTTATTTCTAAGCATAAATTCTATTTTTTGGAATAACAATTTTATCGGTTTTTATAAGAGAGAGACTTACTTTCCTACTAAAAGTAAGAAATTTATTTCTAATTCTGTGTTTTATTCGAAATTGTTCGAGCTCACACTTAAAGCAATGTGTTGTGTGAGAATAGCGGAGAAGGTCGTTCGGTTAAAAGCCAAGAACATCTAAGATCCATCTCACTCATATCACAAATACTTTTCGAAAAAAATATTATTACAAACATCGCAAACCGACTTGATTTTCAAAATTTTTATGTTTTCTTTTGCTGTAATCGGGACTAAAACTTTTTCTAACAATTAATAACATCACATGTAGCATCGCTATCCAGAATCCTTGAAGATGAAGGTAAAGAGTGTTACAATCTTATTTGACGTTGGAGCATGCATCTGCCACTGTCAAAATTATAATGAGGACAAAAATATTTTCTATTTTCAAAAATAAAATCTAACAATTTTTTAGATATTAAACTAAAAATCAAATTAAAATAAATGAACAAATTTATAATTTGTCACTTCTATAAATTTTATTCTTTTGAAGAAAATAAATTAATATTTAATGTACTTGATTAAATCTTTTGATGTGGTACATCAATTTTAAAAATGCCTCTACTTTATCGCCATCTATAAGTGTGGTACTTCCATCTAGTGGTAAAAGTTTGATTTTGAGGAACATATGGACCAATTCTAGGATGCCACTATTTGTCAAAATTTTATTTACACACCTCAGGTAACTTAATTAAAAAATAAAAATAAAAGCATTAGAAAAACCCTCATAAACTTATGGTGGGTTTGGATGGGCAATTGGGTACGGTGCATTTAGCTTATTTTTTGTCTCACGCTACAGTATTTAAGGTAAACGCACCGTCCATCCAAACTCACCCCTAGTCTTCTTCTTTATCACGTTGTGTAGTGTTAGGTTGTTTTGGATGGGTATTTATTTTCAATGCGGTGAGTTTAATTTTTTTTATCTCACGTTACTATATTATTATAGCATCTAATCTTATCACTATCGTTACTTTTACATTAATAACATGTAAACATATCGCCCATCCAAAAAAACTTTTAATCTCTTTTGACAATTCTTTGATGCAGCTGCTAATGACGGCCAACACTTAGCTTCCTCCAACACATTCTCCAATAATCCATCATCATTCATTTAGTTATAGTGGAGCTCTATTTTTAATGAATTTAAATTGTAACACAAAGCTATTATTATTGTTACTTTAAGTTTCATTATGTTTGAATCATTGTTGGTTATGGAATAAATTGTTCAAGAAGAAGACTTGCTTTGATGCCCATTTATTAACCAAAATTTATAAAAAAAATTATTAATAATAAATAAATCTAGAAATATTCTTCCTCAAAATATCTAGAAATGTAAAAAGAAAGAAAGAAAGTAAATATCAAATTTATAAATAAATTTTGATTTGATGTGCAATTTGATGCATGAATATTGATTTTGTGTAATTATATACATGAAATTTGAATTAAGATTATATGTAAACATAAAACTTTAATTTTGATTCAATTGTATACATTTAAAGAAATAAATACATACATTTATTTTCCTATCGTAAAAGATGCTAATTCGACAATAGTGTTATTAGTTTGTTAAAATTGAATTAAATAAAAATATCATGTATAAAATTACACAAAATTAAAGTTCATGTATGGCATTGCACATTGAATTAAAGCTAACGTATAATTTTGATATTTATCCCCAAAAAACTAAAAAGGAACTTAGAAATGAGTACTTAAATAGAAGGATATGAAAGATAAATTTCCAAAATTGATAATTTTTTTTGTTAATTTGGTCACCTAAAAAAGAAGTTAATCAAATCGGTCACTCAATCGTTAAACGGTAACAAAATGTTGATTGTGCATTTCCATATTAGTTACTCTAAAATTAGGGTAAACTACCCATTAATTACTCTAAATAAGAGTCGTTCTTATTTTGGTCACTCAAAATAATACGTGAAAATATATTGTTAATATTTTTGTTACTGTTTAGCAGTGGAGTGAACATTCAATCAATTTTTTTTTTGAAGTGAGCAAATTAACAAAAAAAAATTGGATGAGCAAAATAAAAACGAACATTATTTAGAATGACTAATGGAAAAATTTACCCAAAAATTAATAAAGTACGGGGATAAATATGTCATTATCTCAATTTGAAACTATTTGCAAAAGAGAAATTATTTTTGAAACTCAGATCTGCGCCGGACACTCCCACGCTACACGCTCCTATCGTTACCTGCATTCACGCGCTCTTTCATTTCGTCTTCGTCACAGAAGCAAAGAGACATAAAGAGTGTAGAGAGAAGAAAAAGTAACATTTCCCAAACCAAACTAGGGTTAGGGTTATCCCTAATCCGCATAAAGTTTTTTTTACACGCTCTATTCTTGCTACTTAATTATCAAATATGGGCGCACCAACAGACTCAGCCCTCGATCTCGATGAACAGATCTCGCAGCTCATGCAATGTAAGCCACTTTCGGAGCAGCAGGTACTTTTTTTTTCACGATCTGTTTGTTTCTCAAGAAATTATGGAAATTTTGAGCACTTAATTTAATTGTATAATTATTTTAATAGATTAGGCTTTATTTGGCTGCGAAATGAATACCAAAACGATTTTGAATTGAATTTTGTTTTAAGATATTATTCCAATAGCACTAATTTCTATCGCCGTGTGAATTTTTAGTTATAATTAATGAAAAAAATCAACTTTTCTCTCTCTTCCATTTAAAACATTTATATATTCTTTTGATTTATTTGATGTAGTTGATTTTGAAAGAACTTGGTGTATTTGCACGAGAACTTTTGTGTGTTCGCTGCAAGACTTTTCTACGTTTTACTTGTATTGTTTTGTTCTCAGGTTGATCAATAGAAGTCCTCGTTTTTCTTCCCTGTTTCATCTGGGTTATAATTGGTTGTAACTCTGTTTTCGTGTTATCTTGTTTAGGTCAGAGCATTATGCGACAAGGCAAAGGAAATATTAATGGAAGAAAGCAATGTCCAGGTTTATTATTTTACTGTGTTTAGTCTCTAACATTAGGCTTCCATAATCAATGTGTTTATTAGCCTATGTATGTTGGAGATGTTGAGATTCCTTATTCTTGAACAAGAAAAAACATTGATTTGTTTTGTTTTATTATTCTTTTTCTCTATCACAGCCTGTAAAAGCCCCTGTTACAATTTGTGGTGATATTCATGGGCAGTTTCATGATCTTCAAGAACTTTTTCGAATTGGGGGGAAGGTACTTGTTTTGATTGTGGCCTTTCTTTTTCCTATATTCTGTTCTTCTGTTGAAGATTAGATTTAGAGCTTGCAGAGGTATTTTGATTTAGCAAATGCCACTGTAGTGAGGGTATTTTTATGTTATGTTCTTCTGAATGTGTTAGGCAAGTAAGCTTTTTGTCTCTGGGACTTTCCTGCATAAGTTTTGTTTTCATAAATTTTTCTACTTAAGCTTTTACCTTGTTTAATTATAATGATATTGCCATTCATAGGATTTATTATAACTTATCATACTTAGTTGCCTCATCTGTTACACAATTTTTGGTTGCTTTCTACATTGCTCATATCAGTATTTATATTGAGACTATGCCTTACGGTTGGTTTTTATCCTAATTAACAGTGTCCGGATACAAACTACTTGTTTATGGGAGATTATGTGGACCGTGGGTACTATTCTGTTGAAACTGTTACGGTATGTACTGTTGAATTGAAAAATGCTTTTTTTTCTACCCTTGTCATGAAATTTTGTTTTTAATTTCTGCTAAAGTGTGGTCTAAAGGCAGAAACATCACATTACGAAGAAATTGGATTAAGATTTTTAGGATTCTGTCTACTAGCTGTGTGAATGATATGTGGCCAGTTCCTCTTATCAGCACCAGAGAAGAACACCTGACTTGTTTTAGCATCAGTGGCCTTTGATCCTATCATTTTGAGATCCCTTTGCCTATTGGAAGATTCCTTTTGGTTGCAAATTTTTTTGTTCAGAGTTATTGCATTTCTCATATTTAGCACCTTTGGCTCTCTATCTAGTGGAAGGAAGTTAAATTCAATGAAATGCTGAACGTAATTGGGAACTTTTTTGTACGGTGGTTTTTGTCACTACTTTCCATTTCAATGGGAGCATACTTCATGCTAGATGTTCCTTAAACAAGTCAAATAAGTTTTCGTACTGTTACTTCGCTGATCATAAAGATACATATTATATTAAATTTATTGAAGGTTTTGCATTTGCTAGCATAAGCTTTGTAAAATGACCTCTATATCAAAAGTTAACTTAAGCATATATGCCTTGCATTGGGATGATACTGATTTTCTGTTTTTGCTCTTTCAGCTGTTGGTGGCTTTAAAAGTCCGTTACCCCCAGCGGATTACCATTCTCAGGGGAAATCATGAAAGTCGCCAGGTACGAAGTCTGCATGTTCTTCCAGCCCTTCTCACCTTGTCCAATTACATCTGTGCAGACATTGGCACAAACATAAACACACACAGACATGCAAAAGTTGCCATTTTATGGTGCTATACTTCACATATCAGTCTTAACTCAGAGTTTGATATGAAATTTTGACCAACTATCTTATTCAATTTCAAGCTAATTCTTGAGTCATTCATTTTGGCAGATCACTCAAGTTTACGGGTTTTATGACGAATGTCTGAGAAAGTGAGTTCTGCGATAACCTTCATCTTACAGGATGTAGTATCATGAGCTTCTAATCTACTAGCTTTACTAAACTACTCTATTTTCCAGTTAAGAAAATAAATGGTATTATATTTGCTTCAATTTGTATGATAAATAAGGTGAATAAAGTGTACTCATGTGGAAACAATATAGTTGTTCCATCTTCTTGCAAATCCATATTAATGCTTCTTCTGGTGGTTTACTTACAGGTATGGTAGTGCTAATGTTTGGAAGATCTTTACAGACCTTTTTGACTATTTTCCATTAACTGCTTTGGTAAGTTGATCCAATGCAGTGCGTAAACTCTTTTGATTTTAAGTAATAGCAATGGGATGTCAAGGAAAGAAAGATCTGAGAACATACATATCAACATTAGTGATATTTGACCTTTATGTTTAGTCGGCTTCTTTTTATCTGGCTTTGCAGTTGACTATTATTTTTGTCCTCCATGCATTTTGTTGTTGTGGTATTAGAGTATTATATAATTATTAAAATGTTTAATCCAATTTCAGTTTTGGAGATTGAATAATCTCATTTTGCCTTATTCATTGAGCATGAAACATTTGGGATTTGCAGCTTTCCATCTATAATTTCATTGTAAAGCATATTCAGACCATTTTAAGTAGTACCTAGAAGTCTCTTAGTTCCTATCTTAAAAATGGCATAAAATCTTTTTAGAATGTCCACGGAAGCAATTGACTGTTTCTTGTGCTTGTTTCATCTAGATTAAAGATGCTGCTAAAAAATTCCACCAATATGCTTTTCACTGCAGAAGATTAATTGTTTAATGAATATAACCAACTTTATTACTATATTGTTTTACTGCTGGTTAAAAAGATTAACAAACTTCATAATTTGGACAATTTACCTTTGTACATAGAACTGTAGTCAAAATCTGTAAATTAGATTTTGGTGTTACCATTAACTGCTGTTACTGTTTTCCTCATTTAGGTGGAGTCAGAAATATTTTGTCTGCATGGTGGGTTGTCCCCATCAATTGAAACCTTGGATAATGTAAGAAACTTTGATCGTGTTCAAGAGGTTCCTCATGAAGGGCCCATGTGTGATTTATTGTGGTCTGATCCAGATGATCGATGCGGTTGGGGTATCTCGCCACGTGGCGCTGGATATACTTTTGGTCAGGTAACTAATATTCAATTCAATCATTCTTTTGATGTTTTGTGGTTGCCTTTCCTTCAGTCTTTTTAATTATCAAAATGTTGCATTCTTCTCTGCAGGATATATCTGAACAGTTCAACCATACAAACAGCTTAAAATTGATTGCTAGAGCTCATCAACTGGTTATGGATGGATTTAACTGGGCGCATGTAATCATGATTTCAAAATTTTAAATTATTGCTCTTTCTGTTCCCTACTGTTAGTCTCTCGTCTACTTTCACAAAGTTTTAGAATAAGGCTGAAGACTTTGGTTTATATAATGGTAAATTTTACTTTTTTTTTAATGGCAAAAAGTTAAAATAATAAAAATTATGAAAAATAGTTTTGGAAGATATAGAAAGAGATTTAAGTCTTCAAAAAAGAACGACGACATAGTTTTGGGACATCCAGGAAAGGAAAGGTAGACAACTAGTGTGACGGAGGAGTATTAACTTTTGCTTGTATGCTCATTATAAGTTGCTTTGTTTCTGAATCCAAAATTATTTCCTTGCAACAGGAACAAAAGGTAGTTACTATATTTAGCGCCCCAAATTATTGTTATCGCTGTGGGAACATGGCATCAATCTTGGAAGTTGATGATTGCAAGAACCAGTCATTCATCCAGGTTTCTGTTTCTGTCCTCTATGTTCCCCTCCCTCTTTTCCTTTAACTATCAATGCATGCGCATTTGTACAGAATAAAGGTTTAAGATCAACGTCTTAACTTTTGAACTTGAATTGTATGATGCTTTTTTCTTTTGTTTAACATTATTAAGTTCATCTTGCTGCAGTTTGAGCCAGCTCCAAGGAGAGGAGAACCTGATGTTACCCGTAGAACGCCTGATTACTTCCTCTGAAGCTGCTACATTCCATAACTGATTCAAGATACTCCGCTTTTCGGCCTCTCCTCTCCCCCTTTACATTGTCAGGTAGTTGCCGATCCTTTACAGAAATCTTTTGCATCTACTGTTCTTTTGGTGATTTGGGGGGGGGGTACCAAAAGCATACATGGGAATGGGTTGGGTTATGAACTTATGATCTATAATCCTATCATCGAGTTGATCAATTTATCTTACACTTGGATATTCTGTTGAAGAGATTGTCATAGCTGGTGAAACTCTGACACTATCAGAATGTAAATTTTTGTGTTTGTTTTTGATTACCTGTTCTCTTTTTCTTTGGCTTTAACCCATCTTTTTGGAATGCGTAAGTTCAATATTTAGTGGGTGTTTCCTTTTGTTTTTCTTCTTTTTGTCATACACACCAGCTGGATTAATCTGAAGTTTAATTCTATATTTCTTTTAAATCTATTTATCTGATTTAGGGTTAGTTAATATATATTCATAATAATAACATTGTATTAAATGCATCAGTTAACCACTTCAGTTCTTATTTTCAATGTGGGAATATTATTTAGGGTAAATTATACCCAAGGTCATTAAACTTCAAAACGTTACAAAGTGATCATTAAAGTTTTCAAAAGTTTTCATTCAAGTCTTAAACTATATGAAAGTTTTTATTCAAGTTATTGGGCTATTAGGTTTTTTCTAAACAAAAATTCGATTAGTGAGTTCTAAACGACAATTCGATGATTGATACGGTTGATTTTGGCTTGTAGGATTGTGACATTCAAAACAAATTTATAAAAAAGAAAAATTGAACTCTTTCATTAAGAGAGCTTTTGATACAATAATCATTCTAATCGAATGAAAATTTTTGAATAATTTGATTATTTTGTGATTCTTGGAAAGTTGAAAAATTAAAATGTAAATTTATTAATTAGTGAACTTAGTTTATCTCGGCTTATTCATGTTCCCTTTTATTCATTTCCGATTTTCTGGAGGTGATTAGCGTGCAAGTTTCGTACGTAAGAACCAAAATGATTTCATCTCCCAAAGATTGGTGCCATATCCAAGGGCTCCCAAATTTCTTCAAATTTCTACATTTTATTACACATGAATCTATGATATAAAATCATGAGAAACGTCCATCTTATCCCATGTTTAGTGCTTACATAAAAATCCTATTTATGGTTAATTGGTAAATTCTCAACTCTTATGGTTTAATGGTGTTTTTGAGGCTTCCAACAATTTCCATTTAAAAATTAGACAATTTCAAGGCATTAATTAATACTTAAATATTCAAATATACTTGGAAGTCGGAATCTATAATTTGACATTGGAGTTGTGCCGTTACCGACACTAAGAATTAGACGTTACATGGAAATTATAAGTGGAAGTGTGATATGTGTCCAATTGAGACGAGAAGAATGAATAAATGCCTTGTTAAAATATGTAGGAAATAATTTCGAATGTATCATGCCAATAAGGATTAGTAGTATTAACGGATTATTTATGGATGGGTGTGTACACAAATTCCACCTTTGAGTGGGTCCAATTTGTTTCATATGGTAATCCCACCTTTGAGTAGCGACTAGGAATTCCCAATAGTCTTGGGATTGAATTGGTGCGTTATCTCGTAGATCCCCGTCTGCCAGTTTACTAAGTGCTACAAATGAATAATTCCTAAATGAATTTTAATTTAATATGTAATTGTATATATGAATTTTAATTATAGTTTAAATGTATACTTGAAACTTTAATTTTGATATAATCATGCACATTTAAAGAAATAAATATATCAATTTATTTTTATATTGGATAAGTATAATTATCTTATGTGTGCAATATATAAACATAAAATGATGTTATATAAATAATTAAGTTAAGAAGTTACAATAATTTGATCAAATCAAAATTTCATGTATGAATTGCACAAAATCAAAGTTTATGTATACAATTGCACATTAAACCGTAGTTCATGTATAGTTTTGAGATTTATCCCAATGTAATGTGGTGCAAATCTATATGGCTTGTATGAAATAAAAAAAATATTTATAAAATAAAAAATTAATAACATAAGATTTTAACAGTTGTTTAATATCCATAAAAAATAAATTTAATATTTATGTTTAATTAAAATATTTAATTATATTTATTGTATTTATATTTATATATTTGACAAAAAAAACATGTGACAAATTTAAAGCAAGGTTGGATTCAATTTCTTTGATCCAAAATTTTAATCTAAGTATTTCAAAAATATATATTTTAATTTTGACCTATATTATGATATGAGAGGAAATTTAAACTCAAAGGAATTAACACAGTTATATTGATTATTGAATTATAGAAAATGCAACTAGAAGAAAAAAGAAATAAAATATTAATTGTGGCTTACACATTTTTTCAAAGCAACACAGAATCAACTAAAACAGAAAACCTCATCTTCAGGATCTAAAACTATAATAATCATATAGGTTGATATGTATATATGTATGCATGTATACACACATATTCGACTCACCACCTTCTGGGTTTTTATAATTAGATTTAAAAGATGGTAGCTATAATCTTTGACGGATCAGCATTAAGGAAGACGCTTTCAACAGGCCTATGGATGAGAGCTTCGCAATAATCGATGTCAACTCCGACGGCCAACATATGCGGCTGTTTGAAGGCAAGTACGAAGTGGAAGGTAACCCCGAACAGATCGCTGCGCTTTACAAAAGTATCCATTGCGACGAAAGCGTTAACTCTGATCAGTTCAGGGTTGAGATGAGGAATCTCTTGACTCATATTGCTGGTATGTTAGATGCTTGCCCCATCCAGATGGAATTCTGATTATGATCATCACTAAATTACAATGTTTTTTTTTTATTATCGAAACATGTATATGAATTTGAGGGTAAACCATGTTTGGTTCGCCCTGTAAATCCTCTGAAATTTGCTCAACCTTTTTTAAATTACGGTGTTAGTGTAGGAAGGTACGAGTTCAAGGCATTATATCATGGATAATTGTAGGCATTGTATCAAAAAATAAAATAAAATACGTGTTTTATGAAAGTACTTGTACCATATGTGACATTATCCCTAAAATTTATGATTTCACCCGTAATTAAAAATATTACTTTTTGAAATTGAATTGTTTGGCAATCACTTCTTAACAATGACTAAATTCAAAAATTGAAATGGTTGGTGCATCTAAGCGACTGTAGTTGTTTGATTAAGCGACATTAGAAACTAGAAAATTGTACTGGTGATCTAGAACCTCTTAAATTAGTTATCGAATACGTTGCTTTTCTGTAAAAATTAATTTCTCTCCTTCTTTAAGGTTGAAATTGGTTGAATTAGTTAAAAAATAAACTCATCTTTCTCAATGCGAATCTTACATGACACAAGAGTGATGTTTTTTTCCTCCCTTCTTATTTCAATCGTTAATTTATAAGGATTCGATGACATCCCAACGCCACCATTCTTGACGTATAAAAACTTTGAGAAGCAAATCGTTTCAATCCCTTGCGTTATATTAAAAGAATATTAATTTTTCCAAAAATTAATATATTATATTTTGTGTTTTTTAATTATCTTTTCTTTTTTAAAGTTATATTTTTCAAAATATGCATTAACATAATCATTTTCGCAATATCAAAGAGTTAAAAAAAAAAAAGAAAGAAGAAGGAAAAAACAAAGTTGAAATCCTAGTTTAAGTTCAAATTTTCTAAATGATCCAAAACAAAAGCTATGAAAAAAAAAGTTCTTAATTTTATAAACAATATTCATCTTTATTGAATAAAAAAGAAGAAGCCATACTTAAAAATAGCTTGTTAAAATATTTTTATTTTTATTCTTGATCAAATAGTAAAAAATATTGAATCTATTGTTGTTCGTGAAAGTCTTTCTTTTCTCTCACTCATTTATCAATTCTTAATGGAGGAAGATGACCTCAAATTGAAGAGGGAGGTTCTTACTGCCAAATTGAAGCTTCTTAAGATTCCTAGTAAGCTTTTTCCCACAACGCATGTGAATGATCTTTTACAACAAAATATGGAAGTAGACGTTTCTCCTATTTTTACAATAGATAATGCAACAAAGTCTTCACAAGCTGTTGTAGCTACTCACAAGGCTCAAGTTTTGGATATATTAATGGATGAACTAATTAATTCGATCAATGCTGAATTCAAAGGTTGATTATAAAAAAAAGACAAAATTTGCTGAGTTGATTTGCGACTTTGGGAAGATAATTTGGTGATGGGAAGTCCCTTTGACATCTTTGCCAAAAAGGAGGATACTATTGGTAGCGATAAATGCTCAAATTGCTCTTGTTGATTCGTTTGATTTTGTTGTTGCTATTGCTGGTTGGTTGATGTGATGCATTTTTTTCTTATGAGGTAGTTTTTGAGCAAGACCAATGCCAATAAGTTGTGGCATTGCCTGTTCATAGAACTTGTCATGTTTAAGTTACAAATTTTGGCAACAAAAATCCTTGAGTTTTGATTCTTGCTAATACTTTGGATGTCAGACAACCCATCTTTGATATCCAAATTACTCATAACAACATATCTTGAAGATTAGTTTGGGTTTGGATCGAAGAAATCTACTTCCCAAGTTTAGTTGATCAAATCAAATCGGGCAAAATTTAAATGTATATCTTGAAGATTCAAAACTTATATTGAGCTAATTGAATATACTTTTTATACTTATTATCTTTCTTGTTTTGGGAAAAAAATTGATTGTAATTGATATAGTATGTTAGCAAGTCTCAATTCCATATAAATCGAGGAGACTTGTATAGGTGATGCATCGAACTGAGAGCATTTATTCTTGTTCATTGAGGAATGTTTCTTTTGAGTGCATTGAGTAAATAATCAAGTGTGTGATTTGGTTAATGTCCTAAGTTTTTATTGGGGGGGGGGGAAACTTAGAGGAGAGTTGTCTAGATTTTAGGTACAAAAGTGAGGAGTCTAATATGGTGAGTGTTAGAGGTTGAAATCACTTGTTGTATGAGGTGCTAAAATAGTGGATATTCTCTCTAGGCAAGGCCTCGCAGATGTAGGAAAATTGAACTGTGCAAACATATTGTGTGTTCATTATTTTTCTACATTGTTCATCACTAGTGCCTAAGCAGTTGGCATTGCTTAGCACTGCTTTTGGCACTACTTGTTTTTTGCTTGCAAAATTCAAATTTGGACCTATAATATTTTCTATTTGGCTCATATTAATTTATTTTTATTTTCAAACTTGAAGTTGGCTATGATTGTGTTTGGTTTTGTTCTTAAACCTTGATACTTTGTTGGATGTATGCACTTTACAGGTTGATCATACTTTATTGATAAATCATTTGAGATTTGCTACATGTTTTTTTATGCTTGATAAATGATTTAATGAACAATCTAAGTGCAGTGTGCTACAAGTGTGACAGATTAGTTCTAATATTTATAAGTGTACAATGAAATACTTCGAGTATTTTAAGGATCAAACTGAAGAGAATTAGCGATTTAATGATTCCTACTTGACAAGCATGCAATAAAGGTGTCTAGCTAGCTACTCATTAATTTCTATATTACAACAATACATAATTTTGAGGTTAAATTAATCTAATTAACTACTTAGCACTAAAAAAGACAAAATTGCAAAATAGACACAATTAAATGACAAGAAGTAATTGGTTAACTTTCAAGTTACTAATTAACCCTTGGATTAGGGATCTAAATCACTAAACTCTTAATTTGGCTTAATTTTACATCTCCTTCTCCATTTTACCAACTTAGACAAATTAGTCCAGTTTATCTCACAACCTTACCAAACTAATCTGAGACTATTGAATTGGCGCTAAATAAGATCTCCTCTCGGTCACACTTATATAAATTTTTCCTTAGGTTCGTCAATCCTAAGTTTTGAAGTCTATTCGATTTAGTCCCTATACCAAAAACTTACTAGACAACACTTCCATCAACCAACCACCTAATATTTAGCCATTCATCCTCATTTCTCAACAAACAAAAATAAAATAAACACCTAAAGCATGCATTAAATTAAGTGCAAGAGATAATGTTAAGAAATGTTAGGATTTTCTTGAAAGATGCTTGAAGTAGATGACAATGGCAGCAAAGATAATGCACAAAAACACTAAAGATCAATTTTTTATCTAAGAAACTAAAAATAGGACTGAGCTATATTAAAACATTGGAATGAAAATGAAAATACAATGCAAAGAACAAGCACTTAAAGGTAAATAACACCTAACTACAGTAAAACTAAGTAACTAACAGCTAACACCCTAAAGCTATATCTAAAAACCCTAAAAATGAAGAAGACAACTCTAAACCTAAGCTAAAAAGATGAAAGAAAAAAAATAAAGCAACCTCTTTTAGTTCTCAACCAAAAGTGTCTTTTAACATATTATTACAACCCAAAATTTTGGACCAAAATGCTCTAGACGTTGTATTTTGATTAGTGTTGGTATTGGACAAAAACTACCCCTTGTAGTCATTTTTCTTCTCGTTAGGAAATGGTATCACAATATCCAAGCTCTGGTATCACGATACTCTAGGCATTATTTGTAACACCCCCTACCTATATTCGTCGCCGGAATAGGGTACGAGGTATTACCGGAGTTTTTCAAATTAATTTTTCCGTTATTACGAGTTAAATACTATTATTTTATTGAAACATATTATGGCGTCCCTTAGATGGGCCTCCGAAGCTCAAAACATACACCGATATCAAACCAAATCAATTCAACATATTTTCAAGATAGATTTACGCATATCTATAAGATAACCTCATCACATACCAAAATCAGGATTTGATAGCCATACCAATGACTAACTTTACATTCATTTCATATTAACATTTACTTTATCAACTTATACACGCCATTAATTTCCAAAATAAAGTTTCTTAATATACCAAAATGTTGAAGTTGATAGTGTGATGTGTCTCCGACCGAATCTGACCTCCAAGCTCTTAATACTACGAATCAGGGAAAAAGGAAACAGGGTAAGCATGTTGTGCTTAGTAAGCTCATGTAACAAGAATTATACTTACCTAATATTTTCAATACAATAAATATTCATACATCCATTCAATCTACCATTTACCTATTACACACAAACTCAACCAAAACATTAATCAAATAGCATCATATGAGTTCAATACAAAGATTAATGATTGATGAGCTTATCAATTCCATGTTTTCTATTACACTTATTATTTCTCATATTTATCTCGTTGAATTTCTCAGAATTTCGATGGATTTTCAGAGGTACACTTTTAGCGTACTATTCTGGGTCCGTCAATTCATATTCATGTGCATACATTTCCATTTCAGAGAGCACACTCCCGCGAACCTCATCCTTATAGCGGGATTATCAGTCCAGGCTAAATCCCTTGTAATATAAACTTATAGAGTATTGTCGGGATTACCAGTCCAGGCTAAATCCCCTGCAACGACAATTTACTCTAATGAGCTTGGATCTCAATTACCAGTCCAAGCTAAATTCAAACCCTAATTTAGATTACCCGTCCGGGCTAAATCCATTTTACACATATTCTTCGGGAGGGCTATATCAGGATAGGATCACTCGTCCGGGCTAGATTTTTTTACCGTCAATTTCTTTTTAAAGATCCATCGAATTTTCTTTTCATTCAACCGGGATTACCTCCCCTTTTTATCAAATATATCAATGTTTCATCAATTTTCATACAATGAACATTTAAATCATATTCACATCAATAACATACATTTCAAGCATTTAAGAATATAATTCAGGTTACACGAACTTACCTCGATACTTGTTCGTATTCAAAAATCTACTAATCCCGAACTTTTTTCTTTCCTCGATCTAGCTTCGTATTTAAATTTTTTGGATCTAAATAAATAAATTTAATCATCAATTTAATACATTTCATGTTCATATGTAACATTCTCTATAATTCCACTATTATTTATAGTTCATTCAAAGTTGTCTACTTGACTCATAGTCACTAAATTATTTATATCTCAAGTTACAGAATTCCAAATTAAAAACCGCTTGGTGATTATGAAACTAGACTCAAATAGCTTTCTACCATAAAATTTTTAGAATTTTTGGTTCAGCAAATAAGTATAGTAAAATCTTCAAACTTACCCCTGTTCTGCTGTTTGACAGCTTCGACCTTTCTTTGCTAAAAATTAATTATCTCTTAGTAAAAAATTTGGATTATGTTTCCATTTATTTCTATTGAAAATAGACTCATTAATAATTTAAACATGTAAATTTTAACCCTTAATTAAGTTTCTCCAATTTTTGATGATTTTCCAAAGTCAAAACAGGGAACTCGAATTCATTCTGACATTGTCTCACAAAATTTATTATATCTCATGATTTAAAATTCCATTACTTACACCGTTTCTTCTATGAGAAACTACACTAAATAATCTTTAATTTCATATTTTGTTCATTCTCTAATTAAATTTCCAAAATTTATGGTGATTTTTCAAAGTTAGTCTACTGTTACTGTCCAAAACTGTTTTAGTGCAGGATGTCTATTACCATTTTTCCCCTAAGCTTTTAATAAATGATAATTCCGTCCTTGCTCAATTAACCTCTCAATTGAGCTGATTTTTCTCAGTTAACACTTTATTCTATCACTTTAAACTACTTTATAACCTTTGGGAATCAAAATTTTGGCACTAGACTTTAATTCCAACTTTTTCACAATTAGGTCCTAAAAATCAATTTCTATTGAAATTACCTAATAAAATCATCTCATAAACAAATTAAAGCTTGAATTTCATGCTATTTCTTCATAAACTTACAGCACTAAACCATGGTGACTTTCAATTTCATCCATGAAATCAAAAACTAATGAATTTAATAGTAGAACCTAGTTGTAAAAGTCTTAAAAACACAAAAAAATTATAAGAAAAAGACAAGGATTAACTCACTTGGTGCAAAAATTATGAAATACTAGCTTAAAGAACCCCTCCTATGGCGTTTTGGCTGATGAGAATGAAAAGAAATCACAAGAAATCTAGATATTTCTACATTAGTCCTAATTTTATTTAGTTAATTATGCAATATTCCAATTTTACCCTTAAATCATCCATTTTCTTGCTGATTTCATGCCCTTGCCGTCCAACCCAAATAAATTTCGGGTCTAATTGCCTTTTAAATCCTTCCTCATTAGACACTTGAGCTATTTAATCATCCTAGCCATTTTTACACATTTTTCCAATTTAGTCATTTTCATTTAATTGACTACCCAAACATTAAATTTTTCTAAGGAAATTCTAATACCACATTACTAACATTTCATAAGTATTTATAAAAATATTTTTGACTCGGTTTTATGAGATCGAGGTCTTGATACCTTGTTTTTACCCAATTTCTTCAATAATTTCTTTTTCTAACTAACCACTAAATCGGTAAAATTTTTCTATTGATATTTTTATACGCTTTTCCTATCATATCAATATTCATGCAAAAATATTAAAATAAATTTCTCTTTAAATCGGATTTGTGGTTACGAAACCACTGTTCAGATTACCTTAAATTTAGGCCATTACATTATTGAACTTGAGAGTCTTGGAAGGTCTTGGTAAATCGATACCCATCCTTGGTATTGCGGTATCATTAGAAATGGCCTCAATTTCCTTCTCTTCAGAACTGTCGAGGGTATCACAATTTCCATGACTCAATATCGTGATACCCCCCAAGAGGTGATTTCTTCGTTTTCAGGTCATCCTTGACTTCCTACAACACTTAATTAAATTGTTAGGTTCCCTATGGTGCATTTGGCCAACTCAGGTTTCAAAAAGGGCATAAAATGCACAAAATCATTTATTAATGCGAAAAGCTAAAACTCAATAAAACTACGTTAAAAACACCTAAATCGTTCAAGAATAAGCTCCTTAAGTGTAATGGAGAGCCTATTTTGACGTATCAAATTATGACAGATTAAACTCCGTCACACTTAAGTCTTTACTTGTCCTCATGAAAACACACAAAACATGCAAAAGACGACCCTTAGACTAAATTGAGCAATAGGAAATATGATAGTCAAAAATTGAATTTGTACAAGACCTTTCTCACATGCAACTTAAGATTGATGTTTATCTAACTCGAGTACTCCTAAAGTAAAAATTCTCAATTCAATAAGTTAAAGAAATAATAAATCTAGAGGCAATTTAAATGAATACATATATTCAATTGTGTTACCCTTCAGAATAGACTATACAGATACATAGTGGATACAGAATGCGAATCAAGAGCATTCATCAAGGCAAATATACAGAAGTTAAGAAGATTATGAAATGGAAACGTTTAGGTTGAAAAGGTTTTCTAGGCTTGTAACATTCAGAGGCTCAGTACGGTTTGGATTTCAAACAAAAAGATAGCTCAAAATGATGTGTGTGCATGGTGTTATCTTTGTGTTTTTATGTGTTTATTTGCATGTTTTCTATTTTTTTTCTCTATTTTCAAAAAAAAATTCCTTGTTTTTCTTTGACTTTGTTGTTCTTGCATTGTGCTTGGACTATATTGGCAATTGGTTATTGGTTGTGGATATTGAATGAAGTACTTTTGACTGTCAAGCATGCAAATTTTGATTGATGTTAGAAAATTCGGTTATCGTAAAGGTAGAATAATTAGATCAATAAGTTAAATTGCATAATAGATTGGAGGTAATTGTGCTTTATGAAAATATGTAGAATTTGTGCCAAAGGATAGATAGATTGTATAGATATTTGTAGATAGATAATGTTTGAATCAATGGTTGTTCATTTGGATAAATATGTGCATGATAGAAATTATGTTTTGGGAAATGTTTGGGAAGGACCTAAGGCATTGTTTGTGTTAAAACTAACGTTGGTAATGCCAATATAGAACGATCGCAAAGCAGCAAGAAAAGGAAATATAAAACATATATATTTTATGTGGAACCCTTTCGGAAAAAAACCATGGGCAGAGGAGGAGAAAAATCAACTAATGTTGAAAACTGAATGATATAAGAGGAGTTACGACTACATCTATTTAAAGATTTGAAAAATCTTATTCTAATCAAAGTCGAATAGAGGAAGTGTAGTTCTATATGGATTTTTCTTGTACTGCATGGCCCTTGGCCTTAAGCCCTCCATAGATCTCTTAGTTTTACCACTGTATTATTTCTTTAATAGGATTTTAGGCCACACAACTCTAACAATTTGATTACTCAACAGTCTAAACGACCAATCTTTATGATATGTACCCCTTAGTTCCCATGATTTGAGCTTTAAATAATCCTTTCTTGATGAGCTTCAATTGTTAAAATCGTAAGCCTAAATTTAGTTATAAACTCGACCCTTCTTTGTCCTTAATCTTAAATGCACTATGAAATGGACATTGAGCCATGGACGTTGAGGGTTAGGTAGACACATTATGGTGGGTTCAATTTGTTCTCAAGAGAAAATAGAAGAATTTGTTGATATGGTGCATATAGAACCTTGCTAAGTGAACTAGAACGAAAAAGAAAATTGAGTGAGTAAAAAGCAATGTGACGGTTAAAACAAAAGTGAGTGGAATAAAAGCATAGTTAGTGATAAAAGCATTGTGAGTGGAAGAGTGAAAGTTTTAGAAAAAAGAGCTCAAACGAAAAATTAATTTTTAGCCTCAAAGAAATCTTTCAGTTCATAATGCACTAGTACTCACTAGCTTGTTGTATGCACCAATATTAAATAATATCTTCCAAGTTATGGAGAGATAAAGAAGGTGAGAGAAGGAGAAATAAGGAGGTGAGTTTAATGATTAAACAATTTGGTCCCTTACCATGATATCCCACTTTTTCTCCCAAATTCATTAAAAATTTCCATAGCCACCCAAAAGGAGAAGTGAAGTAGAGACACTAGAGAGTTAGAATATCATCTTGGAAGAAAGAAAGTGGAAGTGGAAGTGGAAGTGGAAGTGGAGAAAGTTGTGAAAAAAGTGAAGAGATTAAAGAGACAAGGTAAGTACGTAATTCAAGAATTTTACTTTATTTAATTTTAATCTAAGTATAGAGTATGCTAAAATAGTTGAATTAATTATGAATATGCAAATATTAGGTATAAAAATTGTTAGTGAATAATGATAAGTATCATTTAAATTTTAATTATGTTACAAAATTAAATTAGTACATTGAAGTAATAGAAAAAAAAGACTAAATTGTAAAGTAAACAAAATAAGTTATGTGGAAATTGAATGTTGAAAAGAGAATATAAATGAAGTGTGATGAAATAGTGATGATGTAAAAAGTGAATGTATGGTAAAATTTCAAGTAACATTGAATTTATGATTTATAAGGACTAAATTGTAAAGTACACAAAAGTTTATGATTTAAATAAAGTATTATGATAAAGAGTTTAAATGAAGTGTTAAGTGTTAGTGAATTAATTTCAAAGTGATTTTAAGGTGAAATTATAGTAAATAATGAATTTTCATGATGTTAAAGATTAAATTATAAACTTATGAAATTTATAATTGAAACTAGAGAGGTGAAGTGCCTGAGAGTTACTATGTGAATAAATTATTTGATTAAAGTGTTTATATAATAAAAAATAATTTTGATGAGAGTAAAAACTAAATTGGAAAATATACAAAAATTAAAGTATGAAAAAATATTTTTATAAAGAGCATTATTACGGTCAAGCACTTGATAAAAATGCATGTATGGATAAAGATATTTAATTTCCATTATTATTCTAAATTTGGTGCACATTTTTCTAATATTTCATTGCGCCCTCATATTTAATTTAACTATTATTAAATAAACAAGAATCAATTGTAAACTTTTTCAATTCAAAATTATTTTTTATTCACAAGGTTATGGATGATTTATATTTTACTTAATTTTTTTCAAATTATTAATGCTAAATTAAAAATTCACACACACTAATTAGTAAAATTGAAAAGTTAAGCACAAATTGTATTTTTAAATAATAATTCACAAAGTTAATTACTTTTTAAAACATTTATTTTGATTTAAAAAAAACATTTTCCGACACATTAAAATAGCTTAACCAACCACCTGATGATCAGGATCGCCACTCATCCCAGCAGAAAAACCTATGGACAATTTTAATCTCATCTATTCTTATAATAATATACATACATATATATATATATGGATGCATACCACCTTGAGGGTTCAGAATTCATCGACGAAAAAGGAAACTAACGAAGAATTTGTTTGATTGAGAGATGGGAGTGGTAATCATTGACGGATCAACGGTGAAGAACTTTGTGACAGACGAGGAACACTTCAATAAGAGTATGGATGAGAGTTTCGCAGCTCTTGATCTCAACGAAGACGGTGTCCTCTGCCGGTCCGAGCTTCGCAAGGCATTTGAGTCTCTTCGCCTCATCGAGTCCCACTTCGGGGTCGACGTTGCAACGACACCCGAAGAGCTCAATCAGCTATACGATTCTATTTTCGACAAGTTCGATCTCGATGGCAGTAACACGATTGACCCACAGGAGTTCAAATCAGAGATGAAGAAGATATTGCTTGCTATTGCTGATGGTTTGGGATCTTGTCCTATTCAAATGGCTCTCGAGGATGATGACCGAAGTAATTTTCTAAAGAAAGCTGCTGACCTTGAAGCTGCCAAGCTCGTAGCCAACCATGGCGATGGTTCCTAATCGACGCTGCATGGTTTCTCAATCAATTTTTATGGACTGTTTTGTTCAGATTAAGTTTACTTCTCAATCATTTTCTCATTGGATTTGTTGTTTATGGTAGATGAGTGAAATATGTTAGGATTAGAATCTTAGGATACCCCATGTTTTGTTTGTTTTGTCCTGATCCTGGATAAACAAAATAAATATATCTTGGTTTGCAAGGATTTTTCTCAGGGTGTTTCAAGCTTCGGCCGCAATAAAATATCCCCATCATTAAGCATTCTCAGGATAAAAGTTAAAAAAAAAAAAAACTTGTTTTACCCTTTTGGAACAATTTAGAACCTTGAGAGCTAAACATCATGAAAGAAATTGCACCATCTTGGTTGGTCCCAACTTGCATGAAGTACTTCCGTATATCATCATCAAGCCAACTATGTTGTGGAATGTGTCTGGCTATTAGGTCCAAACTTAAGGTGCTTTGATCAGCGGTGAGACTAAATAACGACGGTTGATCAACGGTAAGACTAAAAACAACGACAGTTGTGAAATTAGATATTATAATGACAAGATTAAAATTAATTATGAGATATATACTTCAATTTAAATGTGATCGGGGTAGTGAAATAAAGATAAAAAATGATCCTTTAAGGACATTAAATTAAAATATGTATGCATATATAATAAAAATAACAAAATCAAATTTGTTTTAATATAATATAACGTTAGCTAAATCTACCGACCACCTTAAAATCCTCCAAAAGATAAAAGGCATACATGCAATGGACCTTGTTGCTAGGCAACACCATTCCTTCGACTGTAATGAAAGTAAAAATTGAGAGAAAAAATGCAACACCCCTTGCCCGACCCGATCGTCAGGTCCAAGTTACGAGATGTTACAGTCGTTGCCTGAGCAACTACGGATAGTTAAGATTCAAATTAAACATAAATTATACAATCATAACCATATAAGTTTATAATCGCCATATACAACCTTTCTCGAGTTTTATACAAGCCTACGTATGCTTTAGAATTGACCCGAAATCGAACAGGGACTAATTTGCAGCAATTCCAAAATTTCGAAACAACATCGCAACTTGATGGGTTTCCTTGTCGCAACGTGACATACTGACTTTCCTCATTGTGACGACCAAGATTCCTCGTCACGCTGTGGCCTAGAATCCAAGTCTCATCGCGACGACCATCGGTTGACATCGCGACGTAGACTCTGTTTTAGGCACAAAATAGGCCTTTTGGTACCCATTTCAAGCCAATTATATCATTAACCTATTTGGTGCATATTTACACCTTTGTACCTGCACAAAACCAATTAAAATACATACAAAACATTTCATATATCCAATCCCAATATCAACTCATCTATTAAGTCTTAATTGGCACTAAATCAGATCAAAACATCCCAATTAAACCATTTCACGTCTCACCTATTTCATCATGCTTTTAAACCATTCAAAACAACCATTAACCATGATTTACTAAGCTCAATTATGCTGCTTAAATACCATACACAATATCACACAAGTTACCAAACACACAACTACACAATTGAACATTAACATTCAATAATTCAAGCATTTACCAAGTTTAATCAACTATCAACTCAAAGTTAATACACATAGTAACACCTATGTACATGCCACATAACCGAGCTAAAACGATAAAAAATCTACCAAGTCAATGGTAGGATAGTCTGGTCTTTAAACTGATCCAATCAACAGGTTTCGCAAATTAACAATCTACAAGGAAAATGAAAAATAACTGGTAAGCATAATGAATGCTTAGCAAGTTCATATGAAATTTACTTAACGTATTGATCCTTCTTTTTCAAAGCATCCATGCTTTAGTGTATTGATCCTTCTTTTCCACAGTTGCATGTAGTGGAAGGATCGGTTCAACAAGCTTGTACAACCATGTGCACTTCACCCAACACTTATCTAAATCCTTTTTCAATTTCTCTTCACGACACCCAACAACTAATGACACTTTGACTCTGGGTCAATGTCACTAGTTGCAATTACTACCTCTCATCGATTATAAGGTTTATTATTGAAGCGACATCTTTGAGTGTAATGGTCATTTTTCGCATGCAAAATGGATTGTAGATGTATTTGGTCTTCATCTTTCCAACAAGGCAACAACCAACTCCAGAATGATGTTGAACTTTGTCATCGTGGATGCCGCGTATAAATCAGTATCCTTCAAGCATTCTTTGATACAATGATCATGTTTTGAGAATTTTAAATTTATGTTGGATTCAAAGAACTTGACGTTTCCACTATTAAAAAATAGAAAATGATAATATTAATTTAAAAAAATTCACAAAAAATTAAAAAGATTGGAGTTGGAGTTTTCATCATATTGACAACATAGTTGGTAATGTGCTTGGCCATTTTTCCCATTCGTTCACAAAATGAACTGTATCTAATTGGGTTGGTTTAGCCAAAGACCAAATAAATTTCTGGATTAAACCTCACAACCTTGAACTAGACTTCCATAGATTTCGAGGTACTACGCATATACTTCACGGTACAACCCTCTGACATACATGGTACTAACTCTTATAATAATTAGACATCATCTAAACACAACATCTATAAATGTCAAAATTAAGATTAATTATTAGATATTAGACATGTGGTGGTAATCGAAATTTTTCCCAAATTTAAGATTAATTATTTGTTTTTTTTTTCAGTCAAAATAATACGTGGTTGGATAATAGATAGCGTCTCTCTCATTCTTAGTAGTTCTGTAAAAATTCGCCTCAATTCTTATAAATATAGCTCCTCCAAGAATAGCACGAAAGAGAGATCTTTCAAAGCAAAGCCAATAGGCCAATCTTTTGTCAATCATCAGTCTTCTCACATTCTTCGCTCTTTCTCACATTTTCTTACCTAACCCAAAGTAGCCATTTTTTTTTAGCCTCCTTTCTTGTTTTCTTTCATTTTTAAGCTTTTGTTTCTTTGTTGTTTTCATTGATTCATCAAATGTTACATCCCACAATTTTCATCATTTTTTACCCTTGAGCTAAATGCTACGGTGAGATAGAATTTTTTCCCTATATTTTGGAATTTTTTTATGAACAATGTAAATATTTTTTTTTCTTTTTGATTCCGTTTCAGTTCTTTGTTTTTTCATATATAGAGAGAGAAAAGATTGTATGAAACTTTAATACCATGTCATTTGCATCCCTTTCCAATACAGCTAAAATTTAGGATGAAAATGTTGGAGTGACATGCTCTTATTATAAAGAGATACAAATGATATATGGTATCCCATTTATCATATATATTTATTGCTACAAATAATCAAAGAGCATGAAACATTCAAACTGATTTCTTTTTACTGCAAACAGTTTGCATTAATTTTATGTTAAATCCGCAATTACAGCGCTAATTGCATTTAATAAAGAAACAAAATATAGTAATTAACAATATTATAATTAGGGTTTTTGAGTTTGTACTAAACAGAATCTTATAAAGATTCTGATATCTGATAATTCTACTCTCTTTTTGTTTATATTAATAGGTATTGAGACCTCATAAACCATTTATTGTGTGAAGAAGATATAGTTTGAATATCATGGGAGCAAAATTTTCAAGTCCTATTAATAGTCTCCATAACTTGGAAAACCAAGTTCAAGCTCTCTTTACGAAATCAATAAGTTTCAAAGATGTGAATGTGAAGACAGTGATGCAATCATTCAGTTTCAACAGGCTTGTTTCAAATCCAAAAGGATTAGAACCAAATGGTTGTGGGACTGGGAGCATGCAACTTGAAGAACCTTCAAGCTTTGACAAAAAGGAAATACTCTCACATATTAAGGAAAATAATACAGTGTTTGTTAAACCAGAAAGCTGTAACAATATCTCACAAAGATCAAACACTGAAGAAAAGTCCGGTCCCGGCTTTGCCGAGCACGGTGGCCGACGATATCAAGCCGCATTGAAGTTACAAAAGGTGTACAAGAGTTTTCGAACAAGGAGACAGTTAGCTGATTGTGCGGTTGTTGCTGAGCAAAGATGGTGGAAATTGTTGGACTTCGCTGAACTTAAACGAAGCTCGATATCGTTCTTTGAGATAGAAAAACCGGAGACGGCGGTTTCACGATGGTCTAGAGCAAGAACCAGAGCTGCCAAAGTAAGTTTGTGTTGATGAAGAAGGAGGTGATGTTAATTGAGTTAAAAGCTGAGTGATGAAATGTTGGTCTTGTGTTTTTTGCAGGTAGGAAAAGGATTGTCTCAAGATGAAAAAGCTCGAAAGCTTGCTTTGCAGCATTGGCTTGAGGCGGTAATTACCATTTATATAAGTTATTTTTAAGAATTTAATCTTTTATTTTTAAAATTTTTTTTGGCTAAATTAGAAAAAGAAAAATTAATTGGCCAGAAAATAAGTCGTTTTTGGAAGGGTGTGAAAGCACGTCCAATTGAGAGTGCTTTCTGCACAGTTAGTGTGGAAGCGAGTTCAGTTGGACGAGTTTTCCTACTGACATGTCAGGGAAAGCATGTCCAGCTGGACACTCTTTCTTTGTAATTATCAGAAAATACATCCAGCTGAGCATGATTTCCTTAATATGTTAGCGTGAAAGCTCGTACAGTTGAACGCGTTTTCACACACTCTCTCTCCAAAAACTGTCTATTTCTTAAAATTTCAAAAAAGTCGACCTATTTTGCCAATTAATTTTTTTCGGCATATTTCGCTAATTTAACCTTACAACTGTTTACACTTTTAAAATTATTTTATTAAATTATTACAATATCATTTTTTAGTTATATTACTATTAAGTAGTATTTTTTTTAATTTCAAAATATCATACTATTTAATTTAATAAAAAACTAACATTGCTAATAATTTAACTCAAATTTTAAAATTTGAAAAAAAAAACTAAATTTATAAATAAAAATATAAAGACTAAATTCTAATTTTGTAAAGATTACGGGCATATTTTAAATTATAAAAAACTACTAGCTTTTCAGTTTTCATATTTATTATCCTTCTTCATCATGTTTTATATTGTTGATACTAACAGATCGATCCTAGGCATCGTTATGGTCATAATCTCCAATTTTATTATGCCCAGTGGCTTCACTGTGACAGTAGACAACCTTTTTTCTATTGGTAAGATTTCTATGAATTATGAAACAGTTTTGAGGAAAAGGGTTAATGTATTATTTGGGGTTTAAATTTGGTTAGTGTTTTTATATTAGGGTCTGAATTTTTATTTTATTCAAGTTAGTCTCTAAATTTAGTAATTATTTTATATTAAGGCTTGACTTTTTTTACCAAGTTAATCCCTAAAATTTGGCTATTGTTCTCACATTGGGGTTTGAACTTTTTTTATTATCCAAGTTAGCACTTGATATTTCCTTTTTAAAAAGTCTAAACTCCGATATAAGAACAATTATCAAGTTCAAAGATCAGCTTAGACCAAAAACACATTTAGGACCTAATACGGAAATAATTGCCTAGTTCAGATTCTATTGTGACAATAATTGTCAAATTCAGAGAATAATTTGAACTAAAAAAATTTAGACCTCAACGTAGGAACAGTTACAAAGTTGAAGCTCAAAAAAAGATTAACCCTTAAAAGTAAATTAAAAAGAAGGTACTTGACCAATACATGTGTTTCGTAACATAAAGGCTTGATATTGGAGATGGGAGAGAAGTAAATCTTGAAAAGTGCCCTCGATCAAAGCTTCAACAGCAATGCATCAAATATCTGGGTCCTGTGAGTTTAATTTCCCCCTTTTTATTTGAGCAAGTTGAAGCAGGTTTGGTAATATGATGTTGGATTTGCAGGCCGAAAGGGATGCATTTGAAGTAGAGATAAGGGATGGGAAGTTTTATTACAAGCAGAGTGGGGAAGTTCTTGATACCACAGGAGGACCAACTGATGCCAAGTGGATTTTTGTTCTTAGTGCTTTTAAGACTTTGTATGTTGGAATGAAGAACAAGGGAACTTTTCAGCATTCCAGTTTTCTCGCCGGCGGAGCCACGTTGGCGGCCGGTAGATTGGTGCTGGAAGATGGTGTTTTGAAGGTAAAGAAGGAAACTCAATTTTTGTTTCTTTTAAAACATATATACTTTTATTTAAACTTTTGATTCAATTGATGTTACGAATTAACCGTACACCAATTCGATTGTTGAAATTATTAAATTACCCATACATATTTGAAGCAAGTTAAATTATATTATCATTCCATCACCATGCTTAAAATATTATATCATCACTACAACCAATTTTTTTTTTAAATTTTTCTTGTACAATTTAGTATTATTATACCTATTTTTCACTCAGATTATTCGTATCTATTTATACTTACTATTATTTAAATTTTTGACTGAGTTGATATCACGAGTCGACTGAACACCTATTCGGTTGAAATGATTAAATTACCCTCACTTTAGAGAATAATTAATATTATTACAAGAATATTTTATTTTTTAAAATTTTTATATAATCTTCCAATACAAAAATTAAAAACGTTAACACAATACTAATAAATTTATATAAAAATTTTCGGTACTTTATCAATAATTATTTATTAAAATAATTTTATAAGTCTATTATATTTTCGTTCATCTTAATAAAATTCAGTAAGTAGTAAAATGATTGTTAACTTGATAGGCGATTTGGCCTCATAGTGGACACTATCTCCCAACTGAAGAGAATTTCCGGGAGTTCGTTTCATTTCTTCAAGAACATGAAGTTGATCTCACAAACGTAGAGGTAATGAACACCAAATTCTTTTTAATTGTTTAACTTAATATGAGTAAAAGTATGTGTTAAGTTAGATTGTATTATACCTCCTTTACTCGGAAATTGAGTAAATTAATCATTCTACATTGGATTAAAAAGTAAATTGATTGTTTTTGTCAAAACTTTTATACATTTTTACGGTCAAAAATTGGTGCGACGGAGAAACGTTACCTATTACGTCTACCTCATTTTGACATATAGAAACTAATTTTTAATAGTAGAATTGGATGAAATTTTTAACAAAAGAAAATCAGTTTACTCTTTAATCTAACGTATAAGGCTTAATTTAACTAATTTTTGAGTAGAGGGAGTAAAATGCTATTTGATTCAGCCCATGGAACTTTTACCCTTAGGATGCAAATTTGGGCACTAATCCAATTCTTGTGATGGAAATTTTAACAGCAAAGCCCTTCTGAAGATGAAGCCATTAGCTGGAAGAACAGTAGTATCCTTGAAAGCAATGATCCAAAAGATGAAGGCTTGCAGCCAATTGAGGCAACTAATAACAATGAAAACTCAATTCAAGGGAACACTGATTCAAATGACCAAGATTCTAAGGCTGTCCAAAATGCCAATAAATCCTCATCAAGATCATCAGTATGGTCAAAAATAAGTAAACTCAAAATACCAGCAAAAGACGATGTGTTCGATATCTTTAAGAAAGAAACGTTGCCACTGAGTTGCCGCAATGAGTGTCCGAAACCCACCGTGGAAGGTGGCTATGAAACGGAGGAAGAATATCTATCCGATGAAGATTTTCTCTTCACTAAAATCAATTTATTTGGTGATGATGACGATGATAATGAGGAAGATAAGAAGCTATTCCAAAGGACAAATAATGAGAAGGATAGCCTCACATAAAGAACCGAAGTCATATCAATTAGCACATCAATTATCCACCAAGTGGTCTACAGGGCCGGGCCGCGGATTAGCTGCATGAGGGATTACCCATCGGAGCTTCAGTCCCGAGTTTTACAGCAAGCACACTTGTCCCCAAGAAGTGCCAATGCATTACCTCGAACACTATCACGTTTTGTGTTGACACCAACATCACTGGGTACACGAACAAGTTCACTTAGAAGTCCAATTGCACCTCTCCCTACAGCAAGTGGTATAAAAGAGAAAAGCAAAAGCGTAGGCAGTTTTGAAACACAACTGTGAATTCCGCATATCATTTGGCTCCTGAATTTGATTTTTAAGATTCCATTTGGTACTTAAGTTTGACGTCAAAATTTAATTTGGTACCAAAGAATCTTTAAATACCAAAATGAATATTGAAACCAAACTCAGATATCAAATTGAGACAAAAAAAAACCTTAAATACTAAATTAAATATTAAAACCGAACTTAGAATTAACCCTAATGCATATATAGTTAGGGCATAAAACATAATTTTGAGCCTTTCTTTTTATATGTTGTTTTTCACATGCACTATAGTGTTGTGAAAAATGAAAAGATAAGTTGAAAGGGGTATTAGATTTGGTGTATATACCATTGAGTTTAGAAAACATAATTAATTAAGTTCCTTTTTGAGCTGTAATCAACAGATTTGTAAATCCTACTTAGATGAGATTTGGATTTGTAAATCATGAATGAGATTTGATTACTCTTGGCAATTTAGAAGGAATTTTTTTTTTTTGAAGTTTCTAGCTATTCCCAACTTTTGTTTTTCAACGTCATTTTCTCTTTATCATCAAATTACATTTAAAAAGAAATTAAAAATTGTTGTTAATCCTTGTACTTATATAAAATTTAAGATTTGATCTCTATATTTAAAAGTTAAAGATTCAATTCTCCTACATTTTTAATGTAAAAATTCTAGTTCAATCATTACCGTTGTTCATAATTTTTATTAAAACTTATTAATTTAACATGTTTATTTTTTGCAAATCACATGTTATATCATATGAGAAAATCCTAATCAAAATTCTAAATTGATTAATTTTGACAAAAAATACTTACGATTTTAATGATTAAATTGAGATTTTTAAATAAAAATGGTAGAACAACTTAATTTTTAACTTTTCTAAATATAATGACTAAATTTCACAATTAATCAATCTACAGGGATAAAATATTTTAACCAAGAAACTCTTGATTGTGCAAACTTTTTTCTCTTGTAAATCTAACACTCTAAGCGGGGCACCTTGCGTCCTTGAATCGATAACCATCTTTCGGCTGATCTAGCTTCTTTCGTCTCTCGATATCAACAAGGGGTAGTACAGGAATATTCACATGTTGTCCATCAACTACGCCTTTCGGCCTGATCTTAGGCCCTGATTCACCTTCCGTGGACGAACCTTATGTCTAGTTATACTAAAATTTCCCATATCAAAGGTTAAGATTTTTTTTTATCAACTTTCATTAAAAAAAAAAGAGTTAAAAGAAGTCTTGTAACTCCGACAAGGGGTTAAAAATCTAATCCTTTAAATAAGTCCCGTGCAACAAATACTTAGTAATCCGATCGCAATCCATATTACCTTTCCTAAGAGAAAAGGAAAAGGAGCAACTATAATTAGGAGGAATGAGGGAATATAGCAGCAACTTCTCAAAGTGTACCATTTTTACCAAGCAATGCATCAATGCAAGATTTGTTGTCGGATTCAATGGAGGATGGTTTTACATAAACGAGTTGTTTAATTTAAACCTTTGAATACGAGGTTGGAATTGTTGACACTATTTTTTTGATAAAACGGGGTTGACTTGGATTTTTTAAAAATGAAAACAAAAATGGGAGTCGCCACCAATCTTTTTTGATAAGGTGTGATCGGGCCACCTTGAAATGTGGTTGTTTTTAATAAACAATTTAATTTTATTAAAACAACGATTTTGGTCCACGAAATTCAGAAAAACGGGTTCGGGAGTCGGTTACGTACGAGGAAGGGTTAGCACGCTCGACACGCCCAAAATTGATACCTAGTTGATTAATTAATGTCTTAGTGTCGAAGATTAAAAACTTTAAAGAGTTTTTAAAATACGATCTTTTATTGAAATGGAAAATTTTCAGGAAAATGGTGTATTTCACGTTAATCGAGAAAGAGAATTATATCCAGTAAGTTAGAACACAATGTCTTGAATTCCCGATGCGTGAATGGATGCCAAAAATTTACTTATTTAAAAGATATTTAGCTATCTCGGATTTAAAAGAGAGATCATGCCCAATAAGTTAGGACACGATCTTTTTAATTCCCGAGATCGTTTAAAACTCGAATTTGAAAAGATTCGTGTATTTAGATTTATTGTGAAAATCAAAACCCAGTAAGTTAGGGTACGACCTTCTCGAATCTAAACATGGAATTTTGCTTATTCAAAATCGTAATTTGTTTATCGAGTCTAACTCGAAATAGTAGAAATGAAACTCGGTGTTAATAGGCGTATAAAACAATACTGAATACGTTGGTATAAAAATAATACGAGCATTGCAACAAAAATGAATGAATATAAAAAAGGACAAACTAATTACATGCGAAATAACAAATATAATAAGCAAGTAAAGTTAAAATGTTCTTTTAAAATAATGATGTAAACGCAAATAAATAAATAAATAATGAGAATGAATAGAATTATAAAAAGACATATATGTAATGTATATATATTGATGAAAATAACATCTGCATATTGATATATATAGATGTGTATATAAATTTTTAAAAAAAACTATGAGCATGCGTATGTACATATATAAATAGATTATAAAAATATGTACATGTATATGTGTATATATATTATAAAAATGTATGTATATATTTATTATAAAGTATATATAAAAATATAAATAAGGATATATTTAAGTCAAAGATGTATATGCATATATATAATTAAATCTAAAATTAAATGGCACAAATGAGTAAATAATAGTAATAATAATAATAATGATAATAATAATACAAAATTAAAATATATTTAAACTTAAATAATAAAAAAATAGAAATATAATAAAAACAATGATACACAAATAATAGCCTAATATAATAATATAATAGTGAGAAATAAATAAAAAAATAACCGAATTAATTAATAAAACAATAAAATAGCAAAAAAGGACTAAATCGAGAAAGAAATAAAATTAAAGATCCAAAATTTAAAGAAAGTAAAAAAGATTAGGGTCCCATTGTGCCGTGCGTAAAAATGAAGGGGCCGAAGGGAAATATTCCCACGTTACTCGAACGGCGTCGTTCCAAAGGACGATATTTGCGCATGGTCTATGGACCGAATTGAACCAGAGGCAAAAGTTTGTGGCCAAAATCAAAAGAAGAAAAGGATCATATTGAACGCTCCGCGAAAGTGGGGGGACCAACCGCGCAAATAGACCATTAAAGTCAAAACGCACGGATCTGCTCTGCGGGTCGGGTTGACGCGTGGATCCTTAAGGGGAAACGACGTTGTTTTAGGGCTATCAGAACCAGCCCTAAACGACGTCGTTTAGTATCTCTATATAAATCAATTTTTTTTTAAAAAAAAATCATTCCTCTTCCCCTTTTAAAAAAAAACAGAGGGCCTTTCTCAATCTCCCCTCTCCGGCCTAGGTCTCCGATCGAGGGCTCCAACGCACCTCCGCCGTAGCTCCGCCGCAAGAGGCGGCCGGAGGTGCAAAACTCAGCCTTTTTTAGCCCTGTTTGGAGCTCGTCTCTCCTAGAACCAGGATTCGAGGCTGAATCCTTTGAAATGTCAGTATTTCCTCCATTCTTTTCCTTTTTATTTCCGTATGCAAAAAATAAAAAAATAAAAAATGAAATAGAAAGATAAAAAAAAACAAAGCAAATCACCTTGAAATTATCTCTGTGTTTTTTATTTTTTATTTTTTTCGTGAAAAAGAGGATCCTAGGGTTTCTGAAAATTTTAAGCTCTTTAGGCTTATCGGGCCCTAGGGTAGTGGGTTTAGGTTTAGGTTGGGTTTGGGCCATGTTGGGCTTTTGGGCTATTGCTGTAATTGGGTCAGTCTATTTATTTTTTATTTGTAATTGGGTTAGTTGGGCCCCGGGCAAAATGGGCTTGTACAGCTGCCCCTCTTTGCTCATTGTCGTGTAACGAGAACAAAGCAAAGACTAAGAAAGGCCAATTTTGTCCGGTTTCCCCGAATCTTGACTTCTTGGTGCCTTTCTTCTTCAGATAGCCTTCTCGCAGTCCACTTTTTCTTGTTGCTTCGATCCACTACACTACACTTTAGAGAGATCTGGCTTGTAGCTTCAATCTTCTTCGCAGCAACTTCAAAGGGGACGGGATTCGTGGTTTTAGTCTGCTCCACCTCAACTTCGGGGAGACGAGACTGGATGCGATCTGCTCTACTGCAACTTCAGAGAGATAAGATCTGTGGTTTTAATCCGCTCCACTGCAACTTCAGGGAGATAGGATTGGTTTCTTCTGTCTACTCCACTACTGCTTAGGGAGATAAGACTTGATGCGATTTGCTCTACTGTAACTTCAGAGAGATAAGATCTATGGTTTTAATCCGCTCCACTGCAACTTCAGGGAGATAGGACTGGTTTCTTCTGTCTACTCCACTACTGCTTAGGGAGATAAGATCTACAATCTTTAACCTACTCCACTGCTGCTCAGGGAGATAGGATTGGTTTCTTCTGTCTGCTCCACTACTGCTTAGGGAGATAAGACTTGATGCGATCTGCAATCTTCAACCTACTCCACTGCTGCTCAGGGAAATAGGACTGGTGGCTTAAATCTGCTTCCTATTATCTTGGGAAGATAAGATTCGTCGTCTTCGATCTGCTCCACAACTGCTTAGGGAGATAAGATCTACAATCTTCAACCTACTCCACTGCTACTCAGTGAGATAGGACTGGTGGCTTAAATCTGCTTCCTACTACCTGGGGAAGATAAGATCCGCTGTCTTCGATCTACTCCACTACTGCTTAGGGAGATAAGATCTACAATCTTCAACCTATTCCACTGCTGCTCAGGGAGATAAGGCTGGTGCTTTCGATCTGTTCCCTGGGGAACATGACCTGTAAAATCTATTTCATAGACCTATTTATGCCTAGTGTTTAGGATGTCATGATTAAAATGACTCAAAATCTTCTAACTAAATGTGTATGCATGATATTTGTATGAATGCAAAATGTCATGAAAATGATATCTTAATGTTTGAGTTGTAATTGCTCATTATTCATTAAGGCTCTATTATTATCACGCCAGAACGCCATCTTGTTCGTCTGGTAACACTCATCTCTTACTTAATCGGATTGACCCCACTGTAATCTTCAAAGTTCAATCCACTATAATCTTCAACGTTCAGTCCACTGTAATTTTGGGACATAAAATTTGAACCATCTTTCTCCCACTGTAATTTAGGAGTATAAGGTCTGACTCTTTCTTAAGCCTCTCCCACTACAATTCAGGTATACATGATTCGAATCTCTTTGGTCTAGTACACTATTCTCAGGGTGTCGTACCAAATTTTTATGCACAATTGTAGTCCTTTCTCTTCCAAGAAACCTCTTCTTATCACTCGATGATCATTACTTGTTTGTTCATTGAAGCTTTGTCACGAACACGACATTTTGTCATTTTGTTCAATCCATGTTTGGACAACAAAATGTGAAAGGATTGTCTTAATTTAGACTTTTCCTCTCTAGACATTTCGACCTTTAAACTTGGTGTGTTCTAAATAATAGTCCTGTTTCAGGTTCCTGTATTATTTAGAAGCTTTCAGAGTAATATGTAAAACTCATTTTGCTTGAATATTCAGTCCATTAATCGTTATTTCAATGAAAAATGCTTGAAAAATATTATCACAATTGACAAAATAAAATTTTATTGACAACAAAACTCGAAATGAATAAATTAAGATAGTAAATTTTGCTAAGACAAGATGAAAAAGATTATCACAATGGATAAGATGAAATTTTGTTGAGAGCCAATCTCGAAATGAATAAATTAATCAAGATAGAAAATTTTCCAAGATTCAAAATGAATAAGATAAAAATAGGTGTCCCAGATATCGCAGCATGAGCTTCTCTGCATGAGCTTCTTGAGGACCCTTTTGAACCTGATGTGTGTTTTGAGGATTCAAAATGTTTTGTCAATGTCCCAAGATGTAACATCACTCTTTCTTGCTAATTCAGGCATAGTAAGACTACCACATGCCCCACCTTCGATCAAAATTTGAATTGCGCTTTTTCTGGGTTTTCAATTCAAAACCCCTTTAGTCTCAAGACGCCCTTTGCGGGTTTTCACGTTGGCCTCTCATTTTTCTTTACTTTTCTTTTTCTTTTTCCTTTTTTCCTTTTTCTTTTTCTTTTTTATGAAACATTCTTTGATTGAATTTGAACTCGTGGGATTAGGCAAGTCCTTGTTATCCTTTCCGGTCAAAATCAACACTTTTCCAGATAAGGCCTTCCATATAAGGTCTTTTCCAGTTTGGCATCCACTTCTTTTTGAAGTCTTTTATGAGGGGAGAATCTTCTTTGGTACCAGGTCCTCCTCCTGGAATTCTCTGAGGCGAACCTTTTTGGTGAGCTTGCATCATTTCTATTTGACAATGACAAATAACTTTGAATTTCTCCCATCACTCGGGATCGAATCCAAAACTCGGAGAGAAGGAATCTTGATCGTAATGAGCAAAACTACGGTAAGCCAATATGTTGCCCCGACAAAGATTTTTTTTTGTTTGCGCTGTTCATCTTGGGGCGATATGGTATTTATCTTGAACAGACTGCAAACTTATGATGTCATGCCGTTGTTCAATTCGATGCATTGTCTGATATGAGTCTTTTGACATTCCATATTGACATATGATTTCTTTTTCAAAAATTTGATGACCGTCGACTTTGTGACATCGGCATATGAAGCAGCTTCTGCCCACTTAGCGAGATAATCGATGACCATAAAGATGAATTAATAATCGCCAAAAACCTTATGTGAGATTAGCTCAATGACATCCGTGCCCCACATAGAGAAAGGCCATTACTTCAATTGATTCTTTGTAAGGTAGGATCTTGTTCTACCATCCTTAACAAATCAGGAGATAAGCTACAGTCTCAGTTATCTCCAAAGTCTCGAGGTTCCTCTGGACACATATCTTGCTCAAAAAGAGGTTCTGAGTCAATGGCAGTGTCGCTCATATCATTGATATCTAGAGACCTGTTATAGGGACGAAAATAGATCCAAATAATAAAAGAATCTAAGAATATTTATCTGTATAGTATGGTTATGAATAAAATGGAAACAATAAAAGAATATTTGCTCGAATTGAGAAACAAAGATACATTTTATTGAAATAAAGATACTAAACATAAGTCCATCTTACAAAAGGATTCTTATTGCTCCTAGGCTTAGAGCAATAAGCGTGTTTTGGACATTACTCCGAATTAGCTCTAAAAGGTATAGGGATCTATTCCACAGTCCCATTGTTCAAAACACTCCCAAGTGTGTAAGGGTAAATGTCTCATAAATCCTCTTCCTCGGCTCCTTCTTCGGAGGCGGCGTTAATATTCAAATTCCCCAACATTCCTCTCGGGGCTTTGATTTCTTCAAAGAATTCCAACTCTTTAGTATCCATTAGGCTTTGCACCAAGGCTTTGAATTCAGCGCACTCCTGGATTTCATGGCCTTCCTCAGTATGGAACTTACAGTAGCTCCTCATCCCTTTTGGTCTCTTCTTCAAATTCTGAATGATTAATCCCATGTCTATCATTTGCTTCAAAACCCATTTCAATGGGGGTTTTTACTTCCACAACATTGATTTTGGTATTCTTCCCTCAATTCTCAATTATCGCGTTTGCCCTTAGGTTTGAATGACTGGGTAACAGATTTCCTGCCACATTAGGTCCATATAGATCGCCAAATTTTACGATACCCATCTTGATGAACCTTTCAACTAGCTTTTTAAATGTAGTGCAGTTTTCAATCGAATGTCCCGTTGTTCTCGCGTGATATTCGTATTGGGCGTTCGCATCATACCATTTCGAGAACGGAGGTTGTATGGGTTCTGAGTAGAACGGAGCTACTACATGCACATCAAATAGATTCTGATACAAGTCTTTATACATCATTGGGACAAGCGTAACTTAAAGTTTTTCAGTGCTTAGCCTAGAGTTGGATTCTTGCTTTGAGGGGCCTTAATAGCTAGCAGTTACCGTCCTTGGCTGGCCTACAGTGACCGATTTTGAATACCCTTTATTATACAAGCTTAGGTTGCTCACTTCATTTTCTTTGTTCTTTGGGGTTGATCTTTTGACACTTTTCCCCGTATCTATCTTTTCACTTTTTATGGCATTTTCTATCATCTCGCCAGACATTACCATATCTAAGAAGCTCATGGTAGCGCTTCCCAACATGTGGTTAATGAATGAGGCTTTTAGAGTGTTGATAAAAAGTATCGTGGTTTCTTTCTCTAGAAGAGGTGGCTGGACTTGTGTCGCTATCTCTCTCCATCTTTGGGCATATTTCCTGAAACTCCCACTTTGCTTCTTTTTCATGTTCTGTAGTGTAATTCTATCAGGCGACATGTCTGTTATGTGGCTATATTGCTTCATGAAAGCCTGTGCCAAGCCCTTCTACGGGTGGATATTGACACGGGTCAACTGGTTGTACCATTTGGCAGCCGACCTGATCAGACTATCTTGGAAGCAATGAATTAACAGTTGATCATTATCAACGTATCCTGTCATTCTTTGATAGAACATCGTGATGTGAGCTTCAGGACAACTAGTCCTGTTATATTTTTCGAATTCTAGAGCCTTGAATTTCGGCGGGAGTACTAGATCTGGGACCAAACTTAGATCATTGGCGTCAACCCCGTAAGGGTAATCAGCATTCTCCATTGCTTTGAGTTTTTCTTCCAACCTCCTATACTGATCTTCAAGTTGCTTTGGCAGTTTTAACCTTACTTTTTCTATTTCTGCCATTTCATCTAAATCAAGAACTGCAGGATTGGTTGGATCATTCATTGGATTGGAACTTGAGCATGTCGGGTAATTCATTGGTGCCGAGGTACTGGCCTGATATCACTGGGGTCTGTTAGTAGCGGGCGCCCCTTGTTGATGCGCGTTGGGTTGGGCCTGGACGCTTATTAGGGTAAAACTTGGGGGATAGTCAGGGTCTTCATTATCATCCCCTAAATCGACTACAGAGTTTTTTCATTTATCATTCCCTCCAGCCACTAGCTGCGCCAATTGACTCATCATAGATTTTTAAGATTCTAGCATGTCTTGTTGGATTTTCTCTAGTTGTTCTTGCATCTAGGCTTGCATCTGTTCTTGCAATTGCTCTAATCTCTCTAGTCTCTGATCTATTTCTTTGGTTTTGTAGCGAGTACTGTAGTGATATCTATTTGGTGGATTTTTGTTAGTTTCTAGGGTAACTAAAATAATTTTACCGAATTAGGGTCTTTTAATGGTCCTTAATGCATGTAATGTCATGTAATGCAAATGAATGCAAAAAAGATGTTTTTTTTATTCAATTCCATTTAGAAAACTTTACTAAAAAACAAATTTCTTTACATATAGCAGATGCACGTACGGCCTCGCCCTCATATTCCAAGAAACAACATTGATTTTCCTCTTTATCCAAATATAAATTTCCAATGGATGCCACTACTAGCTCCTTCTTGCTTGATCCTGGTTGCGATCCATCGTCTTCCCATCCTCGTAATGCTCATCAGCTTCTTTAAGGAAGTTAAAATATCGGCGACTCTCAAATAATTAGCTTGAATCTTCTGGCCAGGAAGTAAAATCATGTACTCTTCCATCATCTTTCTTTCGTCGTATTTCTTAGAATGTATTCGGGCAGCCATATTATCTTCCACTTTATCAAGAAATCCATTTTCCATGACAAGCTTTCTAATTTAGTAATCAAACTTGAATCAACACCTTTTTCTAAGATAAAAATGCAATGCAATCAAAACGAAAGAAAGCATGTTAGTATAAAGCAAAAGGAAACAAGAAAAATAGACTACCTATTTGGGTAACCACTAGGGGTTTGAAATGGTTCTACCTAGGGTGGGCTCCATAGGTCTTCTACATGTGCTTTGGTTCTAAAGCAAAGGTATCTGAACGATAAATTCCTCGATCCTCACCCATTATAGGTTCATATGGACCAAGTTCAGTTCAGGGGAATATATTTCCCTATGGCTGCACGGAGATGAAAATCTCACAAAGACATAGGTACGGATGTATCCCGAAAGCAATCCACTATCCTGCACGGAGGTGAAGACCTCACGAAGGAAATAGCTTCTCACTCCCACTTAAAAGGAAATAATCTAGCAGTTATGTAATGCAATATGCAGAAACACATCAAAATTTCAAACCGATAGAGTAATTACAAACCAAAGTACTAATAACCGTAACAAAAACGGACAAAATACAACAAAATGATCGCAAATTTAAACCAAGTTTTCGTGTAACCTCTAAGGATTCGGTGTAGTTCTACCTAGGGTAGGCTCCTAGGGCTCATTATATGCGGTTCGGTTCTAAAGTAAGGGTACCTGAATCGGTAGATTCCTCGATCCTCACCCATTATAGGCTCATACGGACCAAGTTCAGTTCAGGGGAATACATTTCCCTATGGCCATGCGGAGATGAAAATCTCACGAAGACATAGGTACGGATGTATCCCGAAAGCAATTTACTATCCCATGCGGAGGTGAAAACCTCACGAAAGCTTAGTTTCTCACTCCCACTTAGAAGGGTATGACCGAGTGGTCATGCAATGCAATGCAATGCGCAGAAATATATCCAAACTTAAACTAACACAACGATTATAAATCACAATGATGAATATCATAATAAAGACAGATGAAATGCAACGAAAGGATCGTATATTTAAATCTAGTTTTCAATTTTCGACAAAAAGACAAAAAGTAATCAACACGTGGCTTGACTCTCTTTTTAGATCCCCAGTGGAGTCGCCAAGCTGTTGACACCATTTTTTTGATAAAACGGGGTCGACTTGGATTTTTTAAAAATAAAAACAAAAATGGGAGCCGCCACCAATCTTTTTTGATAAGGTGTGATCGGGCCACCTTGAAATGTGGTTGTTTTTAATAAACAATTTAATTTTATTAAAACAACAATTTTGGTCCAAGAAATTTAGAAAAACGGGTTCGGGAGTCGGCTACGTACAAGGAAGGGTTAGCACCCTCGACACGCCCAAAATTGGTACCTAGTTGATTAATTAATGTCTTAGTGTCAAAGATTGAAAACTTTAAAGAGTTTTTAAAATACGATCCTTTATTGAAATGGAAAATTTTTGGGAAAAGAGCGTATTTCACGTTAATCGAGAAAGAGAATTATATCCAGTAAGTTAGAACACAATGTCTTGAATTCCTGATGCGTGAATGGATGCCAAAAATTTACTTATTTAAAAGATATTTAGCTATCTCGGATTTAAAAGAGAGATCATGCCCAATAAGTTAGGACACGATCTTTTTAATTCCCGAGATCGTTTAAAACTCGAATTTGAAAAGATTCGTGTATTTAGATTTATTGTGAAAATCAAAACCCAGTAAGTTAGGGTACGACCTTCTCGAATCTAAACACGGAATTTTGCTTATTCAAAATCGTAATTTGTTTATCGAGTCTAACTCGAAATGGTAGAAATGAAACTTGGTGTTAATAGGCGTATAAAACAATACTGAATACGTTGGTATAAAAATAATATGAGCAATTGCAACAAAAATGAATGAATATAAAAAAAGGACAAACTAATTACATGCGAAATAACAAATATAATAAGCAAGTAAAGTTAAAATGTTCTTTTAAAATAATGATGTAAACGTAAATAAATAAATAAAGAGAATGAATAGAATTATAAAAAGACATATATGTAATGTATATATATTGATGAAAGAAACATCTGCATATTGATATATATAGATGTGTATATAAATTTAAAAAAAAAAAACTATGAGCATGCATATGTACATATATAAATAGATTATAAAAATATGTACATGTATATGTGTATATATATTATAAAAATGTACGTATATATATTATAACGTATATATAAAAATATAAATAAGGATATATTTAAGTCAAAGATGTATATGCATATATATAATTAAATCTAAAATTAAATGGCACAAATGAGTAAATAATAGTAATAATAATAATAATAATAATGATAATAATAATAATACAAAATTAAAAGATATTTAAACTTAAATAAAAAATAGAAATATAATAATAGCAATGATACACAAATAATAGCCTAATATAATAATATAATAGTGAGAAATAAATAAACAAAAAAAATAACCGAATTAGTTAATAAAATAATAAAATAGCAAAAAAGGACTAAATCAAGAAAGAAACAAAATTAAAGATCCAAAATTTAAAGAAAGTAAAAAAATATTAGGGTCCCATTGTGCCGTGCGTAAAAATGAAGGGGCCGAAGGGAAATATTCCCACGTTACTCGAACGGCGTCGTTCTAAGGGACGATATCTGCGCATGGTCTATGGACCGAATTGAACCAGAGGCAAAAGTTTGTGGCCAAAATCAAAAGAAGAAAAGGATCATATTGAATGCTCCTCGAAATCGGGGGGACTAACCGCGCAAATAGACCATTAAAGTCAAAACGCGCGGATATGCCCTGTGGGTCGGGTCGACGCGCGGATCCTTAAGGGGAAACGACGTCATTTTAGGGCTATCAGAACCAGCCTTAAACGACGCCGTTTAGTAGCTCTATATAAATCAGTTTTTTTTAAAAAAATCATTCTTCTTCCTCTTTAACAAAAAACAGAGGGCCTTTCTCAATCTCCCCTCTCCGGCCTAGGTCTCCGATCGAGGGCTCCAACGCACCTCTACCGTAGCTCCGCCGCAAGCGGCGGCCGGAGGTGCAAAAATCAGCCTTTTGAAGCCCTGTTTGGAGCTCGTCTCTCCTAGAACTAGGATTCGAGGCTGAATCCTTTGAAATGTCAGTATTTCCTCCATTCTTTTCCTTTTTATTTCCGTATGCAAAAAATAAAAAAATAAAAAATGAAATAGAAAGATAAAAAAAAACAAAGAAAATCACCTTGAAATTATCTCTGTGTTTTTTATTTTTTATTTTTTTCCTGAAAAAGGGGATCCTAGGGTTTTTGAAAATTTTAAGCTCTTTGGGCTTATCGGGCCCTAGGGTAATGGGTTTAGGTTTAGGTTGGGTTTGGGCCATGTTGGGCTTTTGGGCTATTGCTGTAATTGGGTCAGTCTATTTATTTTTTATTTGTAATTGGGTTAGTTGGGCCCCGGGCAAAATGAGCTTGTACAGGAATATACAATTTTTTTTATATTTTTTATATTCGTTTTATAGTTTATGTTTGTGATCATCCCTCTTAATAATATCATTTTCAAAATTTGAACATTAAAAATATAAAACTTTTTCTATTTAATTAAATAATAATTATTTTTAAGATAAAACTCTAACTTAACTCCTAAGATATAATATGGATATCAACTATTCAATTACTTTTTGAAGATAAAAGCTGACCATGCAAAGCACAACTAAAAATATCTTATAAAAAAGTTGATAATTTTTTATTTGATTTTAGTTGTCAAATTATTATTATAAATCATCTAAAGAAAATATTTTAAGTAATAGAAGAATAAATAAAGAGCAGGAAAAAAAATAATGCTTAAGAAATTTCATATGAGTTATTTTAACATCAAATTTGCTATCATATATCATCATCATTATTTGAGAGAGAAACAATTAGAGTCAACATATTGATACTTTTACGTTGATTGAATTTTAGGTCGGTTAGCATTGGCATTATTGTCAATATAAGAGAACGTAAGTTTGAACGTGCTAAAACGCGTTTATCTTTTTATTTAAGAGTTGAGAAGAGAATACACCTAATTTTAGACCTTGTATAAAAAATATATATTAATGTTTTTATACTATAAACAAAGCCGGTAACTAACCATTCAGAAAACCTAATTATCTTTAAATAAAAATATTATTAGGAAAATATTTATGCTTTTTAATAATTTATATAATTTTTTTAAAAAAAAACTACCCTTCTAAAAATTACATTTAATTTCAAAAATAAATATCTCTTTCTTCAATTATATAATAGAGTGAATATTGACCGAGTAATATGGGATATCTTCGCCTGATTGCATGCTAGATAGTATAAATATATTTTTACTTTATCAACTTAATGAATACAAATTTCAAAAAAAAAAAAATCAAACAATATAAATTCTCTTATATCGTTTTAATTTCTTTATTTTTGGATCACATCTTTGTAAATTATTTTCCTTTTTTTCACAAATCTTGATTTTTCAAATATTATTGCTTCTCCAATATCAACATTTTTTCTCAACAATTTAATTTTAAAAATAAGTGAAATAAATAGATATTTAATAACATAATAGCTAGTGATATTTGACAATATTTATGATTTAATGATTTCAGCTCTTGAAAAACAACCATGTCAATGGTCTTGAAAGATACAAAACTTGAAGTTACTTTGCCAAAAGGTAAGAAAATTGCTTTCTTTTTTCCTTATTTTTCACCTAAGTGAAATTTACAAGACAAATATATTCGCAGCTATGACAATAACGGGAGTCGTCGTGAACTCCACTAAAAATGAAAATGAGAAAGCACAGACTCAACCTTACACTGAAGTTAAGCTTTTTAACTGGAGCTTTCAAGACCTCGAGGTATTTGCTTCTATTTTTTTTCCTTTTCCCTTTTTATATCATTACATTAGGGGCCTTTAAAAATGGTAAAATTCCTTTGTAGCTCCTTCAAATTTTTAAAATAATAAGTTAGTATAATGGTAAATTTATATTTTAATCCTTCCAAATATTTATGATTTATCTTTGACCCCTTTAAGCAATTTTCTGACTTCACCTTTGATTTACTTTGTAGCCCCTTTAATTTTTTTTAAAAAAAATACAAGTTAGTATAATGGTACATTTGCAATTTGACTCCTCCAAAAATTTATGGTTCATCTTTGGCCCTCTTAAAGCAATTTGCTTTGCCACTAATTTGCTTTGTAGCCTCTTTAATAAAAAAAATTTATAAGTTAGTATAATAATAAAATTTCAATTTGACCCTTCAAAAAATTTATGATTCATCTCTGGCCCCTTAAAGCAATTTGCTTTGCCCCTGATTTGCTTTGTAGCCTCTTTAATTTTTTTTTTAAAAATTATAAGTTAGTATAATGGTAAATTTTCAGTTTGATCCCTCCAAAAATTTATGATTAATCTTTTATCTTCTAAAACAATTTTTTTGGCTTCCTCAATGATTACAATATTGAGGAGGCTAATGGGAAATTATAGGTTTTGAACCCCATGTCATCTAAGTGCTCGATGAAAGCTTTAGTCCCAAACAAGTCTTGGCCCTTTTGCCTATTAAAAACATTGGTAATTAACATGTATGATTTATGGATTTTTAGATAGGTGATATCTCTTTGAGTGACTACATTGGCGTTCATGCATCAAAGCATGCAACCTACGTACCACACACACCTGGTAGGTACTTGGTTAAACGATTCAGAAAAGCTCAATGTCCAATTGTCAAGAGGCTTGCACACTCATTAATGATGCACGGTCGAAACAATGGGAAAAAACTCATAGCAGTTAGGATCATAAAACATGCAATGGAGATCGTTTATCTCCTCACTGATCAGAACCCAATTCAAGTCATTGCCGATGCTATTGTAAACAGGCAAGTGTCTCAACTCTCAATGACCTTAAAAACTTTTCTCAACTATGGTTCATTTCACCACTTAATGCTATAACCTTTCATGTTATAATAGTGGACCTCGTGAAGATGCTACCAGTATCGGCTCAGCTGGTGTTGTTAGGCGTCAAGCTGTTGATATTTCACCTCTCCGCCCTGTGAATGAAGCCATCTATCTAATAACCACTGGTGCTCGTGAATCTGCATTCAGGAATATTAAAAGCATCGCCGGATGCTTGGCCGATGAGCTTATTAAAGCTGCAAAGGGATCATCCAACAGGTGGTAAATCAAGGTCTTCGTAAATTTTGTCCGTTTTGTCTTTGCTTTGAAACTAAGAACCAGTGGCAGATATTTGGACTAAATTTTAGGGTCCTAGTAAAACTTTCAAAAAATTCATAAATTTAATGAGAATCTATTTTAAAAAAATTGGGGGGGGGTCTAATTAATTTTTTTAATTTTTTGTGAGATTGAGAATTTACAAAAAAGAAAAAAGAAAAAGAGTTTAATTACAATTTTAAAAAAAATTAAAAAATATAATGAGAATTTTAAAAGTTTTGAGGGAATAATTAAAATTTTCTAATGAATTCAGAGGGGGAATATTATTTTCAAAATTTTAGAAATTTAATTAAAATTTTCTAAAAATTTCTAATTTGAAAGGCGAAAGCCCCTTAGGCTGCCATGTCGGTTCGCCTCTGCTAAGAAGTGCTTTCTCATGCGTCTTTTTTTATGCTAATTACTCTAATTTGGTGTAGCTACAACATTAAGAAGGATGAAATTGAAAGAGTTGCCAAGGCCAACAGTTGAGGAAGGATTTTGGAAGAAACAAATTACACCATGGCATTTGGAGAGTTTTTTTTATTTTTTTTAATAAGACATGTTTTGGGTTTGTTATTATATGGTTAAAAAAAGAGAGATTTAGTCAATTTTATTTTAAATATTTTCATAAACTTTTAATTATTTTATCTATTTAATGTTTAATTTTTTAAGAGTTTAATATTTAGTTAAATCAATTCTATTTTAAGCCTCACAGCAATAATAAGATTTGTTGAGGCAATAGATCAAATTCAATTTTTCCTCATAGAACATTCAATTTTAATACCTTCATAATTAAAAAAAAAAGGTTTTTTCTACATTATAATAAATTATTAATTTATTATTATAATTAAGTCATGTCATTTTTTTAAGGGTAAACTATAAAAATAATCACATTTGTTTGTCTCAGATTACATTTTAGTCACTTATATTTGAAATGTTACATTTTAGTCACTTACGTTATCTTTTTGTTATGAAATAACCACTCTTCCGTTAAGCTCCGTTACTTCCCTAATAGCAATCCTACATGACAATCCTAATGAGTTTTAAATTCCAACTTGAATGTTTAACTAGGATAAAAATAGTTTTTTTAGTCAAAATGGAAAAGAAAATTAAAAGAAAAAGGAGACATTCAAGTTGACATTTAAAACTCATTTGGACTACCACGTAGGATTGCCGTTAGGGAGGTAATGGAGCTTAATGGCAGAATGACCACTTCATAACAAAACGATAACGTAAGTGACTAAAATGTAACATTTTAAACATAAATGACTAAAATGTAATATGAGGCAAACAAAAGTGACTATTTTTGTAGTTTATCCTTTTTTAATGTTAGGACTCAACTATTGGTTGGACACTTATATTTATAATAATTAAATAAATAAACTTGTATAATTATTTTACAATTAATATTTTATAATTTTTTAAACAATCTTATTATATATTTTGATCATATCTGATCTTTTTGACAGCATGTCTAAAATTATCCATAACATCCCCTAACCCATAAATAGAAGGATAATGCATTTCAGCGCACTCGAACCCACATCCATGCCAATCGAATTAAGATTCAATTGGCATAATTTTCTTTTTAGATGTATATCAAAAACATAGTTGATAGTCGACTATAAGTAATTTGATAATTATAATTTTATATATATTTACGACTTGAAACATATTTGATATAAAAAATTATTATGATAATAAAAAATTTAAATTATAAGTTAAATTTAATTTTGTTAAATATAAAATTTAAAATAGAAATTATATAATTTTTAGTAATTATTATAATATGAGATAACATGATATTATCATCATATGTTGCCTACTTAAAAAAACATATTATAATTAATTAATTAATTAATTTTAAAAATAATTATATTTCCGAATCATGAATTTAGATTTATTCAACAAAATTTTATATAAATACAAGATTATGCATATATAAATACTTGTTTTTATATCGCTATTTTCGTGCGATATTTAGCTTAAACAATATTCATTCTAAATGTTGATCTATTGAAATATGCATGAATTTATTAAATATACATTAAAAAATAAAAATATAATTAATTATAATTCTATCTATAAATTAAGTTAAATAAATTATAGAAAATAAAAACTATAAATAAAATTAACACAAATATATATTAAATTTTTAAAATTTAATTTTAATGCCGAAAATATTAAAATTATTTTACAGTAAACTGTTGAACCTAAAATATATTTTTAAGTAAAATCACATTTTAATAACATAAATTTAAATTAATTTTGTTTTTTTTTTCAAATAACATTAAGTTTTTTCAAAGAATTTAAACAAAACTAAAATTATAAAATATTAATACAAACAAATAATGCTTGCATTACATGAGAATCCAAATTATTTTATTTTATTTTAATTTTGTATATTAGATATATACTGTTATTATTAGATTCAAAGCATATATATTATTATTTATTGAATTTTATTTTTATACAAACACTTAAATAATACAGAGTTTTATTATTAGATACATATTCGATGAGAAATGATTGTATGCAACTGTAATTTCACCTCATCTTTAATATTTTAGATAAATATGAATTTTCTAAGGAGAGAAAACTAAAAATCAAACAAAAATCTGATTTCTTATTCACTTGTGGAAAAATAATAAGAATAACTTGAAATTATAGTAATCCGCGCAACTTCCAACTAGTTTTCCACGTGTCTCTTTCCAATTTGTTTGTTGTCATCCCTTGCACCCCACTTAATTTTTGCATTTTCCAAAATCACCTTTTTCTATGAATATGAAATGTCAATGTTAACCCTCCCATTGAAGTAAAACTGTAAAGACTCCTTTAATTTTTGTTTACTGAAACCTCAGTTCTCTCTGCCTTTTACTCTGCTTCTCCCTTCCTTCTTTCTTTCATCAAAAGTTCCTTTTCTTTTTTTTTTTCAATTTGATTTTGCTCTTTAATTCATATTTTCTTTTTTTTTCTTTTTTCTGATTTCTTCGTTTTATGATCGACGGCCCACGTCCGCACTCATGACTTTGATGACTACTCCGCCGGTAGATGTACGTACCATTCTTCCCTCTCTTCACTTTGAATAAATACTTCGATATTTTTCTTTGATTTTTTTGTCTTGGTGGAAATGCTTAAAGGATTTTTTCTGAAGTTCTCTTTTTCTGTTATGTTTTTCAATTGATAAGTGATTAATTTGGACGTGGATTTCGTGGGATTGATAGTGTTTTTCTTAATGTATTCAGAGTGTAATAATTAGGGTTTTAGTTGAGAGCGTTAGGGTTAGGTTTAGGTTGATCAGTGCTTTGATATTTTGGAAATTTGGATTTTGTAACAGCAAGAAGACGAGGAGATGCTCGTGCCGCATACGGATATTGTTGAAGGACCTCAGCCAATGGAAGGTTTGTGTTTTTATTCCTTCTAGAATTCTTTTAGTATACTGTAATTCGAATTTTTTTTCTGACAATCTTAAGTTGATCCAGAGTTCGGTTTTGTTTGTAATTATGGTGTGATTATGGAATAATAAGTTGATTAGTTTTAGTTTATTTCTTTTTTGTTGATTTCATGATTTTGCTTAATTCTAGTTTCTCAAGTCGAGCCGGCTAATACAAATGAGAATCAGCAAGTGGAGGAACCTCAAATAATGAAATTCACTTGGACAATTGAGAATTTTTCTAGGCTGAACACCAAGAAGCACTATTCAGATATATTTGTTGTTGGTGGCTATAAATGGTAAAGTGGGAATTTCTTTGTTGTTATTGGAATTTGTTTGGTTGGTCGGGTGCAATCTCTCATGCTATTGATTTTTTGGATGTTGTGCTGATTCTTCTCTGCAGGCGGATACTAATTTTTCCAAAGGGAAACAATGTGGACCACTTGTCAATGTACCTAGATGTTGCGGATTCTTCCGCATTGCCATATGGTTGGAGTAGATATGCTCAGTTTAGCTTGGCGGTGGTTAATCAAGTCCATCACAAGTATTCAATAAGAAAGGGTATATTCTTACTGTTATTAGGTTTGGTGTTTTTCGTAAGTAATTTATAACAGCAGCCTTTATTGCATTTCCTACACTTTTCATTCCTATACATGGAGGTTTCACTTTAATGCAATCTTGCATTGCCTGGAAAGAAATTGTTTCTTGTGCCGGTAGTCAATGCTCAATTGTGTTTCTTATGTAGTGTTCATTCATTAGCTTTTTCACGGTAGGTGATGGTTCAAATTGTGGACATAGTTACAACCATGCTTTTTTGTAGCTGGGCTAAGGAATGAAAAATAGGAGATTCATGATTTGGTTCAACCAATTATTTATTGCACTTGGATTTTGGGAAGACTTGGTTTGAAAGGAAATATAATGTTTACGAGAATCTGTTGTAACATATATAAAATTTCAAAATTAGGGAGGTTTTGATCAAAACTAGAAGTTTGTGGTAATCAAAACTGATTTAGTGCTCTGGATGTTAGGATATTCTTTTTGATGATAATGACTATTTTAGTGGTTCTCAAAACATTTTCTTCTCAATATATTATTTTTTGATATTCTGTCTATATATTACAACCTTATATTGAATTCATTTTAGATTTTCAGACAGCTATTTAGTTACGAACAGGATATAACTTTATTTATTTATACCCCTTTTCAATATTAATTTCTCCCACAAGCATTCTGGTCCAAATAGAGTGAACAGGATATTTTTTGTAATATTTCCTTGTTCTATATTTTTATGCATTCTATTTTCAAGGTGATTTAATTGGGAGTTGAGTTTTTAGTGACAATTCTAGTATATGTTTTGCATGTTTTTGCTAATGTTCTGGTTTTGGCCACATCTTTTTTGTTTTATTTTAGGTTGACATGATCCACTTCTTTTTTGTTTTATTTTAGATCAACATGATCCACATCATTATGCTTTATTAAATGTTGACATGATTCGTCTTATGCCCCATTTGTTTCTTGAACGGCCAACAGATTTTTGGCATTCCTATTTTATTGAGATCAAGTAATATTGCAGAATTGAAAAAGAAATATGTCCATGGATAAATTTGATGAGCAGAATCAGTATGAAAGGATTAATTTCCAGTGTTATCTGAAATTGATTTTTTTGTTCACGATAGGGTGATTAGATGATGCCCTTTCTTAGTCAGATCATTTTTGTTATGTTTATTGCAAGCAGTTGGGTGTTTAGTGTATATAGTTGATATATTGCTGGAAGGAAGAAACCTCTGTGATATTGAAGATTCCTCTTGTTATTGCTAATTCAATAGTAAAGTTCATCCAAACTTATCTAGTGTCTTGCTTTTGACTTTCATTTGCAGACACTCAACACCAGTTCAATGCAAGAGAGAGTGATTGGGGTTTCACACCATTTATGCCTCTCAGTGATCTTTATGACCCTAGTAAAGGGTATATTGTGAATGATACTGTTGTTGTTGAAGCTGAGGTTGTTGTCCGTAAGATATTGGATTATTGGTCATATGACTCAAAGAAAGAGACTGGTTTTGTTGGACTTAAGAACCAAGGAGCAACTTGTTACATGAACTCGCTTCTGCAGACCCTATACCATATACCATACTTCAGAAAGGTGTGTCTCTTGTTTTTCCATTCAAATTGGATTGTTCTTGTGCTCTTACTTTAATTGGAGTGAAACATGTAATTTCAATGTTTTAATTCAGGCTGTGTACCACATGCCAACAACTGAAAATGACATGCCTATAGGAAGTATTCCTTTGGCTCTGCAGAGTTTATTTTACAAGCTTCAATATAATGACACTAGTGTTGCAACAAAGGAGTTGACCAAATCTTTTGGATGGGATACATATGATTCCTTCATGCAACATGATGTACAAGAACTCAACAGAGTCTTGTGTGAAAAGCTTGAAGATAAAATGAAGGTACTCACTTTGAACTTTTTTTTAATATTCCCCGTTATATGCATATCAAATCATGTTATTGATTGTTCCCCTTTTATTTTTTCAGGGAACTGTTGTAGAGGGGACAATACAGAAGTTGTTTGAGGGTCACCATATGAATTATATTGAATGCATCAACGTGGATTACAAGTCTACAAGAAAGGAATCATTTTATGGTATTTATTTGTTACTGATGTTTCTAACAACATTAATTTGGAATACTGAATGTATCCCATAAAAGCAAATAGTGAGTGTGTATATTTGTTCCAGACCTTCAGCTTGATGTCAAAGGATGTCGGGATGTTTATGCTTCTTTTGATAAGTATGTGGAAGTTGAGCGCCTTGAGGGTGACAATAAATATCATGCTGAAGAACATGGCTTACAGGTCAGTTACATTTTTTTCCACTTGAGGTGGTGAGAACTGGGCTAGAAATTTTTTTATAAATGACCCATTTATTGTCAGAATATTGCATAAAGAAAGGCTTGACAATTTGTTTATGGTTGAACTTTATCTGTGATGAAATTTCTTTCCTGGGGGTTTGAACTTTGAAATAGGGATTGAAGGTTTAACTCATCAAGTCACTTTAAGCCAGGCCATATTCTACTGGCACAAACTTGGGTAATCAGATTAATTTAAGTTCAAATGACATGTTGTAATTGTGTGCCAAAATCTGTTGCTCATTTCAGGATGCGAAGAAAGGAGTCTTATTTATTGAATTTCCCCCTGTTCTTCAGCTTCAGCTAAAGCGTTTTGAGTATGATTTTATGCGGGATACAATGGTAAAGGTCAGTGTTGGAAATCAGTTTACTTCTGAAGATGTTAGATAGTTGGGGTGCTTTTGTTACTCATATTTTAGTATTTATTTATAAAATATTTCAAGGCTTTGGTCTATGTAATGTGATATGCTAGAAAAATAATTCTACTGATTCCTTGCCCTGCTGCACCAAATCCAATCTATATACTCAAATTCTAATCTCTATGTTTAATAGAACTTTTCTTTTTTTCCCCCTGTCAAGTCTTCAGATCCCCTTTCTTCAATATTATTGATCAATCATGTTGTGAGGTATTTTGGAAAACATTGATAAAATCTTCTTTATATTTGAAATCATAACATGCCGCGATCATATTGCTCCTATTAATGAGTGAAAGTGTATAAATAGATATATTTTCTTAAAACTTTTATGTTGTTGCTTTATCTTTACTTAGTATGTTTTGCTTTTCATTACTGGAATTACTACTACTGTCTGATCTTGTTTAAAATTTTGCCAATCACTGTTTGGAAACTGGTTCCCAGTGATCATGTCCTTTTAACTGTGGGAATGGAACTGTTTCTTTAAGTGGGCGTTGTGTTTTTCATGTGAATTTAGATACTATGCATGATAGCATGGGCTATTTGGATTAACAGTTGCTGCCATTTTCTAGATAAACGACCGCTATGAATTTCCTCTTCAGCTTGACCTTGATAGAGAAGATCGGAAGTATCTTTCGCCTGATGCTGATACGAGTGTTCGCAACCTTTACACTCTCCACAGGTATTATTGTCTAGGGATTTTTTATATAATTCACACCACTAATACTTCTAATCTGTTCCTAACTGAGGCAAGTTAGTAATACTTTGTACAAGTTGTTTCCCTGCTTTACTACCTTGCTTGCCCGGAAATTTTTTCAATGTACTGTTTTGTTTTACAGTGTCTTAGTTCATAGTGGAGGAGTACATGGTGGACATTATTATGCTTTTATCAGGCCGACCCTTTCTGACCAATGGTGAGCAGCATTTTTGCATTGATAGTTGACTAATATGATCACAATCTCATGTGCTTCTATGTGTTCCTATTTTTCTTGAACTGAAAAAAGATTCTTAGAGAATGGTGTGATTGGCTTAAAATATGTTCTCTGTGATTAGTTTTAGTATTTAATGATACTGTTTAGCATGAAATTTCAATGCTCCTTTTTCTACATTGAACTAATAACATTATCATACTCTATAGTTATTCCAGAACTTGGTGTTGTTTTGAGACTTGCACTTAATATATGAATGGCTTGTGTTTAGCTCAGGCATTTCTCAGTTGTTCAAATTAGTATTGTCTTCTAGCATTGCTTTGTTTGGAGTTTAGTTTTGGTTTTCATCGTTGATCTCAGTGTATTATATGTCATCACATCCAAATATATTTTGGCCTTTCGAGTACTTTTCCATTTAATATTGGTTTTAATTAATTTTTTACTTTAAGATGGGGGAACCCTTTAATAGATATCTCTGTTTTGTCAGGTATAAATTCGATGACGAACGGGTAACGAAAGAAGATATGAAGAGGGCATTGGAAGAGCAGTATGGTGGCGAGGAAGAGGTAATGTTTCTATATTCCACTTTAAAAACCCTGTCTATTTGTGTATAGTATGTCAATTTATTTGATTTTTTGCCTTTATCTGTTGATTCAACAGTTGCCACAGACAAATCCTGGCTTCAATAACACACCTTTCAAATTTACAAAATACTCAAATGCATACATGCTTGTTTATATACGTGAAAGTGATAAGGACAAAATAATTTGCAATGTTGATGAGAAGGATATTGCTGAACATTTGAAGGTAATATCTCCATTTACTTGCAACTGATGTGAAAGCTCTAACTTTTGGCTTTATGCTTCTATTAACATAGATGTTGTTGATCTGGAGTAATGATTTAATTTCTAATTTCTCAGATAAGGTTAAAGAAAGAACAGGAAGAGGAGGACGACAAAAGGAGATATAAAGCACAGGCTCACCTTTATACTATTATAAAGGTTATATATTACATTTAAGGTTTTGGAATTTTTAGCTATTTTTACTTTTCATCTTCGCATTAGTGAATACCATTAATGCATTTAGGTTGCAAGAGATGAAGATCTTCTAGAACAGATTGGAAAGGACATATATTTTGATCTTGTGGATCATGACAAAGTTAGGAGTTTCCGTATTCAGAAGCAGACACCTTTCAATGATTTTAAGGTACCACTTATAACTTATAATATGCAATTGAAACAAAATATCTCATCTGATTATTGTGGTTGTTGAGTGATGACATTGCTATCTATTCTTTGTCCAACAGCATGTTTCTGAAATGTTTATTGAAATCTGAGAATATGGACTTGAGTTATTTTGATAGATCTTCTGGGGATAGTGGTGCTAGAGGGTAATTTTTGGGGAGCTTGGTGTTTCAATATTTGTCATGTGGATGAGCAGATGGCATTTGTGTTGGCATTCTATAAATTTATATATTATGTGCTATAAGTATGTCTTAGCATCCTTCTTACTTTTTCCTACTGTCCTAATGAGCAAACGACTTTCTTTCTGTCTTTGGAATTTGTTGTTTTGGGTTTAGTGATGTTATCATTTTCCTTTAAATGTTTAATTCGGCTGGTTTCCAGGAGGAACTTGCAAAAGAGTTTGGCATACCAGTGCAATATCAACGTTACTGGATTTGGGCGAAGAGGCAGAACCATACATATCGTCCGAATCGACCTTTAACCCCTCAGGAGGAGGCTCAGCCTGTAAGTAGTTATACTTTTTTGTCTTCCTGTTTTGCATCTATTCTTTCTCATTGTTATGTATAGTTTATATTTCCTTAACTTTGCTTCTCAATTCTAAGATATCTAATAGAAGGGGACCAGTGCTGGATTTACATGGGAGTGGGAATAATAGATGTTGATTCAAAAGCTTTGGCTAAATTTATAGAATTATGTTAATTTAAATGGTTCTTTTAGCAATTTTTTATTCTTTGGAGAAGTTTATGATAAGAATTTTTCCAAGATGCTTTCATTTAAACAAAGGTGAACCAATTTTATGGGATGCAGTAGTTGATGAGGAGCACTGTTTGTCTTAGTTTTTGGATTATTATACCTATTATTTAAGCGGCTTCTATTTGGTTGTTTTAGGTTGGACAGTTGAGGGATATGTCAAATAAGGCTCATAATGCAGAGCTAAAACTGTTCTTGGAAGTTGGGTGTGGACCGGTAATGTTGTTTTGTTGATCATTGTTTTAAGTATTCAGATGGTACCTTGTTTTTGTCTCATTTTGTGGGTAACTTCAGGATTTACGGCCTATTCCTCCACCTGACAAAACAAGGGAAGATATTATGCTTTTCTTCAAGCTTTATGACCCTGAGAAAGGAGAATTACGGTATTTACACTTTCCTATTTATCTTCTGTATTTCATGTTTCTCATACTTTCTGACATTGCACGTTGTTCCATTGCAGTTATGTTGGTAGGCTCTTGGTAAAACTTTCTGGTAAGCCAATAGAATATATAGCCAAGCTAAATCAAATGGCTGGCTTTGCTCCTGATGAAGAAATTGAACTTTATGAGGTTTGTTACTCCTTAAATATGTCTGCAATGCATTGACGCTTAACTAAAATTTCTTGATCAAATTATCTTACTTGATTTTCGTAACTTTTAGGAAATAAAGTTTGAGCCTTGTGTGATGTGTGAGCATCTTGATAAAAGATGTTCATTCCGGTTAAGTCAGGTATATTTTGCTTTGGGACATATATCTTTTTTCAATGCAAATTGCCAGTGATACCATCTTTGCTTGCAGATTGAAGATGGGGATATTATAAGCTTTCAGAAGTCTCTTCCAATTGCAAGTGAAGAAGCATGCCAATATCCAGATGTGCCTTCATTTCTGGAGTATGTGCACAATCGTCAGGTACTATTAGTATGTGGAGACTTGCTGAATATTTTATTGGTATTTCTCAGGTTTATGTTTACTGATTTGTTCTGGGAGGCTGATAAATGTTTATATTATACCCTGTGTCCTTCCTGTGAGGCATTGGAGGTCCACCATTTGCACCCGGGTATTAGTTTTATAAAACAATATGTACAAGATATAGTACCAGAGAGGAGAGGAGATGCCTATATTTTATACTCAGCTCCTGTAATATTCTCTTCATTGACATGGGACCTTCATTCTTTCAGGATGTTAATTAATTGTTGATCATAAAAGGAAAAAAAGGAATACCATATTGATGGCTGTTTCTATTTAATTTTTTGAAGAAACTGCATTGAACCTAACAACATAGCTTCTATAGGCAAAAGGTTTTAGATTGTTTCTGTGAATTGCCCGTAACAATTTTTATTCTTCAATTTGTGTTTGGAGTCTTGCAACTCAATTAAGTTTTTGTGATTTGATGCCTACTTAGATTGTTCATTTTCGTTCTCTGGAGAGACCAAAGGAAGATGATTTCTGTCTAGAGTTGTAAGTACTTCTAATGCAAATTACTGTTCAGAAAGTACAAGAATTATTACGTAGATGTCAGATACTTATACTTGGTTTCTTCTTTAACATTCAAGGTCAAAGATACATACTTATGATGATGTTGTGGAAAGAGTGGCTCACAAAATTGGCTTGGATGATCCATCCAAAATCAGGCTCACATCTCACAACTGCTACTCTCAACAACCTAAGCCTCAACCTATTAAATACCGAGGAGTAGAGACTCTTTCAGAAATGTTGGTCCACTATAATCAGGTAGCACATATGGGTTTTGACATCCTTGCTATGTCTCTTCCTTCTATGCAAAATTTATATTGACTGATCACTTGTGTTTCTTAATTTACAGACTTCTGACATTTTGTATTATGAAGTTCTGGATATCCCTTTGCCAGAATTGCAAGGTCTGAAAAACCTGAAAGTTGCTTTCCATCATGCTACTAAGGATGAAGTAAGTACAGAATTTGTATCTACTCTTCCCGGTTACCTCTTTCTTCTATGATCTTACATGGTTTATGGGCCTTTTGTGTAACAATATTTATCATGATTTTTAGGTGGTAATTCATAATATTAGATTGCCCAAACAGAGCACTATTGGAGATGTGATTGATGAACTTAAGACTAAGGTATGTTTTGGATACTATTGTTCTATATTCTAAATGCTTGAAGCCTAAAGATGGATAGTGTTATTAAAGATGATGGGCTCCTCTAGCTCTGTTTTTGCAATGAAAATCATTTTCTAGTCTCCTTTTATTAGAGGAAAAGTAGCTATTGTTTGAATATGAGAACCGGCCAGAATCTTTGCATGTTTTCATATCATATGGAAGATTCTATCTATCATATGTTAATGCAGAATCTCCCATTCGAGGTGTATTATCTTTATAGACTTCCCATGCAACTTGAAGTTCATACTGACTACAGCTTTGCTTTTCTATTCTTGCACTATGAAACAGGTGGAGTTGTCACATCCTAATGCAGAGCTTAGATTGCTTGAAGTCTTCTATCACAAGATCTACAAGGTAGAAATGGTTGAAATCTGATTGCTAGTTGCAATTTAGATTGTATATGAATTTAATCTAGAGTTATTCTAGACAGTTGAATCTGAAGCATCCTAATGGGATCGCAGATAAGTATGTGTGTTTCTTATGTGACTCATTGTTTCATCTCGTGTTTTTTCTTTTCTCCAGATATTTCCACCCAGTGAAAAGATTGAGAACATAAATGATCAGTATTGGACATTGCGTGCAGAAGAGGCAAGTTTTCCCTTTTCCATCCTGTTGAAGTAAATAGATGAGGACTGTTCTTTATTAAAATTATGTGGGTATAGCTGTTCTGGTGGTTCATCGAAAGTATAAGTAACATTCTATTGTTTGTACCTTAATTTTTCTAGAATGGCTATTGAAGAAAAGTAACTTCATATTGGAACAAGTTCTGGTTACAAAAGCTGGTATATTATATGGCGAGTAGGGTATTCTAAAAATCTGTATCTTGTCATTATAACTTCTTTTCATGTTTACATTTGGGTTATATTATTTTTAGAGTATTTTCATGTAGTTTTGGTGCTAAGCAAAATTTCTTACGAGTTTGTTCACAATAGAATAAGCATCTCTGGTAATTTCTTCGGCGATGTTTGCACAATCTATTAACAGATCTAACTTCTTCATTTATGTAAAATCCCAGGTCCCAGAAGAAGAAAAGAATCTTGGTCTCAATAATCGATTGATTCATGTCTACCACTTCAGTAAAGAGACTGCCCAGAACCAGATGGTATACAACATGGATGAATTGATTAGTATTCATGATCTGTTTTGACTTTTGAGATATTTGCTGGAATGTCCAGCTATTCTACATTATTTGCATGTTCTAAGAATTTATATTCTTTTTTCTTTTAACAGCAAGTGCAAAATTTTGGTGAGCCCTTTTTCTTGGTCATTCATGAAGGTGAAACTCTGGCTGAAGTTAAATTGCGGATACAAAAGAAATTGCAAGTTTCTGATGAAGAGTTCTCCAAGGTGTTTTCATACTTTTCTTACTCATCTTTGCCATTCCCTTCTTTCATTTCACTTTCCCCCCAGTGAACCTACAAATTTACCATTTTTATTCTCATTTTCACAATGCCTTTCATGCCCTTACAAGCCATTATGTATATATGGGACCCTGAAATCAGGTTTTGACTCCCCTCTCCTGTTGTTTTTCCTATCTCTTTGTTCAGTGGAAGTTTGCATTTATGTCATTGGGTCAACCAGAGTACCTACAAGACTCTGACATTGTGTTCAAACGTTTTCAGGTATATCTTGGTTTCTTCACTGTGTTTCTGTCTTCACAGTTGATCACCTATATTTATAGAATTTCTTATTATTTTTGGAAACTGGTTTTAATTTATTTGTGCATACACTTCAGAGAAGAGATGTTTATGGGGCTTGGGAGCAATACCTTGGGTTAGAGCATTCTGATACCTCTCCTAGAAGGACTTATGTTAATCAGGTACTACAATATTGTTGACTCTAGTTCCCTACGAGTTATGTGTATTGTACTTTATTACATATATTCTCCGTATTGTATGTCTAATTGTAATTTGCATACAACTATTGCAGAACCGTAACACATTTGAGAAACCAGTTAAAATATACAACTAGTAGAAAGCTAGTTATACATTAGCAAATCAGTCGATGTGGAGATCCTTCAAGTGATGGCATTGTAGATACATGGAGAAAAATACATTGGAGGAAACAGTTGAAGCTTGCTTGGAGAGAGAATTTGTGTAGGACTTGATTGTTAGTTTTATAGGATATATATATATAGTTTTCATGTGGATGGGGGAGGGAAGATTTTCTTTGATGTAGTGTTTTCCCACTATTGATATATGCCTAGTCTTGTGCTATATTGCTTTTCTACGTTTCTCATTTTTAGGAAGGCACCTGAACGCCCATCCTCGACCTGAGAGGTTGCTGCTGTCTTTCTTTTTGTACACAGCTCGTGTAATTTCAGCACATATGAAGATTTTGGACCTGATATATATCGGGTATAGTTGGTTGCACATATGAGTTAACTGCTTCTGCAGTATCTTCTCTTTCTGAGGTTTTTATATTTGTCATAATTTTGATTTTCTTCTCTTTAAAGCTAGGCTTAATAAATTCTCAAAGCTTCAGTAAGCATGTTATCTCCACGGCTTCCCCCACCCCCAAAGAAAAAAAAATGAAATGAAAAAAGAAGAGGAGAAATCGATATGCTTTGATTAAATGATGCGGATACGTAGGTACAACTGTTTGCCTTTACATGAGGTAAAAAGAAGAAGAGAAATTAATGTAAAAGTAATATATATTTTTTTAATTTGGTGGTGGATGTGGTATAATTCTGAATTTCATGCCTATTAGAAGTTAGTATTTTTGTTATCATAATTAATAAAATCATCAATTCAACAATTTATATGTGGTAAATTAGAAAAGAATCAATTATTCAAGTTTATATGTTTTTATCGACAATTGGATTAATTTTAGTAACGTGCAATGATTAAATTTTAACAAATTAAAGGGACTAATTTCTCAATTTTTTATAAAGTAAAGAGATAAAAATTCATAATTAAACCTTTAAAACAAACTTAGCAAATACTAGAGATTGTATGATTATAGAAAACATAAAAACATAAAATTATCAAAATTTTCTAATTTTTCATATATAAATTATTGAATTGATGATTTTATTAATCCTTTGCATATGAATTTGATAAATAGCTGATATTGAAGTAAGTAATTTAATGATTAAGTTTAATAGTATTAAATAATTTGACTAACTTAAATTCAAAAAACATACAAAGATCAAATTATGATAAATGATAATAAAAGGACTAGCTTCTAATTTCCATAAAACAGATATGAAATTCAAAATTGAACAACCCTAAATTTTAAAAAAAAAAAACTAAAAGTGAGGGAAAAAAGGGTTCCTTAACAATTTGGCTTCACCCCTTTTTACATTAAAATATTATTTTTTATTTTATTTTATTAAAATATTATTTTTATAGCTAGTGTCGCCTGTCACATTGGCGGCATCCAATTTTACTGTAAAAAATACCCCATTTTTGTAATTAATCTACAACGTATCTCATTTTTGTAATTAAACTTTTTTGTATTATTTTGATAAAAAATTGGTACTTTAGAACCATTTGTCTTGACTGTAGTCATGTAACAGCCTGATTTTCAATGGTGCCAAAAAAAGCGGTTTTGGAACCTCATCTCCATATATTGGGTCCATAAATATTAAATATGAATATTTAAGGAGTTGGGATGAAAGTATATTAAACTTTGGTTCGATGATTTTGTTGAATTAATAGTTAATTTAGGCATAGGGACTAAATTGTAAAAATTTTATCGCTATAGGTTTTTAGTTGACATGAAAATATCTTCTTTTCACACTTCTTCCTCTTACCAAATTTGAAAGAAAAAAAAAACCTTTTGAAGCTTCAAACTTTCAGCCAATATTAGGTGTTCAATTAAGTTATTTTCTTGTTATTTTTATGCTTTTGAAGTCATGAGAGCTTGATTTAGCTAGCCCATGTACCAATTTGCAAAAATTTAAAATTTTTAAAAGTTGCTATTGTTGATTTCTTAAAGAAATTGATGTTAAAGTGATAGAGTTTAAGTTTAGATCATGGAAAAGGACTGGATTGTAAAATTTAATTGTTAGTTTTGTACATAGGGACTAGAGTGGATAAAATGTGGAATCGTTATGAAATTTCGGTATAAATAGGAAGTAGAGGGTCCCTAATGTATGTAACTAAAGTCGATTTTTAAATCGAGGCTCAAAATTGAAAAATATGGTTATTTCGAATTCAGGAACTGAATTGAATAACATGTAAAACTTTAAGGGTATAAAAAATGAGATTATATAGGTTCATTCATGTCATGGCATATTGTATAAATGTTTGGTATTGATGGGCTGAATGGAATAATTGTATAGATCAATAATTGGATCAAACCGAAGGTAATTAAGAAAAAGCTAAAATTATCGATTAGTCCCTGAAGATTTAATTTGTTTGGTGTTTTGATCAGGTAAGTGTAACAACCCGGTTTTGACTCTAATCGGACATAGTGGTTTCGGGACCACAAGTCCGAGTCAAAAAAAATATTTTAATATTATTTTCTGTGTTTATTATGTGTGAATTTACTAGTGCAAAAATTTCGTGCTTTAATTTCGCCGTTTGAGTGTCCGATTAAATAAAAAGTATTAAATCGCGTAAAATAAAAATTTAATGGTTATTTTTAAAAAGGGGCTGAAAGTGGTTGTTCTTTTAATATGGAGGTTTAGTTTTGCAATTTAACCGTTAAAAAGAATAGTGGGCGGCATTATGTGTATAATATATATAGTTTTTATATTAACTATAAATGTTATAATATATAGTATATTATAATATTATAATTAAACAAATAAAGACCACCATCATCTTTTATTTCCTTATCATCTATTCGAAACTAAGAAAAGAAAATAAAAGAAGAACAACCAAGCTATTCGGCCATCTTTGATGCTTGATTTAAGGTATGTTTGGTTTCGGTTTTTGATGATTTTTACGTTTTTATGATCGTTGCTTCGTGTTATATCTAGCCCATGCTTTAATTTTAGAATTTGATAGTGATTTTGAGACATGCCATTTATGAATACTTGAGCTTGGTAATAGTTGATGATGAAATATGAAAGATATGTGATAGATTATAATGTGTGTTCTTGAATTTTTGATGAATTTAATTATTTTGGATTAATTTGTAAAAAAATATTTAATTGAGGGACTAAAAGGTGAAATAAATGACATGCAAGGATCTATATGGGTCTATGAAATATTCGGCCCTAACATAATGTGGGCAAAATTTATGTATTTTGTGTTTTGTGCAAAATGGACTAAATTGTAAAAAGTGTAAAATTTCAGGGGTAAAATAGTAATTTGTCCATTTATATATTTTTAGAGTTAATTGAATATTTTGATGAATAAAAAGGTTTAATTTAAATGTGTTTAGATCAAGAAATGAGGAAAACGGAATTGGATCGGGGGAAAACGAAAGTAGTCGAGTAGTCGATCGTGTCCGCTGATATCCGAGGTAAGTCTAATAGCTATTTAATGTTGTTAAATCGATATATAGGTATGTAAATGTACTGTATTTTGTTGAACTTAAATTTAAAGGCATATTGATTGAAATAAAATAAAGTATGAATGATATACATGTATTATTAATGTTTGAATATATATAGGTTTATACTTATATAAACCTTTAAATTTAGTTGAAGTATAAACGATGTATAAGTATATACATGTATAAATTATTAGATTAATCAAAGATATGTATAAGGCATATGTATATATATATGTATAAGGTTTGAATGATTATATAAGTACATTTATATATAAACTCTTGGATTTGATTTGTGGTATATGTATGTTATAATTGTATATATATAGATTCGAATGAGTATGCAGATATATGTGTTGTGTATTGAATTTAGATATGTCATATATATATGTATAAGTTTATGTTTTGAAATTGAGTATGAATTTATATATTTATATGGTAGATTCGAATATGTATAAATGTACATGTATAATTTCTTGAATTGAAATTAGGTTTGGAATTATATATGTATACATGAAGTCAAATGTGAACGTATATGCAAATGTACAAGTTTTGTATTGAATAAATGGTATGAAATTATTAGCTTAGATTATTTTAATATGTTTGAATGTTAAAGACACATAGTATATTATAAGTTAAATCTTATGATATTAGTAGTAGAATCAAAAGTATGAGGTTATATATACAAATATGTTTTGGTTGAATTATTGAATTATCAAGTTAGATTTGGTGATGGAGATTTATATATCCATGTGTTTTAAAAATATAAGTAATGAATTTTGAGCTAAATCTCTATACATGGATTTTATATACTATATATATAGTTTGAAAATAAGATGTTTCAGACTTTACGTCTAGCAGGCTTGATGCCGGTGAATTACTTCAGACTTTATGTCTAGCAGGCTTAGTGCCGGTGAAATGTATCAGACTTTATGTCTAGTAGGCTTTGTGCCGGTGAAATGTATCAGACTTTATGTCTAGCAGGCTTTGTGCCGGAGGAATATATCGGGCTTTGTGCCTAGCAGGCTTTATGCCGGTGTTTTATACAAGTCTCTATGTTATAAAAATCTTATGTGAGTAATAGTAAAAGCTAAATTATTCAGGTATGTGTTAGCCATTTGCTTAATTAGTGTTAAGGTAAGTTGATTGTTATAATTTGATAATAGTTTCAAATGAAATATATAGTATGAGTTTACCATTTGAATATAAGCATGTTTTGACATAATGATTTATTGAATATTTGGCTTTGCTCAATATTTATGTGTATTTGGCCATATGGTTTGTTTATATGAAAATACAATGTGATTATTTTTTTATTATTATTTAAAGTGTTAGATGGTACGAAATATTAGGATATTTGGTTTATTTTATCTTAATGATGGAATAAGTATTATTATGCATTTATATATAAATGAATTTTAAATTTTTTTGCGTATAACTTTCTAAGCTTTAATAGCTTAATGTGTGTTTGTATTTGTTTACTCTGTTTTATAGATTTTCGAGTCGCGTTACGAGCTCGGGGATCATCAGCATAGTCTATCACACTATCGACTGTCTTTGGTATTTTATAAATTTTGAATTCGAACCTATGGCATGTATAGTCTAGTTTATATGTTTAATTTTGGGATGTGTGAATTTGAGCCATGCGAAAATGGCTTATTCATTTTGGTTAAGTTTGGTTTTATGGTTGTGATCTATTTGATATATATATGATGTTTAAGCTTATGCAAAAATTTCGGTTATTTATATGGTAGTGTGATGTGTTTAGCATATTTGTAAATAGTTTTATAAATTAGTATAGTTAAGCCTAATTTGAAAATAATATTTGTATTATATGTAGTATAGTTAGTAAATTGAAATGACATAAATGTTTGGATAATTGCTTGATTTATGATATTAAATTTTGATCGGTAATGCCTCGTAACTTTAATCCGTCGATGGACACGGGTCGGGGTGTTACAGTAAGTTTATATGGTATTTATTTATTGAAGTTGTTATGTATTTGATTTGTGTATATGTGTTTGATTGTGGATTAATTTATTGTGAATTGGTTCTAAAGGCTAAAATTGGACTAAGTTGAAAAGTGATGTTTATGTATGTAAAAGATCCCCGTGTGAACTTAGTAAATGTTAAGATGCAGTTGGCATGCCAATAGGGTCTTGTGTGCGCTTGTACGGAATTGATTATAGATGTTAATGAGGTCCAACATTTGTTGTGGAATTTATTAGAAAATATCCAAGTGCACTTCCGTAAGTTAAGCCGATGTCCTAACCTCTATTATTATCTGAAAAATAAGAACTAAAAAGGGTGGGCTTTTAAAGCCCAGTGTGGGTCAATTTTCATAATAACATGAATTAAGACAGAATCTCAATAGAATAACAAATCACATATACAGAATCATATAATCTTAGAGTCACTTTTATCTGTATGCATATCAATGATGTCGATGCAAACATTTTCAAAAAACAATGCAGATTTTCAGGAAACATTTCCTACCCATCTTCGCTACAGTCCATAATGAGTTTCTCAAAACTCGTCTATCCAAAAACACACCAATTAAGTCATCCCGGGTTACTTGGGAACCATGACTCGCCACCCCGGGTTGCCTGGCAAAGATAGCTTATCAAAACGCAATTAAACTGCTAGATCAAGTATATGTGGGATCAAGCTACTATATTGCAGTCGAGATGCTAGATAACGTGGTTAAATCACTAGAATGTGTAGGTTATTAAAATGCTAGAATCTTCCTCCTTTCAATCATATCTTAACCCTATGCATATGATATGACATACAGAACAAAATTTTCAGTAAGCATGCTTTACATGCAAATAAGAATCAGTGTAATGGCATGCTTAACATGTAGATCAAAATCGGTGTAATGGCATGCTTAACATGCGAATCAGAATCAATGTAATGGCATGCTTAACATGCAAATCAGAATATTGACAGAAACAGTGGCATGTTTATTTTTCATGCATATCAAATATCATCATATGTCACAATACATGAGTGTCAAGAAATCGTATAACACCACATTTAACAGAAAATCACACAAACACATTCATATTATCACATTCGAAAGTTCAAAATCACTTACTTGAAATCCTCCTTTCTATCAGATTTATCATTTCATTTGAATATATAATGTATTCGCACATTTCACGTTTCTTTTTTTCTTAATTAAATATTTAATATTAGAAAATTTATTAAATTAACAATAATTTCACACATTTTAAGATGAATAAATCCCTACATCTGATTTCGCAAAATCCGATGATATCAACTTTGAATCCAACTCCTAGGGATGAGATCAATCCTTAAATCTTTAGTTTTTGACAAAATTTCGTATCGTATCAAAATAATGATATTTTGGTGAATATATCTTATTTTAGTGATTCAGTAAGATACTTACTTAATCGGCTGCCCAAAACACACGCTTCCAAAATATAGAGTACGGATCCAGGATTCACGAATATCACTTCAAGAATGCACAACAAACCTTAATGTTAGAACCGTCCTAATCGAGAATAAAAGTGAAAGAATTAATTGTGATTTGAGGATCTTCAATACTTACACAATAACGAGAGTACTTTTTTTTAAGGTAAGGATACAAATCCGAGCGTACGAAGATGAACGTTTCACAAGTGTGTAAAAGCATTATTAGATTTGGTTTTAATAAGTGAAAAAGAATATATTATCATTAGAGTTTAAGGATCACTTATGAAAAATCCTGAGGAATAGATAAATCTTTGATCCCACAATATTTCGTTTATAATGGAAGATTATCTAATGAAATCGCCATTCAAAAATAAAATAAATAGATATTAGAATCGTATATGGTCTATGAAAAATAAGAGAGGAGGATTAGAAGTTCGATTTTAACAGAAGAAATGAATAGAAGATAAAAGTCGGCGAAAATGGTGATTTACGGCGGTGGAGGCGCGACGATGGTGCGACAGTGGTGAGAAAGAAGGAGGTGTGGAAGAGAAGGGAAGTTCTAGTGGTGTTGTGGTGATTTGGTGAAGAAAAGGTGGCCAATGGTGGTGGTATGATGGCAAAATGCAGAAAAAGTGGTGGTGGAAGGAGGAGAAGAAAGAAAAAGATGAGAGAAAGTGAATAAAAATAAAAATGGATGTTTTAAGGTGTCTAGGTACATTGGTCGACCATGGTATGGTAAGGGAGAAGGAAATGGCAATATGGGGAACATAGACACAAAAAGCGGATCAAGGAGTGAAAATGGGAGGTATTGGGGGAAAGTTGACTCAATAAAATAGGAAAGAATCTTCCTCACAAGGCAACTATGGGGTGGACGGCAAGGGGGTTGACCATTCCTTTTTATGCTAAAAATTTAAATAAAAATATGTAAATGATGGGAATTGAACCTAGAATCTCTAGAAATTTATTCGAGCTCTTTGCCACTTGACCACATACTAGCTTGTTCAATAAATTGACGAAATAATAAATAAAAATATGGCATGTGATAGATAGCCAAGACTAGTCATTTCCCCAATTGGAATTGTAGATGACATGATAATCCTTTTGAGTATTTGAATCAAATGCTCATTTTGATTTTTTTACAAGATTACAAACTCATTTATATTATTTACTGTTACAAACTCATTTAGATTATTTACTGAAGTAAGTTATCTTTCTGGCAATATAAACGTTCTTATAATGCCACTTATCATCAATTTGAACTTAAACAATCAATGAACTAATATTTGCTTGTCACAATTTTGCTATGCATGCAAAACATGAAAGAGAAAAACACAAAAATATTATTTACTGTTACAAACTCATTTAGATTATTTACTGAAGTAAGTTATCTTTCTCGCAATGTAAATGTTCTTATAGTGTCACTTATCATCAATTTGAACTTAAACAACCAATGAACTAATATTTGCTTGTCACAATTTTGCTATGCATGCAAAACATGAAAGAGAAAAACACAAAAGACATAATAGTGAAATATGAAATTAACTTTATTTATTTATTTATTCATTATTCTAATACATAAAAAAAAACAGTTGTGATGAGAAAGTTGGGTATAAAATAGTATGTTAATTCAAGAGGAGATGGTCAAACGAAAGGTGGAGTACAATTGCTCTCTCACCTGTTGTGAAATTTTATTGGTGTAGTTCAAAAGGTCATAGGGGTTTCCGATGCCCAATTCAATATCCAACTAGAGAAGAAAGTAAGTATGAGTTTGTGACTTTTGTTGAATCTTCTTACTCTATTGGAAAAGAGATTTGTGATGGCGAACTTTGTGAACCGAAAAAAGATGATAGTGAGAAGTTTTTCCTCGAATCTATAGAGTTAGATGAGATACAAAACGTCATTTTCTCCTACTGAGATGTATTGTACTAAATTAAATATTCATAATATTATGAGGGGGATATGAGAAGTGAGGAAAAATCATGTGAAAAGACTGAGAGAAAAGAGACATTGAGTGATAAAAGTCTACTTGATAATCCACTTTTGATGAGTGAAAATACATATGACGTAAATTGGAAAGTTCTTAAATGAGAAAAATAATGAAAAGCAAGAAAATAACCATGAAAAAAAGAGGAATGATTATGTTTTTTTCTAACCTTAAACTGAATTTGTCTAGTGGACTTGTTTCATTTTTTTAGGATTTTGTTGATCCTTTAATAGGAGCTCAATTAACCCATTCCACCTACGATAAAAATTCTTTCTTATTCAACCAAAGGCAATATTTGAGGACGAATCTTTTTTAGGAAAGGGAGAATGATGTATGCACGAATGGGGTGAAATTTATTAAATACCATTCACTGAAGCTGCCAATTTTCAAGTTTGGAAAATGAGTCGACTTGCGAGAACTCTTTAGATGGATCCAAGCATTTTTGAGTTGATATGTTTTCATAGTATTCAAATATATATCTCTTAGCTTCGAAATGCACTTTGAATCACTCAATTTTGGATTCGAGAGCTCAAATTATGACCGTTTTAGTAAAGATTGCGCGAGCAAAAATTCTGGATGGGGTTAATTCAGAAATTACAAGTTCCGGACTTTTAATTCAAGTTTAAGTCATATTGGGTCCTATTTAAAGCTTAATTTTTATTATATACGAGCCCAATTTTGTATTTATTAGGTCGTATTATTTCATTATTTATTTATTCCAAATTTTGGATTTGTTTAAAGTATTTTAAGTTATTTAAAAGCTTTATGTCAACAAAAAAGTTTAGTTTAAAACTACTTCTTGTTTAGGTTAATTAGAGTTTCATCATACTTAAGAGTTTTATTTAGATATACTTAGCTAGCCTATATAATGGTCTCTTCATTGTACACATTCATAATCCATCCAGCAATTTCTCTCTTTGAGTTTTTCTTTTTAAGAATTTCTCTTGAGTTTTAACAATTTTTTCAGATTATGGGGATCATCTTTTAACTTTTTCTTGCCAAGTTTTCTTTTTTAGAGGAGAAATTAGAGCTGTTTGAAGGAGGTTGTAGATCCATCTGATTTCAAAGACTCCTTAAGATTTCTACACACCACTTTTCATCTTTTCCATCTATCTTGTTTCGTTTCTTTGTTATTTCATTATATTCTTATTTAATTGTTTCTAATCTTTAACTTGGATTCATTGTTGTTTTTCTATATTAATTATTTTTTTTAATTTTTAATTTTAACAATACTAACAATATATTTTGAATTTTGAAAAGTAAAAAAATTAAACTTCCCGAAAGATTAAATTTTAAATATAAATAACCTAAGAATGGTTTGTGATTATCCAAAGAAAATAAACAAAAAATAAGGACGGTTTGGATAAGATGCTTTGAGAAAAGAAAATTAAAATCCGTACTTATGTACATATTTATCTGGACTTGTCCAGTGAAAAAATAACCCCCACCGTACCCATGGTGGAGCTCTCTATTCGCCCGCACCAAATGGATCCTAACATTGTCCTATTTATGAACCAGAATCAATCACTTCATTTAGCTGGAACTAATACTCCTATGATTGAAGATTGAAACGAAAGCCGAGCTCCAATTGAAAACTAAGAAGAAACCAGAATTCCCAGAATTCTAAGCTGAATGCAAGTTGATCAACCAAGTTATTTTTTCCTAATAAATAAACAAAATTTGTTGTCTAATTGTATTTATAATAAAGAAGAAGAAGAAGAAGAAGAAGAAGAAGAAGAAGAAGAAGAAGAAGAAGAAGAAGCATGAAATTGATGATAACAACAACAATGTATAACAAAATCCAACTGTGTTTTGACCCATGAAATTGTATGCGCCAAAATGAAGCATTGTTTACAACGTTTTAGCTTATCTCAACCTTCCTTGATTTCATCGAAGCTCTTTGGATATGCCCCCCCAGCATACTTTCTCGTCCTCCACAAAAGCTACCAAAAAAACCAAGAGAAGTGGGAAGGAAAAGAAATCGAGGCAGGCAGCTCGTAAAATGCGATGCCGAGTCCAGCTACAATCCCCCGACGTTCCTCATCGGATCCGGATCTCACCGTCACAACGTCCAAATCCAAGACCTTAATCGTTACACCTCCGTCTAGTCGTTCCTCGGCGTCTGTTAGCCGTGGTAAGAAATCATCTTACTGGATTAGTTGGAGCAACATCAGTAAACTAGGCGACTTCATCGACCAACGAAAAAAAGAGTCCGATTTAACCGAAGAGAGTCTCCACGAACATAACAAGTTGCATGGAATATATTCTCATAAGTTTCGTCTTAATAATTTCATTGGTGATGACGAAGTCGATGAAAAGTACAATAAGTGCAGCCCTTATTACAAAGGCCTCACTGATTCGACACTTAGGATTAACCGTGAAAAGAACGTGTCCGGAGCCGATAGTCCTGGTCGAGAAAGCCAAACGACGACTGTTTTCAGTACGAGTTCGAGCTCTCTTTCGATTTTGTTCGGTAAAGTTCAAGAACTCGGTTCTAGTTGTTTTACTTGTACAAGAACTGGTGATTATTACAAGGATCCTGATGTTCTCAAACCTGTTAAGGCAACTAATCCTTCATTACCAGTACCATGTTCTAATACAACTTCAATGAAGGATATAAAACCGGAGATAAAGGAGGCTGAGGACAATCCTCCTGATGTTCAATTAGTTTTTAAGGAGAAGCCATTGAGGGAGAGAGTACGGGAACCATCGGCTGCACCACCGACGGTAACCAAAACCGTTGTCGAGAGAAAAGAAGCCGAGGTGAATCAAAAGTTCATATTGGCGGATAAGTACCGACCCAAAGCTTTAAAAGATTTCATCTGCAATCGAAGTGAAGCACTTCGGGTGCAGGATCTGGTGAGACTTGTTCATCTCCTATATAGTCTTTGTTTGCTGTTCCAATGTTCATATCATATTCGGATTGTATAACCGCTACCACAGGTGAAAAGCGGAGAATTTAGTCACATTATATTTGAAGGACCTGCCGGTGTTGGGAAAAGAACTATGATGACAGCTGTAATTCGTGAAATTTTCGGATCGGATCGAGTTCAGGTATCATAATATCGAATCCAGTAACAATATTGGGGAACGATTCTGTTATTGTAAGTAGATTTAAACCGCGTTTCAAGCAAATAGAGACTCATAAATACCATAAAACTGAGTTTTACAGTGTGATGTTGGCATATTCGTTGCTAAGCTACTTTATTATCTAGCCAACTGGCTAAATGGTTTCATGTTTTTTTTCAGACCAGGGACGAGTGCAAGCCATATTATTTGAAGGTACGTAATTGATAAGTATAATATGTTAATGTTTAAATTTTCAACATTAATTTTCTGAAGAAAAATCAAATCAAAAATATTGATTAAAATATTAATGTTATAATAATATTGATGTGATAATTTGCATAATTGTTCATGTGTATACTATACGTCACATCAATAAATGATTTAAAATTTATAAAATATCTAAATTTCAAAAAGAATAACATAAAGTATACATGAATTCATGCCCGTTTTTGACATTTTTGAGGCTCTAGACGAAACAATAAATTGAGCCCCTCTTAAAAATAATTATAAAATGTAATAATCTAGGTATGTAACAATAAAAGCTAAAAAAATTTTGGAGCCCTAAGAGATGAAACATTTATGGTGAAAATTTGAATAAACTAGGTATGTAATTAATTTATTTTAGTCTGAAATTTGTTTCTCATCAAAAGCTAAAATAATATTTTTTGGGCCCCTTTTTAGTCCTAAGCCCTGAGCGGCTATACTCTCAAACAATTACCATGCGGATGTCATATTTAAAAATGTAATGTTTTATTCAGTTTTATCTATATAAAAAAATTCAAATTTTTTTATAGATTAATAACCAAATTAGACTATTTTTTAAAAATTGATGGTTAAATTTAATTTTAAAAAAATCAAATTAATCAAATATATAAATATAAAAAGTTGTGATCTATGAATTTGAGAACTTTGTTTATAATAAGAATGCAAAAATAACAGGGGGAATCAGTAAGAAGAATGGATGTAAATATAAGGGAATCATCCAAACATGTAGAAGTGAATCTTTCGGATCTAAGAGGATACGAGAAGCATGTGATTGTGGAACTAATGAAGGAAACACAACCTAATAAACCTTTCTCATACGACCCTCAAAACTATAAAGGTAATGTAATAACCCCCCCCCCCTCTCCACATACAGCAAAATCCTATACTTTTTAATGCCTCTCTGATTCTTTTTCTCCTGCAGCAATTGTTTTATGTGAAGCAGACAAGCTAAGTACTGATGCATTACTGTACATTCGATGGCTGTTAGAAAGGTATAAAGCGGGAAATAAAGTTTTCTTTTGCTGCTCCGATATCTCTAAGCTTCAGCCGATTAGATCACTTTGCACTGTCATTAAGCTACTTCCACCTTCAAAACAAGAGGTGGGTGGTGAACAAATATATATATTCGAAAGACCATATATAACAAAAAGTTTTTTTTTGTTTTTTGGATGAAGTTGTTTTTTGTTGATGTGTGAGTTCAGATTGTTGAAGTAGTGGAATTTATAGCAAAGCAAGAAGGTATAGTTTTGCCACCTAAGTTTGGTGAAAGGATAGCTAATAGTTCAAAGAATAATCTGCGTCAAGCCATTCGTTCATTCGAAGCCTGTTGGCAATCAAGGTGAGGAAGCTTAATCATTTGACTGTTTGTTTATAATGATGAAGGAATAATAATGTAAATGTTTGTGCTGGTTAACTTCAGTTATCCTTTCAAGGAAGACCAGATAATATTAACGGGATGGGAAGAAGACATTGCAAATATAGCCAAGAACATGGTGGAGGAGCGAAGTCCAAAACAGTGAGTGCTGTGAGTTTGCTTAAATTTGGATCAATTTTGACTGTGTAGCATTGAAATGTAGTTTGTGGTTTACTCATGTGGAATTTACAGGCTATATATCATTCGAGGAAAGCTTCAAATTCTCATTGAGCATGATGTATCTCCTGACTTTATATTCATGGTACGTAGCGATCACCCCCCTCCCCCCGCCCAAATAATAATAATTTGCCCAACACCAACCAGTTAATTACTTTGTATCCATGGATCTAAAAGTAATTATGCAGAATATTTAAAGTTCAAACAGAATTGAATTGATGGATAAATCAGTGATACCATTGGTCTTCGGTTCGATTGGTTTGTCCGGTTCAATTGAATATATAATTTTAAAAATTTTAAAAATACAAAAAAATAGAGAAAATCGGTTTGATCAGTTTGTACCGATTCACAAATCAACCAGACCAATTCCTTATTTCGAATTAGTACCTCGACTGGGCCAATTCGATTCTGAAAAAAGTGCTCTCACTTCTTGTACTATTTATACATTTGAAATTTGGTCCCTCCACTTCTCAAATTTCAAAATTCAAATCTAATTGTTAACACAATTAAAATTCTTATATTCAATTCATTGATGTGACATTTTGAAATAAAAATAATACTTCTTATTTTATATACTAATGGTGGAAATTTTTAACTCCATAAGCAGGATTAAGATTTTGCCACGTGTTTTAAAATTTTTAAATACAACTTAAGGATTGTTGGGAATCAACCCGGTTAAGCAACGAACAAGTAAAAATAGTGAAAGAAATTGAAATTTTAAACACAAAAATTTAACGTGGAAAAACTCCTCCAAAGAAGATAAAAAATCACGGGCAAATATAATTTTACTATAATGGCAAAAGAACGAAGAGTACAAAAGATTGAGATAAAAACTAAACCCTGAAAACCCGAAAATAAAGAACCCTCAAAACGTAAACACAAAATTCTCTAAATGTGTTATGAGCTTTAATCTCTAATGGATGTATTTTCTAAGGTTGTAAAAGAGCCTATTTATAGGCTAAATTCATAGGTCAAATAATAATAAAATAATCTAGACTAATTAGAGTTTGATTGAAACAAATAAACAGAGTTTAACTAGAAGATTATTTCTTAAATTTGACTGAAATAGGAGTCATACTTAACAAATCTCCACCTTAACTCATATTTCCACAACTCCATCTTTGCCAAAGCTCGCCATGAGCCTATCTTGAACTATACAGGGAATTAACTGAGTCGAATCTGTGCTTAGAAACTGGAAGACTTCTAGCCTTCAACTTGTACACTACCAAATCAAAATTAACCTGGGTCTGATTTTTATGAACACAATGCCCTAACTTTTCAAAACCTGCATCCAAAAGAGAACCTCTCTTTAACGAAACGGTCATACATTTTTCTCTCATATGACCAATTTGCCTCAGCTCCAAACGAGTGGACTTCGACTCCATAACGGATGAGGGACGTCCGATTTCACCGGTCACTGTAGAACTTTTCAGAATATAAAGACTACCGGTCCTTTTACCTTTTAAAAAAACGAGAGCTCCACGAGATACCTTAATGCCGCTCGACTCGATGTTGATTATACATCCTTTCAAGTCTAAAATACTCAAGGAGATTAGATTCTTTCGTAAACCAGGTACACACCTGACATCTGAAAGTGTTCTAATCGTCCCATCGTGCATCCTAATTTTAACAGTACCAATACCAATTACGTTACTAGATGAATCGTTTCCCATGAGCACAACTCCACCTTCAACTAAACTTTATGTGGAGAACCATTCTCTATTGGGACACATGTGGAAAGAACATCCCGAATCTAGGATCCACTCGAACATAAGTTTGGAGTTATCGTTCATTGACACTAACAAGAAATCATCACCGCTTTCATCAACCAAATTAGCACCAGCCACATCTTCCTCATTACTTTCAGCAGCTCTTTTATTTCGCAGTTTATAACAATCTGCTTTGACGTGACCTAACTTTTTATAATAGCGACACATTTTGTCTCGCTTCTTTGATGCTACCAAAATGGAAGCTTGCCTATCTGCCTTGCTATCCAAACCAAACTCATTTTCGAGTTTGTTTCGACTCAATAAATGACCCTTCACATCTTCGAACGAGAGTGTGTCTCTGCCATAAATCAGGGTCTCCTTGAAATACTTGTATAAATGGGGTAAAGAGCACAATAATAGCATTGTCTGATCTTCATCGTCAATCTGAATCTCAACGTTCTTTAAATTATTTAAAAGAGTAATGAATTGACTGATGTGATCTCTAAAAAGCTCATCTTCCTTCATGCGAAACATAAATAGGCATTGTTTCAACACTAAACGGTTAGCCAGAGACTCATTCGCATAAAGAGTTTTTAACTTTTTCCACAGAGCGGATGAGGTCTTCTCCATCAATACCTCCTGCAATACCGTATTCGCGAAGCACAACTGGATTGCAGACAAAGACTTTTCATTAAGCTCTTCCCATTCGGTTTCATTTAGATTCTCAGGCCTTTTCCCTATAACAACCTTTTTCGAGCTTGATTGAACTAGAATTGCCATTATCCGAACTTGCCACAGATTAAAATTTGTCTCACCATCGAACTTCTCAATTTCAAACCCTGTTGTTGCCATTTCTAAACGAGCTGATCTATGAAAATTGAATTAGCTCTGATACCACTTATTAGGAATTAACCCGGTTAAGCAACGAACAAGTAAAAATAGCAAAAGAAATTGAGAAATTGAACACACAAATTTAACTTGGAAAAACCCCTCCAAAGAGGATAAAAAACTACGGGCAAAGATAATTTTACTATAACGGCAAAAGAACGAAGAATACAAAAGATGAAGATAAAAACTAAACCTCGAAAACCCAAAAACAAAGAACCCTCAAAACGTAAACACAAAATTCTCTAAATGTGTTATGAGTTCTAATCTCTAATGGGTGTATTTTCTAATGTTGTAAAAAAGCCTATTTATAGGCTAAATTCATAGGTCAGATAATAATAAAATAATTTAAACTAATTAAAGTTTGATTGAAACAAATAAACAGAGTTTAACTAGAAGATTATTTCTTAAATTTGACTAAAATAGGAGTCATACTTAAGAAGGATATATGACAAAATCTCAATCCCATTTGTGTAGTTAAAAATTTCCATCATTTGTATACAAAAATTTCCACCATAAGTAGGCAATGGTTAGGACCCCTAGTTGGCACCCTAAAATCAAGGTTCAAACCTTGTTGTTGCCATCTTCTCCCTCAATTTTGTAATATGTGTAAGTCACATTACACTTCTAAATAAAGAACTCAAATATAAATCTTATATAAATCTTTGTAACAACATTGTAAGGAGGGGCGGCCTTGAAAGAATTAGTCTTCATAAAATGTAAAATGAACATTAAGGATACCTTCCTCATACCAAAAAACTAAGTTGTTGAAATTGGTAACCAAAATAAAATTACAAAATCTTTAGTGTGTGTTTGAAGGAGGAATTTGTAGAAGGGATTTCATTTATATCAAGGTTTTCAAAATCCTAAAAATGAATTTACTTGTTTGGGTAAATGTATAAGAGAATTTTAAAATTTGTGAGTAATTTCAAGTGGGAATTTCAATAGCTCAATTCCCCTTGTCAAATTTCATCTAAATAGGTGCTTTTTCAAAATTTCTCATAATTTTATTTGATTTAATACACATGATCATACCATAAGATAAATAAATAAATAAAAACTTAAACTTCAAAAATTGTTTTTATTTAATTATAATATATACTTTTTAATTTTCATTTTATTAAAACCATTTATAATCTTTTACAAATATAATTATATCCATATTGAATGTTTTTTATATTATTTATTTTAAAAATTATTATTTATATTTTATATTTATTTTATAATTTGTAAAATACCAGTGACCTAATTTTTTTTCTAAATCAATTATTTATTCAAATAAAGCAATTACAAATCCTAACATTTTGAATTGATGAATTCTAAAATATTAACATTTTTAAAATCTTAAAAACTTTAAAATTATTCATCCAAATACACTCTTAATGTTTAAATATATAGTTTACTATAACAAAAAGAAATAGTTTACTATTCCTTCACTATATATTTTACTATTTATTTCTAATTCAGTGTAATAAACTAAAAGAAATGGAAGAGAAAATTCGATAAAAAATTCAAAGTCCAATAAATTATCAAAACCGATCTAAACTAAATAAATTTGGATTAATTTGTTCAAAGATATAATTTTTTTTTATCTAAAATAAGTTGTTCTAATTATATCTGCTCTTTTTGACATGGTGCCTAGAACTACCCCTAACTCCTCCTGAACCCATAACTAGGAGGATAATTCGTTTCAGTACACTCGAACCCACGTCCTCCTACATTGACAACAATACACATATCAATTGAACTAAAACTCAATCGGCTAACCTTAAATATTTTTGAATTAGTGTTGTTGATTATTAGTCAACCTTAATAATTTGCAGTCATTGGTTGGAGAAGTGAAAAAGCACTTGGATGAGAACTTGCATCCTCAAGTAGATGTTTTATATGATGAATACAATGTAAGAACTCCATGATCGATATTTCCTTGTAATTTGTCTTAATTATTTCCATTTTAAATTTGTGTTAATTATTGTTAATTTTGTCCTATGAAATTAATTAAGAGGGATGATGAAAACATGATTGAAAGTGAAGATGAAATGGGGACGAAAGTTATTGATCCGGTCAAAAAGAACAGTCGGATTTTCTCCAGAATCGAAGGTAAGTATGTACCTAATTAAACAAATGGCATTTAATACAAGGGTTAATATACAATTTGGTACCTAAGTTTAGCTTGAATGTTCAATTTGGTACCTAAATTTGGCTTTAATGTTCACTTTGGTACTTAATTTTTTTCAATTTGATACTTGAGGTTTTTCTTGTCCCAATTTAGTAACTAAGTTTGACTTTAATGTTCAATTTGATACTTGAGTTTTTTTCTTTGTCCCAATTTAGTACTTATATTTTTTTTTATCGGTTGGTTAAAACTCGGACTAAATAATTGGTTCAACAAACACATTTTATAATTTTATCATATTTTTTATTTTAATAATTTATTTAATTTGAACCAATTAGATTCAGAATCAATTTATTAGATGAACTACATTTTGCACAACTCTACTTGGTTTTCTTATTTAACACAAATTTATATTGAAATTGTTGGACACAGAGTTTATAGCCAGATTCATGAGCTGGTACAATAATCAATCAAAGATGGCAAATGCAGCAGCCACATTCTTCTGGCCGCCGGTGAAGGGACTTCAGTACAGCAGCCACATTCTTCTGGCCGCCGATGAAGGGACTTCACCCTGACCGTTCCTTTGCCAGTTTCTTCAATAAGTAAATGAGGTAGTGGACAGTGAATCAATTAGTCAAGTTAAATTCAAGATAAACATCAAACTTCTTGTGATCTCCATATTGGGCTGCCTGCTCTTGTAAAATAAGCTTCATTTTCATTACTAGTTAAAAGCAAAAGCAAAAGTGTAGCACCCCAAACCTGACTCAGTTGTTATGGTCGAATTTGGAAAGCTACATTGGCCACTGGGATGGCCCAAAAAAACTTTCGTGATTTCAGACGTGCTTTTTTTAAACCATTTGCGCAGTTCGTTCAAAACTAGTAAAATCGAATGTTCAACTTTATTTTCAATCTCATTTCAAAAACTATTTATCTATGAAAATGGCTGAAATAAACTTTCGGAATTTTGAAAAAAATATTTTAAAATTATTGGCTTATCAATTCAAAACAAATTAAATAAAGCATTTATTTTAATTTCATAAAAACCGTGCAAATATCAGGAATCGAAATAAATAATATCTCAATTGTAAACATTCAATCATTTATTCAAAACTATTTCGGATTTTCAAACATACTTTTAAATCATTTGTCTTTTCATTCAAAATTGGAGAACTAGATTATTCGTCATTATTTTTAAAAAAAATATATTAACTTTATAAATCAAATGTCTTTAGAAAACTCATTTGTAAACATTAATAGTTTTGAAAACTAAGTCTAATTTTATTAAAAACTCATTTTTCAAAAATGAAGCAAAAAAATGTGTTATTGATAGATTCTATTTTAAAAATCGAGTTTCAAACGAAATCTTATCAAATACCAATTTATGCAGTTTTTAAAACTTAATGTCATGCAAGCAATTTATGCAAATCAGAATGAAAAATTCTCAAAATAAAGTCTCATCCCACAGTCCATACTCAAACTTATTACAAACCCAAAATATCAAAATAAAATTTAATTACTTTAATTTAAAAAGACTTCCAAGAAACTCCTCCAAATGTCGTCATCGAATCCTAACTTCAGGGTTATCTGTAAAATCAAAAAACTAAAGGGGGTGAGCTATAAAGCTCAGTGTGAGATTAACATAAACACAATCACATACATATAAACATAAACAATATTATATAATCATAATAATCATATCAATTTCATATAACTGAATATTTCATACTTATACTATGCATGATCATGTCATTGCATATTTCATAAAACGATGCAGATTTTATGAAAACGGTCCTACCCATCTCCGCTACACACCAAAATCGAGTTCTTCAGAACTAGTCCATCCAACACACCAATTTATGAACAGTGTCTCCAAAATCACAGATATACTGCCACATAATCAAAATCGTGAACAATGTCACATTAATGCAGATAAACTGTCACATACTTCCGCCTTTCACATATCCCACCTCATGCATGATCTATGGCCAAAATCACTTAAATCATATAGGCATGTTTAACATGCAAATTACATATGTACACATGGTACCAAAATTTCACATTTTATAAATCATGTGAAAATCACATATGTCATAAGATCACATAACATGAGAATGAGATTTTTGTAATTTTCATATCATTAATAATCAACAAGTCACACATCATACATATCACCAAAATCAATGGTTTCAAATCATTTACTTGACATAGTCCATAACAATGGGTTTTATCGCTCTTAATGGATACATAAAGTATCCTCATCAAACATAATTTAAATAATAATTTTAACAATATAAAACATAGGTTTATTTTTGTTTAATGTTAAAACCCACACCTGATCGTAGATCTGATGTGCAACAACTCTCTAAGAATGCCCACACGTGGATCTAACAATTAGATTTACCTATTCAATCAGTAACAGTGATCTTACGTTAATAACAATCATTATTAATGTTGATACGATAGTTACTATCGATTTCTATTAACACTTACCCTTAGAAATAATCACTCAGATTAGTGATTTTGATTCCCACGTTAATGGTCTCTCGAGTTGGTGTCAATCGGCCCTTCAATAAACATGACATACGAGATGGTAATACTTGATAAATAATTCACTATGACCTTAAAAATATTTGGTCAAGAGAAAAGTAGGGAGATTTCTACTCAACCCTTACACTTACACTAACTTGGTTGAAACGAGAGGATCGAAGAATCGTCTTGAACACGAATTAGAGAGGAACGGAGGATCTAAATAGCAGGACTATTTTTGAAAATAGGTCAATGAAAAAGTTTACGATTAAGAACTAATTAAAAATAAATAATGCAAAATTTTTTTATGACTAAAAAGAATAACAAAGGTTGAAAATTGAAGAAGAAAAGAGGAAGAATCTCAACCGTCGGAAGTGGTGCTATGACGACGACGGTTCGACAACATAGGTGGCGGCTCGGTGGAGGAGAAGAAAAGAATATTGGTTCAGTCACTCACTTAAAGAAGGAGAAAGGAGAAGAGAGAAAAATAATAAAAAGAGAGGATTTGCGCGATGGTTGTCATGGTGATGGAGGGTGGCGCTAAGGGCAGCGGTGGAACAAAAAGAAGAAGAGAAGAAGATCATGGGTGATGAAGTGGTGGTGTTTAGGTCAAATGGTGGAGGCTAACGGTGGAGGAAAGGAGACCAAAATCAAAATAATGGTGGTTCAAGGTGGTGCAAAAGGGGAGGAAGAGAGAAAAGTGAGGAGCAAAGGTGGGAAATGGCAATGAAAATGAAAAGAATGAAAAGATAGAAAAAAAAAAGAAAAAGGGTGTTCTTCATCTTATCTAGGTTCAATGAACATCACACAAGGTAAAAGTGAAGAGAATGGTATATTGTGGGGACAAATGAGCAAAAAGGGGATCATGTAATGAAAAGGGGGCTATTGAGGGAATGTTGACCATGTAAACAAGGGAACAAGGGAAGAATCTTCCCAAGTATGGCAACTATGGGTTGGACGATAAAGGCATTTAGCACATGTAAAAATTCACAAAAAAAATTTAAATTAAAAAAATGGTGATAAAGAGACTTGAACCTAAAACCTTTAATAAATATATTAAACACCTAACCACTTGATCATTTTCTTCCTTATGATTATTTTAACAAGAAAATAATTAAAACATGGAATGATCTTTGCTAAGGGTTTGAGACAAATTTGCACCAAATAGAAATTAAAAAGAGGGAAGGGATTCGAACACAGGTCATCAATGACAGCTCCACCACTACTCAATCACTATAACTGATATTTATTTATTAACAAATATGCTAAGGTCATCTAAAAAAATTCAGACATAACCATTCTCGGTATTAACCCAATTTTTACTAACTCGATTTTTGGGATGTGACAAAAAGTCATCGATTAGGATCAGAACTAATCGAGCCAGATAGTTAAATTTGGATCACTCTATAATTAAGTTTAATTGAAGTTTTATTTGACTATGATCATAAATGTTTTATTTATATTATTTTATTTGTTCTTTTTGTGTGATAGGTTGTAAATCAACAAGTGGTTGGGTGCAATGGTAAGTCACATTACACTCTTAATGGGAGAACGTAGGTTCGAACCTTGGAGACAATATCGTTGGGAGGGGTAGCCACAAACCCCGAACATGAACCGTAAAACGTACATGCATCATACTAAAAAAACTTGAGCCTAAAATGAGTTGAAGGCCACACAACACTCCGATATTTCTCCTTCTTTACTTAAATTTTATGGCATTCTATTTTATCAATAATGATTATTATTATCATTCATGAGTTAGATAGTAAAAAAATCGATACTCTTTAAATAAAGTTTTAAATTCAAATCTTCTAAATGAAAATAAAAAAATTATTTTATTTAATAATTCAACCCGACTCGCTTTCATATTTAATTACAACCAATTAGATAGTTAAAAAATGTAAGACAAAAAATATATTATTGTTTATTTTGATTTTAGATTGGTGACAACACATAAATAAATGGTATACAACTTTTCTTTTTATTGGTACAAATGGTATACAACTTGATATGCTAATTGATATGATATATTTTTAGGGTAAGTTATATCTAAGATTATTGAATTGTTAGTATATTTAGACATTGATCACGAACTTTAAAAAGTTATAAAATGCTCACTGAATTATTCGAAAAAAAATTATTTGAATAATTGAACTGTTAAATTTTTAATGAACGACTGATATAATCGTTAAATCACTATTAATATAATATAATATAATATAATATAATATAATAAACTACAGCAATGATCATCAACTAATATTTTATATTTCTATTATTTCCTTGTAATTAGTGTCAAACTTAAAACGTAGCGTTTTGGGTTTAAGTATTTTAATGAAGCGATGTGTATCATAGGGAGTTAAGTCAAGGTTTACGAAATGAGTCGTTTTGGCTAAAAGTCGTTTAAATGAAAAGGGTGCATAGTGTGTCTCCTATGCCACGTTGTCACAAGGTCGTTACCCACTCTTTTTATTACCCAATCAAAGTAGGGGAAGACTGTTAAGGAATTACAACAAGGGGAAGACCGTTAAGGAATTACAACACAATTTTTTGACTTTCTTCTTCTCGTATTTTCTCTCTACTGCTCTTTTCTTTCGTTATTCTCTTCTTCTTCTTTGATTTTTTGATTTTTTTCTTTATCAAAGGTATCAGAGCTTCAGTCAATCCACATGGCTAGTGATGGGATTACCATAAGGTTGCAAAAGGAGATGGGACTATTGTTGCAGGAGCTATCTCAGTTGCAAGTAGAGGTCACACAAATAGATGTTAAGTGTTGGATCCGATGCTCTAAGTGTAGTATTTTCGTCTAAGTACACTTGTAATCTTTTTGAAATAGATTGATTAATAAAACTATTAATGAATTAAATCAATATATTTTGTATACTCAAATGATTTTTGCACGCAAAGTAAAATAGAAGCATATTGCTCATTGGTTATCTATTGTTTAAATTGATACTAAGTGGTGTTAAGTGGTCGGATTGTAGTATGGAAAGATAGCTTGTATTAGTAGACGAACCTAAACATGTCCTTAGTCTTATTGGAAATGAGCAAATCTGTAACGCCCCTAACCCTTAACTGTCGCCGAAACAGGGTTACGGAGTATTACCAAACTTTTCAGACCAATTACGAACATTCCATATCGTTTGATACACATATCAGAAACCAATCACAATTCACTCACATTGACCCTTATATGAGTCATCGAGGACCAAAATATGCATTAGAAACAAGTTGGGACTAAACCAGAAATGCAAAGAATTTTTTTCAAAATTTCAAAATTTTGCCTAGATGCAAGGGACACACGCCCGTGTGGCCGGTCGTGTGAGTCAGAGACATGCCCGTGTTTCAGGCCGTGTGAGCATTCAATGTGAGGCACGCGATTGTGTCCCATCCCATGTCCATACCCGTGTAACTCTCTAACTTGGACCACACGGCCAAGCCACACGCTCGTGTGCTAGGCTGTATTTAAGGTGTAGGGGTCACACGGCCAAGCCACACGCCCATGTGCTAGGCTGTATTTAAGGTGCAGGGGTCACACGGCCAAGCCACAAGCCTGTGTGCTAGGCCGTGTGTAAAAACCTGGGCATTTTATTTCTAAATTTTAAGATACAGGGGACACATGGCCGGACCACACGCCCATGTGTTAGGCCGTGTGTAAAAACCTGGGCATTTTATTTCTAAATTTTAAGATACAGGGGACACATGGCCGGACCACACGCCCATGTGTTAGGCCGTGTGTCACACACGATTGAGACACACGTCCGTGTTTCTACCCGTGTAGACGAAAACAGGCCATCTTAAGGCCACTTTTCTCACCCATTTTGATATCAACCTATACACAATATTTCAATACATCAATAAACCCCAAACAAGCAATCAACACAAGCCAAAATCATGTCTTAAGCAAGACATAACGTCACAATACTCAATTACCTAAACTTACCAATTTAACCCATTTCATTGATTTGTCAAAATCTACTACTAATTACATACTTACAAGCATATATCATTAACAACCATACTTCAAATTAGTTCATTTCCAATCCAACCCTATACATGTCATATAAACCAAAGTTTACATTGCAAAAACTAAGATTAAGTTGGATAGTGTGGCTTGGTGTGTTAATCTGATCTCTCGACCTTAGGTTAATCTACAAGAGCATTAAACTATACAAGCAAGCTTAATGAATCTTAGTAAGTTCAATAGGTTAAACATAGATCTTACCGACTTAATATAATAAATTAAATAATAAATAAATCATACATTCTTCATGTCAAACCCAACATAAATCATAGAACACACTTCCTTCAAATCAATATCAATAATAAATGATAGATCTTTCAATTTCAATCACATAAGTATTTTACCCAATCTTACCGAATCAAAGAACCGCTTACGAATATGAGTACATCATATTCAAAAGCCCGAAGGCTGCACAGAAGCACATAAGTGCTAAACAGAAACCTATAAGGGTTGAACGGAAGCACATAGGAGCTGATCGGAAACCATAAGGGTTAAACAAAACTCATATGAGTCAACAGAAGCTCGTGAGAGCTAAATGAAAAGTAAACACGAAAGTTTACAACAAATGTTGAACCTCGGTTTACATGAGTACATTTGCCGTCAATTCATCCTTTTGCATTTTATAGTCAATTCATCCTTTGCATATACCGTCAATTCATCCTTTTCATTTTACCGTCAATTCATCATTTGCCACAGAACGATTGTACTCAATCCTGCGTTCCATTCATTTTGAGCATTCAATTCAATTTCAAATTTTAACAATAATTTTATTTTCAACAGTAGATATAAATAAATACATAATATCATTCATCAATTTAATAAATAAACATTAAAGTTTAACCATACGAACTTACTTGGGCTAAATTGTAGGATTTGTAGTAATTCAGGGACTATTCTGCTAATTTTCCTTTTTCACGATTGTCTACAGGCTCTTGATCTAAAATATGAAATTATTTATTCATTAGCATATATTTCAATTTCAATTCACTTCATAAACAATACCCCTTAATTTTTGAAATTACATAATTACCCCAATTTTTACAACTTTTACAATTTAGTCCCTTACTAATTAGTCTACCAAATAAGCTATTTTTTTCTCAGTTGATAGTTTATCTAAATATTCTAAGCTATCATACAGCCCTTGTAATAGCCCAATTTTGACCCTAATCGGAATAGTGGTTTCGGGACCACAAATCTGAGTCTGAAAAATATTTTAATATTATTTTGTGTGTTTATGATGTGTGAATTTAAATGTGTGAATGTTTCGTGAATTAATTTTTTTGTTTATGTGTTTAATTTGACAAAATTATCTAATTGCATAAAATGTGAAATTTGCTTATTAAGGTGTGAAGTGTTTATTTGGTAGTGGCTTTTAAATATGAGGTTCTTAAAGGGCAATTAGCCCATTTTAAAGGATAGTGGACGGCATGATTGTTAAAATATATAGTTTTTATATATTAAATATAAAATTTAAAATAATAATAGTATAATATTAAGCTATTATATCATAAAACATTAAAGAAATAAGCCATGTTCTTCATTTTTTTATCACCGAAACTAGAAAAGAAAATTAGGTTTGAAGCTTTGAAATATTCGGCCATTGAAGACTTTGATTAAGGTATGTTTCTGTTTCGATTTTTGATAATTTTTACGTTTTTGAGATCGTTGTTTTAAATACTTCAAAACCCATGTCTTAATTTTGTGAATTGTTGATGATTTTGAAATGTGCCATTGATGAATGTTTGAGTTTCATGATGTTATTTGATGAAATATGAAATATAAGTGTTAGATAAACATGTTTTGTCTTTAAATTTTTGGTGAATTTGAGTAATTAGGGCTAAATTGAGAAAATAAATTTTTGAGGGACTAAAATGCGAAATAAATGACATGCATAGACTTATATGAGCTTAGTGCATATTCGGCCAGGCTATTGTGCAATGAAAAATTAATTATTTTGTATTTTGTGAAATAGGGACTAAATTGTGAAAAAATGTGAAATGTTAGGGGCAAAAATGTAATTTTCCCATTTATGTGTTCTTAGACTAAATTAAATGAAAATAGGTTTAAATGAGATTTATTTGAATATGTTTAGATCAAGGAACCAAGAAATCAGATTTAGATCGGGGGAAATCGAAAGTAGTTGAGTAGCCGATCTAATAGTCGACGACATCTGAGGTAAGTTATTAAGCATATATTTTGTATCGTTTTAAATCATCTTAGTATCTATGTAATTATGTTGAATTGAATGGTATATATATACATGTAGTGAACTTTCGGCACTAAGTGTGCGGGTATAAAAAAAATTATGATAATGAGATTAGCACTAAGTGTGCGAGTTTAATTGTAAAACACTAAGTGTGCGAGATTGATTATTAAGCACTAACTGTGCGAGATTGATTATTAAGCACTAAGTGTGAAAACTTATTAAATATTTTCGAATAACTATTAGTATTGAGTGTTCGACTTATTGAGTAATCATGATTAGTATAATGAGTAAATAATTGGAGTTCTTGAGTAATAACCGTTGTGGTTGTATCCAAGGTTGAGCTTTGTAAGTATTAAACCTATGTGGTGATTATATTTGGAATCAAATATATAAGATGATTCTTTATATCACATGATGATGAAATGCATAATGTATTTGGCCTTGTATTTAAATTTGAAGAAATGTTTATGGTTGAGTAATTATATTGATTTTAGTTAAATCATAGTAATAAGTTAATAATTATCTTAAGATACGGTAAGTTAAAGGTAAGATGATTTAGTAGTATGAATTGATTAAATATTATTCGAGATATCAAGTTAAATTGTAAAGTTTATTGCTTGTAACTTACTAAGCTAAATTAGCTTACAATGTGTTGGATAATTGTTTTGATGTAAAAATGTTGCTCAATTTGGTATATATATGCTGCCTAAATTGTTGTATATATGCTGTCCAATTTTGATGTAAAAATGTTGCTCAATTTGGTATATATATGCTGCCTAAATTGTTGTATATATGTTGTCCAATTTTGATGCAAAAATGTTGCTCAATTTGTTATATATATGCTGCCTAAATTGTTGTATATATGCTGTCCAATTTTGATGTAAAAATGTTGCTTAATTTGTTATATATATGCTGCCTAAATTGTTGTATATATGTTGTCCAATTTTGATGTAAAAATGTTGCTCAATTTGGTATATATATGCTGCCTAAATTGTTGTATATATGCTGTCCAATTTTGATGTAAAAATGTTGCTCAATTTGGTATATATATGCTGGCTAAATTGTTGTATATATGCTGTCCAATTTTGATGTAAAAATGTTGCTCAATTTGTTATATATATGTTGCCTAAATTGTTGTCAATATGCTGTCCAATTTTGATGTAAAAATGTTGCTAAATTTGGTATATATATGCTGCCCAATTTGTTGTATATATGCTGTCCAATTTTTGGTGTAAAAATGCTGCTCAATTTTGTTGTATATATGTTGTCCAAATTGTTGTATATATGCTGTCCAAATTTTGGTGTGAAAATGATGTCTAGTTTGGTATATAAATGCTGTCCAAATTGATGTATAAGGGCTGTCCAAACAGGGTAGATTACCTATGCTGTAATATGTAGTATAGTTAGTAAATTGAAATGAAATATGTGTACAAATAAATGTTTGGATATATGCTTGATTTATGATATATAATCATATATGTTTGGAAATGTTTTAAGAATTTGAATGATATTAAATTTTGATTAGGTAAATGATAATGATATGGTTGAATTTTTGAAACATGGTTAGTTTATGAAATTTGATTAATGATGCATGTTGATTTTAATTGGTTATGTGATTAAACATATATATATGGAATGAAATTTCGTGGTTGAGTTGGTATAATTTATGAAATAAAAAAAATTTTGAGTTGGGTTTTTAATCGGTAATGCCTAGTAACTCTAATCTAGCAATGGACACGGGCCGAGGTGTTACAGCCTTTGATCAACAAAATTTAACATCAAACCCTAATATATAACATTTTCACAATTTAGTCTCAAAATCAATATCTATCCAAATCACTTTATAAAATCATCAAACAATAAAATTAAAGCTCTAAATCCATAATATTTCATCAAAACATCCAGCAGTCATCAATGGTAACTTTCAAAATTTCCAATAAAATAAAAAACTATTGAAATAGATAGTTAGACCTAATTATAAAAGTCTCAAAAACATAAAAATTTCAAGAAAACGGCAAGAATTGAACTCACACGAAGGAAAAAAATATGAAAAACCAGCTTTAAAAGCTCTCCTATGGTTGTTTTTAACTGAAGATTGATGAAGAAATGTCTAGAAAATCATTTAATTGCTATTTTATTTGTTTAATTTACAAAATTTACAATTTTACCCTTAGTTCACATTATTTCATTATTTATTTCTATACTCATGCCGCCCAGCCTATATAATTTAGTCCTAATTACCCTTTAAGTCCTCCTTATTTACTATTTGGGCTATCTAATCACTATTTCTTTAATTAGCAAGTTTTGCACCTTTTTCAGTTTAGTCCTTTTTAATTAATTAACTACTAAAACATTAAAATTTTCTAACGAAACTTTAATACTACCTTAATGACACTTCGTAAATATTTATAAAAATATTTACAGCTCAGTTTATGAAATTGAGACCTCGATACCTCATTTTCAAAACCACTTAACCTAATAAATCCTTTTAAAACACAAATCACTAATTCATAAATCTTTCTAAAATCATATTTGGCTCATAAATACTAAATAATAAAATTTACAAACTCACTCATCAAATTTGGTGGTCCCAAACCACTGTTTTCGACGCCACTAAAAATTGGATTGTTACAAAATCGATTAAAAGACTAATATGTCGTCTATCAAGTCCAATTTGGGAGATGTCTTGTCTTGGACATCAGAGCGGATGACTCCCAGAAGATAGAAACATAGATGTGACTCACTAGACTAACAATACATTGAACAAGTCCTAAGCAGAATAGATCCTGAATCCGTTTATGGATTTATTCACTTGTGACATTCATAGTGTGACATGCCTAAATCTTGAGTGGATGGAAGACTATGTATGCATGACTCGGTTTCCGACGCCACTGAAAATTGGACTGTTACAAATTCAATTAAAAGACTAATATGTCATCTATCAAGTTCAATTCGGAAGATGTCTTGTCTTGGACATCGAAGCTGATGACTCCCAGAAAATAGAAACATAGATGTGACTCACTAGACTAACAATACATTGAACATGACCCAAGCAGAATAGATCTTGAATTCGTTCATGAATTTATTCACTTGTGACATTCATTGTGTGACATGCCTAAATCCTGAATGGATGGAAGACTATGTATGCATGACTCGTACACTTTGATGTAAATAAAAACCTAAGTTCAAATAGATAAGGAACCGAAAACTGGTGCGTTGGGTGTATGACTTCTGTAGTATGTAGCGTCATTCACAATAGTGGAATTCATAGCCCAAAACATGGGTAAATAATATCCTCTCATTGGCATTACATGGTTGATGAAAAGTAAACATGGCCACAGGTCGTCCGTCTTTGTGATGGATGGTTTGATCATTATTTGATAGTGATTGACTTTTAATGAAGGAAGATGTAATGATTATCATGAGATAAAATGGGATCATTTTAGGAAAATGGATATTATCCCAAAAAGAGTAACGCACTTATGACAAGATCATTGGACGAACACTGAGTAGTTGCTTTCATAATGGTATGTCACTGGGGAGAGCTCAATCACGATACTATAGTTAAATGACTTCGTAACTAAATGAGTTTATAATTAATAGGAGAAAAGCCAAAACTTAATTTTAAATCATTTGAGCCTCAACTACATATGTCCAATCGATTCCTTCGCTAACTTGTTGAAACCATAAATGAATTGTGTGTTTGAATATAAATGAACAAAATGAATAGAAAAAGTGAAATAGGAAACATTCAGGAATGATCATGGTTTCTCTGAAATGGAGAAATGGAATTATTTGGAAATGAATATAAGTTTCCAAAAATGGAAATGAAAATGAAAATAGAAACTTGCAATCCTATATAAGATTACTTAAAAAATGATGGAAGAATAAATTTATGTTTTTAGACTATTTTGAAGCCCAAAAATGAAAATAAACCATTCAGCCATAGTGAACATGTAGAGTTGTGATATATTGAACGAATTTTCTCAAAATTTTACAGGGGTAAAATCATCAAAAATTTATCAGGGGTAAAATTGTTAAAATTTTACTAGGGTAAAATAAAGATGAGAAAATTATTTAATATGTAAATATTAAATTTTATTTTGGGAAATAAAAAACTAAATCGGGTTGAATCATATTACAAAGTATTGGGTCAAAAAGGCCCAGAAAATACTCGTAATTGGACCCAATGTGAGAGATGCCCAAGACCCCTCATATAACATGAAGGGGGCGACAACCCTAGTAGAAATAAAACGGTGAGTTGTTCACCCCTCCCCTACTCTAAGTAGGATGTTTTTCTATTTAAAATAAACCTCTATAGCTCTATAAAGGTTCTACCTTCTCTTCCTATAAATAAATGGCACCGGTAGACCTATTTAAACAACTTTTGAGATATTGTCATTCTGCGAAAAAATAGAGAGAATTTATTCTCAACTTTTAAATATATTTTCCAAAATAACAACTTTGCCCGTTTCTATTAAAGAAGAGAGAATTTTTATTTTCACCCCAAAAAGAAAACTTTTTCTAGTTCTGTGTTTTGGTTCAATTAGTTCGAGTCCACACTCGAAGCAGTTCATGTTATGACAATAGTGGAGAAGATCATTTAGTTGAAAGCCAAAAAAAATAAGGATCCACTTATCAGAAAACACAGGTACGTATTCGATTAAAGTTTATTGCAATAATATCACAAACAGGGTCAGTTTTCAAAATTTTAATTTTCCGCTGTGCAAGAAAACCATTTTCAAACCGGATTTTTTCCAACACTAAGTTGGATGCACATTTCAGCAATTTCAAGGGAAAGTTTCGATCAGAACTACAATCTTTATTTAAGTAATATTTGGGCCAGCCATCTGTGAGCTCTCATGATGTACCACAGGACAAGAAGAAGGGAATCCTGGGCACACCTCCTCCAAGGTTTTCATTCAAAAAAGGGTTGGCAATTTCACCTATGGAAAATTTGGGTCGAGTAGGGCAACCCCCTCGAATGTGCACCTCAGAGGCGGTTGGAAGGACCTACAGGTTGGATTGTCCCAGATTTGATGGGAAGGATTTTCGGGGATGGTGGTCAAAGCTCGAACAGTTTTTTTTTGGCTGAGAACATGGCAAATTCAGCTAAAGTCAAAATGGTTATGTTCAGCTTGGAAGGAAAAGCCCTAAATTGGCACCATTTCTTTATTTAGAGACACGGTGGCCTGGAATAGCTCACATGGAATACATATGCTCGAGGGTTAACAGAACGGTTTGGCTAAGTTTATTTTTGAACTCTATGACCGAGTTGATTTCCTTCAAGCAACAAGACATAGTTGATAACTATCATGACCATTTTGTGAATCTTATAAACCAGTTGTATTTGCTTCAAAATTTTGCATCGAATATTTTTGTCAACAATCTTAAGGTAGAAATTAGATAGTATATAAGGCTATTTAAACCTAAAACGATAGTGGAGGGATATATGATTGCTTAAGAATTGGAAAGGTATTGTGTTTAGCACCATCAAAAAGATTGTTCCTGAAGGTAGAGGTATAGCATACTCCAAACCATTATTTGCTCATGTTAAGAGCCCAATAACTAGTGGTGGATTTGTTTCTTAAGGAGGGCACAATTCAGCAACCACAAGTAAGAAGGCACCTACCAAATGTAACACCCCTAACCCGTATCCGTCACCAGAACAGGGTTACAGAGCATTACCGAAATTTACAAAACGTATAACAGACATTTCATATAATTTATCAATCATATTAGAATCTATTCGTAACCTATCATATTGTCCCTTTTATGAGCCCTTAAGGCCTAAAATATGCATTAGAAATAAGTCAGGACTAAATTAGATACTTAGAGAATTTTTCGTAAAATTTTAAAATATTTACAAGATGCAGGGGACACACGCCCGTGTGGTCAGGCCATATGGGCATTTGCAATAGGGACACACGGCCGTGCCCAGCCCCTGTCTGTACCTGTGTAACTCTCTGACTTGGGTCACACGGCCAAGTCACACGTCCGTGTGCTAGGCCGTGTGAACATAATATTTCGCATTAAATAGGTGTAAGGGTTACACGACCAAGCCACACGTCCGTATGCCAAGCCGTGTGATCAATTTTGAGCATTCTGTTTTGAAATTTTTAAGATGCAAGGGACACATGGCCCAAACACACGCCCATGTGCTAGGTCGTGTGTCACACACGGCTGAGACACACACCCATGTCTCTACCCGTGTGGATGAAATAGGGCTATTTCCAAGCCACATTTCTTACCCAAATTTTCCTTCCACCTATATAAACACTTAAACATATTCTCAAGTTAATACAATACATCCAAATCAAGCCAATACCAAGTATCATATATGACATTTTAATACATATGATCAAGTCTTCATTTTTATCAAGTTAACCTAACACATATAAAACCATCTTTGTACTAAATATGCCATTTCATCCATTCATCAATTTCAAACACATATTAACCATGTATAGACTCTTATGTACTCTTCAAAACATACCTATTACAAGCCATTCCAATGGCTAGTTACAACCAAAATCACATACACGCCATTAATGGCCCAATTCAACCTATATATGCCATTATAACCAAAATTAATTTACTAATTATACCGAAATGAGCCAAGGGATAGTGTGACGTTGCTCCGACCAACTTCCAACCAAATTGAGCTTCCGAATTACTATAAAACAGAAAAAATAAAACAAAGTAAGATTTAAAGCTTAGTAAGTTCGTATAACAAGAATTTAACTTACCAACTAATTCACATTTAAGGTAAATAAATAAACATGCTCAAACCAATTTGGCCAATTGCCTAGCACATATCCTTATCAAGCATGTTAGTCATGTAATTCACATAATTACCAAGAAACATGAATGAGCTCATCAATATTCAATTTCCACATACATGTATTTATCATTTCAAATGTCCATGAACATGTAAATATCATATCTTTGTATTTCAAGTATTTCTCATAGTAACTCATCTTGAATTCATATCATCTCATATCGAAACTTTACCCATTGAATCATTTAAAATATTGATGGATACAAGGGTAGTACACATGAAGTGTACGAATTTGAAATCTGTCAATTCATATTCAGGGGTGCTCATTAGAGCACATAATCAGGAAGCCCTCTCTCGAGTCATATAACAGGAAGCTCCGGAAAGCCATTAACGGAAAGTTTATCAAGGTTGTATAACGAGAAGCTCATAAGAGCCATAATCGGGAAGCTCATGCGAGCCAATAACGGGTAGCTCCGAAGAGCAATTAATTAGGAAGCTCCAGATAACCATATATCATGAAGTTCAAGCGAGCCATATCAGGAAGCTTCGTAGAGCCATTAATCAAGAAGCTCACAAAGAGCCTTTAATCGGGATGCTCATAAGAGTTGCGGTGTGCCCACAACACATACAGGATCACTACCGATCGGGATGCTCCGAAGAGCTATTAACAAGAAGCTCGCAAGAACCATATAACGAGAAACTCGAGAGGGCTAATAACAGGACGCTCATTCGAGCTGTGGTGCGTCTGCAACATATGCAGGACCACAACCAATTCGGGAACCCTATATCCATCGAATTTCATTTATTCAATTGAGACTTAATGTTTGTCAAGCATTGTCAAATATAAGATTCATTTCATATACATAGAAAAAATACAATCACATACATACAATTCAATTAACACATATGAGTTCTCAATTTAGTTACACAAACTTACCTTGACAAGTGTTCATGAATTGTAATCTATTAATCTGATACTCTTTCTTTTCCTCGATCTAATTCCATACAAGTAAATTTAGCTCAATTTAATACAATTCATGCTCAATTCAGTCCAATTCGCATCTTAGGCAAAATTACTATTTTCCCCTATACTTTTACTTAATTACGATTTCATCCCTAGGCTCGGAAAATGAAATTCATGCAATTTAATCCTTATTCCAAGCCTAGCCAATTTTTACATATCACAATAGCAGCCCATGTATTTCATAAAATTTAGAATTTTTTTCATGAATTTTACATTTTTACAATTTAGTCTCTAAATCACAATTTCACCAAAATTCACTTTACAAAAGTTGTTTATCTATCAACAACCTTTCATTTTCTACCATAAATTTAATAATTCATACATATTCATCCATGGAAAACCCTAATACTTTGATAACTTTATAAATTAATCCCCGAGATAGCTAAATTAAGCTATTACGATCTCGAAAATATAAAAATCATTAAAAACGAAACAAGACTGCTTACCTAATTAAGCAAAATAAGTTGGCTTGAGCTTAGGTTTTCATGGCTAGGGTTTCCATCTTTTTTTAATTGGAAAGATGATGAAAAATGATGATATTTCTTATTTAATTAAAATATCATCTTTTATTATTTCATCTTTCCAACTTAATTCATTTCTTTATTTAATTTTCCATGGATGAATCATCATACTTATCTACTAACTCCTCTTAATGGTCTATTTGTCATATAAGGACCTCAAATTTTGAATTCCATAGCTATCTGATACCTATAGCTACTAGAACTCAACTTTTGCATTTTATGCAATTTGGTCTTTTCCATCTAATTAAACATGTATTCGGCAAAAATTTCTTTACGAAATTTTTATATGATATTTCTATCATAATGCAGACCATGAAATAATATTAAAATAAGTTTCTTTCCAGACTCAAATTTATGGTCCCGAAACTAATGTTCTAATTTCACTAAAAACGGGCTGTTACACCAAATCACTCCCCCAATCTAAGATGGAAAAATTGAGGAAAAAAGGGCTTTGTTTTTTGTGTGTTTCCAAATACACACCGGGTCATAAGTGCACTAAGTCTCAGTTTTATCAGTTGTTAATAGAACCATAGGGTGATTCTCACAATGAGGGCCACAGGTCACCTTCTGAGAAGTACCAAGACTATTCTGAGTAGTTAGAACCTACAAAGCCAGAGATTGAGTCAGCCGCACCAGTGTTACTTTGCGTGCACTTGAGGGGTCTCAAAGGAATAATACCATGAGATTCTTAACAAATATTAGTCAACTGGAGGTTATTATTTTGGTTGATTCTGGAAGTACACATAATTTTGTGGACACCAAATTGATGAGGAGGTTGAATTTACCTAGGGATCAGTCTTGTCAGTTGACAGTTATGTTTGCTAATGGAGTCAAATTATCTACTCAAGGGTCGTGTAGGTCTGTCACTTAGGAAGCACAAGGGTACATGTTTACTACTGACTTCATGACTCTACTTGTCAAGGGATGTGATCTTATCTTAAGCATCCAATGGTTGTTATCATCGGGGTTGATCATCTAGAATTTTTCATCCTTGACCATGCAGTTTGAAAACCAGGGTTAGTCTTGTACTCTTCAAGGCATACTTCTTGGAGCCTGCATATTTTATATAGTTCTCAACTATCTAAGTACTTCAGTCTTATGGGACAGGGACCTTGTCCCATGATCCTAGCTATCAGCAACCACACATCTTTGAATTTACCATCCCAAGGCATGCACAAGGACATACAAGCTCTCCTCGATAAATTTGATGATGTGTTTCAACTGTCACGGGGTTTACCTCCCACAAAGGTACAGGACCACAAGATTCCCTTACATGATGAATCCAAGGTCATCAGAATTAGACCCTGTCAATATCCCACAGTTTAAAAATCTAAAATGGAAAGGCTCATTCAAGAGATGTTACAGGTTGGGATTATTAGGGACAGTAGCAGCTTTTTTGCATCCCCTATTGTCATGGTAAAAAAAGAATGGTAGTTGAAGGTTGTGTGTGGATTACAGACAACTCAACCAATTAACAATAAAGGACAAATTCCCAATTCCTATGATAAAAGAGTTATTTGATGAGTTAGGGCAGACTAAGTTCTTTTCTAAATTGGACTTAAGATCAGGTTACCACCATATCAGAATGCCGGAATGAGACATACATAAAATAGCATTTAAGACTCACGAAGATCACTATGAGTTCCTAGTCATGCCTTTTGGCCTGACAAATGCACCATTCAGCTTTCAATCTTTGATGAATGGAGTTTTTAAAAGGCTGCTAAAAAGGTCAGTGTTAGTGTTTTTTGATGACATACTTGTATATTCCACTGACTTGTATGCACATCTGACTTATTTGGGAGAAGTTTTACACCTTCTGAGAGAAAATCAGTTATTTTCCAAGAAGAGTAAATGTAATTTTAGCAACACTTAAGTGGAATACCTGAGCCACATTATCTCTATGGGACAATTTCCATGCATTCTTCCAAAGTAGAAGGGGTGCTTAACTGGCTAACACCTCAGTTAGTCAAGGAACTAAAGGGCTTTTTTTGGTTATCAGAGTATTACATGAGGTTTATTAGGCATTATGGACTTATTTCCAAACCTCTAACCACTTTACTAAAGAAGGATGTACCCTGGTGTTGGTCTGACATATCGCAAGCAGACTTTGAGTAGCTAAAAAGAGCAGTATGCACAGCACCAGTTCTAGCCTTACCAAATTTTCAGGAAGAGTCTTGGGTGGACACAAATGCTTGTGGACAGGGATTGAGGGTAGTGTTGCATCAGAAGGGAGTCATATTGCCTATTTTAGTAAAGGATTGGGAATCAAACACCAAACATTATCCATTTTTTACAAAGAAATGCTAGTTGTATTGCTAGCTGTAAAAATTTGGCACTCATACCTAATGGAATGCACTTTCAGATAAGAACTAATCATCAGAGTTTAAGGTTTCTCTCTGACAGGTAGGCTATTACACCCTATCAACAAAAGTGGATGGCCAAAATATGGGGTATGATTACTCCATCAGTTACAAGAAAAGAGCTCAAAATATTTTTGCTAATGCTTTATCAAGAAGGTCTCAATTGTAAAAAGGCCAGCCTCTTCAGTGTGAAGGAAATATCACTTGGCCTGAGATATAGGGCTAGATCCTAAATTCATGCTACAGTGATACTAAATTGCAGCAAATCTATCAAGATATTCAACAGAAACCTTCATTGCATCCAAAATATTCTTGGGATGGCAGTACCTTAAAGAGGAAAAGAAAAGTGGTGGTAGGGAACAATGGCAATCTTAGGAGGTCTTTGTTTGAGCTTTTTCGTAGTGGATAAATTGTGGGACACTCAGGTATCCATTCTACAAGGCATAGAATTTTGAGCCTTCTCTACTGGAATGGGCTCTCTTGAGATGTCAAACAGTGGGTCAATGAATGTATAGTTTGCCAAAGAAACAAGCATGACACCTCAGTATCACTATGCTTGCTGCAACCCCTTCACATACCTGATCGTGCTTGGGCAGCAGTTACTATGGATTTTGTTGAAAAACTCTCTTTATCCAAGGGTAAAAATACCATAATGGTAGTGGTAGATAGACTAACCAAATATGGTCATTTCTTAGCCTTATCACACCCATTCTCTGTCTTAACAGTAGCTCAAGTTTACCTAGACCAGGTATACAAACTACATAGAGTTCTTGAATCTGTAGTTTCTGATAGAAACAATATCTTTATCTAGAAGCTCAACTTCACCACTCTACTACCTATCACCCACAAACTAATAGCCAAACTGAAGTGGTAAACAAGTGCTTAGAAGGGTATATGAGATGTATGCCTGGTAAGAGACCAACAAACTGGGTTTTATGGATGCCATTGGCTAAGTGGTGGTACAACACTACATACCACACAGCTATACAGTGCACACCTTATGAATCTCTATATAGTTAAAAGACTCATCATCACATGCCTTATTTGGTTGGCTCTTCTCTTATAGCTACTGTAGATTGAAGCTTACAACACAGAGAAGCGGATAGGTAATTGCTTAAATTCCATCTAAAAAAAGCACAAGAACGAATGAGACAAATGGAAAACGGGAAATGATACTTTAGCCTAGATACTTTAGCCTATAAACAGTGGCAGGAAAGCTTGGAAAGATGGCCTATAAACTAACTCTACCCGAGGACTCGCGTATTCACCCCACCTTTCATGTGTCCGAGATTAAGAAGTATATTAGTGCAACTCCTAGCTCTACTATTTTGCCTCAAACAGAAGTTGATGGCAACTTAAGCAAGATAACAATTAGAATGCTGGAAAGGAAAGTAATAAAAAGAAGAAATCAAGCAACTACAGAAGTCTTAATGGGATGGGCTAAGGATTCGACATGGGAAAATTTGGTTGATCTCAAAAAGATGAAATCCTTTTCCTAAGGATTCGACATGGGAAATTTTGGTTGATCTCAAAAAGTAGTATGCATTGTTTGATCCTTGAGAACATGGATCATTTTCGAGTGAAGAATACTTGTTATGGAATAAACGGCAGCAACGATTATCAACCAATATTTTATATTTATGTTATTTCCTTAGATTAGTGTCAAACTTAAAATGTTACATTTTAAGGTTTAAGTATTTTAATGAATCGATGCGTATTGTAGGGAGTTGAGACAGGGTCTTCAAAACGAGTCATTTTGGCTAAAAGTCATTTAAATGAAAATGGTGCGTAGTGTGTGTCCTATGTCAGGTTGTCATAAGGTCGTTACCCACTCTTTTTATTGCCCAATCAGAGTAGTGGGAGACCGTTAAGGAATTACGACACAATTTTCTCACTTTTTTCTTCTCCTATTTTCTCTCTACTGCTCTTTTCTTTTATTATTTTCTTCTTCTTCTTCGATCTTCCGATTTCTTCTTTATCATAAATAAACCATTTCTACCACATCATTCATGATACCTCCAATTATATTATCCATGTCATTTCTAATTAATAAATTTTGTCAACAAAATTGTCCAAAAATATTGCCTTTTTATTTGATTCCTATTTTGACTAATCATGTTTCCATGCACGTGGCTTGTTTCCATTTCTTGCTTTCACCATTAAAAAAATGGCTTCCACACTTTCTCATCATGCTTTCACTTTAAGCAAATGTTTGTTTGGATTAAGAACACGAAAAGTGAGGGTGTCAAATCAAAATCAGGTGAAGAAGTTTACCACATGTCATGTCGTGGTTGTGACACGGAGTGACTTTAACTGAAAATAATTAGGGCCAATTAACTTTGACAGTCAACTATTAAAGTTAACAGTCAAACGATCTTTTTGATGCATTTTGACAGTTTAAGTACCTAATTGAGTGTAAAAAAAGAGAGAAGGGGCTTACATTTTTTTTTTGAAAAAGTTTAACGGTCTTTTTAATACATTTTAAAAGTTCAAGTACTCAATTGAGTCAACAAAAAAACAATGACTTAATTACTTTTATTGAAAAAAATTGAGAACTTTTTACATCCTTAAGACTTTATTTTTTAACCCAATTTGTAACACCCCTAACCCATATCCATCGCCAGAATAGGGTTATAGAGCATTACCAGAGTTTACAAATTAATTTACAGACATTTCATTTCATCAAGCATCCATACTTATAACCAATAAAAATCAAAACATTAAAGAGCTAACGTTGGCCAATTTAACTTATACATGCCATTATAACCAGAATCAAATAATCCAAAATTACCGATAGAACCAACGGATAGTGTGATATATCTCCCACAAGCTTCCAACCCAATCAAGCTTCCGATAATCATTGCAATGCATCTAATAATTATACATATTACCAATAATAATTCAATTCCAATAATAAAACACATATTTATATAATATTCATCACCAAATAACATTCGCTTTAATTAAAATTATACATAATATAGTTCATACGAACTTACCAGGCTAAATTACAGAAATACCAAAATTCAAGGACAATTTGGTAATTTTCTATTTTTCTCGAATCTCCACCCAATATTGATCTAAATTAATATTTCATTCAATTTATTAATTTAAATAATAAAACAATTCATTTCATGCAATTTGGTCACTTTTTGACATTTTTACAAATTTACCCTTAAAATTTTACTTTTATTCAATTTAGTCCCTGAACCTAAAACATGCAAATTACCCATTTTTAATGAAAACTCATGCTAGTTGAATAATCATATATTTTCCTCCTCCTCCTCTCCATTCCACATCCTTAATGTATATAACATGCTTATATGTAACGTTATCTATAATTTCACTATTTATTTATATGTTCATTCAAAGTCGCCCACTTGAGTTCTAGTCACTAAATTATTTATATCTTGAGCTACGGAACTCTGAATTAATATCTGCTAAATTTATATGAAACCAGACTTACATATATTTTTACCATAAAATTTTCAAAATTTATGATTTAGCCAATAAGTACAGTTTATTCTTTAAAGTCATTCATGTTCTGCTGTCTGACAGTTTTGACCCTTCTTCACTAAAAATTAATTATCTCCTCGTACGAGATTCAGATGATGTTAATGTTTGTTTCTATTGAAAGTAGACTCATTAATTATTTAAAAAAATAAATTTAGGCCCCTAAATATTTTTCTCAATTTTTTATGATTTTCCAAAGTCAGAATAGGGGAACCCGAAATCATTCTAACCTTGTCTCACAAAATTTATTATATCTCATGATTTACAACTACATTGCTTACACTGTTTCTTTGATGAGAAACTAGTCTCATTAATATTTAATTTCATATTTTATTCATCTTCTAATCTTATTCCCACAATTTTTGGTCAAAGTTAGACTACTGCTGCTGTCCAAAACTGTTTTAATGCAAGATGTTGATTACTAAGTTTAAAACTCCCTTATTCCTTTTTTCTATAATATTTCCCATCACTTTCTCGTATTTACCTTCACTAATATATCAAGAACATAAGACCTTATTTAAGAAAACTCTACTATAACATCATTTCCATGCTTTTTCAATAATATCAAACTTAAAAATATATTGAAATCTTGATGTTCTTACCTTGTCCTATTAGTTTCAAACTTTAACTTGATTTGATCTCTCCTCCAGCTTCTATTTTTTGAATCTAACTTGATATTCTAGCTCCCCATAGTCTCCTTGTTATCTTTCTCTCTTTATGGATACGAAAATTCTTTTGATTTCTAGGTGAAAATGATGAATTTTTGGTGGAAAGACCAAATTATAAAGAAAGCAAAACGTTCTTTCTATCTCTCTTCTTCTCACGTTGGTGCAGGGAAAAAATGGTGGGATGGTGATTCTTCATCTTCCTTTTCTTATATATATACTAAATAAAATAATAATAAAATAATAAAATTTTATTTAAAAATCAAATTAAAATATTAATAAACTAATATTTATTTAATTAATTAATCTAAAATATCTCCAACATCATCATTGCATTCTAGATTTCTCTCTCTTCTAATTGACCATTTTGCCCTTCATAATCTTTAAAAATTCCATCCTTGAGTCATCACTTAATTTGGTAAAATTGTGATTTAGTCCCTCAATATTCTTTACATTTTCAATTTGGTCCTAATTCATCCATTTTCCTTAGTTTCTAGATTATTCCATCCTTAAAATATTTGCACCATTGGTCCTTCAAATTTTTTATATTTACACTTTACCCCTCAAATTTTGAGTATTTACTCTTAATCAACAAAACTTTTCTCACTTTTGCGATTTAATCCTTTCTTGAATTAATATATCATAATATATTTCTCAATGTTTCCATAACTCAAAATTTCCCTTTTTGTCACTTTATTTCCTTATTTTACTATATCAAGGATACCTACTTTCTTACTGTAGTAATTTTTGGGGTATTACAGTAGTAATTTTCGGGATATTACACAATTTATTCCGGTTTTGGTATCATGTAACAGCTCAATTTTCAATGGTGTTGGAAATAGTGGTTCAAGTCCACTAAATCCGGCAAGTGAGCTCGTAAATTTTATTATATGGTGTGTATGAGTCGATTGTGAATTTAGGATGGCTTATGAATTAGTGAATTATACTTTAGAAATATTTGTTAGATTAATTGGTTTTGAAAATGAGGTATTGAGGCCTCACTTTTATAAGCCGAGCTGTAAATATTTTTATAAATATTTACGGAGTGTCATTAAGGTAGTATTAAAGTTTCGTTAGAAAATTTTAACGTTTCGATAGTTAATTAACTAAAAAGAACTAAATTGAAAAAGGTGAAAAACTTACTAATTAAAGAAATAGTGATTAAATGGCTTAATTAATGAACAAAAGAGGACTTAAGGAGAAATTATGCCTAAAATAAAGGCATGAGGCGACATAAGCAAAAAAGAAAACAAAAATCATATGATTAAAGGGTAAAATTATAAATTTTGTGAAATTAACTTAAATAAATTGAATTCCAAACTTTTCTAGGCTATTCTTCTTCAATTTATCAGCCAAAAACACCATAGGAGAAGGTTATGCCTAAAATAAAAGGCATGAGGCAGCATAAGCTGAAAAGAAAACAAAAATCATGTGATTAAAAGAAAAAATTATAAATTTTGTGAAATTAACTTAAATAAATTGTAATTTTGAAAGTTACCATTGATGAGTACTGGATGTTTATAATATATTAACATAGATTTGAAGCTTTAATTTTGTTATATGATGATTTTATTAAGAAATTTCAATAGAAATTGATTTTAGGACCTAATTGTGAAGAAGATTAAATCTTAGGGTTTGGAATTAAATTCTATTTATCAAAGGCTGTCTAATAGCTTATAACATTTAGATAAAATGTTAATTGAGAAAAATTATCTCATTTGATGAGTTAATTGGTAATGGACTAAATTGTAAAAATTATAAAAGTTTGCGTAATTGTGTAATTTTAAAATTTGAAGGGTATAAATTGTGAAATGAACAAAACGAAAAATTTTATATTTTAGATCAAGAGCCCATAGATCAGCGAGAAAAAGAGAAATTAGTTGAATAGTCCCTGAACTACTGCCAATTTTACAATTCAATCCAGGTAAGTTCATATAGTTAAACTTTCATGATTATTGTTAATTTAGGAATGGTATAATATATTTATTCATATTATGTTGTTGAAATTAAGATTGCTGTAAAAGTTTGAAAATTGAATTGAATGTTTAAAATGAGTAGAACACAGGATTGAGTACGAACGTTCCATGGCAAAGAATGAATTGACGGATAAGACCATGGTTGGACCATGGCAATGTTTAAATGTAAGACCATAGCTGGGCTATGACATTTTAATGAAAAGACCATAACTGGGTTATGGCACTATGAACGTAAGACCATGGTTGGACCATGGCAGTATATATACATGTATAATACCATAGCCCAACTATGGCATTCTGGTGATAAGACCATAACTGGGTTATGGCACTACAAATGTAAAACCATGGCAAGGTCATGGCAATGCATGTGTAAGACCATAGTTGGACTATGACATAAAAAGAATAATGTACCCATATCTGTAAGTCGTTCTTCGATTCAGTAAGAAATGGTAAAAGACTTATGTGATTTAATTGAAAGATTTGTAGTTTATTGTTGATATTGATCTGAAAGAAGTGTGTTTATTAATTTATATTGTATTTGACAGGGAAAAATGTATGATTTATTAACAATTTATTTTATTTTATAATATTAAGTTCGATAAGATCAATGTTTAACCTATTGAACTTACTAAGCTTCATTAAGCTTACTCGTGTTGTTTAATGTTCCTGTAGATTAATGTGTGGTCGGGAGATCGGATCAACACATCAAGCTACACTATCTAGTTTGTTTCGGTAGTTTTTACAATGTAAAGTTTGGTTTATATGGCATGTAATTTTTTGCAATGAAATAGTTTGAATTGTAGTTGTGGATCTTAAATGTACATATGCATGTAATTAGTAGTAGAATTTGATAAATCAATGAAATGAGTTAAATAGGTAGGTATAAGTAATTGAAATATTTGTGATGTTATGTCATGTTGAGAACATGTTTTAGCTTGTATTGATTGCTTAGTTGGGATATATTGGTGTATGTGAATGTTGAGTGCAGGTTAATGTCAAAATGGGTGAGAAAAATGACCTTAAAATGGTCTATTTTCGTCCACATGGGCGTGTGTCTCAGCCGTGTGTGACACACGGCCTAGCACATGGGCGTGTAGTCTGGCCGTGTGTCCCCTGCACCTTCAATTTCAAAACAGAATACCCAGGTTTTTACACACGGCCTATGTAACGCCCCAACTTTGGGCCTAGATGGAAATAGGTCTTGAGCGTGGGATCACATAAAAATTTATGTGTACAAGGAAATGACATAAATGAACATCTGTTTTAGTAGTTAAGTGATTTAGGAAGAGTTAGGAGTGTTGGAGAAGTCCTGGGTTCAAACTCGGGCCTTAGCAAAAATTTTTATTTTTGCTCTTAGGTGAATCTTGGTCTTAGCTTGAAGGCTTTGTAAATATTTTTTTGTGGAATCATGACACAAAAGAGCCTGTAGTCCAGTGGTAGGTGGCGTGTTTCTAATGCTAAGGGACTTGAGTTTGAGTCTTGGTTTGCGCAATAAGGGGATCAATTTTTGATACCTTGCATGGCTGGAGTTTGTGTTGCAGTAAAATTCTGATTGATGAGATGCTGGAGTGTGATATGTGGAGGATTTCAAAGAGAGGATTGGATGAGAGATTTTAGGAGGAAAAAGGGGAGTTTGAGTTGTTGAAGGTTGTTGCCGAATTTGCTAAGAGAAAAATAGAGTATTCGGTTTTGGTCATTTCCTGAGTGTGGGTATTCTTTCATTTGTTTAGTGGCCGAATACTGCATTTCTGGGAACTCTCTTCTTTGCTTTTTGGTGCAACGTGAGTTGCTCTTTTGGGCTACTGTGTGAAAGTCGAACATTCTTTTACCATTCGAGTACTTTGGGCAATTTGGTTTCTTTTCTCTATTAGCCGAATACCCTTTTTCTTTTCTTTTCTTCCATCACTTCACACTGTCAGCAGAATCTCTACTCATCATTTTTTTTCTCCATTTCCTTTCCCTTCTCTTCCCATTTCAGTTAGCATTGGCCAAATGATTGATTAGTTCTTGTTGGCCGAACTCAAAATACCATCCTCTCTTTTTCTTTTTTCAACTTCTTTATTGTGTTTAAACCGAGTTTCTTCTTCTGCTAATCCTTGGGGTGGTTGCATACTCTGCTTATTTTTCTCTCTAAATCCCGATTGTTTCCATAATCTGCCGATGGTATATTGAGGGGATCAATTTTTGATACCTTGCACGGCTGGAGTTTGTGTTGCAGTAAAATTCTGATTGATGAGATGCTGGAGTGATATGTGGAGGATTTCAATGAGAGGATTGGAGGAGAGATTTTAGGAGGAAAAAAGGGAGTTTGAGTTGTTGAAGGTTGTTGTCGAATTTGCTAAGGGAAAAATAGAGTATTCGGTTTTGGTCATTTCCTGAGTGTGGGTATTCTTTTCATTTGTTTAGTGGCTGAATACTGTGTTTCCGGGAACTCTCTTCCTTGTTTTTTGGTGCAACGCGAGTTGCTCTTTTGGGCTATTGTGTGAAAGTCGAACATTCTTTTACCATTCGAGTACTTTGGGCAATTTGATTTTTTTTCTCTATTAGCTGAATACCCCTTTTCTTTTCTTCAATCACTTTACACTGTCAGTCGAATCTCTACTCATCATTTTTTTCTCCATTTCCTTTCCCTTCTCTTCCCATTTCAGTTAGCATTGGCCAAATGATTGATTAGTTCTTGTTGGCCGAACTCACAATACCATCCTCTCTTTTTCTTTTTTTGACTTCTTTATTGTGTTTAAACCGAGTTTCTTCTTCTGCTAATCCTTGGAGTGGTTGCATACTCTGCTTATTTTTCTCTCTAAATCCTGATTGTTTCCATACTCTGCTGATGGTATATTGAGTTGATATCCGCAAGCGATCCTGACAAATCGGTAGGTATTCAAAAGTTCCCTCTCTTGTTCTCTATTACTGTGAGATGTGTACGAATCCATTTCCTTCTATCTTTTCACTAAAAGTCGAATGTTTCTTTCCTTCATGTTCTTTAATGGCCGAATGGTGATCCCTTCCTCTTGATGTGGTGATCCATAGGTTAGGTGTTCCCAAGAAGTGAAGGGGTGCAAGGGTTACCAAGCCGTCGAGGTCCGTCCTTCTGTTAATCGATTAAGGTAATTTCGATACCTTGTTTTTGGGGAGGCTAAAATTATATTTCTTCTCTTTTTCATCCATTCGAGTTTTGGCTTTTGTATTTTGGTTTGCTTACTGCTCTTCCTATCTCCCTTTTCTCACTGGCTTTTGTGAACTGATTCTTTTCCTTCTCCTCTTTGGTTGCTTATGCGCTCTCTTCCTCTTTCCATCCTTTAGCCATTGTAACTGAATTCATCCTTCTTCCCTTCTTTATTCATTCTTTTCAATTGCTCTATCACCATCTTCCTTTTTAATACCTTGGTCGAATACCTTGTTGCTTGGTAAGTGATTATACTCTTCACTTCTGGTTAAATCTATTTTATGTTCCCTTCTCAAACCCCTGGCGGTTTAGTCTTGGTTTAAGGGATTCTCTGCTCCTACATCTCGTACTCTCTCCATTCCTATTTTTGATTTGGCAAGTAATCTCTGTTAATCGGTAAGTCTCTCAGTTCCTTCCAGTTCTCTCTTTTACTGTTTAAGCCAAATGGTGAAATCATTTATTACTGATTCTTCTCTTTTCTCCTATGTGTATGTTCTTTTGGGTTCTAGAACTTCCGATGGGTGAAGAAGGTGCTAGTAAGAAAGTGATAGCAAAGGTACCGGTTGAGTTTGAGCGCGTAGCCTCTACTCCCAAGTTTAAGCGGTGTAAGGTGTTAACTCTTCGAGATTTTCTGCCAGGTGCGGAAGGGTGGCTGCACCGAGCTCTGGATCAAGTAAGCAAATCACAGTTGACCGATCTAGTCAAGGTTCTGGCGCTCGTGGATTTTTAGTGCTCTACGTAATCAGGTGTGTATCTATACACCATGAATCATTACTGTCGTAAAGTCGAAAAGCCAGAAATACGATGATTGAGGCCACATGGGCGTGCGAATGCTCGTGTGGTGAATCGAGCCCACAAATATGGGCGTTAGACTGTAGAGGCCACCACGAGCATTCTCGTAGTCTTGGGCCGTTACGGGCCTCGTTGGGCTGAAATTGGCCATGTGGGCCCAATAGGCTCGTGGGTCCCACACGGATAAAAGCTACGAAAAGTGGCAGAAACTGGATTGGGCTATGTAGTTCGTATAGCCGTTATTGAATTTGGTCCATTGGGCCATACGAGCGTGTGGGCCCACATGGGCCGAATATTGGGCTTTGGGACCATTTACACTGTTTTGATCGTGTGGATTATCTGTGTCGCTCGAGGCGACTGTAGACTGTTGGGAAGGTCGTTATTGGTACTGAAACCCTAAAATAGGTATAATAACGGTAATGCCCCTGTAGGGTAAAATGATCATAATACCCCTGTAGGGTAAAATAACCGTAATGCCCCTGTAGGATAAAATGACGGTAATACCCCCATAAGGTAAAATAACCGTAATACCCCCATAGGGTAGAATGACCGTAATGCCCCTGTAGGATAAAATGACCGTAATGCCCCTAAAAGGTAAATGACTATTTTGCCCCTCGAGTGTAAATGATTGATTTGTCTGTGATGTGTATGACTGATTCTGAGCATGGCATTCTGCATACACGACATACTGCATGGGGTTGGGATACTGTTATAGAGGAAGTACTGTACTGGTGGCTCTGTCACAATCACTGTTACTTGTGGCTTAGCCACATATACTATTATTGGCAGCTTTGTTGCGATACTGTTGCTGGCAGCTTTGTTGCGATGTTACTGATGGCTTTGTGGCGATCATATTACCGTTACTGATGACTTTATGCCGATTATATTACCATTACTGATGGCTTTGTGCCAATCATATTACCGTTACTGATGGCTGTGTGCCGATCATATCACTGCTACTAATGGCTTTGTGCCAATCATATTACTGTACTTATGGCTTGTAGCCATTCTGTTTATAGCTTATAGTTATCCTGTTTACGGTTCTTAACCATTTTGGTTACTGGCAACTTTGCTGCGATACTGTTTAGTGCCGCAACTGGTGCTGATATTGGTGTGTTGGCTAGGTGGGTCAATTTTATCCCTACATGGTGTGTTGGTTGGTACGGGTGGTGTGTTGGCTAGATTGGGATAGGTTGCATGATTGTATTGTTGCATTTCTATTTCTGATTCTTATACTGTAATGGGCTAAGGCCCACACTACACTTTTTCTATTTTGGGCTAAAACCCATATTGTTTTGTTATTGAAAAGGGCTCAGGCCCAGACTGTTACTGCTTATATTACTGACTAAATGATAGGGGATTACACACTGAGTTTTCTTAAACTCACCCCGTTTTTAACCTTTCACGTAATCCCCAGCGATAGACGGTTCGGAGCTGCGAGGGACTCAGAGAGGACCACACAACGGCACTTATTTTATTCTGTTTTGCTCATTTACTTAAGCAATTTGATTTTGATTCGAGTTGTAATAAGGCCTTTAAAATTCGGGATTTTATTGATTGTGATTCTTATCTGCTAGAAGGAGAACCCGGTTTGCCAAAATAATAACTATTTTCAAACGCTACATTTTCGCAACTCAATTTTTTAATAACACATTTTCGCAAATCATTTGTTTTAATTTAAACTTCCGCAACAATAAGGTTTTGAAGGTAACAACGTTTCTTTAATAAACCTCGATTGAAAATAAGCAAACGCAAACTGAGGTTTAATACAAGTTTTAAATGGCAAGAAGTTTGAAATTTCAAGAAGGGTTTTTAATGAAAACATGGTTTTCGAAAAATACTTCAATGTGACACACTAGATTCGACAATAACGTCTAGGCCGAGTTTGGGGTGTTACAGCCTAGCACACGGGCGTGTGGCTTGGCAGTGTGACCCCTGCACCTTGCACACGGCCTAGCACATGGGCGTGTGGTTGGCCGTGTGACCCAAGTCAGAGAGTTACACGAGTAAAAACACGGGCTGGGACACTACCGTATGCCTCATATCAAATGCCCACACGGCCTAAGACACAGTTGTGTCTCCTGGTCGTGTAAGCCACACAGCCGACCACACAGGCGTATGTCCCCTGCTTCTAAGAAAATTTTTGAGATTTTGGGAAAAATTCCCTGAATACCCAATTTAGTCCCGATTCACTTCTAAGGTGAATATTGGGCCTCGATGGTCCATTTAAGGGACAATATGAGCGTTATATGATTGACTCTTAGTATGTGTAACAAAGGTTGGGAAATGCCCGTATTTAATTCGTAAAGTTCGATAATGCTCCGTAATCCTATTCTGGTGACGGATAAGGGTTAGGGGTGTTACATATCAACTTTAACATCAATTACTGACACAGAAGCCAAAACTGAGAAAATTTCCCCTCGAATTTGAGCCTTTTCCATTAATATTGCATCTATTTATGCCATGACATTAGGATTTTAATGCATTAGATATGTCACATAACTTCTGGCATTACCATGGAAAAATAATTTTACATGGCATACTATGATAGAAGGGATCATAGATAATGTAGTAAGAAATGGCTACTTAATACAATTAAAATTGTCGATTAAGTCTTAGTTCAATTGGCATCGGCGTTGTTACCAGTGCAGGAGGATGTGAGTTCAAGTACACTGAAGCGCATTATTCTCCTATTTAAGGGTTGGTGAGAGACTATGAGTAGTTTTAGGCATTGTATAAAAAAAACACTACAACTAAAATTTAATCCACACTTATTTTTTTATTATTAGTATTAATTATAACAACATAAAACTATAATAGTAATAATAATGATCTCATAAATTTTTTATTTTAAAATATTAATTTCAAATTTAACATGATATCATGAGCCATAAATAAAAATATAAATAAATTGATAAAAACTAAAAGAATAATTTTTATAAGTTAATTGCTCCAAATATCCTCAAACTATGACCCTTATCTCTGTTAGAGTTGTGTGACAAAAATTCTAAGAGATTGTTTGCAAGTCAAGTTAAACAAAATCTAAGAGATTGCTTGCAAGTCAAGTTAAACAATATATATTTTCTTTCTAAAAGATTTAGTAGTATAATATATTTAGCATTTATTAGCATAATATATTTTACATTGATTAGAATTAGACTTTTTTAACCTATAAATAGATGTAGTCGAAATTGCTCTTATATCATTTAAATTTGACATTAGTGAATTTTCTTCTTATTTGCCCATGATTTTGTCCCGAAAGGGTTTTCACGTAAAATCTGTGTATTTTTTCTTTGCGGTCTTTTTACATTGCCATTATCGGTGTTCAGTTATTAACAGCCTCTAAATTTCAAAACATTCTAATTACATCCCTAAACTATCAATAATATATTAATCAAGTTCTTTCATTATTAAACCATTAAATTACACATTAAATCTTATGTAGCTAAATATAAAATAAAATTTTTAAATAAATAGAACGTTGTTACATAATTGTTAAACATAAAAACTAAAAATAAAGTAAAATTGAAAAGAAAAAAAAGAGCGAACGATAAAACTTCTGTAAAAAATTTGAAGACCTCAGAATTAAGATTTTTAACACATCTATTTACAATATTCATTTTTTCTTAAATTTTTCATTTTAAATATGTCACATAAGATCTGACATGTCATTTAAAAATTAAATTAATGATTTTAGTATCTAAAAGACCTAATTAATATAACCTCGATAGTTTAGGAACATAATTAAAATGATTTAAACTTTAGAAATCAATTTAAAATAAGGGTCAAAATTTAAGATGTTTTCAGCAATTAACTCAATTTTTATTAAACAAATTTATTTGGGCTAATATCTTATTATCTAATTAAAACCTAAATATTAGGTTAAAAATTCCCATAAACCCTTAGCCCATACAATTGTGCCCTAGTTTCTTTTCTTCATTTCTTCCCCGTCGCCGCTGGTTCTTCTTCTTCTCCTCTCTTTTTTCAACCGTACAGCTTTAACTTTTTTCTTCTGATCGACCACCGCCACCGCTTCTTCTTCAAAACCTAATACCAGTTTCGGAAGGATCGGACACATATCCTGTGTGTGGCAGCCGTTCAGGCGAGTCCGAGCAACAGAGGTTTGATGAACACGTGATATCTAGGAAATTAGGTTAGAAGTGAGACGTTTTGAAAGAAAATTTTCATTATTGTTTGCTTGGATGATTATAGTTCTTTTGCGGGTTTCTTCTTTTATCGTTTATGTGATTGAGATTTGAGTTGCAATACTGAATGCTTTTAGCCTACTGCCTGATATATATATATGAAATAGGTGTGTGGTAATGGTGAAATCAAAGCAAAGACAGCTCGGATTGAAGCATTCAAACAAAAAAAATGCTCGAGGTGGCCGCTTAGGCACTTCATATCCCAACTTTGAATTGGATCTGCTTGGAGAAGATGGTTGGGTTGTAGTTAAAAAGCAGAGAGTCACCATTCTTATACCTCCATTACCTTCCTCTAAGAAATCAAAAATGGCAAACCAAGGACCTGGTCAATTGCAAGGCCCGAAAAAGGAGGATGTTCAAAAGTCTCCTAAATCCACTCCATTGGCTCATAAAATGGGTATGGAAATTGCTAGACAACAAATTTCAACTTCACCCACGTTTCCAGCTCTGGGTCCTGGAGTGGAGGAACCAAAGAAACCTGGTGGAGTGGTTGCTTTGAAATCTCATAATAAAATTGTCAAGATTGTAAGATCAATGCATTGTCCTAATGCTGCCTTTTCAGGGAGCATGTTACTGAATCGAAGGCTAAGGGTTTCAAATCTTGAGAGAAAGCTTCAACAAGCTGGTGGCCTTACCAGGTGGTTGAAATCACTAGGATTAGATCAGTTTGTAAGGATATTTCAAGCAAAAAGTATCAATAAATTCCAGTTAGTGAATCTAAATATGCAAAAGCTAAAGGATATGGGTGCAGATGCAGTAGGTCCAAGGAGAAAATTGATCCATGCTATTGACTGTGTCTGTCAGCCGCTTTGTTTCAAGGCCTGAATCTAGTTGCCTTGCAATTTGCTGGATTAGAATGTAGATATTGAACAATAGAATATGTATCCGTTATGAACAAGGACTATATTGAACAATACAGTTGATTTCCACTTGCCTTATCTGCCATGTTTCCTTGTTTATCTGTTGTATCTTTTCATATAATTCAACTCTATTGCTGGCAAACATTGACAGGTTATTAGAATGGATTTGGATAGACAGTGCGTATATTTGCGATTAGTATAAAAATAGCAGTAACGATGAGATCAAATATTGTAACGATATTGTAGCAAAAGATAAAAAGTAAGTTAAATTGGTGTGTGAAATTTAGAAATAATGAATAAAATATAGTAAGATTTCTCAATCCTCTAAATGTAGTCCACTCTTTTTGTGTGATTAGACATCCTTCCAAAAAGAAACTCCTATTCTAATGTGAATCCTTGAAGGATAATAACTCTCTTTCATCCCTATTAAATGTGAAATTTGTTTTACTGCTTGAGAATAGCAACGTGGCACCGAAGAGTCTCAAAGCCATAGCCTATAGGGACCACTGTGTTCCACTAAACTTGAAACCCTGTTCTCGTTAGCTATCTATCATTCTCTAGAGACTGAAAAAAAAAAGAAATGGAGAAAAATTCTGAAAGAATTCCTTTAATTAATCCATCACCATCATCATCAACAACAGAAGGAAGAGCATCCAAATTTCAGACTATAGGCAACATCATAGTCTCAATAGTTGGAACCGGCGTTTTAGGCCTCCCTTTTGCTTTTCGGGTTGCCGGTTGGCTCGCTGGATCCCTCGGTGTTATCCTTGCTGGCTTTGCTACTTTCTACTGCATGCTCCTTCTGGTTAGTAACTTAGTATCACTTATTCCCTTCTTCAATATTGCTTTTGTTCATTGAACCTTGTGTAGATTCCTAGACTATATTGATTGAAAAGTTGGGTTTTTAATAGGTTCAGTGCAGGGATAAATCAGCATCAGAAAATAAACTGCAAGGGACAATAACATATGGTGATTTGGGTTACATTTGCATAGGAAAACCAGGCAGATACTTGACTGAATTTCTAATTTTCATCTCTCAATGTGGAGGATCTGTAGCATACTTGGTATTCATTGGTCAAAACCTTGTATCAGTTTTCAAAGGTCAAACCTTCAGTGTTGCATCTTACATATTCTTGTTAGTCCCAATTGAGATTGCATTGTCATGGATTGGATCCCTTTCAGCTTTTTCCCCTTTCAGCATTTTTGCCGATATATGCAATGTGTTGGCAATGGGATTTGTTGTTAAAGAAGAAATAGAACGTGCAATCGGGGGAGGCTTTTCATTTCGGGACCGGAAAGCCATCGCCGATAACTTGGGAGGGTTGCCATTTGCAGGAGGGATGGCAGTGTTCTGTTTCGAAGGGTTCGGAATGACATTGGCTCTGGAGCAATCAATGAAAGAGAGGAATACATTCCCTAAGGTGTTAGGCATGGCATTTACTTGGATTACACTTATGTATGTTCTGTTTGGGAGTTTCGGTTATTTAGCTTATGGTGATGAAACAAAAGATATCATAACACTAAATCTTCCTAACAATTGGACAGCCACTGCAGTCCAGGTAATCGATTGATCTTCTCCTTTGTTTCTTTTGCGTGCAACCTGTGTTATTCGGTCTCTTCATTTGCTGTGCTCCTTGGCAACAGATTGGCTTATGCCTAGGGCTCGTATTTACGTTCCCCATCATGGTTCACCCCGTTAACGAAATCTTGGAAGGGAAGTTGAAGAAAATTATGTGGTTTCAGAAGCTCAACAACAATGATGCTGAAAATTCAATTACAGGATTAGGCAAGCTAGGAACATACACCAGCAGGGCGGTTCTAATAATCGGTTTAGCGGTTTTGGCATCATATGTTCCGGGGTTTGGTATATTTGCGTCGCTTGTTGGGAGTACTGTATGTGCATTGATCTCGTTCGTTTTGCCCGCCTCATTTCACTTAACTTTGTTGGGATCATCTTTGAGCTTGTGGCAGAAAGCCTTGGATTGTTGCATCCTATTGTGTGGATTGATTTTTGCAGCTTATGGTACATATAACACCATAGTTGGAATCTGAAAAAAACAAAAATATATATTGGTTATGGTAAAAATTGAATGGAAAATTCAGTTCGATTAGATTAATGAAATATTTGAACAGCAAAAGTAGACTTGTTAAGCTGACATTGTTTTCATTTAAAATACTTGATTTTGATGTATAATTGTAGTCGAGACAGTCTTCTACTCAATATAACATCGAATATACCATCTTGATTAATGATCATCTTTTTAGGGTCCTTTTGGATGGATGGTGCGTTTGCTTGTGGTTAGTGTAAAAACAACAATGGCGGTGAGATTAATTATTGTAACGATGAGATTAGATACTATAACGTAAGACTAAAAATAATAATAACAAACTCACTGCATTGGTTCATAGCATAATGGTAACAGACCTGAAATCCCTCATAGGGGACCTTTCCTTACAAAGCTTAAAAGCACACATAATGAATCCTCCTCGTGCCTTCATGAAAGAGTAGGAAGCTTTATAATTTTTCAGTCTATAAAGTGAAATAAGGCCGGGATCTAACTACCCTTAAAATGCAGAAATGTGCTTATTCACCCATCAAATTTAAATTGTTGTATCTTGACTCCGACCCACATTTCATAATAATCTAAGAAGCATTTTCATAAAGAGTTAGTCCAGTATATTTTTCTCTAATATATACTTATGTGTTGATTTAATATCACATATCTATAGCAACACTTGTCATTAATCAAACACATATTAGTCTCAATGCATTTTTGTTATCCTAGTTCAAGTAATACTTGACTAAAGACGTTTAAGAATGATCATATCTTTTTTTTTTCGATTTTATCATTATACAGTTTATTTTAACATGAAAATAAGTACAGAAAACAATGATGGCAAAGTATTTATTAATAACTAGGTAAATAAGTCTGTTATTGCAATATCATATAATTGGTCTTTGAGCATTCTCCAACATCAACTACAATAGTAACTTTGGTTTGAACCTTTGAGACCATATTGTCAACAGAGAAAGTCAAAAATCTCAAAAATACTAATTCTCTGTGAAACATTAAAGTGAATATAAAAAAATACCTATAAAATAAATTTAGGGTGACTAATAATTTAATGATATTGAATATAATCATTTTAAATAATTTAGTAATCATTTTGTAACTTTTTAAAATAGGATGGCTAATAATTTAATGATATTGAATGTAATGTTGGGAAATGTGTCCATATTATAGTAAACATCTAATTATTTTTTATTTATTTGAACGATAAATAAATGAAGTTAATTTCACATTTCACTAGTATGTCTTTTTTATTTTTTGTCTTTTATATTTTACATGCATAGCGAAATTGTGACAAGCAAATATTAGCTCATTGATTGTGATAAGTCTTAAAAGTAACATGTTTTTAATCACATTCTTGATGCGTTTTTGGATGATTTATTATGTAAACTAGTGAATTTGATGCTCCTAGTCCTTTAAATTCATGTTCCTATACTTCGGTAAGCATAAAGGAGCGGAAGGAGCGAAAAACAAGCCAAAATCATGCAAAAAGAGTTGTTTTCAGCATCCACACAACCTGAGCATTTCCACACGGGATGGCCACACGCCCATGCGCCAACCCGTGTCGATTTTGCAACCTACTTCCCTAACACGGGGAAAAACTCAATTTTTAGGCTTTTTGAGCATTCTAAAGTCTATAAATAACAATTAGAAGAAGACCTAAGGGAGGATGCAGAGAAGATTGAAGAAATTACTCGAAGAACACCATCGGAGCCAACTCAGAAGCGAATCTCCTTCAAGATTGAAGATCTCATTTTAACTTCTTTCGAAGGTTATTTGAATTTCTTTATGTCTTGTAGTTTTTCTGACTTCGGGATGTTTTCTTTTCAGGTTATGAACTAAATTTCCTAGATACCTAGGGAAGATGAACCCTATGATAAATCTTATTATTTGATTTCTGAATTACATGATAAATACTTGATTCTTATTCTCAATTATGTATGCTTATTTCGTATTTTAATATTTTAGGGATATTAATTCATGTTTAATGTTCTTATTTCAGTGGAGCAAAAGTCCTTGTTTAAGAGTAGATCTAGCATAATTGAGTGGAGTTGCACGTAATCCTAGAAATAGGACGACATAAATCTACCAGATTAGAGTCAAATCTAAAAGGGGAATCTATAGATCGAGTTAATGCAATAATAGGGGTTTTAATTAGAAAGAGATTTCGATTAATCAACCTAGAGTCAGTTGTTCTTACTCTCGAAAGAGATATTAACATAATTTAGGGATTTCTATGGATCAAGACACAAGTGAATAAATTATTTAATTTAGATTCAGAATAATAAGTGAAGTCTAGGTGGATTCTTTTCTGGGTATTGTCTTTCTCTTTAGTTATCTTCAAATATATTCCTAATTCATTCTCTGTCGCGTTCTTAGTTAATTTAGATTAGTAAATTTAGATTAAAACAATCATCCCAATTTATCGGCTAAATAATAGAAAATAGTAATTACTAGTACTTTTAGTCCTCGTGGATACGATATTCCCTACTCACCATAGCTATACTATTGTTCGATAGGTGCACTTGCCTTTGTCATAATTATAGTTAGTTTAGTGACCATCAGATTGTCTAAATTCAAACTGAAGATAAGTGGCATTGTAAGAACGTTTACATTGCAAGAAAGACAACTTACTTCAATAGATAATCTAAATGAGTCCATAATCTCGTAAAAGAATCAAAGTGAGTATTTGATTCAAGTACTTAGAAGGATTATTATATTGTCTACAATTCCAATTGGGGAGATGGCTATCGGAGCAGTTGGCTCCACGGGTAAAGACATATATATTTTCATTGGTAGAATGATACATTAGACTGGACCCAAAATGAACTAATTCTGAATCTGTTTGTGAATTAATTCACTTGTGGCGTTCATGGTGTGATTTACCTGAATCCTGAGTTAGTAACTGACCATGCGTATGTAACTAATATGCTTTGATATAAGTGGAGCCTTATGCTCTAAAGATGATCGAGCCCATAGCTGGTATGTCGGGTACATTACTTGTGTATGGTATGGCTTTACTAGCAACAGTGGAATTCATAGCTTGATTAAAGAGTTAATGATATCATCTCATTAGTATTGTGTGGATTGATAAATATGAAACGTGACTACGGGTTGCTAGTTCTCGAACGAGCAATTTATTACAGTCATTTGTTGACAGTGATTATATTAATCATTAAGAAGATACAATGGTGGCAATGGGATAAAATATGATTGTATTGAGTGAATTGACTTAACAAAAGGAATAAATGATATTATATGAGGGTAACACACACATGATGAGGTCATTGAACAAATCAGTTGAATGAATTGCTTTTGTAAATAGTATACAATAAGGATTTTTCAATCATGGTACTTCTTATGGACCGACTACATGATTAAGTAATTGTGAATTATCGGAACGATGCTTTTGGACATAATTGTAATTATTAAAGCCTAATTGTATATGTTTGATTGGTCTCTTCACTAGCTCAACCAAAACTCGATCGAACTGCATTTGAATCAGAAAAAAAATTTTCAACTTTAGAAATAATTTAATTGAGTCGATTTATTCGATGTGGAATTAAATTAGGGGGTCGTGAGAATTGTTCCACTAGAAAATTTGATTAAAGAATTTTCTTGAAAATATAATTTAAAAAATCTATGTGATTTTTAGAAAAATTAATTTTGGTTAAGTAAAATTAAATTAATCAAATTAATAAAAATTAATAGATATTAGAAATTGATTTTCAAGTCAAACAATTGGCCCAATGGGTAATTAAACTTGAAATTTGGTCTTGAGATCGTAAATTAGGCCCAGGAGCTCAAAACCGAGACCAAAACCCAAAAACTGGTCGAATGGGATTCGATATGTGAAACTAGACCGACGGTCCAACCAGTGGCTAGACCAGACCTATCAAGTCGTCACTTACCCAGACCAAACTAGCTCGAGGTGCCGTAAGGGTGACACACCTGCATCACCGAAGACGACAGTGCCGGTGACTGCAACGACAGCGTTCTGGTGGCCGGCGACAGTTGGTATTCGGTGACACACTCTTACTAGGACTTTACTAGAGAATTTAATTTCAGATTAACTATTCCAAAAATAATATTATTTTAATAATTTAATATTAAATTTAATTTAATACTTATATTAATAGTATTTTATTACTTTAATATTAAAAGTGATTATCTTAATATTAATTTTGGTTTAATATTTATCTTAAATATAAATATTCTATTATTTTAATAAGATTCAATATTAAATTAATATAATATTTAATATTAAAATGATTAAGTTTAATCATAACTCTCCCTATATAAAAAGAGTTCTGAATTATTATTTTACAAATACTTGAATTGAATTAAAGAGAAAGTTGTAAAAAGAAAATTCTCTGAAGAGATTATTTTTCTAATTTACAACTTGACCCAAAAGTTTAGAGAAATTTTGAAATTACTCAACTGGTAATTTTTGTGAAAATTTTTTTGATTTGAAGCGAGCCCGCACTTGTCAGACAAGAACTTAAGGATAGCATAAAAGACTATTCGGCCGAAGTGCTCATGTTAGACAAATCGAAAATGTACAATTTTGATTAAGTATTTATTACTTTATCTAATTTTTCTCTTTAAGTTTATTTTAGGTTACATTTGTCAAACCCAGTTTCTAACATGTACTTTATCCATCAATTTAAAATGGAAATGAGGGAGTGAAAATAAATAAGACCTTCCCTTTTCCCCTTTCTATTTTGAAGTTGTGTTTCCTTCACCTTTACACTTCCCCTATAAAGTTAAGTTCGACAGATGAATAGGACCCAATTAATCAATTTACACTATATCTTTTTGTAAAAATATACAAAACAAAGGGACCTCTTTGTAATTTTAAGAAAAAAATATTATTGTAATTATGTTATTGTAGATAAAATCATTAACACGTAATTTATTGAATTTTTATTTTCCCATTTTATTGTATTTGCCAACACTGTTTGACTAAAGCTAGCACCATGAGTTTGAACTTTTTTTTTTTTAATATTTAATTTAAATTTGCTTAATTTGACTTACTCTAGAAATAGGAAGATTTTATCTTGAAAAAAAATAATTAATAAAATAATAAAAACATAATTTACTAAAAAAGTGGTGGAAGGATTTGAAGGAAGTGGATAGAATAGCCAAATATAGTACGGACAAGCTCAGAGTAAACTATTTTACAAATTCCCCCGAAAACAACGCAATTTTAGCTATAATCCAATCCGATCCTCAACTGATTGAATCATCAACGGTTGATTTAGATGATAAAGTGATAATCAACCGTCCATCCATGTTAACCAATCCCTTCGTTATTTTTCCTTTAAAATGGTTGCCTCATTTTCGCTTCAAGTCGACACGCATATCGAGAAAAACTCCAAAAACCAAAAAAGCTGAATAAATCAAAGCGACAACACAAAACAAACTCCCAAAAGAAAAAAGGTCTTTTTTCATGTTAATTCTCTCTTTTTCTCTTTGATTTTCCTTCCCTCCAAACGCCATTGCTATTGTTGCCAATTCTACTTTTGGATTTGTGATTTTTTTCACCGCTTTGCTTGGTGACCGGGCGATCGGCGTTATTTGTCAAAGGAGAAGTTTAATTGATATTGAAAAAAGAATGAGTAGGGATTGATTTTTTTTCCGCCTCGGGAGGTTAATTTTCCCGGGACAATTTGCCTCCTTTTTTCCAGCTCTATCTCTCAACTTTTGCGGTAAGCTGCATTTCTCGTAGAATTTTTCTTTTCCGTAAGATTTTCCAATTCATATTTTTGAATGTTAGTGATTAGTTAGAAACTTGTTTTATTTATTTTTTGTTTGATTGATTGTTTCAGGAACTTTTCTTTGTGATTGAATGATCCAGGAGGAAATTTACATATAGCTGGTGTATGGATTCAGAAATGAAAGGAGGGAAAATTTGGGAGGATATAGTATTCAAGAGAGAATGAGAGGACTTTAATATATATTTATATAAAAAAATCATTTTTAGTGTAGATATTTTATTTTAAACTCTTAGTAAATAATTAGATTGCTTGAGTTTGAATGCATATATATTGATACATGGAGTCAGAAATATTTTCACCTCCAAGAGGTTTGTTAAAATGTTGTAATTGCAGTTGTACTACCTGTGCTTTAATTGGAGCTCCTTCGAAAACTTGGTTCCGGTCTGTGAAACGAAAATATGATGAGTTTGAGACTGGAAACAGGTTTTATGTTCCGGGGGTTGATATTTTTTCCAATGCCCGAGTCCAAATTGAGAATGAATGTGCTGCCTTGCGGGAGACTGTCAGCAGCCAACAAGGGACAATACAGGACTTGTTTACAGATTTGGAGGAAGAGAGAAGTGCCTCGTCTACGGCTGCAACTGAGGCTATGTCAATGATATTGAAGTTGCAGAGCGAGAAGGCAGAGATTGAAATGGAGGCCAGGCAATTCAAGCGTTTTGCCGAGGAGAAAATTGCTCATGACCAACAGGAGATAATGATTTTGGAGGATCTGTTGTATAAGAGGGAGCAGACAATTCAAGCTCTAACATGTCAAGCCCAGGCATACAAGCATAGGATGATGAGTTATGGGTTTACAGAGTCAGAGGTTGAAGGTGAGAAGGATGAACAGGTTTGGCATCCAAGTGTTGCTGAGGACTTTGATGCTGAAGCCGAAGTTGATCTTCCTGCATATGATTATCCACCTCTTAAGTGCAATTTGAATGAGAATCCTGGTAATGATGTGGAAGATGTTGAAGATGTTGAAGACGTGGAAAAATATGCATTTGGTGAGACCCCTCGTGCCCGAGAACACTTGAGGAATCTGGAAGAAAGGATCTCCCAAATGGAGAGGATTCCCAGCAGCAATCAGCTGGATGGAGAGACTCCTGGAACAAGGAATGTTTTCGAGAAGGTGGTAGTCGGACACTCTCCTAGGCGACCAAGACATTCAAGGAAGTTTTCAATGGATAGTACAAATTCATTCATTTCTAGGGAGATGGGTTCAGAGTTTATCAGTGACTCTCCTAGGTTTAACTTTGGTTCTCCCAGGTTTAATACCAGCTTCAAGAAGATGGAATTAGTTTCCGAAATGGATGAGATTTCTAGCACAAGAAGAATGGATAATGCTTCAGAAGTTGGAGATGATATGAGTGACAGAGTGTATACTATTGATTCTGTCCATAATGGAGTGCCATATAGTGGAACTGCTGATCACAAATCTGGGTTTGGAATTTCTGATAATTATGCATCCACTCCAAGGGAGGCATTTAATCTACCAGATGTTTGTGATCCTGATATCAAGAAGCTCTACATGAGGCTTCAGAACCTTGAGGCTGACAGGGAATCAATGAGACAAGCATTATTATCGATGCGAACTGACAAAGCACAGTTGGTCCTATTGAAAGAAATAGCTCAACATTTGTGCAAGGAAATGCCACCAGAAAGACAAGCGACTGTGGGGAAGCCATCTATGCTTGGAGGCCTCTTCAAGGTAATCTTTCTTCACATAAACTGTTATATATATTGTTGACATTTTAGTACAATATAGTTTAGTTTCACTTTTCTGGTTGAAGATTCAAATTTGGGTTATAATTTATATGGAACTTAACATTGTTGGAAGCATCTGTGTTTTCCATGATCTTAAATACCTTGTTTTTTGTTTTGATGTATTGCGACAGTGCCACTTAAAGTTTATTGTCTTTTGATGATTTCCTTTTCTTTTTCCCAGTGGGTTGCATCTTCAGTTTCTTGGAGTCGGAGAGCTCGCCGAAGCAAGTAAGTAGAATAATTGTTATATACATACTTGCTGTTAGATTGACTAGCGTTTTAAAACCGGCGCATTTTAGTTTCTCTTTTCTTGATCTCTATTAATATTTAAAGCATTATTTGGTAAAAAAAAAAAACTAACCAGCAACCAAAATTAGTTATTCGGGTGCAATATGCAAAGAGAACAGTTGACACTGAAACAACAGAGATACTGATTTAACGAGGGAGCACGCGCTTACATGCCTATTTGATATATATTGTGTTGGAAATTGATATATGCCGGTATTTGACAATTGTTATCATTCGTATTTGTATAGGTACCTGTATGGATTATCACCAAACAATGTCGGGTTGCTAATGCTTCTAGACAAGGGCCCTCGACTGAGACAATGGAGATGCCTTTCAAGCACACAAGTGTGAAAGGATACAAAACCGATTCTTTCACTTGCATCTGTAGATGAAGCTAATAATAATTTCGTTAATTGTGTGAATGGTGAATGGGTTTTGATGAAAGCTATAATGTATTTAACTTTGCATCCATTTTTTTTTTACGGATTTCTTGGTGCAGAATTTGGTATTGTTCTGCAGTGTTCTTTTAATTTACTTCTTTTTTGTTTATATATTTTTATTTTTCGTAATTGAATACAATGCAAAAACATGGATGCAAGTAAAAGCATGTTGGTTCATGTAGTTTGTTGGGTTTCCAGTTGAGGTATCTGCAGGTAGGCTAAGGCTATCACTTTTTTTATATTTTTCAGGTTCACGTATGCCGTGTTATCCCTTTATTATTCAAGCAAATGGTTATTTCCCAAGAGTAATTTATACTATTAATCTCATTCACTTATTTATATTTCAATCGTGTGAGCTTAAATTTCTCCATATTTATTGATTTTATTAAAAATTAAAAAAATAAAAGTATTCTCATTTAATTTTTCCAAGACGATTGTTTAAAATTAAAAACTCTGAACTCTTTGGGATTATAGCCTCCCGAATTGTGTGCTTTTTTGATGTTTTGATATTATAATGGGCGCAAAACCAGCCAAGCTACGAATAGGCGAAGAAACTACCGCCCAAATCACAGCCAAAATTATTGACATTGACCCTTTTATTCATATCATGTATCATTGAAGCGTCATCCCAACTTGTCAGAAATCAAATACAGGCAGCTTAGTTGCTGCGGGACAAGACAAAAGTACATCTTAAAACACCTTTACTTTAGAAAATTCAAGTAGGCATATAGTGGATGAAATATTTCAATAAAGTTTCGAATATAGCAAGCTATTCAATTTATATATATACATACTCTATAGAAATTGCGATGCTTATGTAAGTTAAGAAAATATAGTTTATCTTTCTTAAAAGAAAACAATGATTATTAAAAAGAACAAATAAAAACGATACATTCATTGGTACAATACCAAAAAGGTTGGGATACTTTGAACCCTTCATGTAATCAATTCATGGAGTTGGATGGAAGTTGGGAGCATTTGATTAAAAGCCAAGGTGAGGTCAATTTTGATGTGTCAAAGCCATGGAAATCCCAACAAGGTTAACGATTGAAGGAGCTGAAGAATTTTATGCACTATCTAGCTCAAATGGAAATCCGGGAAAGGCCGAAGCAAAAGCAATCATAAGAGACCATACATGCAAGTGGATTGTAGGATTACATCGACTAGTCCCCTATGCTACAAGCGTCCAAGTTGAGCTATACTGGCCAAAGAAGTTGATTTGGCTAACCTTGAGATTGAATTAGATGCCACTATTGTCATTAGCTTTGTCACAAATGCTAACATTTCTGATCTTATACATTATTGCAAGGCTCCGTTGAGGGATTTGAACATCGAGTCATCATCAAACATAAATTTAGAGAGAAATAGATGTACAAATGGGATGCCAATTGTCAAACCTTCTGTTATCAAACTCTAGCCATAGTTGGAATGTTTTTGTTGCTGGTAATAGTCCTCTGGACTGTCTTGTTAGTTTACTCCAAGCTAAAGTTGGAGGGGAGAGTGTGAACTGTGAACTCCTTATTTTGTTTTAAATGAATGAAGTTCAATTTTTCACCAAAAAAATACGATATTTATATACATTTTAGGTAAATGCACATTAATTTGATAATCTAAAAAATAAGAAAAGAAAATAACCAACAAAAATTCAAAGCCAAAAACCAGCAGCTTCTAGTTAATGAAAGAAGGATTCAACCTCAACAAATGTAATAAAGGCATTAATAAAATTATAGTCAATCATATAAGAATACATATATAAAGGCATTAATATAGTTTTTTTGGGTGTGGAGATGATTGAGTATCAAGATTATATCATAGAGGGGTTAGAGACACTATATATGCATCATTGCAGTATTTCAACCCCTTTACTAAACCTGAATTCAAATGAGGGGAAACCATAACTCCAGGAATATCAAAAGCATACCCTATTGTTTCTTGAGTGGCTTCACTACTATCACCAATTTCACAAACTGCCCCCACTCCAATATTTAACCCAACTGAGGTATGCTCCGTTGTAAAGCTGAAAACCACCCAGATACTATCAGAATGATATTACCAAGTGTCAAATTTTGAAAAGCTGAAAATTACCAGTGGTAATCTATACAATCTCATGTTTGGATGGAGTAAATTTATCTTGAGACAGTATAATGATAATAATACCAACAGTATCAAATTTTTGAAATATACAGGAATAATTTCATTACCACCTTTTCTTTAGATAATCTTACATTATCGTAGTAGTGTCAGATTTTTTATAGTTTTACCCCATTTTTAATGACTTTAATCCATTTTCATTAAACCAAAACGAAAAAATAATAAAATACAGATGTCAAATTCTCTAGTTTTTTAATATATTCTCTCAAGTAACATTTCAACTATATTTGTTTATTTACTATAAGTGAAATTTGCCTATTACTATTACATTTTATATATTATTATATTATTGTCTTAATTTTTTCTATATTTTCGTAGTTGAGTTTTACTCTAAGCATAGTTTTATAACTTTTTCATCTTTATTTTCTATTAATGGCAACTTAATAAAATGTACTAAACAATTTTATGTTATAATAATCTTGTTCCTAGAGCTAATCTTACATTCTGAGAACTAAACGACTCCTAGCATTTGTAACTAGTATGTTAATTTACATGATGAAGATCCATTTAATAACCCTATATAACAAATGTTAAGAAATCTTATAAAATGCAATAATTTGATATAAGGAAAAGAAAGTATAGCATACCTTGCTTCGAAGCTTTGTCCTTTAGAGACCATTTGAGCACACATGTTGCTGATAATCCAAGGGGGAATGTATGAATCCTTGATTTCAATGCTATAGCAAAGACCAGCAGATGAATTTGGCATGGAGCAACTGTCTTTCAAGATTGATCCATGGGGAAGAGCAGCACCACGATCAGGTCTTTTTATCTCCATGCATCTAACCTAAACATCAAAATCACATTTAAACATATAACCAGGTTTTGCTAAGTAGCATGATCAAGTTTTCTGTATTAATCCTTATTTTATGTGACAAGAAAAATGTGATGTTTATGTCAAACAGCCATTCGATGGCAACACAAGTAAAAAAGATGTCATACAGAAGAGGCATTAAGGGTAGTGGACCAGATTATGTGACTAAATAAACATTTAGTATTTACAACCAACGAAGTCTAAAAGAGATGAAAATATTATTTCTAGAAATGTCACTCACCTCAGGGACAGAAAGAGCAGCATGTTGAAATGGCACAGGCGAATATAATAGAGGAACATCCGCGGTATTCAAAAAAGTCAAGAAAGATCTAAACATGGATAGACAGAAAATAGTCACATATAGTAGCAACTAGCAACTGGCAAGACAATGCAGATAAAAGGTATAGGCAAGCAAAAAGTCAATCAAACTAAATAAACTGAATGATTTAACCGAAGTAAGTCAATTTATTCAATTTTCGATTTATTTGGTTTGCTTAATCGGTTTTGGCAATTTATTCAGTTAGTTATCAGTTTTGGATATTCAAACTGAATAAACTGATTAATTTTTAAAATAATAAATACCCCATATCCAACCAAATATCCATACAAAACCCAACACAACACAACTAAACTCAAAATAGAAACCCAACCAAAAATTAAAATAAAATAACCGCACCCAAAATATAAAATATAAAACAAAATATAAAACATCTGAATAACCCAATCCAACTAATTAATTTAATCTAAAAAAAAAAACCTAAAACTAAACCTAAAATCCATCCTTGTAAACCCATCCGATAAAAGAATTCAAACAATAAAAACCTGACCAATGCATTAAATGTTAAATATCAAATATTGTAAATAAGTATCAATTATAATACATGCTTAATAAAATATAGCATTTTTTGTAAAAACCGATAATACATTTATTTCCTCAAATTTGTTGCCTTTTTCTTTTATTTATTATAATCAAACAATAAAAGAATTCAATCGACATTTGCATAATGATAAATCTTATAATTCTAAAATTTGTAAATTACAATGATAATTTTTTATTTTAATTTATAAATAAATCTTTTTTTTTAAAAGACAAAAACCTAAAACCCTGACCAAACTGAACCAAAGAAGTTTGGTTCAATTAATTCAGTTTTGGCAATAGAGTTGGTTCAGTTTATTCCATTTTGATGGCTTATTCGATTATTGATATATAAAACCAAACTACTAAATGCACACCCCTAATAAAAGGGAACTACTATCTCTTTCAACATGATCAAACGAGAACTTGAAATCATATATTAGTTTACTGAGCAATTTGTGTGAATTAAAGAAATGAACTCACCGATAATTTAACAAAATCTCATACAAACCATGTACATTCTCCTTTCCACTGAAAGCCAGCAAAGACTGTGGAGTATTATCAACATCAGAGAAGGAATTCATGCGTCGAGTCTGCAGCAATTTCAAAAGTACTGGAATGAATACTAAGCATAAGAAAAATGAACTGATATCCCAAACCACGAGCAAAGAGGTGTAATAGTTACAATGAAGTTTTGTTTCAGTTTAAGCATCCTCTTTAGAAACGCACAATCACTTAGGAGATGAATGCAAGGGACCACTACTATTACTTAGCTTGTGGGTTTCTACAAGTGCTCAGTTGCAACTGGTAATATTTCTAAATGCGTTTTAGAATTTTTTAAGTCACAAGTTTAAAGTTGAAACTTGGATACCAACTTAGTAGCACGCAGGACACGAAAAGGACACTAAAATGAAAATGGAAGGGAAACAAGAATATAACACATCCAAATCAAAATGCCCAAATCTTTTAAGGAACTTGGTTCTATATCAAGCAGTTAACAATTCCAGAACAAAAAGCAGGTGGAGCAAGATTCTCAACTGAATTATCAAACTGACAGTCTGATTTTTGTCTCAAAATATTTCACCAAAAAAGCAACCCATGGTCCATCCCAAGGCATAAATTCAGTCAGAAGTCAAATTACATAAACTATCAGCACAAGATGATGGACAAACCTGACCCAGATTATGCTTCTCAATTTCTGAAAGCTCTAAGAGATCCTCAGTGGTGACGTGTTCTACATAAGAATGGCAAAGAGGCATAGAAAAAGAAACATCCTAGGAAACATTAAAGAAAACCGGTAGAGAGAAAAAGTCAGCATCGGACATTAATAAAGCAAGAAAATTAATCAAATAGCTATATATAAATGACCAGCATAGAAGCTGATGAATATATTATTTCAATTAAAACTACAGCTGATTGATCCAACCTCTATAGCTTCCTAAAAAGAGAACAACATAAACGACATGGACAATCTCCTATTGCTCATGTACCCTCTTCCACAGTCACAAGTTGGGTTGGCAAAAGCTTGTATCAATTCTCAGACTTTAGAAACTATTGGTCTACTTTTGCTTCTAAAACAAGAAAAAAATCTGAAACTAACAGCCATTTCAAGCGGTGCAGCAGAAATGTTTGTAAATTCAGCAATAACTTCTCTATAGTACTAGCATGAGCAAAACTTGCTTTTAAGTAAGGGTGTGTTTGATAAACTGAATTAAGTACTGAAATTTTTTATAAGTGATGAACTTATATTAAAAATTTGTTTGGTAAATTAGTAAATATAAGTACAGAATATAATTATGTTGTTTGATAAAAATAAATATCAATTTTTAAAACATTATTTATTTTTAATTTTAATCCTATTAATTTATATTATTTTGGATAGTTTTGGATGAAAGATTAATAGGGTAATTTGAATATCTCATTTTTTTAAAAGGGTAGTTTATTTCAATTTTTTAATGAAGTAAAATCGACTTAATATTTTCTACATTAAGTGATAAGTAGCTACCTATTTACTTATCTTATTCAACACTTTTTTTGTTGAAAATTTTATATTAAGTAAAAAATTAAAATGATTATCAAAAACGCATTTAAAAATATCAAATGTTGAAAGTTTTCATTTGCAATGAAATGAAAACTTTTAAATGGTTTATCAAACACACCCTAAGTTTTAGCTTTAGGTACTGCTGCTTTAACTATTACGCCATCAGTCTACCATTTTATTTTATAATACTGCCATGAACACTACAACCAAGCCCCATATCTATAAAATCATCACTAGATGTGTAAAAAAAGGCATCTTATAAGTTCTTTACCTCATTACCACCACTTATTAGGTTACAATGAATTGGATCAGAGCATCATTAAACTTTAATTCAATTAGATCAGAAAGTGAAATAAAAAGAGAATTTAGAATGAAGCATTTATATAATAGCATAATCGCTTCCATACAGATATGCCAACAAGCTATATAGAGAAGCAAAATCACTTTGCACCCTTGCAGTTCATACCACATGACCGGAATACTGTTACAGAAAACTCTCTAAAAGGCCATGTTTAGTATTAATCAGATATGGTCTTCCATGGAGTTTATAGTAATCATGATTACTAACACTATGCAATAGTTTAACTAGTTAAGAGTGGCATCTTACTTGCTCCTTTAGTGATGACCTCAAACCTCTAGTTGACTGAGAGATATAAGCATGGTATGATCTACTTCTTCCCGAGCCATCAGCAGCAGCAAACATCACCACAAAATGTGAAGTACACACTAGAAAGTTTCCAAAAAAATAATTACCACGATATAGTTTTATGCTTTTAAACAAATTAAGTGAGCATTACATTCCAACATAAAACTTAAAGCAGAATTCAGTCATGAAAAGAAGAAAGACAATGTGAAATCAAGGATGAAACAAAGTAGAACTTCTTGGCTGATGGAGAGCATGTATGTGTTCTTCAGAAAAGGACTCAGCAACACATAGCAAATACAATCCCCTGAGTAAGCATATGCATGAGATGCACATGGTATTTACCAACAATGAGACACAAGCAGAATAGAATTGAACAAGAAAATGCAAGCATTACAAGACATGTAGTTGCAGGCATGTGTGTGCACTAAATAAAATACCTAGATGTTCTCAGGACAAGAGAAAACATCATCCTCAAGACTTAATTCAATCGACAGTGGAAGAAGATTGGAACACGGTTTCAAAGGTGGAAATAGATAAGGAGAAAAGTCATAAGCATGACAAATATTTACCATAAAATATGCAACAAGCATTCTCCCGAAACATATAGTAGAGACTTCGAAATGATTCCTCCCATGCCCCAAGTCGTTTTCTTAAGAAATCCATTTCAACTGGAGAACAAGTGACAACATCAGTTAAATAAAAACAGATAGATGGAGAAGGAACACTCGAGGCATGTGTTTGTTTGTCGGTGTACAAACAAGAAGGATTTGGAGAGGGAATTTAACACAAAAATTTCATTAAACAAACCTCCATCTGCTGCTACTGACATCAATACTGAAATGAGAGAAGGTGGTATGGTAGATTGAGGATAAATCCAAGAATGTAATGCATTAGAATTCAACACTTGGGAAGCCAGCCTGGTCTGAGAAGCACTGCAAATACTTTTTCCCTTGGAATAACCAGAATGTGAGGTAAATTGAGGCATACCATTATATGTACCACACATCATTGACCTATGTAACCTGAAATCCACAAAACAATATTATATATATGTGCATGCATGTACAAGAAAAATAAAAATCTTGCAAAAAAACATGATCATATCTCCAAGTAGAAGAAATATATATTAAAAAAACCAGGTTTATTCACCAATTCACTGGGGAGGAGGACACCAATTGTGCATAAGTTTTCAAAGTAAAATCCAGAGGAATCTTCTGTCCTGTGACATGGAAATCAGAGCAGAAGTTCCCTGATGAAATATCATCAAATCTTTCAGAAGACTCAGGAGGTATATTCGGGATTGCTTCACAAGCAGCTAGTCCTTTCAATGCTTTATCCTACAAAACAATTGGTAGTTGATTTAGGGGGGGGGGGGGAACATCATCAACGTAATCAAAGCTCAAAGCTGCTAAAAGCATATACCATGTCAACAGCTGCCAAGCCTGATAACTTTTGGCCCCCTGTTGAAAGCTCGGTAACACTGAGAAATGTACCCTGATTGCATTTTTCAAGTGTTCGATGGGGCACATCATCTTTTGGAACATCAACAGAAGCAACAGAACCCTCTGGACTGTAAAGCAACAATGCATGACCAAAAAATTCAAATAGTAAGTCTAATTATTATGTACCAGATATGGAATACTAGGACATATACATACCATGAAAGCTGTTGCCTTCTCTTGGCAGCCAATTTTGAAAAAGCAGAGATTTTCTTTAGGCTGCTAGTTTGCTCAATTGGACTATTTTCCTGCAAAATAATAGCACGATTGAACAAATCAATGAACTAGTTATTAACTTATGACTAATAAAAACTTTAGCTGCATTAAGATATTTCTATCATATGCATTTTCTGGAGATGTAACCTTGGCATTTTCTTTTCCTGAAGGCAGCTTGAATCTCGGTTTCTTGGCAGGAAATACTTCATCCATACGGATGTCAACATATTTTGGATTTCTCTGCGGATCTGCTTTTTTGAGTCCATTCTCCATCTCACTAGCATGACCAATGGGGGAAAAAAACAAATTTTTAAGATGGTTGCAACTTAAAAAAATAACTGTAAACAAAGAGGAATAGCACTGGACAGAAGGAAGAGAATAACAACTCTTACCTTGGGGCCAAAGATTTACTAACATGCTCGGCAACATTTGTCCGCTTTAATTGTTCCCCCTGTTATATAAACACTTACTATAAAGCATAAGACTAGAAAATACACTTCCTCATGAAGTTAACTAAACTGCTGTCTATTTAGCATCAATTACTCTAAGTTCTAGACCAAATGATGTAGAAAAAGTACAGCTGAAAATGAGAAAATATGAGAAAAAGGTACATAAGAAGAATGAACAAATTAACTATACATAAGAAGAATGAACAAATTAACTATCATGATCAGAGCTATGATTTAGGGGACAGAGGAAACTTGAAGCAGTGAACTATTCTCTGACAAATTAAAATATATATAACCAAAGAAGCCATTGCCTAAAAAGATACTGGAGACAAACGATAAATTTATCTCTTTAATGTGCTATTGCATTATCAAAACATCTTCCCCACCCCCGAACAATTAAAATGCCCAACCCCAACAATAAATTTAATGTACTCGATCATATTCATAAAAGATCACCGAAATCAAAATGCCCAATCCCAACAATGCTAGTAAAAGTTAGAGGGGGAAAACAATACTCTAAGTTCCGAAGGGGTCTTCCTTTTAACTGATGTACCAATTCTGAGAGCATCCCCGCCAATTTGTTGCGAAGTAGAAGTTAAGGCACTATGCGCAGCTACCTTCGCCATATCCGAGAGTCCACTCAAACAATAATCGCGATTACTTTACCTAAAATAGTAAATCAATACCAGCAATTATGCCGATTTCTTCCTAATCTGAAAAAAGTACAAACAATCGAAATAATATAGGCATTTTTGCTGCTCATAATCTCAAAATCAGAATAAATATATATCGGTGACAAACCAAATAGATTTCATATAAAAATAATATTCACATCCGAGTTTTACCACAGCGAAGAAATGCACCGATTAAAGAATCCAAGAAAATCGGGGTATCTCCCAATCGGATATTAATCTAGGGTTTTGGAGAAAGATAATTAATTTGCCCCGAAGTGAATGAAATTATTAGGGCAAATCATGGAGAGGAAGGAGAAGGGAGAGTGAGAGAGTGTGACTGAGAAATTGCGGTAAAGTTGAAAAGCTGAAATTTTTTTGGAGTTTTATTTGTTTTTTGAACATTTGGATTTTCCCCCCAGCAACTGACGGCGTTATCCGGCCGTTATCAAATTCCCGGTTGGAAATGAAAAAACTAAGTTAAATTACACTTAAAGTCACTAAATTATTAGTAAATTTACATTTTAGTCACTTAATTTCAAAAAGTTACAAAATAATCATTGAACTATTTAAAAATTTTCGAAAACTTTATTTAATTCATTGGGCGGATAAGGTTTTCTTTTAAGTATGGCTAGCAAACTCTAAGTAACGATTTGACGGTCAATATGGTGGATCATACCTTAGATTCAATTCGATATGATGATTAATGCCTGAGATAAAAAAAAAATTGTTTAAATTTTAGTTTACAAACTTGTGACATTCAAAACTATTTCGTGAAAAAACACTTAATTATAAAAGAGAAAATGAATGAGACCATTCAATTGATACAAATAATGCGAACAGAAAAATATTACAATAACAATTTTAAAAACCCGATAACTTAAAATTATATAGGTTAAAACACTCATCTAAACATCTAAATGGTACGGATTTAACTCAAATCATTCTCTTCTCCTTTTTTTTCTAAAATTATAATAATCAAATATATATAATTTTAAAATAAATATTTTATATACAAGTGGAATCTAAAGTCATCAGAAAAGTTAATTGAGTGACATGTACCACACTAAAGTTTAGTAAAATAATTTTTTTTTAAACAAGTGTTATTTTTTTAGAATTGTACATGTGTACTAAAATTAATCTTTTTTCACAAGGAAGTATATTAATACTAATTCATGTAGTTTATTAATTTTATTGTATTTTTTTTAATGGGTGAGTAGTTTATGGGAGAGTGACTATTATTATTATTATTATTATTATTATTATTATTTAAGCTTAAAATTATTAGATGTAAAGTAGAAATATATAGAAAATTTATAAGAGATTCTGTTTTTTTTTTGGAGGGGGTTTAAGAGAAAAAGTTAGAGAGATTTTTTTTAATAAGATTAAAAAAAAGTTAAAAGTGATTAATTTATAGAAGGGTAAATTATATAGTTGGTCATCCAACTTTTATAAGCTTTTATTTTAAGCACCAAAAATGGTTTATGTTTTAGGCACTATCGTTAAAATTGTTTTTATTTTAGTCATTTGTCGTAAATTTAATGTTATTTGGCATTCATTTTAGTCACCCAACTTTAATAAAATTTTGTTTTGGTTATTAAATTATTTTTTTGACCAAAATGAAAACGACTTTTAACGGTAGCTAATAACTTCAATATCATAATGAACTTTTTCATCATAGATGCCACAAATCAATTGTCTCAAAGTGTCCTTTGATGCTTGCATTAACCTTCGAGAATTCCAAATTATGTCGAAGTTGAAGAACTCGATTATTTTACTATTCAAAAAACACAATATTAATATTTAATTTTGCAATATCTTAAAAATATTTTCATAAAAATTAAAAAATATAAAAGTTTACCATATTGATTGCATAATTTGTAACGTTTTAGTTCTTAGAACCTTGAATCAACCATTTTCTACACTAAAAAAATGGAGAGATTTATTTTTGGTTTTTTAGAAGATTTAAAGAAGCTAAGTAATTATTTAATATAACTTGGTTTCCAACTTTATAAATTTTTATTTTGAGTACCGAAAAAAAAGTTTGCTTTCTAAGCATTGCCGTTAAAAACAGTTTTCATTTTGGTCATATTTTGTTAATTTAATGTTATTTTTCATTCATTTTAGACACTCAATTTTAATAAGTTTTCATTTTACTCAATAAAATTTTTTTAGTGCCCAAAATGAAACCGATTTTTAATAGCAGCTGACAATTTCAATATCATAACAAACTTCGTCATCATAGATGTCACAAACCAACTGTTTCCAAGTACTCTTTTGCTACCTTCATCAACCTTCGAGAATTCCATATTATTATGTAGAAATTAAAGAACTTGATCATTTCAATATTCAAAAAAATACAACATTAAAATTTAATTTTGCAATATCCTAAAAAAATTGTAAAAAAAAAAACAGGTTTGAAACTTTACCATATTCACAACATAATTTGCAATGCGTTATCCACCATTTCTCCCAATAAATGAAGTACACAGAATAATATTTTTTTTGAGAATTTGAAAAAAATTAAGTGAGAAAAAAAATAATGAGGTATTTATAGATTGGAAATAAAAAAATCATGAAATTCGATTTCCAGTAATTTAATAGATCGATTGAGACAATGAGAAAATAAATTCAGTAGCCAAAGTTCAAAGCCTTGAAGCAAACAGATTATCTAATGATCCACAACAATCAAAATCTTTAACTTCTTAGACAAATTTTACTGTTATACTATCAAAATCTAGCTAGCTTGTAGTAACATTTTCACATAAAATCAAGAACATAACTTCTATACACAAGCTAAATAACGTAGCCAAGTTGGAGACAGTTCAAGAATTTGATCACCATGTTCAACCCCATTAAAAGCCAGCTTCGACATTTCTGCATCAAACAAATTATCTCCTGCTGATGTTCTCTTAGTCACCTTGGCCGGTTCCGCCGCCGCCATGTTCCAAGAAGAAGAAGAAGAAGACGGCAGCCGATTACACGATTCATCCCTTGACGACGAGTCTTTCCCCGTAAGGCGTTGTACCAGGCTCATAAACTCCTCGGGTCTAACATGGATAATCTTCGGCGACCTCAAATAGATCACCACAGGATTGATTACTTTACTGCTGCTACTATTGATTCGATTCCGAATATTAACATGCGATGCTTTCTTGATCAACGATGAAGAATGGCTAACCTTTAACGGTGATGGCCTTGGACCCTGCAACTCTGATCTTCCTCTAATGGAGTGCTTGATAAGACTCATGTTTTGAGACTGAACTTGGTTTTTTTAGCACATGCAAGCTTTAAAGATCAACATTAACCATGGGCTTATATTTATATATATATATATGTTGACAGTGCAAAAGTAAAGAAAGAGTCCAAACATATGCAAAGGGATTACAAGAAAATGGCAAGAAAAACTGGGTCTGTAGGTTTGAATAAGTCTTCGTAATATTATATTAGTATGGAGTTTTTGGTAGATTCTACCGGCTGTGGATTTTTCAAAAAGGGTGTTTGTTTGAAAACCTTTTGGTTGAGCAATCAATAGCAACGGGAAGATGACGAATTGATGAGTCAAGTCAAGGTCATTAATTATCTTATTTCTTTTCTTCTTTGATCTGTGGGATACCCAAATTCCATTTTTCTCCACCAACTTTGTATTCTTCTTGCAATGACATGATGGAATTTAATTTCAAACTACACTACCTTCAAATATACCCACAAATGTTAAAACTTAACCTGGTTTATGGAATAATTAAGTAGTAATACGTATCATGCCATTTTATCTCATGCTAACGTACAAAGTTTAGTTTTTTTTTTTATGAATGCTGTTGACACCATTTTTTGATGAAAACGGGGTCGACTTGGATTTTGAAAAATGAAACGGGAGTCGCCACCAATCCTTTTTTATGAGGTGTGATTGGATCACCTTGAAAGTGGTTGTTTTTTTAAAACGGTTTGATTTTCTTAAAATAACAGGTTTGGTCCACGAAATTCAGAAAAACGGGTTCGGGAGTCGGTTACGCACGAGGAAGGATTAGCACCCTCGATACGCCCAAAATTGGTACCTTAGTTGATTACCTAATGTCTTAATGTCGAAAATTGAGAATTTAAAAGAATTTTAAAAATATGATCCTTTTATTAAAATGTTAAAAATTTCAAGAAAAGGAGGATATTTCACGTTATTCGAGAAAAAAGAATCATATTCAGTAAGTTAGAATACAATATCTCAAATTCTCGATACGCGAATGAAAAAGTTTATTTAAGAAATTTTAGCCGTCTTGAATTTAAAAATGAGATCATAACCAGTAAGTTAGGATGCGATCCCTTTTTTAAATTTCGAGATCATTTAAAACTTGATTTTGAAAAGATTCGTGTATTTTAGATTCATCGAGAAAATCGAAACCCAGTAAGTTAGGGCACGATCTTCTCGAATCCAAACACGAAATGCCATTTAAAAAAAATCGTTACATCAAGTAAGATAAAACACAAATCATAGTGAAAGCAAATTATAAATTTTTATGCATGGTAAATAATAGAAGTCAACAAAATAAAAAATAAACAAACAAGGATAAAGACATTTAAGCAATAATAACGAACATGTAGATAAATAAATAAATCAACATGAAATGATAATTATAATAATGAATAAATGGTGATATATGCATATGTATGTATGTTAGAAGCAAATTATACGGGGTAAAATATAAAGTTAAATACAAAAAAGAAGTATATAATTATAAAATACATGTATATACATAAATAAAGAAATAGAAATGCTCATAAAAATAAAATATTCGTATGCACGTGTATTATATTGTTATGCGTGGTATAAATATTATGTAGTGTACGTATATAAATATATAGATATTAAATAAATAAAAAGCAGGATAGATATAAAAATATTGAATATATATAATAAATATCACTATTAGATAATATTAAAGTTATAAATATATAGATTCGTAATAATTTAGACGTATATATATAGTATATAAGCACATATATATATGAATAATAATAAAATAATATAATAATAAATAAATAAATGAGCAAAAGAAAAAAAACATGATTACAAGAGACTTAAATCGAAATAAAACAAATTTCTGGGCCAATTTAAAAATAAAAAGGGGCGGAAGGACCTAATTGCAAGCGCGCGTAAAAGCGAAGGGATCAAATGGGCAAATAACCCAATCGCCTCAAACGCAGCGCAACAGTGGGCCAGATGGAGATAAAATTAAAATTATAGGATAGATTAAAAATAAAGGAAATAGCATAAAGGACCGAATTGCAATGCGTTTTAAACTGGAGGGACTGAGCGCGCAAATAGCCCATCCAGCGAAAACACGCGGACCCTCCCCTCGTGTCGGGTCACCCGCGGGTCAGGTTGGAACGGCGTCGTTTCAACGCCTGGGCTATGGCGCAAAACGGCGCCGTTTGAAATGCTTATAAAATAAAAAATTTTCTTTTTTGCTTCATTTTCTGCCTTTCCCTAAAAAACTGAGTCTCATCCTCTTCCCTCTCTCCCTCACGACTTCTGGCCTTAGACTCAGGCCTCCGTCGCACCACCTCCACGGCCGGTGGCCGGAGTTGCGCGGAATAGGCTTTCCAACCCTCCTTTCGGTGTCCTCGAAGGCTAGGCCTTCTCAACCGAGGGACCGAGTATAAAAGGAAGAAACCTTCCTCCCCGTTCGACTCCGGTGACGGCGAAGGAGGGCTCCGACTCTAGCCTCCGAATCCAACAGGTATTTTCTTTTTTAGTTTAGTTTTAGTTAAGAAAGACTGTAGAAAAACAACAAAAATGAAATAAAATAAAAGGAAATAAAGGAAACAAAATCGTAACAATAGAAAAAGAGACCGAATCAACCTTTTATTTTGATCTTTTTTATGTTCACTGGTGTTGTTTCCCCCCCCTTTTACATTGAAAATGAATGGCTCTTTATAGCCGATTATACAAAGTCCTATTGTTGTTTTGTTACTG